>NC_141818.1:13501718-14113885 GCF_982586985.1 Callionymus lyra
TTTCGGGCCTCAGGGTCACCTTGACCCAGAGATAACAAAAGGGTTACAGTATTTATATGAAGTCACTCAAAGCTTTTTTTAAATAATGTGGGCCATAAACAAAACTAACTCTCTCTATTTCCAGACTGCAAAATCTATAATGATGATGAATAAATGTTTGATGGAAACGTCGAACATCTTTAAAGTGTGTGTGTGTCGCTTTAACGTCCTGGCTGAGCTGCAAAAGCGTGTGGACCCCTGTTGATGCTGATAAGTCTTTGTTGCCGTTATTTATTTTGGAGAGGGAGTGGTGCAACACGACTTTATTGATTCAAATTAATTAATCCACTTAGAGGGGAAGGGGATTCCGTGGCTCTGGAGCGACTTAAATCATCCTCCAAATTAAACTGCAAATTCTTTGCCTTTAATGATAATTACAATTAATTGAATGTTTCAAAATATGTGGTATTAGTGCGGAGGGAGAGAGAGAGAAAAAAAACAGCGATGGATAACCCAAATGCATTTGATATTAATTATTTTTTTGATACGGTTAAAGCCTTTTAAGTTTGGCTGTAATTATCACGTGGCGTTGAATCACATGAGCCGGTTTAATGTATGGTTTATCCGCTGCAAACATGTCTAGCCACGACATTTTTTGTGTGTATTCGTCAACATAAATAAAGTTGTAAAAAGTAGTTTTCCTGGGTCGACCTAACCCTTCACGACAACCCGTCCCTAATCCCACAGATTATTCCTTCACTACCTGTGTAGACGATTTTAAAATGCACTCCATGACGAGCGTGCAGGAAGCCTCTTCAAAAAAAGAGTTACAAGACAAACGTGGTGAAAAAAAACAAGTGTGGAACATGCAGCTCTGTCTCATTTCCTGAGTGAAGACAGACAGATAATTGATGCAGTGTTGTTCCCTGCGCATCTGTTTCCCGTGACACGTGTCACCGTCTCCATGCAGCCGCGCTCATGTTGATGTCACCGTCAGAATCCAAATCCTTCCGTCTTGAGACAGGTGAGAGTTCCTTTGCGCCTTTTTCCCCATGTGTGAGTCCTTTATTCTATAGACTGTCTGTCGTTTACCATATCCCCATTGTAATTAATACAGTATTTCTGATTTTAAACTCATTTATTTGTGCAAAAATACTTCAGCAATGAATATTTGACCTAGTGGTGCAAATGCAATATTCGATTAGATAAGATTAGACTAGGAAATTCACTTGTGCAGTAAAAAAAAACATTAAACAAGGACAGAACACTTAAGAAAAGCAGACATGAGAGAAGAGTGAACTTACATCACTGAAACACAGACCAACAGAACCATAATTAAAGTGGTACGAAGCAAACAGTAGGAAAAAGTGCATTATGCTAGAGAATTATTGCACAGGAATGGATTATTGCCCAGAATAGCTGTACCGGAAGAGGAGGAAGTCGAGTTCTGGAGTTTAAGACGGGTTATTTTAAAGTCTGACTGCGGTTGGAATGAATGACCTGCGGAAGCAATTGTGCTCGACTGCGATGAAATGCTGTTTTAGGGTTATGTTAAAAGAGCTTTTGTTGTTTCAATCATAAAGAAATCAGGGAAGAAAACTGGGATTTTTTTTCTCAAGCACTCCTGTCATGTTAACGCCATTCCCTTTCATCCAATAAATAACTTGTTCCGGACAAGTAAAGGCCTAAAAGACCCTCAAATTCAAATTTAAACCATATACATAACATTGATTACAAGATTTCGGGAATTTCTGCTCCTTTTGACAATTGTAGGGCGAATAAAAAAATTCAAATACTTCCAATTTTTATGAAACGTAAAGCATATTTTCTTTCTTTTTTCATTATTATTATTATTATTTTTTACCAATTATTACTAATACTATACTACTTATACTTAAAAATCAATGAATTAATTAATCTTCTTTCGAGCATGTATAAATTATCTAACTATAAGCGAAGGCAATAAAATAAATATATAAAATAAAGCATAACAGTTTAATAAACCCTCACTTTTAATAAAAAGTAGGATGAGGGAAGTTTATATATATAATACAAATTATAAATATACACATACGTGAAAGTGGTTTGAGTCCGAATTTACACATCTACATTAATGTGTAATGTGATTTTGTGTATTGAGTACAAACACTTTTTCTCTAGTATATATAACTAGCTATAGTACCTGGCATTGCCTGGGGATTGAATTGTACCACGTATATCCAAGTAACAAAACCATGAAAAACATTAAGAATTATTGGCATGTAATTTAGTTTTGAATATTTCGTGTCCCGTTAACACGTTGTATGGATTTTAAAAATGGTGCTAGCGTAATTTTTCGTCCGATCGTGACAGATTAAGAAAAGTGCCACAGAAGCTAATAAGGGCTTCAATCAGGCTGAAAACGTTAGACGACTTGCAACTTCTAAACGGCTGTAACAAAGATCTATTTTAGTTTAAAACCTTCCCGTAATGAGACGAATAAAATGAAACCATTTATGCTTTATGTACTTATAATAAGGGAGTAGTTAGCGCAAGACAGTTTTTCGGGCCTTGGTGGACGAATGAGGCCAAAAAGGAAACCCCAGATTAGTCCAGACACACAGCAGTTAGTGGTGGTCATTCTGAGCCCAAGAAGATCTCTGTAGGACCCTTGTAAAGCTGACTCATTATAAAAATAAGATGTTATTATATTGTATTTTATTGGGGTTGTTTATTCACAGAATCTATGAGGGCTGCAGGGGATCAGATCACCTGGTCCAAACGTTCTACGTGCAGCTTTTAACTAGATAACTGGATAAACTAGTTCCCTTAGTTAGTCCTGCCCTGAATGTCTTTCTCATGGTCAGGTCTTAGTCTAACTAAATAAATAATCCTTTTTCTCAGTTCTTGTGCACTGATCCCTGAGTCAGAAAATAAGAGACCAGAAAAGGGAACTTTGAAAATTCCCTTATGAAACTGCTTCCCTATGAAAAAACAGCAACTAATACAGTTTGTATCTTTGGATGGATCTGTATCCTTTCATAAATCTTTCTTATATCTTTACATTTCATCATAATTATTTCAATAAAGAGTCTTTATTTTAGGACAATAAATTAAAGTTTAATTTTCTTTTAATCTTCACGACACAAGAAGTGGAGATTCTATCACATACACACTAATATATAACAAGACAACAATGTAATTAAACACATGAGCAGCTGCCTGAAATCTACCTGAATCTAATTTTCATCAACAGTTTCAAAACTATTGTCTTATTTATGCTAATGCATCCACGTTAATCAGTGAATCACAACAAGCAGACAGTGATGTGTTAATTTATGTATTTACACAAAAAAACTTATGTGAGTCAGATAATGGTTTCCTGGTGACAGATTGTTTGAGAGGAAATATGAAAAATGAATTATCCATTGATATTAGCGGTGTGTGTCTCTGGCATTTCGCTGCATATCTCAGGATATAGTGTAGGAAAAAGGATATACAGTATGTGTTATAAAGACCTGAGTACTTGACTTTGTCTACGCAGACCGCATGGCTATTGTTGACGATTTAACTGCTTTTACTTCTTTATAAACCAAATATCAGCTTTAAAAGCTGCTGGACTGTCAACTGTATCCTCTTGTCCTCAGTCATCACCTGGATTTCGCGGGATTTTATAGTTCCTATATCTGCAGAGGACTTAATCTAGGGTCAGGAAATTTAATCGCAACATAAAAATGAACAAATTTCCATGTTATTGTAAGTGAAACATTTTCACACACTTTATTTGAATGTAAACCATTAAGGAACTATGATACACATAAATGATATAATTTGAACGGAATAAAAATAATAAATCGACACAGTATGGTGAAATAATATTGCGATTTATCGTTGTGTATCCATCTTTCTCACACCCCAGGTTGACAAAGGAAAGCTAAGTCAATACCAAAAAACACGCAACAAAGAGCTACTGAGCCTCGTTTTTTTTTCTCCATTTTATTTAACCTTGAGACCGAACGATGCTGAATCACAGCTGACGCAACAGCCTTCTATAAAAGGACTCGACGGCGAGGGCTAATGAAATGCAACTCCCCTCGCCCTCCCCAGTGAGCGATGGAGGATTTTTTTCTGATTGAAAACTTCCTGTAGGTTGTCTTGCTTGGTTTGTGAAATGTAGTAATTATTGCTGGGGGTCTCCTCCTGCTTCTCTATTTGTGGGGTGGCGGGGCGAGGAGGGAGGGGGGGGGGGTTTGCTGAGCGCACTGGGGTTCTCCCTCAGTTCAACATACTTAGACCTACCTAATTAGAGTCGGCTGCGTTTCTTCGCTCACATCTGGCGAAAAAAAAAACTTTAGTCGACCAAAAATTCGGCGGAGGAACAACAAGCCACGATGCTACTTAAGCTTCCGCCCTGATTCGTCCTCTTCCTCCTTCCTCACCCGCCGCCGCCGCCGCCTCGCTCCTCCAACCCGCCTTTGCCTTTGTTCCGCCTGTTCTTCTCACCGAAGCCGAGGCGCCGCGGCAACAAAGAGCCCCACATAGGAAGATGAGAGGGAAGCGCCGAGTGAAGCGGGTTCAGATGCTGCACAGGCTCTTGTGTTTCAGAACGTTGGTGTTTGTGTTTCTTTTTCTCCGTACGCGCGAACGTCTGTGAGTGCGAGGCGGCAGGAGATCGCCAGAGTAGTGCGAGTCGGTAGTACGCCCAGAGGCGTCGAGGAAGAACAGAGAGAACACTTGCCCCCCCATCAAGAGCAGTTGTTGGGCTCCCCGAGGCGAGGTGATGCAGGGATGCGATGTTGGGGGGGATGGGGGGCAGTGAAGGGCATGGAGGTGGCAAGCATCTACACTCGTCTGCTTTCTCTCTCTCATGCTCACCTCAACATTCCTTAAAAACTCACCTGTATTCCCAAATAACCGGTGGGTGTGAGGAGTTTTTTTTTTTGTTGGTGCATCCATCCTGTTGTCTCCAATGAAGGCGAGAAAACTCCAACAATCTTCCTGTCGATAAATGAGCAGACATGCTAACCTCTGGCTCTGTCAATACCGTGATACAACTGAGACAACGTACACACCGCAGTGGGTTTTTTTTTTTCTCTGTTAAAGTAACATGTATTCTCTCGAGGCGGTTATGGATCCACACGTTTGATATATGGGTCATTGTATGGAGCCGTTTCATGAGGTCGCAAAAAAATGGGTTGAAATATAGTTGGAGGAAAACTTTGACTTGATGATACACGATGCACTGTAGATAGATGGATAGATAGATAGATAGATAGATAGATAGATAGATAGATAGATAGATAGATAGATAGATAGATAGATAGATAGATAGATAGATAGATAGATAGATAGATAGATAGATAGACAGACTTTATTAATCCCTCTGGAGATCTGGAAATTGGGTTTACAAATCGGTACAGCAGTTTCATAAAAACAAGAACAAAGGGCAAACAAAAGAACAAAAAGCAAGGGATAACAAAATACAAATATATAGAACATAGATAAAAGGATAGGGAAGGATATAAAGATTAACATAGAATAATATCATCTTTTCGCTCCACTCAAGCCCCCACTTTCAGAATTAAACAGTCTAATAGCACGAGGCATGAGTCCCTGAGTCTATTAGTGTTGCATCTTGGGAGGAGTATATATCAAATATATAGATATAAAAAAATATAAAAAGTGCCACATAGAATATGCACATATTTCAAACATACTTTTTGTTTTATTTCAAGATCAAAAATAACCCCCCCACCACCTCAACCATTATAACTTGAAAAACAAAAACTAGGCCCATCCCATAATACTAACACCCTGTGGCTATAAGGAATACTTTTTTCGAATGGCATCATATATCATCGCTAAATCCTTTTGCTGGAGTCAAGGTCTCAATCTCCAACAATTCAATATCATTTATTTGCGCTTTTTGAGTTGGGGTTGGTGTTTATTTTTTGTTTATAAAAACTGTAAGTGAGGACATTTTACACTTTCTTGCTGAATAAATGAAGATGCAGATTCTGGGAAATTTTTTATTTTTTAACAACCAAAAAATTGTAATCCGGTGAATATGCTTGAAGTAGGATTCTTTTAGGATGTTTCTCATAGCCTGTCCTTGATGATATTTCATTTTTTGTAATCTTTAGTGGAAATTATATTTGTATTATCTCTTATGTATGAACAATGTATTGAAGATACATTTTCTTGTTATATCAAGGTTCATATTGTGCAGCTTTTTTTTTGGTCTCGAAATATTTCGGATTTGGGGATGTGCCACTTATATTGAGCATGCCATTGGCCAAGAGACTGCTCAGACTGAGAGCATTGAGTTCTGTATTCTTGGTGCTGATTGGCTGATGTCGAAAGATTTGAGGAAAACAACAGGGCCCTCCTGTACTAAGAGGTTGTACGCACAAAAAACGTGTGGATGCACTTATTCACGTCAAAGTTCATGTGTATCAATAATGACGAGAGTTAGAATGTTCGGACTTCCCGACAAGTTTGAAGGTGGTGTCCGTTGTAATATACGTACTTAAATTTAAGTATATGATCCAAGTCAGAAATGTTTAAACTTAACGAATATAAACTGTTATTACAGTTTAAATGATTTTTTTCCTGAAAAATCATGGATTTTGGTTATTTAAAATGTGATTTAAATATGTAAATGAAGGCATGGAAAGAGAGTTTAATCGCAGTCTTCAATGTTAAGCGCAACAATTGTACTTATAGTAAGTAAGTAAGTAAGTAATATTTATTTATATAGCGCTTTTCGAGACCAGGGTCACAAAGCGCTTAAACAATCAAAACAATACTCAAAAAAGTACATACTTTAAAGATCAAGATAATACTGAGAACAACACAGGAGTTCCAGAAAATCAAGGAAAAGCCTGAACAAATAGAAACGTCTTAAGATGTTTCTTAAAGGAGTCAGTAGACTCCATCAAGCGCAAAGAGAGAGGAAGATCGTTCCAAAGCTTAGGAGCAACAGCCTAAAAAGATTTCTCTCCTCTGGTCCTGAGCCGTGTGCGTGGAACCATATAGATGTGTTTATTGAAGTTAAACATGGTTTAAAATGAATTGCAAAAATAATGTAGTGACGCTTATTCCAGATTTCCACTCATTCTAACATCTGTGACGAACACGTGAACACTGTAGAAGGAAAAAGAAGATCCATGAATATAAAATTTGAAATGAAGTGATGATCATAATCGTTGCTCTCAGGGTGATCTATAGTGTCTCACACAAAACAACCAGAAATGAAAATCTAACTTCTGCTTTTACCCTCTAAACCCAAAGATGCAGAGGTTCTTCATTACATATACAGTGTTTAGATTTTATTTGTGTGCGTGAATCTAATGAGGCTTTTTTTTTTTTTTTTGTCGATCAGTCAAAGGGATGCACAGACAACAGCATTCATACACAACAACAGATGAAAGAGTGTGCAGCATTGGAAATGACATATCCTGTGGGACACACACACAAGCAGAACAACACACAGAGAATAGTAGCATGAGAATCAATTGGAGAAAAAAAAAAAAAGCGGCTGAGAAGAAGTGTGTTTGTGACGCCTCTGATCATCTCGCTCACTGCAGGATTAGAGAGCGTTTGCATTTACGATGCGTCCAAGTCGTGGAATCCATTGATGCGACGTGAACTTGCAGCTGAAGACTTTGAGGGGAAGTGACCTCGTCTCAGTTCTGCTCTTGATTTCCTACCGTCTCTTTCTTTTTGAGAACACACACCTGCAGCCTGTAACCACACACACCGCGCTTCGCTAACCCGCTGGTTAAAGATCGTGAACCTGTCGTGATGTCGACAAATATACGATGAATATAGTCCATTGGAATTCCTTTAAATGTTTGTTGGATGCTAATAACTGTTCTCGTTATTCAAGGTCAGGTCACAGGGTCAGTGAAGAAGCCCTTTTTTTCCTAGAAATCTTCTCAAGCTCTTGTGGGGGGAAGACCAAGGTCAACATAATCTTTCCATCTTGAGTTAGCTTCAGGGTATTTGAAGAAACCATACCAAGATTCATGCATCGATCACCTGCACTCGTAAATCGTCTTTATGACATCGTGGATTAGGATTTAATACCATAAAGGACATCTTTTCTCTCCAATCGGGTTTCGACCAACATTGAAAATAGAAAAGGAAGTTTCTACCTTTGTTTAGTTTTCAGTTGATTTAGCAGCTGCGCTCATGGAGAAGTGGTTTTCCTGAGACACCATTCAGGCCTCGATCACTTTTTTTCTACTTGAGAATTGAAGAGAAATTATTTCAATGGTAAATACTGTTCATTTATTATTTTTTTCTTAAGATTGCCTTGAAGTAAATGTGTGCCATCAGACTTTGATTATGAATTTCTAACAATGAATTTTTACAGCATCAAAATTAGACTTTCAATTTGAAAAATAATCAAATTTTCAAGCAGGGAATTTCTTTCAATTTGTTTTTCAGTGTAGCAATAAATTCAATGTTAATTCAAATACATTTTAAGAAATACAATTACTGGTAACAATTAAGTGAAAATAATTTTACGCATTATGATTTACATTTAGTTCTAAACTTCTTGCCATACTTGCCCACATGTTAACACTGATTTTATATATTTTTTTACACCAGATTTATTTCACTGAATTTTCCAACATTACATTTTCATCATTATTATTTTTAGGGGGGAAAAAAATAACTGTGAAATTTGACGATTTTTTTGGATCCTAGTCCAATGACGCAATGGTTGGCATGGTCGCCTCACAGCAAGAAGGTTGCAAGTTCGCTTCCAGGTCTGGAGGGAGCCTTGTGACCTTTCTGTGTGGAGTTTGTATGTTCTCCCCCTCCTGTTGCGTGGGTTTACTTCGGCCACTCCGGTTTCCTCCCTCAGTCTAAAAACATACAGAGGTTGTCTAGGAACTTGTGGGATTGTTCGTAGGTATGAGTGTGAAGACCCGAAGAAACTGGGATTGGCTCCAGCCCCCAGAAACCTCCATAAAGGGAACAAGCGGCAAAGAAAATGAATGAAGTCAGATTTTCATGCTGTAAAATTCAATCCATTTACAACAATGTTTACATAGAACATTGTCAAAAAATAAACAAACCACTAGTTTCCAAGAATGAAAGTCTGAATGTGCAAGAGATACGTTTACTGATTAATACCACATCTTGTTTTAACTGTTAATTTATTGAGATTTTCCGAGCCAGAGCCGCCTCTTCCACACTGTCAAGAGAGCACACGGAAAAGACGGACTTGTCATCAGTGTAGTCCTCACCCTTGTTTTAACATCCCTCAAGGGGTTTCTGTTTCACTGGCAGACATTTACATTTAATCCTTTGCACAATATTTGTTTTAACTTCCTCTTTAAACTAGTTTCTTGGCAGGTTGACCTGTTGAGAGGAGACCCCCGCCCGCACCCCCCCCCATCCCCCCCTCACGGCTCCGTTCAAAAAGCCCTTAGAACTGTGTGGAAACTGCCGCCTCTAGTTTCCGCCTCAGGGGAGCTCGCAATACTGGAGCGTCCCTATTTGAATGTCAAGTATATTAGATACGACAATGTAAAAATGCTAATGATGCTTTTGAATATTTTTACATTTTAATAAACAGGCCATGAAAATTAGAAGCTCGAAGTATTAAGAGTGGTAGCCATAGTGAGTTAAGCATAATCAGCTGTCTTAAGACCTACGATTTAATGACAAAGTTCATGGTAACCTAAAGATTACTGACAGGAAATGGCAGGACAAACATTTGAAGTACTATAACACAACTCGGTTTTTGCTACTAAAGATAAATATTTCACAATTTAGCTCTTGACCTCCTAGACACTCAGATGGAAACCAATGAATGGAGAAAAATGGAAGCTCTGGTTATGCATCTACGTAATAAAAAAACCCATCAGTTAATAGAAATTAAAAGTCCACTTAAAGAGACTTTAATCTGTTCATTTTTAGTTATAGACAAATATGTTGTTCATTTTAATGTAGCGACTGGAGCTCACGTGTCTTTGTCTTCATTTTCGTCCAAAAATGACCCTCTTAAAAGCATCCAAATACCTATTGGTGCTTGCAAAAACTTTAAAAAGTTTGTGTATTTCAAGTTTTTGAGTGAAAGTTACCAGTCTCCCAGTTTCCTGATTGACGCATTTCCTTATTGAAACCCATTGCACGTGTGCAAGATTTGGGCTGCTCGCCTAGCAGCGTCCACTAAAAACAAACTTAAAATATAGACTTGTTTTAATTTTTTTTTCCTGAACAATTCCTCATGTCAAGGCTTCAATACAAGATGGACATTACAGACAATCAGTATGGAGGTAGTTGGATGTTTTTAAGTGTTTCTTTTAGGATGAAGATGGACCTGAGGTCTAGTCAATTCATTCACATGAACATAAATGTTTGCCTATAACTTAAAGATTACTCTGAAAATAAACCCAACTCTTAGTAAACATGCGAGTAAAAAATTGAGTGAAATTGCAATTCAGGGTGAACTATCACTTTAAGACAAAACGGTTTAAATCAATCCCATTTGCTCATCATATTAATCCACGAATGCTTGCAATACTTTTGAAACGTTGAGCCACTGACGATGAATAGCCAATAAAACCATTTTTGATACGTCAAAGGGAAAAGCGAAAGCTTTGAAAGGTATTTAGCTTTATGTTTTTGCCTTTGAGAGTAAATGAAGAACAGAGCCACTAGCTTGAGTACTATTCTATGTTAGTCATGCTAAGCTAACGAAAACAAAATTGCTTACTGGCGTTATCACCGTCTGAAGGTTTTTTTTTTTTTATGCCATTTCATTTTATTTCATTTTAAGTTCAGAAGTGCTGTGTCTCTCATACTTCTCTGCCTGCACTGGCGGTTAGTATGCATCAGGATAGTGTACATACTAACTAGCACACAAATTCTCGATAGATAGTATGTCTCAAATTATTAACTGCCGCTCAAACTAACCTTAAATGACGCGACAGCTTCTTCTTCTACTACTATTTAACGATTATTGCAACCAGCTGTAGGAACACTATCGGCGACAGCACGTTTTGCAAGTTTGGATCAAGAAATCTGAGAAACTAAAGATAACGTAACTTCTGTTTACAATGTCAAAGTTACTAAGATGGCGGCCGTTTAGAGTAGAAAGTGTCCATTGATCCATACTCAGTTTTGTGGGCATTTTAGAACGCTAATTTAGTGTGCATGGCGCACTACATTTCACATACTAAGAATTGAGATGCACTTATGCACTAAAGATACTAAGTTTTAGTACGCAAGTATGCGATTTGAGACACAGCTCGGGTCTACAGAGTTGGACCAATCCCAATGATAAGCTGCTTGTCGTTACAAGCAGGATTAGAGTTAGTGTAAAGTTGTTAACTGGCTTTTCAAATCAATGTTGAGTCTTATATAATATGAAGATTAATCCACACATCGGAGCTTCTTTTTCTATGGTCTTGGAAATTCAGGTCAACATGATGACGGCGGCAAAATAGATATTGCGGTTAAAATCAAAAGGGAATGATGGATGTCATTCTGGAATAAGTAAGGTAGGTTTCAAAATCTTAACCTTAGTTGCTAATATTTTAAATCATATCTAAAATACATACACTATATATATTTCTATGTTTATATAGTATATATATATATATATATAGCATTGATGACAAGAGCCCTTGCACCAGCGTCTCCCATCTTGACAAGAACTATGTATCCTGAGAAATAAAAAACCATAGAAGTGCGAAAGCAGGAGGACGTGGGAGGCAGGGGAAGGAGGACCCATCTCAACTCATTTCGAGAATCAGAACTTCTTCTCTTAAGTCAGCATTTCAAATCAGACTGTGTCCCCTCTCATTTAATGCATCATTTTGCGAAGTGATAAATTTGTGAATTCGACATACATCCTTTTAGCTTTCAAGATCCTCGGCCTCACAAGGGAGGGAGCAGTGTGGAGGATTTAAGAGTGTTTGGCCGTGTCAAACATTCAAACCCACAGGGAGAGCATCAGCACAATTAGAGCGGGTTGAAGGAACGAGGAAGAAAATCCACAGACAAAATCAGAATCTTAAGAGCAGCGGCGTTATTCGTCTGTACAGTAACGTGGTTATCTGTCGAGGGTGATCCTTTTAAACGCTTCGTTTGCTGGGATAAAAGCAGAGCAGAGGAAATAAACTTAGTTCTGCCTCCAATCTGCAAATCCTTGGTGGTCATGGAAGATGATCCCAATTTGCTTCTGAGCAGCGCTGTCAGATCTCACAATAATAAATAATTTAAGACTTTAAGCGGCAATTACGCTTGATAAATGTGGAGAGCCTGTAGACCACTGTTTGCTGCAGCCAGGCGCTGGTGAGGTTTTCAGTGAAAAAAAAAAAAAAAAGACTTTTCATGTCTTTGCCAATAATCCAGGCAGAAAGGTAATTGAGAAGAAATCCAGTTCAGAAGAAGTAATAGACATTTATTGCTGTTACAGGTCATTGGCAATTTGATTTAGCTCTTGGTTTTACTCAAGTTCAGAGTACAGGACAGACCAAAAGTTGGAAACACCTTCTTATTTAATGCATTTTCTTTATTTTCATGAATTTTTACAATCTAGATTCCAACTTGAGGCATCAAAACTATGGATGACCACACGCAATATGTCTATTCTAGTTTCTTGAAAGTAGCACTATTTGATTTTATAACTGCTTTGCACACTTAATGACTTTCTTTGGGAAAACGTCAAGAGGTAGTCTACACAATTCCCCACCGGAAAAATCACGAAAACTATAAAAAGCTACAAAACACTTTGATAATTTGGACTTTTATCTACATTTTAAAGTTAGATTGGTGTGTCTCGGTCAAAGTGTGCCAGAGATGTCGATCTTTAAAAAACAAAGATTCATTTTTTTCCCCCAGGACCATTCATTGTCAACAGGAAATGAGTATAACCTTTACAACTCTGGTAAGTGCCAATGTTTTTGAGCCTTATTTGTGGCCAGGATCGTCCCAGAAAGAGAACATTTCCGGTTACCTCCTCTGCTTTAGGTGTCCATAGTGTACTAGCGAGCAAATCACTAGTAACTGAAATTCTTTACTTAACTGATGGGTTACTTTTCTTGCCCTTATAATGGGGTTGAGACCATTTATTTTTTAGTGCAGATATCAGGTTTAAACACAGCCAACAGCCCTATTGGACGACTTCTAAATTCAAATTATAGCAATAACCCTCTTCGTGAAGAGAAACCAGTGGAAATTACTACGTTAAGAAATGAAGGTCAGTTAGTCCAGAAATTAGAAAAAAAACAAACATTGAATGAGCCCGGAGGTTGTGTCTAAATATTTAGCCTGTACTATATGTATGTTTTAGAAAATCATAACAGTTGTTCCATAAAACATGTATGTTTCTCTCATACACCTTACACATGTTTTTGTTCCAAAGCAAAGGTAGAGTCCATACCAAAAAAACAGACATCCATGATCACAACTTACACAGACTTTCTATTAAAAATCTACTATGAAATCGAGACGCTCAAATTTTAAAAGGTCTGAGAAAAAAATCCTTTAAGAAATCGACAGTCGATATTCTGTGTATGTCACTTAACCATGGATGGCAGCTGTTTTGCTATGTTAAACATTTAAAAACGGGTGAAAAGTATGGGATACACTTCTTTTGAAACCAAGCTTGCAACAAACATATGATAAATATGGCAATTTACACAGATGTGACCCACTACAGCTCTCCACCGTGCATGCACAAGTCTTCCATTTCCGCCACAGCCAGAGCACGAACGCATAAATTCAGGTCAGTGCAGTATGACCAGGGGAGGATGAAGAGCCTTGTAGGTCACTCCTACTTAGTTGTGGGAAAACCCATGAGTTATTGCTTTCATAACATCAGGTTCTACGATTGGTGCAAAGCCCTTTAACCTTTTACATGAAGTAGGTTGCATCCAGCTGGCTGGCGGGTTCATTGAGCTTTCTCAGAGACGAGGCAGGGCCTCAAGGATAAACCAATAGTGAAGTGGTTAGAGGGTGGACCACCAAAAGAAGTAGAACTTACATTTTTCACTACTAATATAACTGTGTCTCAATTTATCAATCAACAAAACTCAACTACTGTTGTGTCTTTCTAAGAGCTGTTTTTGCTAACCGGCTTAAGGAATAGAACATCTGGTGGAAATTGTTTGCGAACAGTTTAAGATGCAAACACATCGTATGTTCAGTACTTTGGGTAGTAGGGTATTTAATAGTATTGTTTAATCTGTATCTGTGTTAGCAATGGGTTATTATATGTCCATGTTTTACTTCAGACTCAGAAAGGTAGTTGGTTCCGGACAACTGGTTGAGGACATCTACCTAAATTGCGCTTCTGTGGAAGTACTCTTAACGCAGATAAACAGAATTTGCACCGACATGTATGACGTGCTAACAAAACAAATGCCCTTAAATTTGATAACTCCAATTGCGTATTTTGGATTCATTTATTTACTTACAATATCCCCCCCGGAAACAAAGAAAATACAAATTGTGCGTAAACATGGCAGATTACATCTATGAATTCCACAACATGACTGACACATGAAACCTTTGGAAGATGAATCTCTTTTTGCTCTAAATTGCTACACTTCAATTCATTATTCGGATTGAATCAGGAATCTACGAAACTCAAACAGATGAGCTTTGATAACATACATGTATCATGATTCCTATCATGACCTCAAACAACAGTCAGAGCAGCATCACATGGAAGGAGAATCCTGAATGGATGCACGGAGGAGGATGTAGTCGTCTGCTGTCAGAATCCGGGGCTGGGATTTGAATTATGTCTCGATGGTGTGTTGTTTTCCTCTCATGAGCTGCCTGGCTTGTCTGCAGCTCTGTGTTTGTCTTTTGTTTCTGTCAAGTGTTTGCCAAATCTCGAAGTCTCCAACAGCTTTCACAGCTGCTCAGGTGAGACACTAAATGTGGAACAATAATTACACAATTTAACAATAAAAGGCAGAGAATTTACTCGACTGCTTTGTTGTTTCGTTTTTTTTATGTATGATGTTGTGCCACGTTATTGTGATGACTCACTCTTGATACATTTCAGTGATACTAGAACCTTATTTAACCGTCCCGGCCTGTGTGTGTTTGTGTAGAAGCTTTTGCTAAACAGGTGACAGCATTTTTTAAACTAATCGTATCTTCTAACTATCTGAGGTAACTATACACCTGAGGTTTAGTGTAGAAGTCAACAATCACTTAACTCACAACACCTGACTTGTGTGAGATACACCTGCTAAAACTGACTACTATAAAAATTTGATTAGTCAGCAATTTATGTTGTAACTGGTACACTTTTGTAAAGGACTTAACCCTTGTTATCTCTGGGTCAAGGTGACCCAGTTGTTCACCTTGACCCAGAGACAGCACAACCAAGTCATAGTGTGTGGCAGTGCTGGGTAAATCGCCCCCCAAAAATGTTTTTCTGTCTGTAGTGTGTGAGCTAAACGTTGTGTTACAAGTTCTGTCCAGAGTTCTTAATTTGATGAAGCATCTTTCAACGGAAATACCTACTCAAATATGGACGGTCCGAAACGCATTGCCCCTGTCTATTATTATTATTATTACAGCCATGGTGTCGAACAAAAATTGTAACTCTGGACCAAGATGAAGCTCTCTTCATCAACTTAATGTCCATTTAAAATCTACGAATAGTGTTTTTTTTTTTTTTGACTTGATGTACACCAACTTCACACGGCACCGCAAAGTGAGCAACTAGAACTCAGTCCGACATTGAAAGCCAAGACTTGCTGTCGGGACTTTGATTAATATGTACTAATTCTACCTTTTGCACTGCATCAAAATCTCCGAACCTCACCTCAACCAGGTTTAGTGTGGTTTGTCTGGAGTAAGCATGAACAAAATACGACTTCCTTATCGAAATAAAGTAAAGATTCTTTGTAGCTAAATGTTATCATCCATTATAATACAGTCTTAATAAGACAGTCTGATACGTCAAGTTACTTTTTTAGCTTAATTTTTTTTCAATTGCGACAAAAATATACATTCTGTAAAGAAAAAAAGGTTTATTTGTCTTGCTTTATAAAAAATATCTTAGCATAAAAGGTAGACAAAAGAAAGGTTTGGCACAAAAGCAATAAGAACTCACTTATAAAAGACAGGTTTTGATTCTGGCTCTGGTCGGTGTTTATCTTGAAGAGTCACTGTGTCTGTAAGGATTAGATTTTTTGGCAACCACTGGAATCCAGTCTGTGAATACCTGCATTGAGAATGGAGCAGAGAGGCAACGCCATGAAGCCGCGGACAGGCAGGAGCCACTGGTCACCACAGTTTGAACACTAAGCCCTCGCGCTGTTTGCTCCTTTTCCTGTTTGGCCACCGATGTTTGCTCATGCGTCGATATGAAATAGCAGCAAATAAGATGCTGAACTGCAGGCCGTCTTCAGCGGGATGTTTATTTTATCCTGGGCTTTTTTCTTTTTTTTTTTTTTTTTTTCGCAAATGTTTGTCTGACACCTGCTTGTCGAACACAATGAATAATTAATCATGACATGTTGAGTGCTAACACAACATGCAATTGGTTATTTAAGAGCTGGAAGTCGCATCGAATAGAAACATTTGATAAACGTTGCTCCGTGACATGAGACATACAACGAAAAATCGTACAATTTCTACTTTACATTCATTTGTTTTTCATTCTACCCAGGTATTAATAACGGCTCACAAATTACATACAGTTTCTACACATTTTACAGAATTATGGTTATAATCTGTGCTCTTACGAATGACAGCAGTGGCCCTTGAAATTTTTCTTTAAATACATGAAGAACCTTTTTCAACAAACTCTTTGACAAGCACCAAAAACTTACTCAAGGTACATTAGTGAGTCATCAGTTTGATGTATTAAAGCTAATGCAACAACAACTTTACCAATGTAACCAATACTTTTAGATTGAACTCATTGGTGATGCATTTAGGGTCAATAGGTCAACAAAAACTGTTAAGGATATTCAAATTGAATACTGAATACGTTTATTGTAAGAATATACATTTTACTTAATTTCCTACTGTTTAAAATATATACTTTGAAAGATCTTACCTATCTTTTAAAAAGAACGAAATAGTTAATATACCGCAAGGCCTTGCTTTATTTCAATTCAATATGTTGTTTATATTATAATTTAATAAAAAACTATATATATTGTTATAGTATAGTGAAATCAAATAATAAACAACATAAATTAAAGTAATAAAGCCACACACCACTGTTTAGGTGATTAAAATCCAACTAAACGTAATGAAAAATAAGTTCAACACTGAACAAAACACCAAACAAAAACTTGTTTACCATAACCACACCCACTCTGCTGTGATTGGTCAAGCATTAAGGTTTGTCAACGCGCTTCTTCGATCTTAGAAATCCCCAACTCCAAGTGACTCGTTGTATAAACAAAGCGGGACGTGATTACAGCTGGCTGGAGAAGTAGGTAAGTAACTAAGTAAGTCATTTTTATTTGTATAGCGCTTTTCCAGACCAGACAGTGAAGCCATAATTATGTCATAATGTACTCCGCTCTCGTAACCTCTTGGTTGCTGTCATTTCTAATTACTTCAACATCTTGGAGAGGAAGACTTCAACATTTGAAACATATGAGTGAGTCAGGAGAGTTGGGTTGTCACATTAATTGCCCTATAATATGACGTAAGCTATTATTGATGTGACCTTAATGATTTACTTTGCAAATAAAGAAAATTTAAAAAAAGATTTAACAGAGATTTCCCAAACAAATAAATGTAAGAATACATTTCTAAAAACAGTTATTAAAAATGCTTTTTTTCTTAATTGTTTAAATGTCTTTATTTGACCAACTTTTTTGATGACTGTTTGTTTTCTTGTTCTTCTTCTTGTTTTTTCACCAACAGCACAAAGAGGGTATTTTAGAGGTGGAACACTTCTGATGCGAGACCATATTTCCTTCTTGCGAAAAAAGACGTACAACGCTGCTACAAACGAGCTACAAGCCGAAGACTTTTTTGGAGCAACATGGATGGTACCACAGGGGACTGAATAAAGCAGAAACAAGAGGAGAGAGTGAGAGTGTTGGGATTTGAAAAAAGAGATCAGGGAAAGGTTTGAATTCCCATAGACTTAATTCTCTACCAAGCTTTTTTTTCTTCTTCTCAAAACCAACATCATATCAGCACAAGAGCAGGGAAAATAAAACATTACAGATAATGACACTCTGACACCGCCGTCAACGAGATTTGTTTAAAGTTAATAGCCCATAAAATTCTTGGAATGCGATATTAGCTTTTTTTTTTTTTTTTTTCGGGAGCCGGGGTTAGTCATGAAAAACTTGAGAATCGTCAGCTGTGGGGCTGAAATAAGCTCATTATCAAATGTAAGCGTGAAACTGGCCTCTTTCTTTCCATGCATGAAATGCCCTCGTCTCCTCTGCAAGTGCCGCCCCGCTAATACTGAGTGGCGGATACTCCGGAACACAACCAGAGTCCCCGTCTGTCGCCAAGGTGATGACGTTATGGCAACCAGCTGTCAAAACGCGTCGGGGTAATCGCCGCCGTCGACAAAGACGATTACCAGATTCAGATCCTGTTAGCATTTCTACCAATTAGGGCTCAGGAACTGGTGGCCCGTCGCGGTGGAAGGAGGCCAACGGTGGATGATTGAACGACCTTATTGAATTCACACAGCGGCGCTGATCCTGAGAGCGCCATTACAGAAGAAAAATGTCAAAGGATCATAACATGCATTTGTTGAGGCAAACAATTGAAAAGGTTAAAGAGGGAAATCTTGTGCTGGATGGTTATTAACCTCCTCCAGATAGACTTCTGTCAGGGTTGTTGTCAAGAGAATTGTCATCCTGGTGCAAGAGTCTACCCCAATGTTTGAGAATTAAACACAGCATCCAGGCCTGTAATTATACCCCCACAATAGCGGGTTTTCAGAAGAAAAAAAAAAAAAAAAGTCTGTAAATAGCATCGGAGGGTTCCGGTCTGCACTTAGAAGTACATATCTTACACACAGACTTGCTGACTGGGAAATGTCTCGGAGCTTGTGGATACGAGGACGCTCGCGCCATTGTCCGCTTGCATCCACTTGTGGTGCACAGGCTATAAATGTGGCCGCGTCGCTATGTTAGCTATTGTTATGTGATCCGAGAGTCTGACACAAATAAACAGAGAAGTTAAAATGGTCACAAGTGAAGACAACTTCAATCAGTGGGACAAAGGGACTTGTCAAAGTTTGTTACATGTTACTTTTTCAAAGTTTCACTTTTAGTTTTAAAGCATTCCTTCTTTGCCTTTTTTACTTTAGTTTTTATATTTATTATATCCAATGGTGTTTCCCCAGATGTGGACCTGTTCTGGCCTGGTTTAGTGGAGTAATGTTCCTGGTAATCCTTTCATTGTCAGTGTGTCTGTGTTTTAAATATGATTAAAGATGATGAACAGTGTTTGATCTATGATGAGTTTCGTCTGTGCATCATATTTTTCTGGGAACTTTTTGTTGCAACAACTTAAAACTATAACAACATGACAAATATTGTGACTGAAAAATAGCTAATTTAAATAATATTGAATTAATTCATATACACACAATAAACTGAACTTTTTCTCATCTGCATTACGTGAAATAGGGACTCAGAAGATCTTGCGACTTGCATATTAACTGTCGTATATTAGGGAATAATCTTCAGGGCAAAACATTTAGGGAACATGAGGAGAAAGCTCCAAAAACCTGCATCGAAGTAACAGTTCAGTATAGCCCGGGTCATTAATAATGTCTAAACCTATTTGTGTTTGAGAATTTTTTCTTTAAAACTCCAGATTAATTTCTTATATCCTTGATAAATATTAATTTTCTGTTGCTTTACTTGTTCATTATGGCTTAATGTTGGGTGTTAAACACTAGACATAAACTCAGAATGTAAAAATTAAATTAGAATCTGTACGTTTTATTATTGTTACAACATTGAGTTAATGGAATTATGGTTAATAAGAGACAGCGATTGGTCCACAGTCATCCATATAAAGTATTCAGATACACAGTGTTCATTTTGTTTCCCCATTTTCTTTTGTCATTAAAGATGTATCTGATTCTGAATTGGTAAACCCTTGTGTTATCTCAGAGTCCGAAAAACAAATGTGTTTGTGGTATCCCTTGTGTTGTCTCCGGGTCAAGGTGAACGACCTCCCTAGCTTCCAGAAATACATATGCAGTGGTGGAAGTTGTTCACCTTGACCCAGAGACAACACAAGGGATACCACAAACACATTTGTTTTGTGGGTCACCTTGACACAGAGATAACTGAAGGGTTTAAGGAATTGTTGTTTTTTCTCGGATTTGTGTTAAAATGTTGCTATTATGAGTTGAATAACTTTCAACACAGAGGTTCATAACAAATCCCTTATTGAATTGGAAAAATGAGATGTTTTCTTGATCTTGGACTTCTTCCACGCTGAGCTACTGCAGCCTCGTGGGCCTCAGTCCCCGGGGTGAGCATGTGTGCAAGGGATGGAAACCACAATCAAGTCCATTGCCAGTCCACAACTTTGCGAAATGACCAACCTCCACCTGGAGAATCACTTTGCATGGCTAAAAAGAGGTGACAAGGTGAAGAAATTGTGACCAGGGTGAAGGATGGCGGTAAGAATCCGAGGAAACATACCAGGTTGCCATAACAAAGAATCCAGAAAGTAAAACAAAAACGAACAGAGGGTGGCACTTTATTTGACAGCGGTGTCCGCTCCTTTGGAACTTCTGGAAACCACTAAGTCTGGTGAGAATAAAAAAGCTGTAGGATACAATACAGCATTATCAAGCTTCTTTACGATGTCCCAATGGAAACCTGAACTGGTGCTGTCATGACTGGCGCCTTATGCTGTTCTTTTTTTTCAGATTCATGTGCAAAGTTACCCATCGGTTCTTCCAACATTGTCTGCTTCGTGACGCCGACGTTTTCCCTGGCCCGTTACCCTTTACCGACTAGAAACATTTCAGAACAGAGTGTCTCTGCTGCGACACACAACGACGGAAGATTGCAAAACAGTTATTAAACTATGGGTATTACCAGAAACAGCAGAAGGCCATTTCAGCTTATCATGTCTAAAATCACATTCCGGATTCACATTTCTTGCACTCTTCTCCACCTTTTAGCTCAGGCGTGTCCAAACCTTTTTTCGAGAAGGGCCACATTTGATTATATGAAAAGGAAAAAAGTGGGTTCCCAATATGAACTATGATATCTAACCAAGAGTTTATCTCTATTAAAAGTTTAAAAAAAATAAGAGCTCTTGTGTCATCAGCCTATTTAACACAAAATCTAACTTTTTCAAAGACAGAACATTTTTTTAGGAATAAGCATTGACACACATTGCTTTACTTGGCATGTTCTTTCCATTGACTTGTGTGGCAATTGCTTGGTTCCGTCTTATTTAATTATTTTATTCTTTACTGACACCACATCACATTTCTATGTTGTGTTTACAACACTGGCAATAAATGTTTTGAATTAAAGGTTTTAGTTTTACATGTGTTGTCTTGTCTGTATTTGAATAATACTGTTTGTAATGACACTTTGGGGCCACATAAAATCTGCTCCAAGGGCCACCAGGGTTGACTTTGGACTTGCCTGTCTTATAGTTTTTTAACTTTAGTGGTTAGTAAAACAGTCTTACAGCAAGAACGCTGTGGGTTTACTTCTTGGACCCAGATTATACTTTAAAGGTTATTGCCTTGCCCATCCTGAAACATAGCTTATGATATGTACCAACACCACTGTCTCCTTCAACCTGCATCATTGGTGTGTTGTGTTTGTATCCTCTCCCTGTACTTTTAGGGGTTTTCTTCGGGCACTCTGGTTTCCTCCCACAGTCCAAAAACATACAGAGGTTGCCTGAGAATAAGAACTGCTCAGGGTTTCCCCCCGCATCTCACCTGAAGTATAACCATACTAAGGGAATTAACAGTATTAATGAATACATTTTGATCGACTTACCTTACAATCCATCATATTCAAGGTTCAACTGACACTCCAAGCAGTCATGTTCCACTGGTTGAGACAGGAAGCCCCCCTGATAAGGCCGTCCTTATTATCAGGGCAATTCACCGACAATCCACAAATTTCACGTCGACATAATAACAAGTAAAGTTAATGTCCTCGAAAGGGATACAAATATGCGCTCCAGGGACGAGCAAGTCTGTGTGCAGCTTGTATTGTTTCAAAGACTGCTGTATGTTTGCATGCCTAATGTGTGTATGTAAATTTGATTCTTCTTTGTAGATCACATGCTTTCATCAAATCTGTTCTCCCAGCACACAGATGGGTCCGTTGGAAAACGTTGGAAAGACAATAACAAGTCAGGAAGGGACGACATACTGTGGAGGGCCTGGCAGAGGAAAGCTGACTATTTGTAACAGGGGGAAAACAAAGATGATGTGAGATTTATTGAACCAACACAGCAGAGCAAATAAATACCAAGTGAACAGAGCTCAGAGAAGGATAAAATAACCTGGTAGAGAGGAGGCGTCCACGAACGGCAGTAAAAGAATCCGCGTATCGATCAGGAGAAGCGGGCACACCAGATTCCTCTGCCATCTTGCTTCACGGATGGCTATATGGAATTGACTTTCAGTTATGAGATATACTGTTCGTTGGCAAGCATGTGTTGATTCACAGATTCCAGAAATCAGACACTTACTTAGAGCTGGTCCTGATAAAAAAATATATTCACATTTATAACCAATATTTTTGGCTGAAGAACGTATGCATTTTTATTTTCAAGCTTTCTTGCACATCCTCCCTAGTCATGCCTGAGCCTTTATTTAGAGAATACATTGAACTCGCATGTTCGTCTTTTTTATCTCTTATTCAAAAGTCATTTAACGAAGAGACCTCCAGTGTCTCTCCATGTGTCTAAAGAATACGGGTTTTGCTGCCATAACTTCCACATTAAGTTTCTTTGCTAGTTTGCTGGACATAAAATGAGCAACATCGTTTTGCTCATAAAGGTATCTTCAAAGGTGAACTACCTCATTCTACATCTGTACCAGCCTTTACGTGAGTGACATCACACAAAAATCCCATTTCCAATATTGTCAGTGGACATTACAAACTAATGTTTGACATCGGATATCTGAGGCAACACATCGTGAGCTGTAGATTAAAACGATTTGTTGTTGGTAAATGATTGTTTTTGTTCTCTGCCAAATCCTTTAAGCCCAGTTCCAATTTTTGTCTTAGCCCTACCCCTCCGTACACCTCTGTGCCCTTGAGATGGAGTGGTGTCCAAATTCTTGGAAGTGGTAAGACGAAGGGCCAGGTAGCCCTCAAAAACGAGGGAGGTTGGAGGCACACTTGAAACGGAGGGGTATGATGCATTTACCCAGAAACAACGTGAATTTGCGACCACGGTGAAGCAAGTGAGCAACAAAGAGCATAAATTTGAGTATTTTAATAAATACAATTGTCATTTGTTTGTAATTTTGCACAACATGGTGAAGACACCAACGATAGATTTGACACTAGTTACAAAGCACATTAAATCTTTGCATTTTGATGATAGTTCTTGATAATAAAATTTGATTATATACTGTCCGACATTATTATCATTATCATGTTATACAGAGTCGCTGAGTAAACACAAGAACTTCGCGTCTTGGCTGCTTTGACTGCAGAAGTTTAATGGACAGGGAGAAAAGGAAACCTTGAAACCGTAAGCAGTTTGAATGGTGGGCTGGCATGAAAAAGTTTGATGTTTCTTTTAGGACAAGCCATTGTTAAAACATTCAAATGGTTATTGATTGATAGATGGACATTTTTCAACTGATAGTTGATAAATACCTAATGATATTGTACATCTTTAGTGTGACCCAGGTAAAACATTTTCACATAGCAGTTTTTCTCTACAAATCCTTTACCACCCCCTCAATGGGTTCGAGGTACTCATTTTTAGAAAAACCTTTTTGGTTTGCTTTATTAAAAAAAGAACAACGTTTCCATTGCTTGGATGAGGTTCAATGTTTCTGGGAATCATTTAGGAAATTTAAGCCATTACCCAATAAGCACAATTTAAATTCAAGTAAACACTAGCATAATGCCAGAGAGCTTTGGTATACTTTTACTTTCGAAAAAAAAAGTTAGTTTGGAGCTATTTTAAATCGGGACCATCCACTGCATGTTAAAATCCTCACAGTACGTATTAAGACTTTATCTTGTTGTCGACTGTTGTTCAACACTGTAAACAGATGTTAGTGCAATACAGGAATAAAAAGTTTTGTCTCCGAAATGCCACAGTGGAACAGAAAGAATGAGACTCAGCACTGTTCCTACACCCGACACACACACACACACACACATGCAACACAGCCTTGCCACAGAGAACACACAGCCACGGCAAAGCGGCATAAACAAACACACTAAAAATACAAACTACGCATATCCAAACACTCTCACTCCTTAATGAGCTAGCACTTTTAAGAGAAGATTCCGAACCGCACACCGATACCTTGAGGAGAACTCGCGATCGGAAGAAGCAAACAGAAGTAAAGAAACACTCTGGGATATGAAAGAGAGAGAGAAGAAGAAGAGGAGGAGGAGGTGAGAGGAGAAATCAAAAAGCGCCTGGAGAGAGGGAGGAGAGCAGGAAGAGGAAAGTGTTGCACCTCGCTCCTCATATCTCTAAGGAAGATGATAGCGGGGTTAAGAAGAAGGGGGGGAGTGTAAGGGTGTGTTGTTGGAGGAGGGGGTGCTGGTGGTGCTGTCGCTCTCGGCAAACAAGCGGGTGAGTAAATAGACTCATGGGTGCGAGGGCTGGTGAATGTAGGTGAGGTGAAGGGGTGAGGGGGGGACATGCACAGATGCGGTTAGGTTGGGGAAGCTCAGCTGTTAGAGATCCGGGGCCCTCTATGGTGATGAGAAGGGCCGCCTCCGTCTCGTTTACACACACATCGTAACGCAAGGAGTGCAGGGGGTGGGGATCCCACTAGCGCTTCCCCCACTGTCTTCAAACATCGCTAACAACCCTCTTCTCTCCCCAGTCTCACCCACTCCTGTCCTCCTCAGCCCTACAGGCCCTTAACTTAGCTCTCATCTCCTTATCCCTTCAAAAACCTCCCCCCTACTCAGCAGCCTCACCATTTTCCATCAACCCCTCACTGTCTGTCAGTCTCTCCCCTTCTCCTCTCCACGGTTCGCCTCCCCTCCTCCCTTTCTGCCGATCCCATCCCTTGGGTCTATGCACTGCTGCGTGGTTGATGAGGGGGAGGATATCGCTGCCAGTGCTTTGATCCTATGAAAGCTGATATCCCGAACAGAGCTGCAGATCCTGCCACTGGGCACCCTGGCATTTGAACGACATGGCTCTCGGAGTTAAAGCTCAACGAGGAGGACCATTCCTTTACAGCATACCGGCGCGGGAATGCTAAGTCCTGACAGGTGGATCCAACTGGTGTATATCCAACCATACCTGAAAGGACTTATGGAATACCAACCGGTAACCTGAGAAACAATAGATGAATTGACCTCTATTTGTTCGATTAAAAAAAAGAATACCATGCAAAATAAAGAGCCATAATGTAAAGGTTTAAAGGAATAGAAGTTGCAAATACTATCGGATGCAAGACAACAGGGGCAGAAAGTGGGCAACAGGAGGCCATGACTTCTCCCTCTTTTGAACACTTTTTTTTGGTTCTTTGAGGAATACAGAGGACAAAAAAAAGAGGTAAGCCCGTCAGCTTTCAACGACAAAATAGACATACATAAGTACCTCAGCAGGTAGGAATCCACAAAGTTTAAAGACTCAACAGTACACGTTTATGGGTTTCTTGTGACTTAGAGGCACAGCAGTTCCAGCACAATCTGAATCATCTCACCCTCTCCCAAAGGGAGAGTCGAAACACCCTCTGGAAAATCTGATTTCCTCTCCACGAATCATTAATCTTCTACCTTAAGTCTGTAATTATAGGTGAAAGTAGGGAGGTAGTTTAAGAGGAGAAGTAACAGTGGTGAAATTTGGTGTAGTTGTTTCTTGACCAGGCCAGGCTGATACAATCCTCCTCATCTCTGAAAACGTTTAATTTGTAAATCTTATTTTAGCTTCTCGATACTAATTTTCTGTTATAGCGTAAATATCAGAAGTAATATTTATCTGTAGTGGACATTCTACGGGCCTAATTAGATCTTGGACATAATTCGAGACACAACTTTATTTAACATGTTAGTTCACACAGATTTCAAATTTCACCAATTTTCTACTCATTCGTTTCATCTTAGTACTGGGAAAATTTTCAGAACAATTGCAAGTGCTTGCAATATCCACTTGCTGTCTGTGTAGCATGTTAGCCTTTGAGCTTCTGCTACTAACTAGCTTGAAATCCAGACTTTTTTTCTGGAAAAATTGATTTTGGCGAGGCTTCAACACAAGAGGGACGTTAGACGTAAGAGGGATATTTTTAAGTGTCTTTTTGGACGAAGAAAAGGACCACTGAGCTCCAATCTCTACATTGAAATGAACATACATACAACATATTTAGCTGAACTATAACTTTAAGTGAGTAACATAATATACCAGGGTGATTCAACTCAGATTTTCTAAAGGATATCCAGCCTGTCGTCCGGTCAAGTTTTTTTTTTTACAGATGAAAATTGTATTAGCTTAGCCATAGCTATACTTCTTGTTGATGACGCAGATATCGTGAAACATGGGAAGGCCTCTGTAGATACTGTCTCAACTGTAGGTAACCCTTAGAGGGCTTTGTTGCATTATTTAACTTGAGTTACTTGGCTTACCGTAAAAAAAGAAACCTTTGCCGGAAAAATACACAAAGCGTTGCAAAGTGCCTCATAACTACACAACTACACTTTCAATTGCATTTGATAAGGCATTCATTATCAATGAATGAATGACCGTGGGCCACTGCAAATAGTTTAAAGGGCCATAACTGCTATTGACTGTATAATGGTTTAAAATACAAATGTTTCCAGTTTTAGAATATGTTAATCAATTTGATGTTCTTGGTTAGAAACTGTGCCAGAAAGAATGGTTCTACATATCGCTTATATACGCACTTCTTTACAATGAAAATAAATGAATATGTTTGCTTTGAAAACGATATCAATACCGACACCACACAAAAACACATGCAACTGATCCAGGGGCTTGTGTCTGGTGATTCTAAACAAAAAACAAACCATTGAAAACCCACACTGTGATCGCGACCACTGTTCCACTCGCCGTCCCGACGTCCGTCTCCGAGACGTTTCCAGCATTTCGAGGCTTTTTGAAAAACACATCCCTTATGCCCTTTAATGTTTTACACACCCCTAATGTAATTACAGGGGCCAATTTCTTTGTTGTACTTAAAACTGATTTTTATGATCGTTTGATTTCTTTTGTGGCTTCGAGCGTCTCGCTCCCACCCTAAACTTCTCTAAATACTGAGTGCTGATCGTGCAGCTCGGGATGTAACGTTAACCGAGGAATGTGCGGGCTGCTTAATTACAGAAAGCCCCATGAAGAACGCGTTGCCTTCCGCCCCGCTCACTGACAGCAGTTTTTGTTATTTCACCCCCTGTCAGGCAAGGATTTTCTCTATTTTACTATACAAGCACTACCCAAGCATGAGCGCAGCTCACTTAAAGATGAAAGATAACATGTCTAGCCTGGTCGTGCCGACGAATAAAACATCTCTGCCACTTGATATTAAATGTTTAAATATGCTTATTAAGAAGCCATTGTGCCTGTGACACAGACAATATCTCCCTTTTCTTTTAATGCACTCATATTCACAAGTGTAATACACTGAACTAAAATAAACCTTTATTGGAATGACACCATAATTATATATTAAAAGAGTGTAATGGAAAATATTCAGCTTTCGACAGACTTCTCCGAGTGTCTAGCTGGTTACATCAAAGCAATTGTGGAAAAAATAAACAATTAGCCATGGACTGGGAATATGTTCATACATAATGGATTTCTTTTTCTCTTAGAAAATAAGTTTCGCAATGAGTAACCTTATATAGATCTAAAAGTTTCCTGCTGTGAATTGACACACAAGATATTAGCCTTTCCCCCAAAGGCCAACGCAAGGGAAGAATAAAAGAATGCCAATGACATTGGTGAATTACCAAAGCAGCCATTAAACAAAACTTGGTATGTAGAAGTTGTAATTTAACAGAGTATGAAAGAGAGACTAGAAATCGAGGCAGAAAGTAGTTAAATTCTGTTTTATTATCAACGTGTAATGATGTGTTTACGCTACGCAAAGTTGACCAACTCTAGACTTTTAATATTTTTACATTCCACAGTAAGGACGGGGAAAAAAAAAAAAAAGGGAAAGTACAGAAGGAAAAAAAAAAAGAAAAAGTTTCCCGGCTGCCCATCACCGCGCTATCAGAGTGTTATCTTTGCCAGACGCCCACCATCCTCAGCCGTGATACGGAGACAGCGTCCAGGACCTCAGGACGCCACGGGAAACACAGCAGGACACTACGAGAGGTGTGACAGCCTCGCTGGATACAGGCTGTGTCCAACACACGAGAGAAATAACCACGCATACACATTTCCTTCTTATACGGTCGGAATAAGAGACGCACACACACTCAAACCACGGACGCCATCTGATCGTACAAATCTGGCACGCCTACATGAAAGTTATCTGTGAAACTCTATACATCCATTTAATAGATATTTTGTGAGTCATACCTAAATAATTATGTGTATCTAAAAAAATATCTCCAGAGATTTTAGCACCATCCTAAACCCTGGTTTCCAATAAAAATGCAAGGGGTTCATCAATAAGTCGCCACCTTAGACTTGCCTTGCCAGGCCCACTATAAATTGAAGAAGACTATCCCAGTTTCTTTGGGCAAGTGGCGGGGGGACACCCTGGACAGGACACCAGTAAGTCGCAGGGCACAAAAAAGACTTACAACCATTCATACCTACTGACAATTTCCCTACGTTTCCAACTGCCCAAAGAAAACCCAGGAAAAACATAAATGTTTATTTGACCAGCCATCCAGCAGTCTCGCTTTACTCTTCTTATTAACATTTTTTTTCAGCTTAAAATGTGAACGAAAGTTTGTAAAAACTGTTTTATTTAGAAATGAGCTGAATCCCATTTGTCTCACTTCCTGCCCGAGCGACCCACGCTGCTCTGCATGGACGCGGTCACAAAAATGTCCATATTTCTGGTACTTTTGGTAGAAGGATCTTGAACCCCAAATATTCATGTAGATTTATTGTTTTGGTCCAGTTTCCAGTAAAATTGTTATCAACGGCTAAACAGTTGTTTTTAACTTCTTGTCCATCTCTTCCCGTGTTTGTCCCTGTTTTTTTCGTTCATGCCATGTTTTTACATGGGAGTAATATCAGGAAGTAGCACAGCATGTTCTTAAATCTATGCATTCCATTGAAGAAATGTACTTTTTTTTATGTTGTTTGAATCTGCTTCTAATATAAATGTGGACCCAAATATTTTTTAATCTGAGCCAGGTACTACACAGGGGGTGTTCTTAAATGGGATGAAGCATCATAACTGATTTATTGTGAATGTCAATAGGCCATGGCTTTCCATGTGTTATAAACCTTTCAAATAAATTGAGGAAACAAGACTAATGGAAAGAAGGTGGCATGTTAAGGGAGACACTGGAAAACAAACTATGGCAAGATTTAGGGAGATTTTTACCAGGAGGCTCTGGCGGATCTCTACTGATGGATGGTTTAGAACAAATTCTGTGACATTTTTAACAATCCTTTCATCAAATGACTTGGTACTAACAAAGACATTTAGTTACTTGTTGATTCCTTTTTTTTCTAAAATTAGACACAAATAATTACACAATCTTTTCTGTCAACCCGTTTCTTTAAAACCTGTCAAAACATTTTCTTGGAATTTTAAATCGAACTAAAAGTTTGACTTAAATGTTTTGTTTCAAGTTATAATAAAGGTCAAAGTTGTCCACAACTGAGCTCGTATCGTAAGGCAACAAGCGCTCTAAGGATAAAAATGGAAATGTTCTTCGATTTGATTTCCTTAATGCAAATGTATTCTTTATTAAAATGACATAAACCCTCTTCTGTTTTCGTCGTTTTCAATCTTAAAAAACATTTTCAATACTGAGGTTTAAGGCAAGTTAATTAAACTTTAATCATTACAATCAAGATTGACCACTAAAATAAAACGACATTATTTATAGGTTGGAGTTGTAAAGCGGTTTAAATAAATCATATTTAAGGCTCAAAACAGTGGTGCTGAGAGGAAGACAGAGAGCCATTCAAGCCTGCTGGGAGCATTGCACCACAAAAAGAAGACGAAAACAGAGACTGCGAGTCCAGAAATCACATAAAAAAAAAAAAAAACATCATCTAGCGCATGTTGTTCAATATTTGGAAGACTTGCTGACTGTCTGCTCAAATATTGCCCTGTGGCTGTTGGCTTGAGCGAGGAACAGAGTGGCAGTGAGACTGACAGTGAGATCTCTGTCAGTAGCCAACACTCTGTTTATCCGTCTGTCTGTCTGTCTGTTTATCTGACTGTCAAATTATCCCTTTCAGCAAACAACTCAATATGAGATGAATGTAAATAAAGCAGGCGGCGCGGGTCACATGGTCAGCTGGTCGGCACGTCCATGGTCAGCTGAGGCATCGTGACACTAGCCACTTTCAAAGGAAAGCCAGAAGTGGAAAATTGATTTTAGGGGTAATTTGTGAGCTATTTTCGGTTCTTGTTATTTTGGGCTCTCGCTTGAACTATGTATTGAAGAGATGTTTACATTGCAAAAATAGTCTTTGAACCGTATTTAAACTATATTGTTTGAACAGTGATTTTGTTTTAATGTAGCGGTTATTTGGGGCATAAATATGTTTTTCAGTTCATCTCCTTGACGCCTGACAACACTAAATAATACCTCCATGTCTGACTTTATCTGAAGATCTATTGCCAAAAAGAAACATCTTTCATTTCAGGGAACCTTTATCCTTACTGTGTGGATCAAGCATGATCTCAATAATACCAACAAGGACACAAAAGATTCCTCCAGAAGTCAAAGTATAACATGATTTAAACGTTTAAATCGTTAAACGTTGTTTGATTTAAAATTAATTAAATAGCAAATTAGCAAATCCTTTTCATAATTGGAGAAAAAAATCACGATACCCTGGCCAAATCAACAGTATTGAATATGGAAAAATACACTTACAGCGGCTGACAATTTAGAGTAGTCAATAATGCTAACCGTAATAACTCTAACCCTAATTTTAAATGTTACCTAAAGCTGTTCCCTCAAACTATAGATATTCTAGATTATAAACCCCACCTATTCTTCAACCCCGCTCCTCCAAATCATAAGTATTTTTTTAGAAAAAAAAAGACTTGGAGTTGGAATTCTGCTCTTATGGAATATCTAAGTATTTTCGTTTTTGATTAGCAGAGACGGTTTAAGAAGTATGTCAAAGGCTGGATATCGAACTTCGATTCTTTGGAAGCACCGCCCGAAGGGCCTTGGTATTACACAGAGTATACAGAGTATCGAAACATGCTTTATTTTTCGGTGCCAAGTTTGGGTACCCACGTGTGACTTGAGAAATTAAAAAAAAAAAACGTTCACTTGTTTTTAGCAATTGTTGTTATTCATAGTTATCGAAGTGCTGGTATCGGTATGAGTACTGGTATTGAAAATGTTTGATCACTTCACAACCCTAGTCGTAGTACGTACGTGCGATAACACAGAGTATCAGATTAAATAAAAGTTTATTTCTATTATTGCAAAAACAACAATTTTTTGTAGTGTTGTGGAATACAGTATACAATAAAATTAATAAAATGATCATGAGTAAATAAATATGAATAAAATACAATAAAATAAAAACAAGCGACTTATACATTAAAGTGTTGATGATGCAGACTGTAAAATAAAGTGTAAAACATACAATCCCGATCATCTCATCGCGGAAAAATACTCAGAAAACTCAGTTTAATTTGAAAAGTTCACAGTATTGAAGAAATAATAATAAAAAAAAGGAGAGTACAAGCAAGATCGCGATCAGATCTTGGCAGGTAGTCGGTCAAGAGATTTAATAATACGGTGGTTTCTTCCCAGTTGTGTCAAGCGGGGAAACAAAAAACAGGAAAAGAAAAGGAGACCAACAAAATAATACTGAGGCAACATGACTGTGAATATCAATATGTTCCAACATATAGAGCAAGAAGACACATATTTAATGATGTGTTAAAAATTGTGCAACACAGCTTCTATTCAGTCGAAACTAACGAAAGATTTGATTTTATTCTCCAACAACCAAATAGATGAGTACCTTGATAACCAAGAATTCTTTGTATTATTTTCTAGACAGTTGTAATTCACTGAAGATTTTCAAGACAGTGAAATGAAATATCCAACTGTGCTGATAAGTGAGAAATTACAGTCGAACAGTCAGTGAACTCGGTGAAGAACGACACAGATGTCAGCGGCACAAAGACATCTTTTATGCCCGCGTTTCATTCCACGACTATAATATACTGTTGTCACTGTCGTCGCTGACAACAGACAAAAGTCAGTATCTGATCCGGCAGAAAATGTATTGTCAGTTCTCCTAGAAAACTGACTTAAGATGATATAGTAATTCATTATCGCTGGTCTTGAAGGGTCTTTTGAACTGGTAATGAAAGAGCCCGGAGGACTGGGAGTCGGAGCTGGGGAGACGGCCCGGGAGAGGAGAGAGACAGAAAAGCGTGGCAGGAATCAAGAAGACAGCTCTTTGAATGAGGCCCCGAGACCTGATGCCACCCAGTACGTTTGCCAGTGTGTTGAAAAAAAAAAAAAAAAAAAGGGGGCAGAGAGAGAGAGAGAGTGACTTGCATCCGACCACTTCACAGGAACGAGTGGGATGTTTGGACACAGTTCTGTACCTCACAAATACCACTGGAGCCGAAAACCCCTCACTGCTACCATGTCAACGGAGACCTACGGTACTAGGCCAGACAAAATATATGGATGTGTGTGTGTGTGTCTGTGTGTGTGTGTGTGTGTGCGCTGGACCCATCTATGTACATCAACAAGAGTTCTATTTACCAGTGTGGCGCTTGTCTGTCAGTGTCTGCGCATGATTATGTTTGATTATGTGTCTGGTGTGTGTATATTAGACGTATTAGATTTTGATTCAGGTTTGTATTGCCACACCGGCGTGTGTGTTTATTTGTGTATGTGTGTGTGTGTCTGTATATATGATGGAAGAGGAGAAAGGTGGCGTGTGGAAAAGTAGTCTCGCTCAGAACTCCTGCAGTCTGAGCCGGCGAAGCTGCCAAAGAAAACTGTGGTCGGAAGAGTCTGCTAATAGAGCATGAGGCATGTCACCTGAAACTAGAATCATCTGAAACCCAGAAACCACAGCAGGCAGGCATCTCTGTGGTCCTTTATTAAAAAAAAAGGGCCGCCAGAGGCGCTGGGTGCGCGCCACCCTCCCGCTGAGGTCCTCCCATTTGCTAGGCCCTCTTCCGTTCACGTGCCCAGCTGCACCCTGGGACACCCAGTCATGTCAGATACACTATTAACGCCTCTTCCAACGTCTAAGTTCACCTGACCGCAGTTTCCCCCCAGGACGAGCCGGTGTGCAGAGCAGGCAACCTGACCAGATCCCCGGCGCGATACCTTACCTTTCTCCATGTGGCCAAATGGCAGTCGTTTGTATGTAAAGAACAGAAGCTCTGTGCTCAGCTTGGCATTTATCCAGCTGTTCCTTCAAGTGACTTAGAATATGCAACAGTTTTTTTTTTTAAAAGGTCACCTGTTGCTCCACAGGCAGGTAAAAAAAAGTCAGACGGTTGAACAAAAAAGTGAAGATAAGAAGAGCTATATGGTGCCTATGACGTTAAAATGATGGGATGTTTCATTGAAGAGCAACTAATCTGTTGATTTAAGTGTCTTTTAAATTGGACTTCTATTGTACTCATCAGTATATGTCTGTTTGTACAAAACTCTCTTTTCATCTTTATTTTCTGGAGAATAACTGTTACCATAACCACACACACTCTGTGATTGGTCAAGCATCGTTTGTCACAGGGTGTCATCGATCCCGGAAGTCTCTACCTCCAAGGGACTCGTTGTATAAACAAAGCGGGGCGTGATCACAGCTGGCTGGATGAGGAGTGAAGACCATTATTATTAGTCATAATGGACTCCGCTCTCGTGACCTCTAGTTCGCTGAGATTTCAGACGGGGGTGAACTTTGTAAAGTAATAACTTCAAGCCAAAGGTCATGACGAGGAACTTACTGCATCTTGGAGAGGAAGACTTCAACATTTGAAGCATGTGAGTGAGTCAGGAGAGTTGGGTTGTCACATTAGTGGGCCTTAAAAATAAGGACAATGCTTCATGAAGCTTCCTCAGAATCTCAGTAATAATAAACCTTAAAAAAATTAAATAATTTGATTCAATTTAACACTTTCTGCATCACAAACCATTCATTAAGCTAGAGCTTATCCCATAATCTTGGTGGCTGAATGCTGTCCCAACTCTTTAGGGGTAAAGAGACACCAGGAACAGGTTGCATCGAGAAAAACAAAAAACAAAACACCTACTAAGAACTAGGAGGGATCGATTAACATCTGTATGTTTTTGGACTGTGGGAGTGCACGGAGGAAACCCACAGAAATACGAAGAGGACAAAAGAATCAGAGGTTTACTCAGGTACACCTTTTTAGCGGCAGATCTAATCTAAGTACTTCACTGTGCGCCCCCTCATTACCGACTAGATTAAAAAAAAAAAAAAACTCCCATATATTTAAAGACAAAAGACATTGTTTGCGAATAAACTATACTTGTAATGCTTGCGTCCCAATTGATTTTGCAACTGGCGTCACAGCTCTTTTCAGGTTTTTTTTTTTTTTAAATCAGCATGAAAGTATGCAGTATCCACGCTTAAAAAAACCCAAAGATTTTAGGCCATATACATTTGTATCAGAATATCAGCAATTAATTCAAAGTTAAGGGGTTTAGGTGAACGACTTTTCTAAAGTTAGTTATGATATATTTTCAAAATTAAAGATCTTACAAAGATAATTTACTTTTACATTTTTTTTATTCAAGGATGGTCCCTAAATAAAGCATATAAAAAGGGACCGCTGAATTAAAAACGAGAGAGAGTGTAACTGCTGCTACATTTTCTGTTAATAAATGATAGGTACATCGACAAAAACATCATCTTTAAAGTCCTCACTTAAACGTACTCACTTCTCTAAACGCGACACAACGTAAAAGCTCCATGGTTGCTAACAGCTCCTCTTCGAAACAGGTGCAAAAAAAAAAAAAAAAAAAGTGCATCCCTACTGTCGCAACAGTAGCAATTTGGTGACAGGCTGTGGGTGGCAGGAAAGACGAATCATGTCAATGGCGGCCATTAAAAAGGACCACACACTCTCCGGTCCGTGGTGATGCATGATGGATGATTATCTCAAGGTGTGACAGGTGCCGTACTGCTTGGAGGGGGGGAGGGGGATCCCCCCTTTATACCTCCCCCTCCTCACACACCCACACCCCCGTCTCTGTCAGCATATCTTGGTCAATGCTTTAACACCCAACTAACATGACTCTATTGACACACTCCAGATAGCGTCTGGTGGCTAATGAGTGTCTGAGTGTCTCTCTCTCCCCTTCTTTCCCCTCGTCCTCATCTCCATGTTATCCTCCCTTCAGTCGGGGAACTACAGTCTGGCCTGTCTCACACCGAACAGCCATCCATGCTCGACCGGTCACTCACACTCGTTTATCCATCACTTAACAAACGTTCACTGGCGTGAAATTGATTTATATTAACACGTAAAACCGATCTTTCTTACGAAGCTGTGGGTCAGTGTCAATCGAGAATATGTCGTTTCATCAAATCCAGAAACTTAATTTCAAACGTCATTCGATGCTTTTTTACAAGCGACTCTATCTGTGGTGTCTGTGTCAGTATTTTGTTTCATATAACAGGCGAGCTTCCTAAGACACCGGGTCCTGAGTGTTGACTGGAATGTAGCCATCGCTTGTGTGGCTGCCAACTCCCGGCTCACAGTCTTTAGCCATGTGGCATGGTGCCCCGCTTGTTTTTCTCAGCCAGCGATCGAGACGCGAGTATCCTCGCGAAGAAAAAAAAACCCGCCTCAAATCTTAAGATCTGTGTCACAACTCTTAAGTCTAGATTGTCCAGAATACCAAATAGTCTTCTTTGTTAATTTTTTTCTTCTTTATTTGAAGTTTTGGTTCCTTGATTTGGTTTAATATGTCATGTCAGTATGTTTGAACATGTTTCAACTGTGTAAGTATTGGAACACACAACATAAAGACATTTAAACCAAACAAAGTAAAAACAAAACATCTCTTTAGAGCACACAAGTATGATTTTTAAAAAACAAACAAAAAAAAAATTACTTCTTTATTACACTGAATCTTGACTGTGAATTCTTCAGTTCAGAGATACAAGACTAGAAATTGTATGTTTTGTTGATGAGTTCAAACCCTGCCAAAAAATGCAAAGGCTACTGGACGTAAATGTCTCTGTGCACATTTCTATCCTTTTAACAATTGCACATCAGTTGTTGTGTTATTTTCATTATGAAAAGTGTGTGATAGTTTCCCTCAAAATAACTATCATTTTGGGACTCCGGTATGACTTGCTGGGCGCTGTTTCAGTGTATCTGCCAATCAAATAAGGTTTGAATCAGCGGATCTGTTGTATGGAGTCCCTCAAAGTTCTGTTCTGGGTCCTTTATTATTTATGCTGTACTTGATTCCCCTAGGTAAAATCATTCAGAGATTTCCTGATGTTTCTTACCACATTTTTGCTGATGAGATCCAGCGGCTCTTTACAAATAACCTTTATTTACTTCTATGATGAAGAAGGCTACACTACCAAAAACTCCAACCAAGCCACTTTGTTTGCAACTTAGTAAATATATCCTTAAGAATGTACCTTTGTGTATGTATTACTCGTCTATTAAGGAATTCAGCCCTGCAGTTATTAAGAGTCGTCTCACAGCTCTCGCCTTCAACAACGTTCAAACTTGAAGTGCAAACTGGGAAAGTAACACTCATTAACATTGAATAATGGTTATCATGTTAAAAAAAACTCCTTTCTTGTGCTCCATGTTTTAACCAATCATCTTCAATCACTTTCTATGTCAACTGCATCCTATTTCAAGCCTGGGTTGCTTCAATAAAACTCAAGTAAATCTGTGATATAAATGAGAAGACTTACATAAATGTCAATCCCAAGTTTAAGGTTGTAGCAAAACAAACAAACAGCGAAACAGGAAAGTGAAGTAATTACAATGCCCTATTTTGAAAAAAAAAGAAAAGAAAAACCGAAATATGAAAACAACCAATTAACATGAAGAAAAGGCCAAAAATAACACAAATAAATACAATACGTTCATTAGTCAATGTTGAATAATGGCTTTTAAGAAAAAGAAAGTGTTAATCCCCAGACAATAAGATCCTTCAGATACCTTCATTAAAGATTTCTTCTGTGCTCCGCATGCTAATGCGATGTCTTAGTCATATTATCATTATTTGGAAAGAGCATATTTTAATTTCTGTCTCCTGAGTGGCAAGAAGAGCCCTTTTATTGTTATGTTTGCCAACCTTAGCACCAATTTTCTTTATTCATTTCATATGATTGGGGGTGAGGAGGAGAAAAAAAAAAACCCCTTGCACTCAGCTAACTCTAGCGCTTGGAAAGGTAGAAATCATTGGGCACTGTATTTAAAAAACACAAGAACAGACTGTGAAATCTGCCAAGCTCTCCGCCCGACGCTTCCCTCTGGGCTGATGGTATCTCCCGCTCCATATCAATTTCACTCCACTACTTCCAGGCTCTGTGAAATGGTCCGAATAGCGTTACAAATGGTTCGAGATAAAAGGGTTAAACTAATTGCAGTTAGATAGCAATAAAAGTGATTCTCTTTATTCTCTGTCGACTGTGGAAGAGTGTCTGGTTATATCCTCAATAATGCCAGGGCTGATTAAACTTTTTCACCCATCTTTTTCATGACTAAATGAAACCGAGCCTCATAAGACTATCTGGGAAGAATGATAATTCGACATGCCGATTTTTGAATTATCACACTTACAGTGGCACATACACTCAAAAGATGTATGCTCACAACTATCTCATGTTCACTAGTTAATCAATCCTATTGTGCGTTTTCTCTCCCTTTTTTCTTAAATCAATTCTCCTGTCAAGATGTGACCAATCAAGATTATGAGCATTTTAATTATACTGGAAAGCACAAAATGCTGACATGAATTCCATTTTCTTACCCTTTTTCAACTAAAAATCAGGCGGTAACTTCTTTGTTTAACGGCACGATGAAAAACAACTTCATATTATTAGCTGGCTATGTATACTTTATATGTATATCCTAGTTGAAATACCCAGTTGTTAGGGTATAGAAAAGACAATTAAAAACCAAAAAAACAGGGGGAGGAGAAAAGAAAGTAAGGTGGATTATGGGCCTCAAAATTGCAGATAGGAGCTGAAATTATGGGAATCATTCCTATTTAATTATTAATCTGTTTCATTAGCCTTTCATTTCATCAAAAATGGACTTGAATGTTAAGGGGGGTCTTCTACCACATTTTGTGCCCCCTTCTAATTAACAAAAAGGAGCCAAAATTTCTGGAAATCTCCCTTACATATTATGTAATACAGAGAGCAAGACAAGCATCTCGTCGTGTCAGGATTCAAAGGTAAATGATACATAGTAGAAATTTCGGCCTTTTTTTTTTTTTAGATAGAAAGCCTGTGAAGGGGTTGGTTTGTGACCCGCTTGCTGGTTCAAACCCAGCCATGGATGAGATCGTGGCGATATGTCCATGAGCAAGACACTTAACCCTTGACTTGGTGCATTGCGTCGCAGCCTACTCCCATCGGTGTGCGATTTTGTGCGTTAATGGAGAAATGGGTGACTGTAGCGTAAAGTGCTTTGAGTGCTGGAAAGCATAAAACAGGTTGTATAACTAAAACCCATTTACCATTCTCAGAGAAGTAATCTTTTTTTTTGCTGGGTGGCCTCGGTAAGGAACAGTACCAGGGCCTCAACCCCATGTTTGAGGACCATTGGCTTAAATGATATGACAACATATGCAATGGGACAATCGGAAAATCACTATGGTATAATCATAGCCATTCTGACAAATTACAAATAAAGCATTTAAACTCTATCTTAGTGTAGAAAGTTAAAGATAGCATTAAAAAAAACTCATTGTATTATATTTAAAAGGCTAATTTACCCAAAGATTCACTCATTTTCTACTCACCATCATGTCGACTGAGGTAATTTTTTTGATTAACACACAGACAGGAAGTAGTTTGTGTAAATATCGCTAGCGCTTCCAGAGCTCACACAGTCTACTGTCTACACTGTCGCTTGTTATTCTTTAAAACTTTCTGCCACAAACCATCTTAAAATATAGACTTGTTTAAGTATTTTCTTGAACAATTCTTCTCGCCGAGGCTTCAATACAGGATGGACGTTACAGACAAACAGTATGGAAGTATTTGTTTTTAAGTTTGTCTTTTTGGACGAAGATAAAGACGAAGACCACTAAGCATCAATTGCATTTCACATTAAAGCGAACAAACATTTTTTTCTATAACACTAAAAAGGAACAGATTACTCTGAAAATAATCCCAACCCTTAGTCGACATGAGGGTCAGTAGAAAATGAGTGAATTGTCACTTTTAAAGCGTGTTAGGATTATCTGTAATTGCTTTTTATTGTTTAAAAAAAAAACCTAATACATTTATTGTCTGAGGAAGGTTCAACAGAGGTGAAGGATAGAATGCAGGGTGGGTGGAATAGATGGGACCAACTAACAAAGGTCATGAAGCATTGTATTAGAATAAGTATTATAGGATACACGTTAAAAAAATAAAATCCTGTCAATGTGTTGACCAGTTGTAGCTTTATTTACGACGTGCCATTAATGTTGCCTTTAAAAACACCTAATTCAAAGCAAATGTGGCATTTAAATTTACGACTGCCACGGCATTTTTTTAATAGCCCCCCCCACCCCCAAAACAAAAAAAAAGTTAATATTTTCTTAGCAATAATTATCAAGAAAAAATAACATTCAGCATCGGGAGTATTTACGATGTGATGTGAGTGACAGCAGTGCTGGTGGGTCTTTGGGCAAACAAAGACTCAGCGACTCACGCCGCACACCATGCCAGTGCTGTCAGTGTTTATGTAACGCTGGGCAAAAATCCATTATGTCAAAACTCATTTCCTACGCAAGAAAACTAAACAGGAGCTGTCAAAAGAGGCAAGAGAAAACGGTTACATTTTGCACTTTGAAAAAATTGATTCAGGTTCCCAGACCATTGCTGAGTAATGAGTTTGAGGGAAATACACAGGCCGGTGTTTAGATAACATCCAGGTAGGACACGGTGTCTGTGCGGCGCTCATTAGTGCCGGAGAGAACAGGAGGCCGGTCGTAATGAAAATGGTCAAATGACAGCCTGGTTACGAGAAGAGAGCAATTAAATATATTCTGTTTAAGTCTGACTCGATATTTTCCATTTGCAACAACAACTTTTTTGTTTTATTTGTATATGAATTAAACACACTCCTGAAACTACCATTTTTCCCAACAATTTTACTATTTAAAAAAAAAAAAGTTTTGGGAAGCATGGTGAAGTAGTGGTTAGTAGTAGTTAGCAATCCAAGAAGGTTTCAGGTTCATAAGGAATTGTTACAGTATGTTCGTACTGTGCACGACGTCCAAAAACATGATAGAGTACTCTAAATTGTCTGAAATAGTGTTTCTTTGAGTGGTTTGTAAGTGCCCTGAGACCTTTCCAGGGTGTCCCCTTCTCTCGCTCTAGTGCTCTGTCTTGAATCGTGCATTTTTGTAAGTGCACTGCTTTACAGGACACTTGTGCTATGGGCAAATTTCGACAGGGTAGTACTGTCCCAAATCAAACACTTCCGCTACACACTTGACAGCTTCTTCTACTCCTTTTAATGCTGAGAGCGCTTTTTGCCAATAAAAAAAAGTTATTAAGTTGCATTTCATTTTGTTATTATTGTTGTTGTGTGTACAGTTAGTGTGTTATATTAGTGTCTGCTCTGAAGACATCTCGTCAGTGACGCATCTTCCATTTAGCGACATCTATGTCACTAAGATGGCGGCTGTTAAGGGAGGAAATTTTATGTCCATTTGAATGCTCATCGCGTACTAGATTTTTGTACACTGGCCGCGGGACACACTTGTGCACTAAAATATTAAGTTTAGGTGCAGTAGTGCGCGATTTGGGACACCCCCCAAGCTATTGTTGATTGAGATAAGCTAAAAGGTTTTCATGTGTCCTTCACTCAGGAGAGGCTTCATGAAGACCCGACTGGTAGAAGGCTGCAGTGATAGTTGCTGTTGTAGAACTTTCTACCATCTTCTCACTGCATCTCTGGAGCTCAGCCACAGTTATCTTTGGGTTCTTCTTCCACTATTGTTTGGCTGGATGGCCAGGTCTAGGAAGAGTTCTGGTCACCCCCAAATTTTTCCATTTAAGGATAATGGAGGCCACTAGACTCTTTAGGAACCTTCAGTGTAGCAGAAATGATGTTGGAACCTTGACCAGATCTGTGGTGAGCTGTAAGGTCTTGTATAGACAGGTGTGTGTCTTTCCTGATCAAGTCCAATCAGTTGAATCAAACACAACTGGACTCCAATGAAGAAGTAGAACCACCTCAAGGAGGATCAGAAGAAATGGAGAGAATTTGAGTTTAATATGAGTGTCACTGCAAATATATAATACTTATGACAATGTTACATTTCAGTTTTTCTTAATAGTAGATTAGCATTAATTTAGTTTAATTAAAATTTGAATTTCTACTTTTTTTAATTTATTTATTTGTACATGTTTTATTGACAAGAATATGACATCATACATACATTTGCATTTTCTAGTTATTTTTGTATTTGCTTTTTAATAAAAAATAAAGTAAGACAAAATGATAAAAATAGAAATAAATAAAAAATAAATAATATAATTAAAGAATAAGAACATATGTCCTTAAGTCCAGGGAAATAGACAGACTAGCTTTGCTAAAGTAAACCCTATATACAGTTTTAAAGTAGATAAGGACAAGACAAGCACAAGGGGATACTGACCACACATTTGTGATTACTCTCTCCCACTTATTTTCATCTATTTGTTAACCAGACTCTCCTTCACAACACCGCATTTGTTTTTGAACCCGATTGATCACATTTTACCAAAATATTTGTGTATTTCAGAAACAATAGCTCTATTATTGCATTTAAAAATGTATACTTGTTGATTGCACATTAATGTGAAAAAATAGTAGAATTTTCTTTGATTTTAGCAAATGGCTGCAAAAAAAGTGTGTACCTGTATATATTTTTGTGTTTATTACAGTGTCAAGAGCATAACATTTCCTGCATTTCATTCAGAGATTTTTCTAAAAATAATTGTTAATATCACAACTAAGAGGGAAAGCGGTAGTCAAAACCGTCCTGTTTAGATGTTAGATATTTGTATCTGTTATTTAAGTTTAAAGACCTACTATTGTTGTTGATGGTGATTTTCAATAACCCAACTTGTTGCCCTCTACATTCCCCTGTCAGAATAAGAAGAATTACAGCTGTTTTCAAAGCCCCAACATCCAGTGTGTCATCCTCCATATCACAAATATCAGCATACGTGATAAGCTTCCTTCCGATGAAGCCATCGGTGTCGTTGTTTTTTGCGAAACCAATCCGGAGTCGCACGCAGGAGCTGTCACCCCACAGACGTTTCAGGAACTCGCCCACCTCAAATAAACTTTTTGATTATACCCCAAACAGAACTAATGACCTTGAAAGGGGAGCAAATTAGCAAACACAGGGAGCCATCTGTGAGCCCCGCAGGCAGGCGAATTATTTCGTCTTTGCCAAGGTAATGTAATGAAGCTCGTACATATTACATGCAAATCTCAGCCCGGCCTCACCTCTCCCTCTCTCCCGGTGTCGCCGAAATAAATATATAAAGCCTTATTATGATTTAATTAATAGAACTCCATTGTTCTGTGGAATTGGTCGGGGTCGACTCTGGGACCTGGGCCTATTAGTTGCACCGTTAAACCGCAATGTGGCTTTACAGTGAAGGCTCATCAGCTCTGGCTTTTCAAAGAGGCTCCCCCGGGCAGTTTTAGGAGACATCCTGAGGTCTAAGAACCAAGGATTCACTGAGCCTTACAGTCGGAGCAAGACAAACTCCTCTGGTGGGGCTGTCATTCATGCTCGAATCCCCCTATTTTACGTTTTTCTTGACTTCTTTTAGTGTCCTCCAGGGAGGTCTTGTTCTCCATTACATGTGTGTTTTCTCTCTTTTTCCGTCATAATGTTAGCAGCACACATGCTTCATTAACTCCTTAATTGCAATATAAAATGGGAGAGAACCCCCTCTTGTTCTCCACCTCTGAACACAAACTCTTCTTTTTTTGGTGCCAAACAAGAACGTCTTATCATCTCCCCTCCCACAAGCTCACAAGCTCAACATCAGTGGTGTTCAAACTAATACTTTATACTGTATGCATTACTCAATAATAAACAATTTGTTCTTTAAGTACGACTAATGTGTTGATTTAAGTGTGTCCTAAATAGACCTTGGACCTCTGTTGTACTCATCAGTATGTGTCCGTTACACTTATCTGGAGATTAAACCTGCTGTGAATGGTCAAGATGTCCATGTTTCACATCAAAACCCCGGGAGTCTCCAACACCAAGGGAATCGTTGTGTAAACAAAGCAGGCGTGATTACAGCTGGCTGAAGGAGGAGCGAAGCTGATTATTACATCATAATGGACTCTGCTCTCATAACCTTTCGTTCGCTAAGATATCAGACGGGGGAGAACTTTATAAAGTTATAACTTAAATTTTCATAATAAGGAACTTACTGTATCTTGAAGAGGAAGACTTTGTTTCTGTTCAGTCCCTTTTTATGAGCTTCAAAACTATATTTCAATATGTTTCAATATATATTTTAAAGGATCAAAAGTGAAAAATTGAATTGTTAAGTACATTACCTAATGCTTGCTTTTGTATCATTGGCAATACAGTCAGAAAATGAGGACCTCAAATAAAATGCCCTCGATATTAAATGTTTGTGTGTTTTTCTTTTAAAAATAGCAACCTGTGTTTAAGAGATACTACCTTGTAAAACCTATATATACATACAACAAAGGATATAACTTTGATAAAGAACAGCAGACAGCTGATGAAATACCCTCAAAGCCAAAGCCGTTGTTCCCAACCATTTCCTATTTAGATAGTGTTTGCGACACTGATAATAAACACCTTATTAATCTTGTGAAACCAAAGTTGTTAAACTGAATTTTAATCATTTTATAATTGCGCCTGATGCATTAATTCTGTCAAGAAAATGACACCCCATAAAACGTTTTTATCTTTGTATAATAGAAAATGAATAACTTCCAAATAGTTTATTATGCCAGAAAAACATTGATTATTTTAATATAATGGAAGCCTTATGACTCAAATAAACTAAATCTTGTCTGTTATGTGATGGTAAATATGATCTGCTCTTTCAAAAATCATGGTCTGATCACCAGGTCTCCTACTTTGTGAAAGTAGTGTGTCCAGTCTACACCCTAGGACCTTTTGGTGGTAGGCGGAGTGAAACAGAATCCGACCTCGGCATATCAGACCCATTTCTTTATAGAGATTATTCTTAGATAATGGATCATGGCCACAAACTCACTTCCTCTCAGGTGTTGGTTTCACTTTGTGGTCCGTCTGTTTCCCCATGTTGAGCCTTTCCACTGGATGTGAATAAGCCGGTGTCTTACTGTGTTACTTTAGCCAACGTTGGTTCTCCGCTGACATTTTCTCCAAAGACTGTCTAAGCCTTTGAGTCAAAATGAAGAGACCGTTATAGGTGGGTCTTAACAAGACTATTTCATTCATAGCTGCTTATTCCCTTTTGGGGGTCGCAGGGGTAGGAGCCTATCCCAGTTTCTTCGAGTGAGATGTTGGGGACACCCTGGACAAGACGCCAGTTTGTCAAAGGGCAAACAAAGACAAAACAACCATTCAAACACACACTCATACCTACTGAAAATCGACCAAGTTCCTAAACAACCTCTGTATGTCTTTGGACTGTGGGAGGAAATTGGAGTGTCCAGAGTAAACCCACACAACACGGGGAGAACCTATAAATTCCACATAGTAAGGTCACAAGTCCCGACCTGGAAGTGACCCGGAAACCGTGCGCCCTCACGACTAATTCTGTGTTTAATATTTGTAAAAAAGAATGAAGTACCTTTTTGTTCCCTTTTATCCATGCATACCTTTGTTCCTCTTCCCCCCACCATCAAAAGTTTATCCCTGGAACTCATCCACCGAGCGCTGAGAGTCTGGCGGCCCCCTCCGTCCCACTGATAGGAGACGCTACACCACAGCTTAGCGCCGCTGACCTGGCCTCTGCCATGCCAGTCAAGTGCTTGCCCATAGAAGGTCATGCCTTTGTCCCCCTCATCTGTTCGTCCCGCCTGTCCTACACCCGGTCCTGACCCGACTCGGAGACCTCGGTGTCCGTCGCCTAAATCACCGGATTCCCAGAAGGCGGCGGCGGCGGAGGAGTCGATGACAAAGTATTCCAGAGCAGCCCGAAAAAAAAAAACACGTGTTGTTTATGAACGTCTTCGGGTAAATGTATAACTCCGGGAGGAGAGACTGAATCGGCCTTGACAGTATAAAGGCTTTTTTGTGCTGCTGCTGATTTATTTTTTTCGGTAAACATGTAGACAGTAAGACAAAGACTCTCGCTTGTCTTCCTTCATATTGTTTCCTTGACAATCCTTGTCATTCCCTCTATGTGTTTTGATTTTTGTTGCCTACCCCTCTGTCTAACCTGCCTTTGATTTTCCAGTTGTTTTTTTTTTGGCAGCTGTCCTCGTGGCGTCTAAGTAAGAGATCCAATGACTGATATAAAGTGATTTTCCCAGGACTGAAAGGGGGGATCGCCGAGCAGCTATCTGGGCCTTTCAATCTCTTAGCCGTGGATGGTGATAGCTGGATCCTAATGGGCCTGTTCTATCAGTGAGCGACTGGTCCCTGCTCTGGAGGCAGACAAGGCGAAAAGCGTGAGACGGAGAATGTGTGCGTATGTGTGTGTGAGACTGATCATCCCGACGCCTTCATCTGATAGCGTTAGAGAGGTCCCCTGTCAAATGATACAGCACAGGCTCCTGTTTCTCTCTCGCTCACACACTCTCGCTTTTATTTGCTTTCTCGGGCGCATACAGTTTCTATTATCAAGTGTTATATCAACTTTTTGATTGCGCTATTTTACGAAACGGGGGCCATTTCGCAAATCATCTTGGGTCATCCATTTTTTAAGAAATTATCATTAATGAAAAAATTAATTACCTACATTTTGTTAATTAGATATGAATATAGTTTGGTAATTTCACCCCAAACTAACTCCAGTTAGTACCGTTTTAATCTCTGGAAGCTGAAGTTCCTGCTCGGTGCCAGGGCTCCTGCAAAGCTATGAGTTTTTTTTATTTTGTTTTTTTTAAGAAACATGCTTTTGTTTTTGAAAAATATCAATTAATAAGATAAGTTAAGTAAGTAAAAGTGTTTATAAAAACTAAGCTCAAAAGGAGGCTAAGGTGTCTCACACCTATCGCCCATTTTCTTTTTTTCAAGGAGGGCCACATTTTATTAAAGGGCCACTAGTGTAAAGAAAAACAACTTTCCTGATTCACTCACTGATTTAAATGTTGAAGTCTTCCTCTCCAAGATGCAGTAAGTTCCACATTATAAAGATATTTTGAAGTTATTACTTTATAAAGTCCACCCCCTTCTGAGATCTCGGCGAACGAGAGCTTATGAGAGCGAAGCCCATTAGAACATAATAATTCCTCCAGGCAGCTGTTATCACACCCGCTTTGTTTATATAACAAGTCCCTTGAAAGTGGAGATTTCTGGGATCGATGACACGTGGTGACAAACCGTAATACTTGATCAATCACAGCAGAGTGGGCATGGTTATGGTAAACAAAATCTTGAAAAAAAAAAAACGTTTTCAGTGGGCGGGGCTTAAGCACATTTTTGTAAAGTAAATATTTCAATGAAAAGAGTTTTGTAAAAACAGGCAAATACTAATGAGTACAATAGAGGTCCAAGATATATTAAAGATATACTTAAATCAACACATAAGTTGCCCTTACATTGAAAATGAGTAGGAGCAAAATGTGATCAACTTCTCATTCAGAATTTCATAATAAAAGTTGATATAATATAATCCAGGTCAAAACAAAAAAAAACTTTTTTAAAGGAGAGGAAAAACACTTCCTCCTTTACTTCATGGGGTTTTCATTTGACTCATCATAAAAGCTTGTGAAACATGTGTTCATTTCAGTTTTTATAACTTAAAATATATTCTATTTTTGCATTCTATGGGTAAATAATACAGTTTAGGAGATCACAGGCCTCGTGAAATCTGTTCAAGAACAAATACATTGTGAATTATTTTCAAGGTACAAATTCTATTGGTTGAATAGACTTAACGATATTTAGTATACTTTTTGAAAACAATTGATCTATTTTATTTTTTTAAAAGGTTGTAAAATGAACCCGACATACAAGTTACTGACTTCTGGACAATGATTCTTATCCCACCTCACTCTAGAAAGTTGAATAAAAACACAATATTCTGATCAATAAAAACCCCACAGTCAAGTTAAGATTACTCTTACCCCACCCTTTTGAAAAGCAAACAAACAAGTTAACCCCTCCACCAGCGCGACAGCTACTTACCCGTCCAAAAACACCTTCCACCCACTCTTTCTCTTCTCACTTTGCCGCAATTATTAGGAGCTAATAGATTTGCTGTGTTGCCATTCGCTGATCCAATTACCAGGATCTCCATTAGCAATTAACTTCCGGCTAAAAATAACAATAATGCCAATTACATGCACACTTAATCACATAATCAGCATATTCTGTCACTACACAGTTATTGTGATTACCTCTATGTTTCATGAATTGCCTCGCCAGAGGGACGGGGGTAGACATCAATGACAATTTTGATTACACGAGAATTACAAATGCAACAGCCTGCGCTCGGATAATGAGTGGGCCAGAGAGGCCATTCTCCGGCTCCTAAATTGATTTCTGGGAGTGACAAAAGAGGGACGGGGTTTAGGTTTTTGTAAGTGGATGGACTGTAAATGAATTGTGAGAGCAATGCTGAAGCAATATTTTTTCAAATTTCTCTCATTTCTGTCGGCGTCTCATATTCCCTCGAATTTGCTTTTTACTCGCGCCAGGATTGAAGAGACCACATGGTGAGTCTCAAACCCTGTAATAAAGCTTCCAGATGCAGATGCTTTTGATTTGGAAGAGTTTGTTTTATTGTGCACAATAGATGTATTCTATTTTGGATTTCATGTTTCATGTTAATGAATCAAAAAGATTTCACATTAAAGTTGCTGCAGTCAGAGTCATTTTTTTAGTTGTAAAAAATATACTTTTTTATATTAATGATCCATAACTAGCATAGTCTGAGACAGGGTTTTCAAAAAGAAGTGTTTTTATTTTTCATCCAGTTCAACACAAAACTGAGAACTTTTTCAAGGACATGAAAAACACTTACGAAATAGACAGTGTTTGTTTCATTGTGTCCTGGGAGATTTGCAAAATAAAGTGCTTTTAATTTGAAGAATCATTATTATTAATTTTTTATAGAGTGGAACAAAATCCTTCTTTTTCTCCCTTTTTTTGTCGATTTGAGATAAAATGACCCTTATGGAACTAATTGTAACCTAACTTTGTATTTTTATGAAAAGAGCAAGTTAAGTTATTTCACTTTACCGAAAGTATATAATAAGATAAGTAAGTAAAGGTTATTTGTAAAGTAGACTAGGCTAACAAAGCCCTTTAACAATAAAAAACAATACACAGTTAAAATATATACTTTAAAAGGTCAAGACACATAAGACAAACACAGGAGTCCTAGAAAATCAGGGAAAAGCCTGAACAAATAGAAAATGTCTGAAGAGTCAGTAGACTCCATCAAACACAGAGGTTCAGGAACCATCAGTAGATTCTGATCCACAGACCTCAGAGCCCGAGCTGGGGTGTAAGGCTGGATCAGATCACTGATGTAAGGTCTGACCATGAATAGATCTAAAAGAAAGAAGAAGAATTTTTAAATTGATCCTGAAAGAAACTGGCAGCCAGTGAAGAGTTTCAAGGATCGGGGAAATGTGAGTTCTTCTACTAGAGCGGGTCAGAATTCTCGCTGCAGATTTTGTATTATAAGAAAGCAAAACTATTATTATACAGTTGTCGTCTTTGTTTCTACTTTTAAATTGTTCCAAACACATTTTCTCTCACCATATGGTCGTAGCCTTGATTGTACAAACAAATTATGGTTTCTTCTAATATTTGGACAGGTACTAAATGTGTCTCATTTAAAATGAAAAATATATGATTGGTCTCTTGTATTAAGTTGTGGCGTCAAAGTAATCAAGCATATATCAGATATCAGAGAAAAACAACTGATAAGTTGTTCCTCAGCTTGATGTCTTAACCGTCCTGTGAACATATAAGCCTGTTGTAATTCCCAAAAGATCTCCATCTTTAAAAAGTTCAACGAACAAGGGTTTAATTCTATCACGTTGAGGAGTCACTTACTGTTAACAAATCTAATCTAATACAGATTAAAACTTAAATAAACAAGAGCTCAAGTAATAAACGTGTCATTGTCTCTAGAGTAAATAATGCGGAATACTTGTTGGACTCATATTAGAAGGCAATAGATCATGTGGGGTAGAAGGGGAAAAAAAATCCCTGAAAAGTAAGAGTTTGTTTGTTATGCATGCGTTTCACTTGGTTATCCCCGAGAGGGAAGTTTGATATTAATCTGACCCAACGTGGGACTTTCCCAGTCCACTTCCCATCACTTTGCATGCTGGCCATGGGTGGCACAGAATGCATCAAGCAACAAGTCATGGAAAATGATGCCCGGGAGGATTGGAAAGAGGTCCATGGCTGAGAATTCATGTTTTATACCAAAGAACTTTCTCCACAAAACAAGTTCCTGTTCACATAAATCTCCGACTATACTGACCTGAGCTGCCCACTATCCATATGGAGATCATCCTTAAAACCCTTCACACCCCTTGCTTAACTAACGAAACAACAACTTTCACAGGAAACACATCGGTCAGTGTCAGAATGTGCGCGCACAACTGTTGTGCAAGTCTTTCATCACCAGCTACTGTACGTGTCAGTCACTGTGTAGAACCCTCTTTTGGGATTCTGAGGGGCGTCTACAGGGTGTCTGGTGTCCACGGTAATGACCAACAGGTGCGTTCTATTGTTAGCGCGTCAGCGGGCTGACGGGATGAAGAAGCTGCCGAACAGGCCTTTACCACGTGTGGGAGACAATGTGCGAAAGTATAGCTTGAACCACATTTACAATAGTGATGAATAATATAAAGAATCACAAAGTCATTGCAGCAGTACAGAATATAAAACTGAAATTCCAATGAAATAAAAGTAGATTAATAAAGTAAAACACGATAAATTAAAATAAAATATCAGAAAAGACCATTAATATATAAATAAATAATTAAAAAAAAACAACATTACATTTTATTAAACAATATTGATGATCCGGAGAGCAGACCGGTAGAAAGAGCTCTTGAACTGGGAAGTTCTGGTCTGTATCAATGTAATAAGGAGTCACCTTAAAACACATTAGCTCTTGTGTTATCCCATGGGTCAAGGTGACCCGAAGGCCCTAAAGAACAAATGTCATTTTTTGTATCGCTTGTGTGGCTTTTGGGTCAAGATGAACGACCTCCACCACTGCATTTGTAGTTCTGAAAGCCAGGAAGTTCATTCATCTTGACCCAAAAGCAACACAAGGGATAGGAAAAAAATTACAATTGTTTTGGGGTCTTTGGGTCACCATGACCCAGATATGCTTCAATGTATGCTAATCAATGTATTATTTACAACATTTACCTTTAAAGCGGACAATACTAATCTTAAAAAAATGACTAATTTTACCCTGGTAAATATATATATAATTGAGCTCATTTCACAATACATTTCTCATATTCTATTCAATCACAATTAGTTGCATTCTATGACTGTTTCTTAATGACATAATTTGTAACTCTTTACTTCCTTTCTTTAAAAATAAAGGTTCTCTTGGTGTCCAGGAGAACTGAATCTCTATTAAGAATGTATCAGTCTGTCACCAGACAAACTGCTCAGTAAACATGGAAGAGAGTTGGTTTATTGAGATGTCCAATCTATCAGCTGTTGCGGGACCACCCGAAAGAAAAAAAAAAACAACAAAAAACAGTTGCCACCACAGAGTCGTAAAATCTCCTCAGGAGCGCCCCCTGCCCTCTGATACCCCCCCCCCCCCTTTGAAAATGTGTTTCTTGCATTCCTAAGAGATTCACCTGTTCTGTCCAGTCTGTCGCGAGACCCAACAGAACCTCACTGTCACCATGATAATGTGTCAATATCATCGTGTGAATTTCTGCTTTTTCTTTCATGAAACTAAAATGTTTGTTTCTCACGGAATGTGAGTCAGTGTGGCTGACAATGGCAGATACAGAGGTGACAAGGCTGTCATGCATCAAGAACCGGTAGCAGAGAAGTGATTAGGCATTGTTTAGTAGATACTGCTTACAGGAAGTGAGATGGTTCCTCTCTCCCATCACTCTGAACTATCTTTATTAACGGTATGTGCAGCTACATGGATGGACTCCATGACACTCTTGTGCTGGACGGATCGGATGATGATGGAGCTGCTGCAGAAAAAAAAGGAGATTTAAGAAAAAGTGAGGGAAGAATAAATAAAGATGAACAAGAAGTGGCGCCAGCTTGTCTCTGAGAAAAGGTGATGTGCGAAGGCGGAACAAAGCTTGTGGTTGATGATATCTGAGATAGTCAAAGATACGCCGTTCGATGCGTGATTAGTCATCGTCTTTCAAAGAAGTATTAAAAAATATCTTCACATCAACGCTATCATCTTGTCTTCAGATAATCTGTAATTATTAATAATTGTAACACCTTTAAGATAATCTTCTGTACACAATTTTATTGAGTTGACATTCAATATCCTTTTTTTTAAAAGGCAAATTCACTTCAATAAATTGAAAAAATGCAACTTTATTAAATAAAATAAAGCGTTTTTACACATATATTGGCACTCAACTAAAATAATGCTTTTATTTACATTTCTAAATTTACTATATAAAGACCTTGGTTAAGAATTTTGTGAAAAAGAAATCTCATCTTATTCTTTACACCACTTTATATTAATAATTATACACTTTGAATCATTCACGTTTGTTTTTCATACATATAACATGTAGAATTTTTCAACTAACAAACATTTTCGACTGTAATCAAACAATTTAAAATGTCATCAAACAATCTCAAGGTGAACAAACAAGTTGTTTTAGATATTTAAATGGAGCAGATAATTCACTTGTATGTATGTCATGTTTTTTTTACATGGTGTAACTTATGTTGATTTTACTTTCAATACCTTTATATATTCTCTGAAGTATTCTTGCACTTTTAATGTCAAATACAAATGGTTGACCCTCACACCATTTCAGTAGGTAGAGTATTCCACAGTGAATTAAATATAACTTAAATATTTCATATAACTTAATTATGCCTTTATATTTTAAGTCTATTTGCAGCAGGAGTGTGTCTTTTTGGACGAAGATGAAGACATCTGAGCATCAGTTGTACTTAAAGTGGATGTACATTTTTACCTACAACTCTAAAAAAAAGAATTGAGGAACTATTATGTTTAGAACTGTTTGGGTCATAAAAAGCATTTACCTTAAAATATATCATTTCAGAACTTTAGTATGTGGTTAAATAGCTACAGAAGCAGGTTTTTTCTTCCAGGATGTAGACGCACCATCCTTTTCGGAATATCATTCTACATACATATAATCTTGTGTGTCTTTTTTAAATGACAGTTCAAATGAGGACAATCAAGACCGTTTTGTTCAAAACGATTTCGATGTTGGTTAAAGTTTTTCCCTGTTAAAACAGGAGCGAAAGGCTCCGTCTGACCGCAGGAATTTGACATCCAGGACGGAGTCTCTCATGTGGACCCGCTGCCACAACCTCACACATTCCGAAGAGCACAAACATGTTGACCAAATGGGACTCATCAATCCACATTATTCCCAAAGTTCCACTGACAAAGACAGTTTTTTTTTTTTCTCCACTTGTTTCTTTCGATTCACCTGTTATAGAATGCGGTATGTAACTCATTAGGTCGAACCATCTGCTGCATGTTTTCTCATTTAACCGCAAATGGAAAATGAGTTTAGATCAGGTTCTTTACGTAAATTGTTTTTCACTCAGACACGAGGCTGGAGACGGTGGTTTACTTTGCGACTAATACATATGTCCGCGATGATGCTGATTAAAGTTGCTGTATATAGTCGCCCGCCTTCCATCAGCGAGTGTCAGGATCTCATGATGACTCTCACATCGGGGTGTCAGCGTTCCCGACGTTCCCATCCCTCCTGCGCTTTGATAGCTAATCAATGAGGAGCCCCGAGGAGGACCAGCTGAGTTCGGGTGAAAGGATCCTAATTGAATCTGACAATAATTTTCACATATTTCTCTTGCCCTGTCTGTCGTGCCATTAGCGACATCACTGTGATAATAGTTGCCATGACAGCATGATCAATGCTCATTAATGACCTGGCTGCTGGTAATATTCTCGGTCATATATCCTTTGCTTTCATTCTTTTTTTTTTTTTTTTCATTCCATGCTCTGTCGTTCTTAGACTAGGAAAGTAATGTGAAGTAAAGGTTATTTAAAAAGCGACTTTCTAGACCAGGGTCACAAAGCGCTTTAACAATCAAAAACAATACACAGTTAAAATAAATACTTTGAAAAGATCAAGACACATAAGACAAACACAGGAGTCCAAGAAAAAACAAAAAACGCCTGCACTAATAAAAATGTCTTAAGATGTTTCTTGAGGAGTCAGTAGATCATCAAACACAGAGATGGTTCCAAAGCTTAGGAGCAACAGCCTGGAAGGATTTATCTCTTCTGGTCCAGAAGCGTGTTCAGGAACCATCAGTAGATTCTGATACACAGACCTCAGAGCCCGAGCTGGGTCGCAAGGCTGGATCAGATCACTGATGTAAGGAGGAGCCTGACCATGAATAGCTCTGAAAGTAAGAACCAGAATTTTCAAGTTGATCCTCAAAGAAACTGGCAGCCAGTGAAGAGTTTTAAGGATCGGGGAAATGTGAGTTCTTCTACTAGAGCGGGTCAGAATTCTTGCTGCAGAATTTTGTATTAACTGCAGGCGAGACAGCTCCTTCTTGTTTAGACACGAAAATAAACTGTTACAATAGTCTAAACAAGAAGACACAAACACATGGATTATAAACTAACAGTTTCTGGTCAGTTTTCTGCAGTGTTGAACTAGAGACATCTCTTTGTCAAATACAACACCCAGGTTTCTCAGGCTCAGTTTGACAGACTGGCCTAAGTCACCCGAGTACTGACTCAACCCTGGAACCTTATCATCAGGCGCAATAACCAGAGTTTCAGTTTTAAGTAGTAAGTTAAAGTCATAAAATAAAATCAAGAATTTAGAATTTCTATAATATGTATACATCTGTGTGTTTGTTTCTCTTTGTCTGTATGTGTGTCTGATTGTGTGCAATACAAACAGCCATAATTGAAATTGTTTTCCATCCCATCAGGCGACCACACTCTCCACAGCAAAGAGGTACATGTGGACAACTGCCTCCATAAGGATTCTATTCTTGTGCCTCTAGTGCGACACAGCAAAGTCAGTAGAAAGCAAACATCTGTTGTGGACTTTGGTGCGGTCTGGAGACACCAGACGAGCGCTGTAGACAAAGTCCTTAGAGGATTTAGGGGAGAGAAAAAAAACACCTCTTTTGACTGAGGGTGGACGTTATTGGTGAGCGCTCTACGCTCGCTGTCAACACAAGGGTGTCAGGAAGCGATGTCACATGCGACTGGCCTGAGACTTCCGGAATTGTTGGCCAACAGAACAACCACAGAGGAAAACAGTTGTATGCTGACCCACAGGCACGCCATCTACAAAAGATTATTGAGTTCATGAAACTTGAGATATAGATCTTACAATCTTTAGAGCAATAAGATGAATTACATACCCAGACTTTCTTCTGATTCTTCTGTTAATATTTATACTAGAGAAATAGGGCTGAAATAGTGGCAACTCACATTAGCAATAAAAATATGGCTAAACAAAAGAATAATAGAAATGAATGAACTAAATAATTTAATTGAAAAACTGTTGAGTAAAAACACTTACTATTTACATATATATTCCTGCCAAAAAAAACGTTTTTTTATTCATAAATCCAAAGGTTTTAGCAACAACAAAAAAATAATCCAAAATTATTTCTCAATGTTGCAAGCATAAACCCTGAAAATATTATAAATTGGTCCTTTTTTTATTCATTTTTTTCAACAGTGTATTGCTACAGCTGGTTAATGCAAGCAAACTTTTCAAAGCTTTGGCACATGATTACCAAATACACCTAGCACAACTGTAGTTGGAGAATATAACCCACTCCAACCAGTAGGGTTTCACCAAAAGTTGTCTTTTAAAATTGCTCAAAACCTATTCTGCATGTTGCAGGTGACTTCTGTAAATCTGGATTGAAAATTGTCTGCTGTAATGACTTTCACTTACAGGACATTGTGAGGTCTTAGGTGAAGCGTAATAAATATCAATAATTGCCTTTAATCTTTCATTTAGTTTCTCTTCCCCTAATGAAATGAAATATGCACTCTTTGAGTCTTCTTTTGTTTTGGATTTTTCTACTTTGTACAATCACTGCAGCCATATGTGCACAATTATGCATACACAATGTTTGCACAGACATTTAAAGGGCAATAAATGTGTTAATTTAAGTGTCTTTTAAATAGATATTGGACCTCTATTGTACTCATCAGTATGTGTCTGTTTGTACAAAACAAATTTTTCATTGAAATATTTACATTAGAAAATGTGTTTAAGCCCTGCCCCCTGAAAACTTTTTTTTTAGATTAAATATTGTTTACCATAACCACACCTGCTCTCCTGTGATTTATAAAGCTGTAAGTTTTGTCACCAAGCGTCACCACTCCTGGAAGTCTCCACCTCCAAGGGGCTTATTGTATAAACAAAGCGGGGTGTGATTACAGCTGGCTGGAGGAGGAGTAAAGCTATTGTTACGTCATAATCGACTCTGCTCTTGTAACCTCTTTTTCGCTGAGATTTCCGATGAGGGAGAACTTTATAAAGTAATACGTTGAAAACATGGTCATGATGAGGGACTTACTGTATCTTGGAGAGGAAGACTTCAACATTTGAAACATGTGAGTGAGTCAGAAAAGTTGGGTATATACATTAGTTGACCCTTGACACTATGTAGAGTTTCCTTTCGGCTCCATAAATCAATTCCATCCACTGACTGAATGTATCATCTGTCTAATACAGCAGTGCTCGAACAACATCATGTCTCCCCCCTCGATACCGTTATAGATGAATCATTGAGCTGTAGTTTATGGGCAAACAGACAAAGGAAATAAATTCCTAATCGACGATGCTGTCAGATGCGGTCGGGCTGAAGGCCGTTTGATGTTCTTATCCAGGCAAATTAGGGTTAAGGTAAGAGAGATGGGATCTATCAGGGGTCAGCCATGTCTCATCGGATGGAACAAGCAGCTGCGGGGCATCTCGGTGTTGTCATCACTCGTGTGTGTTCAACAGAGTGTGCAGGCAGACCGTCGCTATCACGCGTACAAACAAAAGACAAACGATTGGCCTCATACATAACTTATCACAACAGACAATACGTTACTCCATCTAAAGCAAATTTGCCAGCCTTTAGATGAAGTCCACCTTTGACCACAGTGTGATGCCAAAGGAGACACAATACAAAACAAAGGCTTCTGTCTCTGTTTACTAGCAAGAGGAAAGCGAGACAGGAAGTGCACGGACCACTTCAGACGACATGTCCACCGTGCACACATTTCCTGTGCGAAGTGTTTCGACACTTCTCGTTTGCCCAGCATTTGGACAGACAGTTGGGGTGGCGAGGGGGTTTCCGACACACTCCAACCCCTTCCAAAACAGCTTGTGCGATCAGATTGAGAAACCAGACAAACAAACAGATACTCACGCATTCCTTCTGCACCATATACTCAGTTTCATTATCTGAAAAAAAAAAAAAGGCACGTTTCCCATTTTGACGCACGCCTGGTTACCACTAATGCCACAGCCAAGACCCAAACAAGAGCCACAGAAACAAGACTTTCATTTTTGCATTCATTTAAAAGTTATCTCAGGGTCAAGGTGGGCCAGACAGAAATGTGTTTTAGGTAACCATTGTGTCTGGGTCAAAGTGAACGACCCTTCAGGCCTCCGGGTCATCTTGCCCCAGAGACAACACACGGGTTAAGGAAGAGCGAATAAAAAGATGTAACGTCATTGAAATGAGTGTCTTTGTTGTCGTGATTTATCAAGGATTCATCAGAAAACCTTTCTCGAACCCTGGTTATATTCTGGATGCCATCTTCCACTTCAGTGACAGTCCTTGATACAAGAGCATTAAGACTCCCTCATGTTCCTGCTGGCTCTTGCACAAAGACTTAATTATACCTGTGGGTGCTTCAATGACAATAATGATCACATCTATCAGTCCCACTTATGGCATCCTTGTCCATCGGGGAGAAGACTTGTGGTAACCTGGTCTGCAACATCGAGATTCCACGGAAATATCGACAGGAAAATTGATTGATATAATGGTTTGCGTAAAAGCCAGATGTGTAAAAGTTGGAATATGCCATAGAATCCTTTGTTTCCAACAAGATTATTGTAACAGATTCAATCCATAGACAATATCCCAACAAAGTCATCCATATAAGTTCTGTTTGCTTCTTCTAAATAAAAATAAAAAATTGACAATATATTGGCGCTCCAATAAATCCTCATAAAAGTACATCTGGATTGAAGATCAAATACAGAGAGCTAAAAGTTCAACTTGAATTTAACAATAGACTTAAACAGATGTAATCCATTTGATTCTGCTTCAAATGAGTAAATTAAATATCAATGCTGTGAGAGAGGAAGCAGGGCAGGCAGTTAATTATGCCTAATAAATCTTGGTCCAAATTGCCCGCCAGGGGTGGAAGCAGTTGCCGGGGGAAGGAGGAACTGAAGTGGCACTTTGGTATTTGTTATTCTACCTTTAACAGATTACGTACACCGACTTGTCATCCCTCATCGAGTTGGGAAATTCAAGGGAAGTCGACATGTCCTTGGTCACCGCGTCTGTGTATCACACCGTTGCCCCGGGGGTAACAGGGAGACGACATTTAACGAAGTGCTCTCTAATGAGATCCGTTTACTCTCTTTTGCCACTATTGTGTCCAAGTCCAGTTGAAAAGTGTCTCAGATTTTATTTTAGCTTAAACACATTTGCATGAAACTCTTGTGAAGCTGAAACGCCTGCTTCTGATGTACTTTTATTGGGTACAATTTATCATCAAAATTGATAGAAAATACTTTGACTTTTGCTTTTTTTTTGTTTGTAGTAACTCAAACTGCTGTTCCCTTTTAAGATTCTCTCTATTAGTACTGATCTCATTGTATGTGTAGCACCTAAAACCATTTCCTATATGCATTATGGCCAACTTAAGGGAGAACATACTGGGTGGGTTGTCACTATATCATGGATGGTATACAGTATACTTGACATACTATCCACTCATGTATAGATTCATAGGCTGAAAGACAGGTGACCGTCCGTCCGTCTGTCTAAAGGCAGACAGAAAGATAGATGGATGAACACACAGATGATGGATAAAAGGCGAGACGGCCTGTATGAAGGTATTAACCACAGGATTAACAGCGATCAAAACTGAAAAAAGCTTTAGTGACCGTTGTATTTTTAATCTCATTGTTTGAGTAGGTTACCAAACCTGTGATTAAATCGTTTCAGTTGTGCTTGTGTTGTGTCATGTGATTGTATTTTTTTTATTTATTGGATTGTTTTAACATGTAATTATTGATGTTTGTTTGGATGCATGTGTTATATCTGCTTATCTATCTATCCATTGGTTTTAATGTGTGACTGGTACTAAAGTCCAGAAGATACCTAGTTAACTTTTACCGGCCAATCAGTAGCGAGCAAGTTTGTTAATCGCCTATTGGTACCGGACACCATACACATATATACATAGACCCTGCATTGACCGCTGCCGCCCACTAGAGCGGTGTGTATACAGGGCGGCCATCTTGTGTCGCTCCTACAGTGCATTACGTCTATAGAGGAATGATGTGTTTACACTATAAAAGTGATCATAAATCTCTCATTTGTTAGGCTTTTTTACCCAGGGTTTGTTTTTCAAACAAATACGGACCAAACCATTTGAAAATCGGTCCAGAATTCAGCGAATAATTGTATTTTCTGATTGAGAAGTACCTCTTTCCCTGTAGTTGTTAATGCGCCGCTGCCTCTGATGACACTGTACCAAGATGGCGGTGCTTTATACACATCCGTCTACAGTCAATGCGGCGTCTATGTATACAGTATATGTCTATTGCGGACACTGCATCTTGACCACGCCCCCACTTTTACTTCCTAACAATGGCTACGCCCCCTCTACACATGCTGATGCGAAAAAGAAAGAAGAAGAAATACACAATCATATCAGCCACAGGGTCATAAGACCTGCTAATAACCAAGTTTTGAGTGAGCTTCCAGTTTTTTCCTCGAATCTATCCAGTGAAAGACACCCTTAATAATAATATCTGGCTACTAACGTTGCTTCTACAGCGATTACTACTCGTTTTTACTTTGTGAACGGAAGTACAGTAGTTTTTGTTAAGATCTATTGATTTAATGCTTTCACGGCGCTGCGAGTCTGATGTAGCGCGAGGACTCTGATTGGTTAAAGTGGTTGGCAAAAAAACACTTTTTATCGTGACTTTAAATTCATAGTTACTCATACTCAAATACATGGGCACCTTCCAGATAGACAAGAGGATAGACAGACAAAGATAAAAAAAAAAAAATGGACAGACGGAGGGAAGCCAGACAGATAGACGAATACAACTTTTTTTCCTATCATTGACTAGGCAACCTACGATGGAAATTAAAGCACATGAAAAGTATATTGTCAAGTCCACAGAGCCCCAAATTTCACCTTCCGATGAATACAAATGACCTCAGCAGTTGCTCTTTTATTAAAAGCATAATAAGTTAATTGTGAGCATCAACAAACAGATACAAGCCCACCTCCCCAGGAGACTCGGCTCATATTGGTTCACAAGAGGCCCTCAATGATTTACGCCGAAATACCCGGTTTTCAGCCAAAAAAACGAAACGTGTCTTGGGGCTATTTTTCATGTCTGTTAACACAGCATTTGAGAAAACAACTTGAACTGCACCTTTCCAAAGGCTGTCAGATGAATTGGTAACGATGAAGGGGGTTTGCGGTGGAGAGGGGGGGGGGGGGTAAAACTCAGAAGGGATCTTGCCATGAGGTAAATTGGCACCAAACCAATGATGGAAAGATGTCATGGAAATGATTTAAAGGTGGGAGAGAGAATAACCCGCACGGTCTTGCTGTTCTTGAGAGGGACACCGCTACTGCCGTTCTGAACCAAGAGCTCAGTATCGGATCAATGAGTAACTTGAGGCTCACAAGGCAGACAGAAATAGACTGTTGGTGCCGTCTGTGTTGTTAGAAGTGTAACCAGTGTTGCTTGTCTTTTTTGTACTGTTGTTATTGGTCAAAAGTGTCGAACCCTTTTATTAATGAGGCTCAAGTCATGGCACCTTGATTATAAAAATATATTAGAACTACATGTCCACGGTACAAAATACTTTCGATTGTATAATTCTGAATTGGGGGGCAAAAGAGGGGTGAAATGTATTATATACTATGTTAATCTTTGTATGCTTTTCTTTGTGTACTTTCCTTTGATTGTTGTTCTTTATAATTGAACTTTTTTTTGCACGTTGTTCTTGTTCTAGTTTTTATAAAAACTTGCTGTACTAAACTGGAAACCCAATTTCCCGAAGGAGATTTTCAGAGGGATTAAGAAAGTCAATCTATCTAGGTATCTATATACTTCCCAATATTGTCTTAGTCATCTTTATAGGGCCACTTCCTGGACGGGGTCCCTGATCCATCCAGTAACAGGGAACTTCTAAAATATTTATAAAATGCGTATGGGAGGGAACCAAAGTTCCTGGCTATAACCTCAATACAAACAAAAGCTACAATTAAGTTCTCATCTAACAAATAAAAAACACACACACACAAGTGTTTATATCTACAACATAGCATCAACTACTATCCATGAATCCTCCATTGTGCCGATTGTTTGTGCCGAGCTTCATGGGTAATATCAGTTGGCCACAATATCCAGACCCCTCACAGTGTGTGCCTGAACTTATTACAAACAATCCGAGGCACAGATCTGTGTCCCCGGTCACGCTCTTCAAGCAAGTTAAGAAACTTTCTCCTTTGCAATGTCAACATCATAAGAACGACCCTACTGGGACGACTGGAGCCGACTGGGAAAATATATGCAGAGGAAAGGATGGGAAGAATTAGTGGGTCCTACACTGGGCGTATCCACCCTCTTTTTTTTTTCATATCCCACAATTTATAATGGGTATGATTGAGAGGCGGACTCAGCCGAGTCGTTCAACCAAGCTATTTCTACGCCCCTGACCTGCTGTCTAAACTTCTGAATTATACTTCTGAGACCCCCAGAAGCAAAGCTTACATTACCAATACCTGTGAAACCCCTGCAGGCCTCATCACTCTGAATGGAAACGCTGGGCAAATAAAGCTGGCCGTCCTGTCTGCACTTTCTCTCTCTCTCTGCTCTCACAGACGGATCGCAAAGACAACACAAGACTCTAAAGACTGGCGGTATAGACTGCTCTCCACGGTGCATTAATTTCATTGTATCTACAAGACCCTGTGAGAGGTATCTCTCCGGGTCAGTTGGAATCAGAGATCGAAGTAAGGCAGGGGTTTTGCTTTTATTATAGTACTTATTACACTGAAAATATGTGTTAACTCGATTCAAGTTGAACACTTGACTCTGTATAACTGCATTAAAATAACTTAACTTAGATAATATACTCTAAAAGTATATTATCTAAGTGAGTACTCAACCTTTATCATTTTCAAATGTTTATTACCAGTTCCCATTACATATTGTTTTCATCGTTCATCCACTTTGTCATCAAAGGAAACTCTAAACAGGAAAAAAAAAAACATAAATCTCAACCCTAAGTAACCTCTGACTTGATTCATACATATATCCACCAATCACTTCACAGCCATGACTGCAATACACACACGAAATGTTGAAAGAGATTAAAACTAGAGGAAATTATGGTTGAAGGAATCGTCATTTGCTGTCGAGTAAAAAGTAAAGTTTGTGTTGTGCGAGTAAATATTGGTAAAACAGGTTTTAAATTAGCTTCTTTGATGTCGTCTTCAACCTGCTTTTTAAGTTTCACTAGTTGATCAATAATTTACTGACTCCAGATTAAGGACAAAAGCCTCAGTTGTGCTTGTGATATTGGCTGGTTGAGGTTGTTCGTTTTTTTTTAACCGCAGGATTTTATCCTATGTATCATATCAAATGTTGAAAGTCAGATCTAGATGTGTTGCCGAGCACGATTTGAATAGAACAAACTCGGACCTCAAGATTTGTTTTATTTATTATTATTATTATTTTGTTTTGCTTGATCCTGGTTGAACCTCCTGAGTGAACACATTACTGGGTTGATGTTAGATGTATAAGACTTACAGTACAGGCCAAAAGTTTGGATGAACCTTCTCATTCTCTATAGATTCTCACTGAATGCATCAAAATTATGGATGAACACATTATATACTTAACAAAAAAATGGGTGAAATAAACAAAAATGTGTCTTAAATTGTTGTTTCTTTAAAGTATCCACCTTTTTCTCTTCATTGTTTTCGATGACCTTCAAAATATATCACCTGAAATGGTTTTTACTTCACAGGTGTATCTTTTCAGAGCTACTTAGTGGAATATTTGCCTTATCAATGAGGTTCAGAAGCTTTCTTATTGTTGATACAGCCCTATTGGAAAACCTTTTAACTAATGTAAGTAAAGAGAAATGAGTGGTTATCATTACTTTAGGAAATCAATATCAGTTAGTCTAAAAAATAAACTTGAATGAGCCCAAAAGCTGTGTCCAAATGTTGGTCTGTACTGTATATTATATATTTTTAAATTGTTGTTTGTGATATAAATAAACAATCCTATATCTAATAAATCCATCCTAACAATAAAGGTTGTTTTGTTATAATGGCTGATAATGATCTTTGTTTTTCCCTTTTATTTGAAGCTAAAATGTGCATTATATTAAGTCAAAATCTCGCTTTTCTAGATGTTGACATGTTAAGTTTCATGACCATTAAAGTCAAGGCTTGCTGCCCCATTTACACCACCGATGATTATTTTCATGCTACTATGTAAACCGTTCCAAAATAAGAACGTACATGTGAACACGTATGAACAGTTACTGGGCATGAAGGGGGGGGGGTCTCAGAGGGGGTCGAGGCAATAGCAGGGGGTAGATTAGAACACCGACCACTTTGTGATCAACATGGAGAAACATTGAACTTCACAGAGTAAAATTGCCCATGATTCTGCTCTGGATAACAAGGTGGACTCCACTCAACCTACACATGTTGAATCCAGCAATTTCCTCAACGCTTTCCTCTCCTGGTGCTTTTTTTTTTTTTCTTTCTCTCCTCCAGCCTTGATGTGATGAAGGAGAAATGTAATTCATCCACAGATTGGCGAGGAGGAACTTCCTTCCTTCTGCCGGCGCAAGACAGCGGAAATAAGAGAAATCATTACGAAAGGATAGAAGAGAGGGAAACTTAATGGGAGGAAATCAGTTTGACGTTCCAGTCATTTTCATATCCTTGAGTCGTCGTTTCACATCAGTCGTCAGTCGCCTTCTGAGGAAGAGCCTGAACTCGGCGCTTGTCTTGTTTGTCCTTCGAATAAAAGGTCTGATTATATGGACACTTTGAAATCTCTTTTTTTTAAAAGGAAAACTCATGTTTTTGGTTTATTTGATTTGATGACTATTGACCGAATGGCATCAGAAAGACACAGATTAATATTTTACTTGAGAATGACGCTCTTGGTTTATATGTATTGAAACTTGTTATCTCAATTACAAAATAAATCGTAGTCACTTTTATTTTAAAGTGATGGTTCACCTTGATTAACACATTTTCTACTCACCCTCATTTCGACTAAAGGTTGGGATTATTTTCAGTTTAATAGTTTCCTTTTTAGAGTTATAGACACAAATTTATGTTCATTTTATTGTAGCGACTGATGTTCAGTTGTCTTTATCTTCGTCCAAAAATACACTTAAAAACACACAAGTACCTCCATACTGCTCGTCTGTAACGTCCATCTTGTATTGAAGCCTCGACAAGAGGAATTGTTCCGGAAAAAAACGTAACCTTGTTTTTAGCATAAGTTAAACGAACAACATGCGATACAGACAGGAAGTACTATCGCGTATAGTATATATCGCGAGTACTTCCAGTGTAGACAGTAAACTGTATACGCTCTAGAAATTCAAAAATTCAAGGGAAATTCATATTTTGTTTCCATTTGCATGCGGGACTTGGAACTATCTGTATACTATTTCCATAAATGCATCTTAACTTTAATTGTATTTTAGAAATTTTCAGCCTAGAAAAAGACTTAACAAGTTTAAATTAAATAACATCTTTATTTGAAAATTCTAAGGTGTTCGGTTTTTCAAATAACGTGATTCAAGTTGATTTTGCTTCTTCCTCAAGTGCCCTCAAATAAACATAAATATTGTCAATTTTTTATTCTCAAAATATTCTAATTATTTTCCTTATTCCTATATTTTTCATTTAGAGATATATATCCGACACATTGTTCAAGATTAAATCCTGATTAAGTGTAATTATCCTGATGATTATTAACCTTTAATGGTATAATAAAAAATACGAATTTAAAAAAAAAACAACCTACAATTACATGCATGGATATATAAAGCCTTCATTGCGATGACTTACTATGTGAAGATACAAGAAGTATATGATCCGCAGCCTTTAAAGTTTCTCTAACACGTGCCCTCAAACCTTTTCTTTTGCACTCGCTGCAAGACGCCCCGGAGTAAAAGCCTGAACTGCTGCCTCCGCCTGTTCACCCCGCCTGCGGCCTTGTATCTTCTAAAGACCTGTTTGTTCACAAGTAGAGCACAGCAGGTGTTTGAGCGAAGAGTCAGGTGGAGGATGAATCCTCCGTCGCTGCAATGAGACTCATCTAATGAAACCCTGCTTTTTCCCCCCCCCCTTTCTCTCTCTCTCCGTGAAAAACATCCAGTTCAGGACATACGACGAGATTAAAACTCATCTGAGGACGTGCTTCAGTATTAGTGTTTCCGGTTCACATGCAAACAGTCCGGCGGCTCTCGGGCGTGTAATTGGGGATTTGTGAAACGGTTAACCTTGGCTCGGTGAGAGGAGTTAATGAACGGGATCAATACATCACTCTACTGATCCGTGATTATTTGAAAAAAAGAGATGAAAAATTAAACAGACTGAAGTCTATGAGGTTATCAAGCCACGCAATTAGTCCGCCGGAGGGAGATTATGTTACCTAGATACCATAGGGGAAGTGTAATTTCTCTTTCAGATGGAGTTTTTTTTTTTTTTTTTTTTCTTTAATGAAGAGTGCAATTACCTAAATAGGTCAGCCCGAGACATGCTGCTGCTTATCGGAGTACCTGAGAGGAAGCTCCCGGAGAAAAAGAAAAAGTTCATTGTCTACAACTGCAGCAACTCCCTTCAGGACTTGTTTCTCTGTTTCTTTCTTTTTCTTCCTCCTCTGTGACTTCACCAACACACTCCAATTAAATGCAGCACGCTAGAAATCAAAGGCAACTCGGCAGATATCATTCTTTAACACTTCAAAAAATGTACACTTGGGTAGTTTAGCACCTCAGATATACCTTTTTTGTGTTGTTCTGTAATGAAAAACAACAAAAAACTATCTTTATTTAATTTTTTAATTCTATTAAATTGTTTTGGAAGTGCGAAATCCCAACAGAGTCAAGTCAAAGTCACTTTAAATATCACTATATACCAGAAAAAAAGGTCCCAGCGAATAACAGTGGCAAGAAAAGGCTTCCTTGAACAGGCAGAAACCTTGAGCAGAACCAGACTCACTGTGAATGGCGTTCTGCCAACAGTTTAGAACACAATTCATTGGTGGATTTTTTTTTAATTCAATACATTTTTTATTTTTGTCAACTAATACATCATAATTGCCTGTTTTCTCAAAAAACAATTTGATTTTTACATTACTTTAAGTCATGTTTATGACACAAGTGGTTAATCTGTGTGTGTGTGTTGTCTGTCTGTATGTGATGCTCCTGCAAACCTGTCCAGGGTGTCCCCTGCCTCTACCTCAAAGTAGAAATGAACTCATTGCAATTTTGACCGAAAAACATCTTTATTTCTTTCATAGAGATTTAATTTTTTAATGGTATAATTACATCTTATTGGTGCTTAATTGAATGTGTACTTAAGACAGTATTCATGTAGTAATCAGTTTCTACCTCAACAACTATGTTAGTCATATGAAAATTCCATATATTAATAAATGTAGTACATTTTACAATGGACATCAAAATCAACGTTAAAATGAAATAAAATGCTGAATTTAATTAAATTTAATCGAAATAGGTTAGTTGAGTGTAAAAAATAATTTAAACTGAATTTCATCTCTTTTTTAAGAGTGTACAAGATGTATTCCAGTTAAAGAAAAGACTCTTAGGTGTTATTTTTATTTCGCTATGGTCTCACACAGGTCACAAGTCAAAAAGTATTAACAAGGAAGTGAATCTTTTTCCCAGACATTAAAATTTGAGGTCTCCGTTTTCTATATCTGTCGTCTATTTTCGCCATGTCAGCAGTATCTGTGTCTTTGAGTGCTTGTTCGTGTCCTCCCCAGATGTACATTTTCTTAGAGACGTTGGGCACTGAACTATGAACTCGTCCAAAGAAGGTTGTGTGCAGTTATAGAGTCTCAAAGCTGTCGTGGATGAATAATAATACATTGAACATGAGGAGCGCTGGTGTGTGCTGAAGGTTTTATAAGGTGATATCATTAGAGATTCATCTGTATTTTATCACAGCATCTGCATCTGTGCATTTTCCTGAAGCAGAAAAATGCAAATAGTTACACCTGTGTGTGTCAAAAGCGCTAAGAATTAAATAGATGTATATCTTAGGTGATGAATTTGTGTATTTTTACAGAATACACAACTTTTTGTAAAGCTTTTTTTTCCAAGTTTAATTAACATTATTGTATTTTTCTTTATAATGAACTGTAGATAAAAAGCCAGTCATCACAGAATGGGATTGTTTTTAACCATTGTGTTGTGTCTGAGTCAAAGTGACCCGAGGTTCCTGAAACCAAATGCGTTTGTGGTATCCCTTGTGTTGTTTCTGGGTCAAGGTGACCGGACCACCACCACTGCATATGTACAGTATTTCTGGAAGCCAAGGAACTCAGAAACAACACAAGGGACACCACAAACAAATTTCTTTTCAGTGCCTTTGGGTCACCTTGACCCAGAGATAACAGAAGGGATACCACAAAAGCATTTGTTTTCAGGAACCTGGAAGGGATGATGTTTTTACACCTTGTGTTTTTTAATTTGCCCTGCCTGATTTACATTTTCCCTGTGTTTAGGTCTTATTTTTAATTTAAAAAAAAATCTTCAACCAACATCTGAATTCTTGTTATTGTTATTTGTGCTTTAGATATAATCTAAAAATAATCAACAGTAAACAACATTTATAATACTGCATCTATATATACTTAAAAATAATCCTAATTATGTTTTTTTTTTTAGAGCTCAAGCATAATTTAAAAACATGATTTGTGTCACTATATTTAGAAAATATTGATTTATTTAATAGAAAGACCACTAATAAAAGGATTACAATAAATACTATTGAATATACCAAATTAAAAGTGAATACATTTTGTTCATTATTTGCTTTTAAACTACCTTTAAAAACTTAAATTAAAGAAAATAAGGTAAAGTTCAAAACTTGAATAGGGAAGTTGTAACATCCTTGACCAGATTTAGGTCAACTTTTTTTTTTTAATCCCTCTCTCGACCTCAAAAATAATCATGAATCATCATTATTTTAACAAATGACTTTTCTTGACGACAGAGTTGTTGATGTCCTGCATCAATTCATGTGAAAAAGTCATCGCTCATGTCAAACTAACGTCCCACGGTTCAAGTTATGGTGAACATACATCGCTGTACGACGAGCTCAACAGGCTGCCGATCCCTTAATAAAGGGAAGCAGGAAGTGAAGGAAGCGCTCAAAGGAGGCGTTGAACTCGGCGTGGCTCTAACACGCACGACTCGCGTTTGATCTGAAGCCGCCGAGGAATCCATTTTCTCCTGCGCGCACGGCGTTCGAAAATAGAAACTTGTCACGTTCCAGAAACGCAGCGAGTGACCTTCCGAGGCCTGTTTTTTTTTTTTTTTTTTAAGGATTCCCGACGTCGATCACGTTTGGCACGAGATTCTCGTTGAAGTTTTTCAGGTAAGAAAAAGTAGTTCCAGCGATGATCACGATTGGAACTATTTATTTAGATTTTTGATGGACAGACGCCGCCCCGGCACGAGAATACGTTTTCCCAGGGATGACACCAGAGTTCCTCCTTGCACTTAATCATTGTCAATCATTTCCCGCACACTTGGCTTGTTGTGTAATAGGAACCGATCCAGCCTCGCGTCCCCTCCAATCTGTTTGCCTCTCGCACGGGAGGTGCGTGCTGTTTCCATGCCTGTGTGGGATGGCTTCAAGCTGTTTTCTTATCAAAAGAGGCCATTCAGACATTCTCTTTGAAAAGCATCACCAACCTTAGATCTCGCAGCCGCTGATCAACCACATGTCTCGGGTTTTTTTTTTTTTTTTTTTTTTACAGGCCCCGGCGTCAGATTTGGCGAGCGACGATCTGTCACAATTGTGGATGCGTTTTTATCGTCCCGGAGCACCCGACGGTTTGACTAAAAGTGGACCTGCCTGACATCACCTCCTCACCCTGATAGAGCAACAACACGCAATAGGATTTCAAGGGGCTATTTTTGATTGACTTTGATTGATTTCATTTTTGACTGTCTTTGCCAGAACGATTTGTCCTGCTCTGAATCTGTCTTTCCATTTTGATTGATTCTTTTTGCTTTTTCGCCGTTTGTTTTTCCTCACCACTGATAAGCAACAAACTATAAATTCTCAAGTAATTTAAAATTTAGTTTATGTCGTCAAAGCCTTAGAAACTGGATTTTCTTTTCCTACTGGTAAAATTATACCTTTAACAAAGAAACTGAAAATATTCATTCATTCATTGTCTACTGCTTTATCCCTTATCAGGGTCTTGGGGAGTCTATCCCAGTATCATAGGGCAAGAGGCAGGGGACACCCTGGACAGGACGCCAGTCTGTCGCAAGGGCACAAGAAAGACAGACAACCATTCACACACACACTCATACCTATGGACAAGTTCCCAAAGTTATCAACGTCTGTATGTTTTTGGACTGCAGGAGGAAACCAGAGTACCTGGAAAATATATATATTTTAAATCTTGTAATAAGTGCGAGATAAATATGCGAGATAATCTAATAAACTATACGTTTTAAGTAATACAAAACTCAAAGTGATGACTTAATAAATGTATTTAATGTAATGTCATTTAAAAAAAAAAATCTTTTCATATTCTTCTCCCTGTAAAATAAGAATTATTTGTATTTTTGGTTGTTTTTTTTCATTTATTTGACATGTTTTAGATAAGAGAGGCGTGTGTACATTTGGCAACAATTTCACAATATATTTTGTTTTTACTCATAACAAGTAAAACTGAACTTAGAGATATTTAAGATGGAAGTTTAAAAGCAATTATTATATCTCACTGTGTTAATGATTGTGTCATATATAAGTTGTAATACTCGGAAATAAAAATAAATACAGTATATACTTGATAATATCTCTCTATGATTGTCACTGATAATCCTGTTTATCCTAGAAACTACATAACAAGTCAAGAATTGAAAGATGAAAATATATTTTGGAAAGAGATTTAAACAAACATTGATACAAAGCAGTATTTTGTTCTAGACCTTATTTCTTACTTAAATACTTGTTGGTGTTATCATTGATCTTAATAGCTAATATCCAAAAAATTAGGGAAAATAAAATCTTAATGTGAATCCTTACTTATAACTACAACCATTGCGCCATGGCTGCGGGTCAAAAAAACAATCATTCAAGTTATGCAGTCATGCTAAGCTAGATGTTATATATCAGGAAAAAATACAAGTTTAAAACACGGTACGGCAACAATACCAGTGGGAAACACACATTGATTTGAGCAATAACAACCTTTAACCTACAATAACAACATCTTGAATTTGCGAATCTTGCATAACTTTATTTTCTCATCGTGCATTCCCTCAGATGTCATCATGACCTTTCCCTTCCTCAAACCCCCCCCCCCCCTCCCCCCGTGTTACTAACTAACATGCAAACATACATCATCAGGAAAATCTAGTTCAGCTTGAGACGGTGTAAATGACTTTTTTTTAGCAAATAATGCTCAATATTAGCTGTTAAATCTTGTTAAGTGAAAGGAAAAAAGCACTTCTATGAAATAAAAAGATAAAAACATGTATTTGACATTTTTACCAAGTCAGTATTTTAATATTATTTAAGGAATCATTTAACTATATTTGATTATCAGTTTTCATTACAATGTATAATTCAACGGAAGTACATCAGTGCCATGAGGATATTGAATGGTTAAATTTAACATTTCAAATGTTATATATTTTGATATATTGAAATGATTTTGCTTTTTTAAAGGATTTCTGTTTGTTCAATAATTTGTATATTGAAAAGTTTTTTTTAATGTTGAATTTAAAAATTCTACTAATTTTACACATAGAATTTGATATTTATATTCCAATAATTCAAAAAGAAATCTCCTGAATTCAATATTTTTTAAATTGGTAGCATATTAAGTTCCATATAAATAATTTTTGGTATAATATGTGACAGGGTGAAGATCAAATGACGACATAAAAGCTCTAATTTAATTACTCAATAAAAACAAATCAAACCTTTCAATATACAAATAATTTAATTTAATTAGTCAATTTAAAAAAAATCACCCTTTCAATAAAATCAATATTTAATTTAAATATTCAATTTTAACTATTTAAATCTTTCAATTTACGAATTATTGAATTGAATTATTCTACGTCTTCAATCTTTCCATATACAAAATTCAATTATTCAATTCAAATAATTTAAACCTTTCAACATATTCAACTTTTAAATATACACAATATTTAATTTAAATATTCAATTTAAACAATCAATAACTCAAATTGTTCATTATTGAGCAGTCAAAATATTTGTTGAAAGGTCAAAAAATCGAAAAGTAAAAAAAATACACGTTTTTTCGTGGACCTTTAATTAGTATTGAATGTAATTTAAAATATACTTTAGGTATTGACAGCTTTTTAAGTAAATGATAAAAAACAAGTGATGAAGTGGATTTCAAATTAACCGAATATTCTCCTGGCTCCGATATACTTCCATAGTACAGTGTCAGAGAAGTATATTTTGGAGTTACCGATGTCAAACATCCTCCGGGCTCTAAAGCATTCATCTAAATAAACGCTTCCGTCCTCACCGCTTCAACGTGATCGACGCAAAGTGTCCGAGATGTTTGTCGTACCTTCGGAGTGTAGGAGATCCGGAGCAATTTTTTAAGCAACTGCAAAAACCGTGGCACCTTTCCACCCCGGGATCCCTCTCTAAACGCTCCCTTTTAAACCTTCCACTAACACTCTCATCATTGATTTTATGTCTCTCCGTCTCTTTTCCTTTTTTTTTTTTTGTTCTCCTCTTCTTCTTCTTCTTCTCCTCCTCGGGTTGTGAGCGAGCAAACGCAGCTGAACCCTAACACCTCGTGTCCCGCTGCTTCTCCCTCAGGGTGTTCACATCACACAGCCGCTACATAACATCTCGCAGTGAAACACCCTCAGCATAACAGGCCACAGGAAGGCAAAGGTGAAAGAGAGCAGGGTTTTTTTGTTTTTTTTTCCAACCATTTCAAACACACGGAGTCATCAAATAAATCTCTCTCTCTCTCTCTTGCAGCGTTTCTGAGGTGGAGCACAGTAACTTCTCCAAAGGAGTAGCTTCTCTTAACTCCATCCATTTCTCACTTTTCACTTTTCTTTCGCTCCCTGCCTGCAGTTGCAGCTTATTATTTCTTTTGAAGACGAGCGCGACATTGTCAGGATTGCTTGGTTGGCGCCGCCGTCTGTAGTTTTCTCAACACAAACACTCGGTTTCGACTTCAGATCCCTCTGCCTCTCTTCACTCATCTGTTGCTTTGAGTGATCAACGCCAAGGTGCAGACGAGAGAGAGAGAGAGCGACACCAAAAAAAAAAAAAAACGGCTCCTGCAAAAAAAAAAAAACCTGCCACAGCCGCTGTTAGCTCAGCCATTTTTGGGCGGTCAGGCGGCCCCGTCTTGCCACAATCACACACTGGCGCCACAATCGACTGCAAACCCTTTCACTGCGTAATGAATACGTCCAGAAATAAACCTGAAAAAACCGCCCCGTCAACCCCCGGGTGCTTGCCCCCCGCGCATGTGTGTGTGTGTTAGTGTGTGTGAGCGACCAGATTTTTGTGTTGTCGCTCCGCCGGACAGTCGCCGCACTTACCTGGAACTCGTGTGGTTCCGCGTCGTATTTTTGGGTTTCGGTGAGGGGGTGGGGGGGGCGCAAGGCGACGCTCGAACCGCCGACCACGTTACGATGTTGCGCAATACGATGTTGCTGATGACTGTTTTCATTCACGAGACGTTCGTCGTTTGTTTTCGTTAGCATAGCGCTTGTTTGTTTGTACGCAAAATAAATGGAAATGTACTTGTATAAGCTAGAATTAAATATCATTATTGTGAAAGAAACACATAGTTGACAGTACATTATACATTCAATCAAATTTCAAATTCAAATAATTTAAATTAAATACAAAAATATGCATTAATGACAAAAATATATCAATACGTACATTTTAAATAGGTGATAAATAAATAAATAGGACCAAAAAAAAAAGGCAATACAAATAGCATAAATTAAAAGTGTATTTTTGACATTGTGCAAATTGTTTTAATCCTTTTTTTAATATATATAGCTATTATCGAGATATGACAAAAAAAAAATGTTTACATTTTGTGGGTGTGGATATAGTTCTTCCAACTACGGTGTCCTCAGAAGGACAAAGCAGCTGCAGTAGTCGTGTGGCACGAACACATCAAGGACCCCCTCTCGTCTTTACCCATGATGCACCTGAGATGTCCAACCATGGCTGTATTTGAGGACCTACTCAAATGGAGATCTTTAATACTCACTAATGTCAGATTATTTAATTTTAAAATTAGGATTTTACGAAATAGGCCTGGATGTGAGGAGACACATTCATTACACATATACAGTATATATATATATATGTAATAAAAAAAGTTTTTTCAAAGACCGTAAGTGAAGAGTGATCACAAGTCCTGGTCGACACAGAAACACCTCAAAGGTTGTCTAAAGTGGAGAGAGAGCAACAGCTTGTACCGACCACCTCTTGCACAATCAAGGCTCCCAACACGGCGGGCTCAGCACAGGTATATTTATCTCTGAGGCAATGGACCTCACTTACATAGAGACGCGTGGACTAAATTAGACGCCGGCGAAAAAGGATTGGTGTGTACTTGTCGAGTGTGTACTTTCCATCAACAACAAAAAAAACAGTGTTGCACGTAACGATTCCAGATCCATATTACGTGAGTTTTGTTGATGTATTAGATCATTGACAGTTCCTCAGGGGCCACATTATAGTCTGTGACTGTAATCAAGCCACAAATGGACGAGCAAAAAGCAACAATATGATGGAAAAACGAAAATGTCCAAAAGGAAGGAAAAAGTATTACTTATTGCTTTTACTATCATTTTATTAATGCTTTTCTTATGAAATTTTAATGCGTGTATTGTATGTCTTGTCAAATTTCCCCAATGTGGGACAAGGTGTATGAAAAAAATGAAATAAAAAACAAAAGTTTCGAGGCTTAAAATGCTCTGATTGTTATTATTATTATTTAGTTTTCAACACATGTTCGTTCATTTAATCAATAGAAAGTTAGCTTCTCTTCTTCTTCTTGTACAAAATATTTGCAAAAAATCAAAGTTAACCTCAAGCATTTGTAATCACACAGACATGGGGTCAGGGGGCCACATGTGACCCTTCAACTGCATTGATGCGATCCTTAGGATTACCTTTCATTGTACCTCAAAATAATTTGAGTGAATATTTGAAAACATATTCAGAAAAAAAAAGTTATTTATTGACGTTTTTAAAATGTTTATTTTTATGAATTCTTTTTTTTTTTTTTACATTTCCAGTAGCAACCCTCTATGATTCCTAATTTCAAATTCATTTTTGTCTTTAAAATTAAAAAAGTATGCCACTAGAGATGTCAAATTATTCTTAATTACAGGGATTTTTTCTTTGTTTAACTCCCAAATGTTTAATTTGTTGTTTTTATTCCTTTTGCTCTTTAACATTTTTCGTTTTTCCATCATATTGTTGCTTTTCGCTCGTCCATTTGTGGCTTGATGGGGCCTCACAACAGTCACAGACTATAATGTGGCCCCTGAGGAACTGTCACTGATGTAATACATCAACAAAACTCACGTAATATGGATCTTGATTTGTTACGTGTAACACTGTTTTTTTTACATTTTTTTATCTACTTCGATCTGCACCAGCAGAACGATGGAAAGTACACACTCGACAAGTACACACAAATCCTTTTTCGCCGGCGTCTAATTTAGTCCACGCGTCTCTATGTAAGTGAGGTCCATTGCCTCAGAGATAAATATACCTGTGCTGAGCCCGCCGTGTTGGGAGCCTTGATTGTGCAAGAGGTGGTCGGTACAAGCTGTTGCTCTCTCTCCACTTTAGACAACCTTTGAGGTGTTTCTGTGTCGACCAGGACTTGTGATCACTCTTCACTTACGGTCCTTGAAACAACTTTTTTTTTTTAATTATATATATATAGCTATATAAGGAACGAATGTGTCTCCTCACACCCAGACCTATCTCTTCAAAGCCTTTTTATTTTATTTTGTTTTTCTTCCCGTTAAAAAAAAATAAAATGAAGCCAATTAAACCTCAATTTCAAATTAGGGAGGAGGCAATACAAATCCTCTCTTTAAGTGCTGTTTCCACGGCAATCAGAGGCCTCTGCAGGGGGTCGGAGAACGGAGGCGTTGGGTGGGAGCTCGCTCAGCGGGGACGATCTGAGTCAGGAGCGACTGTACAAGTTGCAAAAAAAAAAAAATCTCCTCCTGGCACTTGCTCTTTCACAGACATAGTTTGAGACACGCACTGGATCGTATTGTCGAGACGATTATTTTCTGTAAATTACAACAATGTTCCGTATTTGACAAGTGGAGACGTGATCTTTGTGCGTCTGTTCTTCCGACGCTTTCGGATGAATGAATCCGTCCCTTGGCATGTGTGACTGTGACAGCTTCCTCAAACTGTGAACAAGGGAAGTGTTTACTGTTCCAGTCGGAATATTAGGGGGAACTTGGCCCTGTGTCATGTCTGTGTCATATGTGAGTGGTTTTGTGCAAACGCTGGTTGGTTCTTCAACATGCTGCTCCATAAATGCATACGACAGGAACTGCTTTTATTTTACGTTTTATGTGAGAAAATCAGTTAATTTAACCCTATTTTCTGCAGACAAATACTGTTTTTTAAGTTACTTTTTTTTTCAAAGTGGGGTATGTGACCTGTGAATTTGAAAATCCTTCAATTTTTACAGTGGCCAACTATGAACCTTTAATTCAAACATTTTAATATATTACAAAATTTTCTACTAGATATACAAGCAAACTTGCTATTTTTGTTTAATTCTTCATGGTCATCTTGTTGTTCTTGAGTTGTTGATGGTACTGAAGTTGACCTTGATTCGTCTGAACAAATATTTAATACTTTGTTTTTTGACATGTTTACTTACAGTACTTTATGTAGACCTGATATTTTATTTCTTATTTTTAATGATTTAGACAAAAAAATACAACAATATCCATCCCTTGCTGTTGGAAACTAAAGGCTTTGAACAACACTTCCTTGTCAAATACAGCAGATTTTAAGTTTTTCCACTTTAAGAAGATTTTCTTTTTTATATATGAATAAGTAAAGTGAAGTAATGGTTATTTATGAAGTGCATTTCTAGACTGGAGTCACAAAAGCACTTTAACAATCCACAATTATCAACTTAAATAAAAACAAACACAAGTTAAGGGGATATTTTGGTGAGATTAAAGTAATAAATAAATTAGATCAAATAATCATATACAAAATGTGCATCTTAGAATGTAAACATTCTTTCATAATGAAATAAATTGATATTGATATTGTAAGTCATATCCTGCAACCAGATTATTGCCTCATTTTACCTCCTACACTTTACTTTTGGCTCTATGAGTGTGACATTTCTCCATTGAGAGAAAAATGTATTAGATTTTCTTCTTATTCATGGATGTGTTTATCACCTTGGCTATCCGGGAAATGATTGTTAAACTCATTTAGAAGTAACATCACCATTTATAAATGACTTCCTTCACAGTTATCATAGTCAAGATACATTTCTCTAAGTGTATACATCAAATCTATTACTGTAACAAACATTCTGATTGAATAAAATGATGGATATACACATGTATATGTATTCTAGTGATTGCTTTGTTCGTTCATTCCATTATGAATACATTTAGTTTATTCAAGATTTTAATCAACATAAACGTCTGATTGTCAGCGGTGTTGCGTTTGAATGATCCCGGTGATATTTCAATCTATCAATCCAGATCTTGTAACAGCCTAAATCTGTGCACCTTCTGTGAAACTAATAAAACAAACTTAATGAATAAATAAGAGCCGTTTCTGAAACGTTGATCAAGTAAACAGGCAGACGAACAGACTGGCCTGCGAGTATTTATAGCCTCAGTTTGGCAGCTCCGACACGAAGCCGAGAGCTTTTAACTGCAGATTTCCTATAGTCTGGTGCGACACTTTTCTCTCCAAGACGTTGTTAGCTCTGGATTTATATATTTATTTAAGGCTTCGGTAAATCACTCATCGTGTTTTTTATGATAAATGGACCTCAAATAATGTGATTTCCCCACCCAAAAAAAATAATCTTACTTTTCTAATGCATTTTGATCTTTGTATCTCACACATACGAGGTGGTACTTTTTATTTGAGGAGTTTGTCATTGCTGACACTAGTACAAAGAATACAAGAAAACAGTGGGACTAGTAACAGGGTTTTACACTTTTTAGTTTACATTCAAATGAAAGTTATTAAAACATTTGAACTTTAAAAAAATATATGTATATTTGTATCAATCATGAAAAGGGAAGAAAACACATAGACAACAATCATTAAAATGATTAAAATTGATGAATTAAAAAGAAAAGAAGATAATGAAGTAAAAAACAAACAATATTAATAATTAAACTAAAAAGAAAAACAATGTACGTATTTTGTTTTACAGATTTCAGTGTAAAGTGTACTTTTTATAATCTATCATGATAAAATCTAGTAGAACGTCAAAAATAATAAATATTATTGCTTTAAATGCAAACATCAGCAGTTATTCCAAGTTGAATGTTTAATTAAAGTTTGCATTAGGTTAAGCTACAATTTTAATTTTGAATGACTAGTTAAGATCAATTTGTATGACAGAAAACGTAAAGACCGTTAATAACAGTAAATAAATGATAAGTTACATTCTTTATATTCTATTTTATTTTATTTATCTTTTTAAACTCCATACCAGGTTTGAGACTAGAACTACTAACTAGTGCTTTAGACGGTTGAGAATACACACAGCAACATAATCTCTTTAGTGGGTTTGTTTTTAAAACCCCCCCAAAAAAAACTTTTTTTTTTTCTTCTCTCCTCGACTGTGATTCCTCCAAGTGCTTCTCAAGCAGCTCCTACTTTTGTGAAGAACACAGAGAGACCAAAAGAACAGGAAAGCAACGCTGGAATTCCATCATATTGGATCTGGCATCGTGCCTCGTGTTTGAGAGAGAGACAGAAGTTCAGAAGTTTTTTAGAGTCAGACAAACAGCGCGATGACACACAGATGGAAGGGAGGGAAGAGGGGAAGCGATAGATATGCCATGCTAGGAGCAGAGTGGCTCGCAGGTTTCTTTCTCCAGCACGGCTGAGTGGATTACAACATGTGAAGAAAAGCAATAATTATCCTCCCTTCTTTTTTCCTGCTGATTAACGCACCTCAGCCAGAGGAGACGCACATGGACACACGAGTATTAACACACAATATCCTCTCACTCGTCTCACTCCTTCCATCTCCCTTCGCTCTTCATGTCGCCGAGCTCGTCAATTATTTCCCGCCAGGTACCAAGTTTTGGGGGTGTGTGTGTGTGGGGGGGGGGGGGTGGTTGAGGGAGACATACCTGTTTTTGAGGGAACCTTGGATTTGCAACTTGAGTGACAACACATTCACGCTCTAATTCTGGGCGAGCAGATGTAATTTTTTTTTTTTCCTGCTCCTCCTCTCCATCTTTGTTTTTCTCGTTCCTTGTGTTTCTCTTTTCGGTTTCCCTGTACTTCCCGTCATTTCAAGTTTGAGAAGTTGGAACTCCTAAGGGCTTTAGTCAACGCGTGTATTGGGGTGGTGCGCCTGTGTGTGTGTGTGTGTTTGTGTGTGTATGTTGGCGTGTGTTTTGGATTAAAGGGTGTATGTTTTCAGTTTGATCTTTTTATCTAACGCAGGCAAGGTGGTGCTCGCAGAAGAGTTGGCTTTTCCCTGCTGATTTGAGAAGAATACAAAAGTATCAGAAACAACAATAGGAAGACGATATCATTGGATGGAGGGATGGATAAATGGATGGATGGACGGATAGATTGATTAATTGATAGGAGGACAAACAGGTGTATGGATGGATAGATAAGTGGGTGGAAAGACAGAAGAATGAAAGGATAGATGGACAGAAAGAAAGATAAATTGACCGGTGGATGGAGGGACATACAGAGGGATACATTAATGTATAAAATAAAGAGATGGATGGACAGACGGATCGATAAATTGATAGGAAGACCAATGGATGGATGGATAAGTGGATGGATGGACAGAAAGAAATGTAAATTGACAGGAGGATGGAGGGACATACAGAGGGATACATTAATGGATAAAATAAAGTGATAGATGGACAGACGGATCGATAAATTGATAGGAAGACCAATGGATGGATGGATAAGTGGATGGATGGACAGAAAGAAATGTAAATTGACAGGGGGATGGAGGGACATACAGAGGGATACATTAATGGATAAAATAAAGAGATAGATGGACAGACGGATCGATAAATTGATAGGAAGACCAATGGATGGATGGACAGAATGAAATATAAATTGACAGGAGGATGGAGGGACATACAGAGAGATACATTAATGGATAAAATAAAGAGATAGATGGACAGAGGGATCGATGAATTGATAGGAAGACCAATGGATGGATGGATAAGTGGATGGATGGACAGAAAGAAATATAAAATGACCGGAGAGATGGAGGGACATACAGAGGGATACATTAATGGATAAAATAAAGAGATAGATGGACAGACGGATCGATGAATTGATAGGAAGACCAATGGATGGATGGATAAGTGGATGGATGGACAGAAAGAAATATAAATTGACAGGGGGATGGAGGGACATACAGAGGGATACATTAATGGATAAAATAAAGAGATAGATGGACAGACGGAACGATAAATTGATAGATGGAAAAATGGATGGAGGGACGGATGGATAAGTGGATGGACAGACAAAAGTTTAAATGGATGGATGGACAAGCAGAGATATAAATTGACCAGTGGATGGATGGACAGACAGGGTGAAAAATTGACGAATGGCTGGATAAAAGGATAGACTAAAAGACAGATAGATACATGAATACAATAATAAAAGGATGGATATGCAGATAGATGGATAGATAAATGGATGGATGGGCAGACAAACATATGAATTGACTGAAGGATCGATTGATGGACGGACAGAGAGTAAAGTAATGAAAGGATAAGTGAATGAATGGACAGACGGATGGATAGATGGATGGATAAATGGTTAGATCTACAGAGCAATGAATTGCTGGACAAATAAACAGATGGATAGATAAAAGGACAGACCGACTGAATGGTAAAAGGACGGAAAAGACAGTTAGAAATTGGAAAGACAAACACTCAAATGGATTGACGGAAAGAAAGATAAAAGGATGGAAGGACGGGTAAAAATGGACACGAGGACAACGGACGGACAGACAAGCCTTCCTTCCTTCCTCGCCCATGTTTGCCCGGGTGAGTCACAGGCGCTCGGAGTGCTCCATGACCACTTCTACCTGGTGGAATTAAAGAGAATATGAATAATAGATGGGAAGAATGACACTTCCGTCGCCACGGGGTAATGAAAGACCGGCTTCCAGCTCGCTCTTGTCACTCCTCTTATTCACTGCAAGTGCTAATAAAGATGACACTTGACAGCTAAGCAGGACCAGCTCAGGCAGAGAGGTTGGTGGAGGGAGAGATAGAGAGAACAATAAAGACAGAAAACACTGTGTAAAATACTGTAGTCGCCGACGAACTGAGTGTCCAGGTATCTGTGTGGAGGTTGGTTTTTTGCCTTTGGCGACATATGGCATCAAACTGATGTGTGGATACCTTGAAAACAAACACACAAACAGTAAGAAATCTTGAATAGAACCTGGACTACAATCCAGACCTTGACCCAGCTGAGAGTATGGCAGCTTATACTCAACAATTTACTGTACTTTAAACTGTATATGAGCCGCAGAAGTAACACATAAATTGATCTGCTGCTCTTCTTTGCTGATGACTGTCTCTTAAACGTTTGAGACCGAGTTGTTTCCCTATTAGCTGAGATAGCATTAGAAATAAAACAAGACGCCACCTACAGGCCGATCCCTCGCGCCACCTTCCAAACGGAGGGTGTGGCTTTGTTTACAAGGCTACGCTTCGTGTAAACAATATAGGATTTAAAAAAAAAAAAAAAAAAAGACCTCCTCACCCATGTTGCCATTTTTGGATTTTTGAAGAACACCCCCGCACTCCTGACAGACCCTGCTCTACACCCACTCCCTCCTTCCTGTTCTCTTCTGCCACCAACCCCCAGCCAGATCCATCCACATTACCCAGAAAACCCCGGAGGGGCGGTCGCCCGGCCTGCCCACGCTGCCCTCCAAGAAACCACGAGAGGGTGTGGTCCCGCCTGGAACAGGGAAGCCATTTATTTTGGGAGCATCTCTGCTGACTGACTCATGTGTTGACTGGAAAGTTGGCTGTATGTTCTATGGGCCGAGGCTCCAGCAGGCTGTGGGCTATCAGTCCCTGACCTACACCCCTCCCTCCCCACCTTTTTTTTTTTTTTAGACCCCCTACACCTCAACTCACCACACGTCCTCCAATAGCCTCCCATTCCTAATAACCCACCCACTCTAACAAGCTCTCATCACTATTCTATTTCTGTCCGTCTATCAGGCCCCCGAACCAACCGCCCCACACTTAGTGTCCCACTGAAGGATTGACATTGTTGTAGCTCGTCTGTTGGACTGTAATCATGTGGGGCGGGTTGAAGATATGTAACTTCTGATAGATGATTTGTTTGAAAGACAGTCAGATTTAAAAAAAACATGTTTATTGACTTTTTGAAGGTATCATTTCATTGGTGTCAAATATACATACTGTTTATATATATATATTTATAAATGAGGTTAAGATGACTATGTACTACACAATATATATTTGAAATACTTACATGACTGACTCACTCGTGACCTAGTGGCTAAGAATGTCTGTGAAACCCCAAAGTTGCGTTCAGGGACGACCTATTTTCAATGAAGGACGTACATAACTAAATCTTTAAATAAATAAATGAATGAATAAATATCCAAATGTCAAAATAATTAAATAAATACATGACCTATGATTTTATTTTTGTCCTAAAAGGACATATATACATGTCAAAATACAGATTGGAATCCAGTAGAATCTGGAATTCTACTACTGAACTGGGATCTGAATATTGGAATACCAATCTGTCCTAGACAGTAAGTAAGTAAGTAATTTTTATTTGTATAGAGCTTTTCCAGACCAGGGTCACAAAGCGCTTAAACAATCAAAACAATATTCAATAAAGTATATACTTTAAAGGTCAAGATTCCAGATTCTACTAGTGAATTCCAATCTCTACTAGGAGAGATCTGGAATTCTACTACTGTATTGGGATCTGAATATTGGAATTCCAATCCGTCCTAAGACAAATGGGAATTCTGACAGGACAATCTCCAAATATAAAAGGAGAAATTCGGATTACATCAAGATTTTATTTTGATGTAATCAAACCCTAACCCTTACCAATTCCAATCTGAACTGTGACATTGCTTCGGACTGATGTCCGGCCCGCCTACTTAATGTGCATACTGCCAGCGAAAACCTCGAAATAAATAAAAGTCAAAATGTATAAATAAATAAATGTACAAGTAAATAGAAATATCACAAATCAAAAGGTATTTATTTATTTAAATTTATTCACACATGTATTTATTTATGTATACATTTAGTTGGGCATTTATACATTTTTACGTATTTATAAATATGTAATTTATTGTCCTTCATAATGCCAATAAAATGATCAATACCAAAGTTAAGTAAAGGAATGCTCTGACTGGTGGCTTTTGTAGTCTTAATTGTTATAATTGAATTAATGTTAAAATTAATTAAAACACCAATTCAAATCAACTATAAAAGGAAATGTAGTCAAAAGGCACAACACCGGTAAGAGTAGATTAACTAGTTTACCAACTATTAATTCCAGATGGCTCAAGAAGTGATTAAAACAGTAAAAGTCTTTTTCCTTTTTTTTTTTTCTCTCTTTTCTTCTGTCGTCGCCTGACTGTAGCCGAGATTTTATGAATCTGCATCGTAGCGAATGGGACTTTTATATGCTTTGGATCAAATTCCCTCTTCCTCTGTATAATGTTAATAGAGGATTTGAGACTTGGTTTTGGACCTCAACATTTCCTGAGTATAAATGACTTGGCTTTGTTGCTAATAAGAGTTATATCTTAGCTCATACTGCAGAGAGGGAGTTCAGCTCACATGGCACAAGGAACAATACGTAGAATCCATTGGAACCGGAATAAAGATGTATTTTTTTAATGTCTTCCCCCAATTTTAAACAATTAAAACACAAGTTGCTTTAGATATTTTACATAAATTGTAGGTTAATAAAGAGACGTCAATGTTTTCTACATAGCTCCGTTTCTAAAGTCATGAAAAACCCTTTAATTACTTTTTTGACACAAAGTTCTTTTGGATTGGCACTTCAAACTGAAAAACTTAAGGGCAATTATGTCATTATGTCATAATGGACGTCTTTTTATTCAACCGTCATCCGTGTATTTACTCTATTGTCGATTAATGTACCTTGTCTTGAGGGGTTGAATCAGCCAACCTTTTAACTCAGTGGTTCAGTACTTTATTTTCTTTGTTTTCTTTGTTCTCACACAGGTGGTGTTAACCACGTCACTTCATCACACTCTCTATTTGAAACAATAACTATAGAGGTATAGGGGGGTGGATATCAAAAGAAATCACCTAAAGGATGATAAAAAATAACATGTTACAAAATGAAAAATAAAATAGAAAGAGAGAGCGGGGATAGACAAGAGAGAACATTCAGGTGACCTTTAAATTTGCTGAAAATGACTGAAATTCTGTAAAACATATTTGTTTAATATGCATCTTATATGATATACATTTCTTTAAAACTGTACCTGTTATACCTTGAGTTTCCTTACAATTAACAACAGGAGCTGAAATTATTTAGAGCTTCCTTATTTATGGTCAAAATTTTAAACAAATTGGACGCATTTTGTTTTTAAATCGGGGTCCTTAGCCCCCTTTTCCACTTCTGTAAAATTAACAGAAGGAGCTGTATTTCTGGAGACTTCCTCTATTTAGTATGTTATGTATTGTATATATGGTCAAAATTTCATTATAAATTGGACGTATTATTCTTCCCCCTTATCTGCCTCTGTACAATTAACAAAATAAGCTGGAATTCTGCAGAGCTCATTTATTTAGAATGTTTATGGTCAAAATTTAATTTCATTACAAATTGGACGTATTTTTATTTTCATGGGGGTCTTCTGGGCCTATCCGCACCTTTACCCTTAACAAAAGGAGATGCATTTCGGGAGACTATGCTTATTTAGTATGTTATATATATGGTCAAAATTTCATACAAATAGGACATCTATTTTTTTTTTTCATGTTTTTTTTCCCTCTTCTTTCTGCCCCCTAACAATTAACAAAAGGAGCTAGAATTCTGAGGAGCTCTAGATTGTTTATGGTTAAAATGTCAAACAAATATGATGCATTTTATTTTTCATAGGGGTTTTCTCGCCCCCTATCCGCCTTTTCAATTAACAAAAGGAGCTGAAATTCTGGAGGTGTACCTTTTTTAGAAAGTTTATTATATTTATGGTCACAATTCCATACAAATTGGACTTCCTTTAATTTTCATGGGGGTCTTCTGCGTTCCTTTCTGCCCCCTTACAATAAACAAAAGGATCTAGAATTCTGGGGAACTCTAGATGTTTAAGGTTAAAATGTCAAACAAATATGATGCATCTTATTTTTCATGGGGGTTTTCTCGCCCCCTATCCGCCTGTTCAATTAACAAAAGAAGCTGAAATTCTAGGGCTGTACTTTTTTTAGAAAGTAAATTATATTTAAGGTCAAAATGTCGTACAAATTCTTTTTATTTTCATGGGTGTTTTCTGCCCCCCTTTCTGCCCCCTTAAAATTAAAAAAAGGAGCTAGAATTCTGGAGACTTCCTTTATTTAGAATGTTTATGGTAAAAATTCATACAAATAGGACATGTTTTATTTTTCATGTGGGTTTTCTTCCCCCTCATCCGCCTCTGTACAATTACCGAAAGGAGCCTGAATTCCGGAGAGCTCCTTTATTTAGAATTTTTATTGTCACGATTTCATACAAATTGGATGTATATTTATTTTCATGGGGGTCTCCTGCCCACTTAAAATTAATAAAATGAGCTTGAATTCTGGAACTTTACTTGGTATCTTATACACCTAAAAAAGGATGTATTTGAATTTTCATGGGGGTTCTGCTACCCTTGTTCCCCCTTTCCCTTGACCAGATCGAGTTGCCCTTTTCAAGCAATTATGAAAAGTGGTTTGGGATTCTTAGGCACATAAAGATCAGGACGCAGCTTCACCAACATCATAGAGGGGGGCGGGGAGGAATCTGATTCTGAATAATACCGGTCTCTGAAGATGGAGCCTTTACATCACAAAATACATACCTGTGATTCAAGTGTCTGGATTCTTTCTGTAAGTCTCAGCATTCGTCATGGATTGGTCAAAAAAGGGAGCCCTGAGGTTGAGCGCGCCTCGTCTTCCATTCCGCCAGACTTTCGCTGTATCGCTCTGGAGATGTCTGTGGGTTCCTCGCTATGGCGTGGTGCACTGACATTCCCTCCACACCCACACTGGCAGCCAATGTGCCAATTAGTGGCCTTCTCCACAGGGGTGGGTGTATAGGAGGTGGAGAACACAGAAGAGCGAGAGTCAGAGGCGAAACACCAACAGCAGATCGTGCAGATGAATGTCCGTGGCTTTGTGCGTCTCAGTGTATGTGTGTGTGTGTGTGTGTAACAAGGCCTCAGACCTCAGACATTCCTCTCGCTATGACCTAGGGTACAATTAAGGGGACGTCCCTCCCCTTTCTCGGTGCACCACATCAACGGAAGCTCTTGGCCATAGCCGGGGCTCTAATGATGGGAGGGAGGCCAGGTCGCGACCCTGGTGTGCCACCTCAGCGCCACACCCTTCCTGCTTGGGTCCAGACAGGGTCCTTGCCAAGGACGCGGGAGATGATATTACGAGGATAATATCATTTAAACATGTCTTTTTTTTTTGAATGGGTAGCCTTTTCCACAGCTGCTGCTTTTTTGCTACAACCGGGCTTTAAGTTGGAGAACATGGTGAGTCACCCTTGTAGCGAGACGATGGCTTGAGCTGAAGATTCAAAGTTGTGTCGCTCAACTTTCATGGGCAAAGTTCTCTCTAATGAAAGCGAGATCATTATTACAGGTAGTTAAGGGGCGAGGATGAGAGGCAACAGATGGGCTCTACACAATGTGTGGGTGTCTGGCCATTTGCTTCTATGCAGAGAAAGAGGGAGAGAGAGTTGTGATAGATCGTCATGGGACCGAAAAGTTGTGGTCCTCAGCCGTGGCTAGAAGACAGCCCACTCTCCTGGAGAGAGAGAGTCTGGGATAATGATATGTCTGTGATTCTGTCCTGTCTGTCAGGGCCTGGAGGTTTTGCTTGCTCCACTGTCATGAGTGAGGAACAGCAGGGGACATGTGGGGGTGGTAATCTGTGCGCGATGTGTGCGTGCACGAACATAGAGGGCGAACATCTTGAAACCCGTGATTCGTTTGTGTGTGTCAGGGGTCCCTACAGATTATGGATGTTGATGAGCGTCCTCTCAGCTTGAAAAATCCTGTAATTGTCACCTTGCTCAAGTAGAGGAGACGGCTGAAGGAGTGCATATGCGAGAAAAAAAAAAAAAAAGAGAGAGAGAGAGAAAAGTTCCACACAAGTCAGATTACGAGTGAGGAAGGACTGACCAGTGATACGATACAACAATGGTGTCAACAATAGACGTACAGAGTGCAACTGGTTTCATGATGCAAACGAGTTTCGAAACAAGTCAACCAGTCATTACATTAGCAGCGCCTGACTTGACGTCAACACTGGGAGTCGGTCGCAACAAAGAGTGCAAACACTAAAGAGTCACTTCCTTTTATAACGCGTAATTACATCCATAATGAACTTCTCCAACAATGTTGGCTAATGGTTAGCGTTTACATAAGTACAAATGAGTTAAGATACTCGGCGTCAAGAAAATGACCTTTGAACCAATGAAAACTGGATTAAAAACGACAGGTTGTAAAGATGAAATAATAATTTAGGACGTCACATGACAGAGTGAACAGGAAGATTATTTTGAGTCGTAAAAAAAAAAGGGAATGGCCATTTGGGTTTTCACATTATGACATGACATTCATGAGCGGAAGAAATATTTGACCACCAAAGGCATAAATCCAAAGTCATATTATCTTTCTTTTTTTAATTAATATTGTGACTCAGGTGTCACTTTTCATAGAGCGGATGAACTCAACGCCCCGTAACATGTCTCAAACTCTTTTTGAGACATTCACTCTTTTGTTAGTTAAGATTCTTATCTTTAGATACGCAGATACTGTACATAACAGGGTGATAATTGTTATCATTAGAATGACTGGAGCTAGAATTGCTATAGCTAGGCTAGCAAGCATAGCATTATAATTGCTTCCCTATACATCAAACCTTAAAGAGCGGCAAGAGACCGCATCTAATTGCCAAATAAATCATGTTAATTGCCTGCTGGAGACCTTGGCTCTTGCAAGAATCAGCTGTAGCACTTTGAGATTTGTTGACTAAATGTAAAGTGAAAAACAAATAAAAGGTATAATTATTATTATTTATGCTACTACTGAAAGAAACAATATATTTGGAATAGCCAGAACAGGTACCTGTTATGGGGTGGGATGTGGGAATCGGCATAAATAATGATTAACAAATCATACTTTTATTTAGAACACAGTTTTGTATGGAATAATTATGGAAAATTTGGTAACTTTTTTTCTAAAATTTTTGACTTCACCAACAGAGAACTCTTTTTTTCTAAGACATTGATATTCACTCTTTTGTTGGTTAATAAGATTCTTAGCTTTAAAAATGCAGATACTGTACGTTACACGGTATAATTGGTATATCACGGTATACATGGTGATAATTGTTAACATCAGAATGACTGGAGCTAGAATTGCTAAAGCTCAGCTAGCAAGTACAGCTTTATAAAAGCTTCCCTATATATATATATATATATATATATATATCATAAACAGATGGTACACACCATATCTAATTACCAAATAAATCATGTTAATTACCTGCTTGAGACCTTGGCTCTCGCAAGAAACAGTTGTCTTTGTTACAACTAAAAGAAAGAATATATTTGTAATAGCCAGAACAGCTACCTGTTTTTGGGGTGGGATGTACAACAGTGGGATGTGGGCATAAATCATGATTAAGAAATCATAGTTTGAGTTAAAAAACAATTTTGGATAGTATAATTATAGCATTTTCTTTTTATTCTTTTTGACTCAGGTGTCATTTTTCATATAGCTGACTAACTCAATTTTACCACCCTATAACATCAGATAGATAATATCGTGTATACGCTTTTTAGTTAATAAAATTCAAATCATTAGATATGCAAAGACTGTCACAGAACAGCTAAACTATCAAGTATAGCATTATAAGAGTTTATTAAAGAACGGTACAAGAGCATATTTAATCAGTAAACCATGTCAATTGTCTGTATGAGACCTCGGCTCCGGCAAGAATTTGCACTGTGGGTTATTACGGGAAAAAAACAGTGCCTTTGTAATAGCCAGAACTACAAGTGTTGGGTTTGTTTTAACAATGAGAATGAAAGATGTTAAAGTAATTCAAAACACAACAATACAGTTTTGATCCTTTTAAATACATTTTGACACATTGTCTAGCTCTCGTGAAAAAAGAGAGCCAAAAAGTCAAGAAGTTTCTATTTATGAATTAATTATTATCCGTTAAAGTGGAAATAAGGAAGACGCATTCATCTCACTTCATCGACCGCTGCGCTCCGACTTCCTCATTAACTTCTATTAATCTATTTACCCTTCACAGAACGCCGACACCCCTCGCGCACAATAGCCCGGGCTTTTGCCAAAACCGAACTGACACCAGCACCGAAGGCAAGGTTGGGAGGCCATGAGGTCATGCTGATGATGGCACTTGCTGTCGACTGGTGAGATGTGGCGCCCGTAGGCGGAGGGGTGCTAGGTGCCTGCGAGGGGCGAGTGAAGGGAGTGTGCCGCGGGAAGTGAGACATTCATTAGGAGAGCCAAGCTGACGCTGTCACCCTCGTCGCCTTCTAAGGAGGTTGCTCAGACACACGCCAGCCTCAGCTGCTTCGCCGACTGCGACTTTTTGCTCCACAACAACATGTCTGACATCCACTTTGGTTGTGCATATATTTGTTTGGGAAAAATGCACGGCTTTGAAGTTGAGTCAATATTTCGATAAACGCTGCTTATATAATGGGAGGGGGGTGGGGGGGATACAGGTACGAGTGAAGATAAAAACAAATGCTTATGGAGGTCCTTCTTTGAAAGAGCCTTGATCGTAAATGAGAGAAAATAATGTCCTAGCTCTTGTTCCACACTGAAAACAGAATAGGCCTGGAGTCAACTACTGTACATCTAATGACCCTCTGTGCGAAAATAGATCACAAAGGAGAACCAGTGTATAGTATTTATTGAAAACATAAAAAGGTCTTATGATAGTATCTCTTCTGAGGTTTAAGTTCTCCCATCAAATACAATGTATTCTTGATAAAACAAACGCATCCAAATCCTGTGTCTGGAACCTGAGATTTTCAGGAATTTTGGGGGGATTTGGAAAGAAGATGAAAGGCTCTTGGATAAGAGGTAAAACAAATCTACCTTACACAATCCATTTGCCTTGTTTAAGAAGCTTCAGAATAACCTGGATTTATGACACTCTACAGGGTCATGAGTCCTGGACATTGGACTCTGATTAACCCACATTATGAGTGAAAGTACCTGATTAAGGAAAAAAATTCCCTCATAGTTTTGGAATAGATCTGTTGTTGGTCTACAGAGAAATGTATTGGTTTACTTAACCCATAAAGTGATCAAGTACATTAAATAATGTTTTTTTTATCTAGATCTAATAAAAATAAAGTTAAAATAAACTTGGTATATCAGATGCAAGTATTTTTACAGCATTACAATATTCCCAATGAAAGTGATTCCAAAAAAAACAACATATACTAATAGCTTTGAAATCAATCAAGTGCATTGAAATGTGTTTGAAACAATGGCTGCATTGTGATAGAAGTAAAGTTAGAACTTGCACTTCCCCAAAAAGTGTTCTGCTTGATAAGAATTCAAAGTGAAACAAGGTAATGTATTCATTTGTATCGAGTGAGGATTCATTTCAAATGAGCTTGATCTTCGCCAAATTGGGTTATGAGAACCGCTGGCTTTGTTCATTTGTTGTAATTAACTGGGCGAGCAGAGCTGAAAGACAAAAAAAAAAAAACACACACACTGGCTCATTGTAATTAACATTAGATGTGGAATAAAATGAGTTTTGAATAGACTCCAGATGTGACTCAATATATTCCAACTCCAGATAAAATAGCTTCATGGTTCAATCTCTTTAGGTGACTCAGACCGATGCAGTTATCAGGGATTATCTTGTTGTGTTTATCAAGACACATATGTTGCACGGTCACCTTCCTATAGTGAGTATATATTATATAAAATGTGTCCACCCCTTCATTATCTGTGTTACTGTTATCATTTAACTTAATTAAACCATATTTAACCCTGTTGAAAAAGTTATAAGTCAACTTATTTTTAATTTTACAGTTTTCTTAAATGGGTTAACGAAGAAATGATTACATCCAGCAACAAAAACTATATCTAGTCATTTGTATAAAAGCTTAAAATGGCTTTTAAGGAGAGCAAAAACTCTTCTAGGCATGGAATGAACAAGTCTGTGATACATTGCAACACTTACAGTGGCTCTAGTTATGTGTATTAAATCATCTTTTTTCAGTATCGGCCCTGGCAAATTCCATTGCTTTTTTGTGCTTGGTCTTGAGCAAAGCTGCAATTCGCCTGCAGTGTACATGTGTGGGTTCATGTGAAACGGTCTGTCAAGATTGGCTTTCTTCATTTTAAGCTGCATTTTTTTTAAGCCTTATCATCAGAAGAAGTTTCTGTCGAGATGTTAAACGTCTGTGTAAGGCCTACATTCTCGGTAGGATGGTTGCACTGTCATCTTTCTTACATTTTTCCTCTACTATTCCGATCTCATTGTAGCCCTCACGTTTTTGTGCAAATACGTGATTTCCCTTTTTAGGTTTCGTGAAGTTTCTCTTCCATTGCTGACAGCATTAAATGGGAGGGGGTTTTCTTTAGTGCTCTTTTATAGTCATCATTGGACTCTTGTTCATTAGAATGATCAGTCTCAGGGACGTGCAGTCAGGTGAGGCAGTGCCTCACTTTTAAAACTAAAGGAAGTGATGTGGACTTTGACAACAAAGCAATGGAGGTTTGTGTGGCGAAGGTCAAGTGCATGGACTTTACGTATAGATACAATTATGATTTAAATGTTCTATTGTATTTGTCTTAGTCTTATCTCTTTTCTATATGATTGAAATTAAAACATTTTGTTTTTCTCATGCTTATAATGACCCATTTGATACTCAATTTCTTTTAACCATAATGAACCATTTTTTTTCTGAATTATGTAAATCTAGCCAATCACAGAAGGCACAGTGCAATATTAACCAATCAGAAGCAACAAAAGGCGGGCCTATCCGTCATTGCAGCACCACTTGTCCGGCACCGTCGCTCGGGATTTTGCCCTTTAAAGTATATGCTTTATTGAATATTGTTTTGATTGTTTAAGCGCTTTGTGACCCTGGTCTTGAAAAGCGCTATACAAATAAAAATGACTTACTTACTCTTGAGCCAAACTTAAATCTTTAGAGTTCTCGCTAAACTTTACGGTAAATTCCCCAAACGCCATTTAATAGGAGGAAATAAATGCGGTTATGGGTTAAAACGTAGCACTTTATTAGAAAATATGTTGCACAAGTAACAAAAAGAATAAATATTTTCCAAAATGTTTTAATGTCAATGTATTACTCATATAAGAAATGCAATTTAAATAAAGAAAATGGAAAAATACCTTGATAGTTGTCGGATAACAAACAAAAACTCAACTTCAAAGTAAACAAAAGAAGATACGTAAAAGTACATGAAAGAAAAAAATAAAAACTACACTAGCAATAAGACTTAAAATGTATTAATAGCAGGTATATCAGTTAGCAGTCTAAAAACATTTTTTTAATTCACATTTATCTTTTCAGTTTTATGGTTTCATTAATTGATACAAGTCTGTATGTGGCCCTCTATGGTGGCCCTACTCTTAGCAAGTGTTAGGCCATGGATAATATCACTGTTTAAAAGCTACTGAAATCTAAAGTATTCAAATTATATATATATACAACCATCTACATATTCCATAAAAAAAGAGGTACAAGGACACAAGGATAGTTGAGACACACAGAGAGAAGATAGCCGGATTGAGTGACGGAGGAATCAGTAGACCCACAACTACTTAGATGGCCCCTGAACAGGCTGACTGAGTGATAGACAGAGCACCATGAGATAGACAGACACAGAGTGACGGACAGACAAAACACAGCAGAGTGACAGATCGACTGCAGAGCATTACTCAACACGGTCCGTCTGCGAGAAAGTGTCGAAACGATGGCCGAGACGATTCCTGATCACACGGCAAGAATATTTGAAAGTCATTTGATTTTTTTTTTTTTTTTTTTTCTTTTCGTCCTCACACTCTTCACAGGAGTCCTCTCTGTTTGTGACCACAACACAAAAGAGTTGTAAATCATGAATGAGAGTTATTTTGCATTTTGTCATGTTGCTTTGGGCAGCGGTGGAGTGATGGATCGGCTCTTGGTGCAGGGGACAAATGAGTGAAACACGGTGAGAGTCATCGCCCGGGACAAACTATCACACCGTAGACTTTCCCAAAACAATATAATCATTTTGTCTATTCATTTTTTTAAATATATATACATTATAATACTTCTTTTCGGTAACATTCAAATTCAGATTTAGAGTTGGGAAGAAACCTGAACCCTTTTCTTATCTGTCTGCCCGACTCCACCGTTCCCAGGGACCATGGGGAAGGACAAGTCCTGGCTGTCCTGGCGCTTGACAGAGGAGATAAATCACTCGGCACACCGGAGGATAGCCTTCCAGTCGGCAGGCTGGGAACTTCATTATCCCGCCCCTGCCACACATTACCATGCAGATCGTCACTGATTGGGCCGGCGATGTCGGCGTACGCAGCCTACTTCTGTCACCGCCGAAGGAGACTCTGATACCTCTCGGTAGATGACAGAAAACAAAAAAGCTTCCTTTGGTGCTTTTAACAAATTTAACAATAAAAGGAAGTGAAAGAGAGATGTGTTGTAAAGTGAAACGTTTTTGGAGGAACTTGGAAAATTTTTGTCTTTAATTAAAAGAAATTTCTCTCAATACTGCGAATTCAATTTGGTTACTGTCGACGTCGACAGTATTCCATCCATGTAACCATATTCTGTGTGTATTCCGCTATGGTGAAGTTTCATTACGCAAAGAGAGAAGCAGGACAAAAACCACAACTTCAGCTCTTTTTTGCACTTCTCCGAGACGACAGCCTCGAAACACCTTGTATGTTTTGCAACAGAATAATTTTCTCCACCACAAGCCACCCATCTCGAGAACTTGTGAGGACATTTGGATTTATTTATGGACGGGGGAACTTATGCATTATTTATGAGCCGTGGAAATATAGAATTACAACTGACTCAATTGCAATTACGGGTACACAGGCAATGGATAAATCACGGATTTATATATTAAATCATTGCTTGTTTTTTCATTAGGGTTTACCTCGAGTGTGTGTGTAGAGGTTGAAATATTAAATAATGTGTGTGTGGTCCAGAGACACGTGGTGAAGTTAGCCATGCTTGAAGAAGAATGTTTGTGCTCACCCATCATTCAAACCTGTGGAAAAAGTACAAGTAGATGAAGACTTTAAATTATGATTTTTGTTGTACGACTGTAGTATTCACCAGAAAGTTTTAGTATATATTTTGACTGTGTATTGTTCTATTGTTAAGGACGCTTTACAAATATAAATTACTTACTTACTTAAATGTCCAAAATGATTCCAACACATTTTTGAATTTTAACAATGTCAAAAATAGACGTGTTAGTCTTTAATTTAAGATGTATAAAACATTTTTATCTGTGATGTCATGGTATGGTACTGTACTACGTTTTTTGCTGCAGACTGCGGTCACGGCCATCTTGGAAAGATTTCGTGTTCAACCAGACTCTGGTCAAGAGGCGGAGTTACGGCAGTCTGAATTATGATTGGGCGACGGAACTGCGGCCATGGGCTTGAGACTCATACACTTGTCGGTCAACTCAACCACGCTTCTTGGAAATTGGAAAAAATGAGTAAAATCCTTAAGGAAAATGTTAGAATAAACCCAGTCATCGTTTAATAAAAATATGTTTTCAATACCTCAAAAGTCTATTTTTTGTCTGATTTTGTATACAGTCTTTCCACAGCTAGCCTCATGTGGACACTTGATGAACTGCGGCTTTGGCACCTCTGCATGTACTTCACTTTTTAAACCGGATTTTTCCCCCTTTACTAAAATAGCATGAGTGATATCATTCTACTAAGATTCCCTCCATGCTACCAAAGTGCAAGTTCAGTCAGACTATGTTTAACATATTATATTTTCACCTCTGAACCAAATAATCTGTGAAAATGGAACTTGAAATAATTAACTTGTATATAAAAGGGAAGAAAAAGTCATTTTTGATTCTACGTGATGAAAGGGCCGCCGGCACGACGACCTAGCGATCGTGTGATCGGGGGTGGAAGAACAAGGTGTATAATTGGTCGGGCACAGGTTAGAGGTGTGCAGAAAAACAATAAAAGTGACATCTGACATTAGCAAACATTCCACTCCACACTTTGGGAACCATGCGGCGAGTGCAAATGAAACTGCGAACGGAGCGCGACTCCTCCACCTCTCTCAGCCCCCCCAAAGATCTCACTCGTGTCAGCAGATGTCAGTTTGTTTCCGCTCCTGCTCCCTCCCTCACACTTCCTCGAGCATCGGTGGTCGAAACGTCGACGGAAGGATTTTGGAAGTCGGCGTTCGTTTTTTTTTTTTCCTTTTTTTTTAATCTTAACTTTTACATGCCCTCGCTGCTATCTATCCCCCGCCTGTCCTCCTCCTGCTCCAGTCCGGTGCTGGTGTGTGTCAGAGGATCCCCAGGGTGTGTGTGGGCTAATTAGGGTGAAGCACATCAGAGTGAAACACAGGTGTTAGCCAGACCCAACTCCCTGTACAGAGTAATGACTGTACTGAAACCCCCTCATCCCACCAACCCTCCCTCCCCGCAGGGTAATTTGTCGCTCCTTTCTATAGCCATGCATCTCTCTGCTCCACTTCTGTTTGCTTTCCTTTAATTCTTTTATACGGTTATTTATTCATATTATTTATGGCCCACACAGACATTACAACCATTAGCCTAAACACGGTTCGAGAGCGGTACAGGTATGCTTGTATCTGCTCGATATACTGTACGTATACTGCATGTATGGTGAATATCAGTGGATAACATGCATGCACAAGCATTCTTCAAGAGGGCCACATTTGATAAGGTATGAACTTGCAGGGGCCTAACACTGATATCATTGCAAGATTTCTCATTCAGGAGTTCAAAATAAAAGCACCTGGAGTAGATCTTAAGGTCTACTGAGCCCATGAGGTGAGGTCAAGATATCAGTATCTCAATATATTCGTATGTAGTTATATTCATGTCTCAGGGTTTTATCAGTGTCTCGATATGTTCGTATGTAGTTATATTCATATCCCAATACATCAGTATGTAGTTATATTCATATCTCGAGATATCAGTATCTCGATATATTCGTATGTAGTTATATTCATATCTGAGAAATATCAGTATCTCAATATATTCGTATCTAGTTATATTCATATCTCAATATATCAGTATGTAGTTATATTCATATCTCCAGATATCAGTATCTCAATATATTCGTATGTAGTTATACTCATATCTCAGGGTTTTATCAGTATCTCGATATATTCGTATGTAGTTATATTCATATCTCAAGATATCATTATCTTGATATATTCGTATGTAGTTATATTAATATCTCGAGAAATAAGTATCTCGATATATATTATTATCTAGTTATATTCATATCTCCAGATATCAGTATCTCGATATATTCGTATGTAGTTCTATTCATGTCTCAGGGTTTTATCAGTATCTCGATATATTCGTATGTAGTTATATTCATATCTCCAGATATCAGTATCTCGTTATATTCTTAACTAGTTATATTCGTATCTTGATATATCAGTATGTAGTTATATTCATATCTCCAGATATCAGTATCTCGATATATTCGTATGTAGTTATATTAATGTCTCAGGGTTTTATCAGTATCTCGATATATCCATATGTAGTTATATTCATATCTTGAGATATCAGTATCTCGATATATTCGTATGTAGTTATATTCATATCTTGAGATATCAGTATCCCGATATATCCATATGTAGTTATATTCATATCTTGAGATATCAGTATCTCGATATATTCGTATGTAGTTATATTCATATCTCGAAATATCAGTATCCCGGTATATTCGTATGTAGTTATATTCATATCTCGAGATATCAGTACTTCGATATATTTGTATGTAGTAATATTCATATCTTGATATATTTGTATGTATTTATATTCAAATCTCAAGATATCAGTATCTCGATATATTCATATGTAGCTATATTCATATCTCGAGATATCAGTATCTCGATATATTTGTTTGTAGTTATATTCATATCGAGATATCAGTATCCCGGTATATTCGTATGTAGTTATATTCATATCTCGAGATATCAGTATTTCGATATATTTGTATGTAGTTATATTCATATCTCGATATATTTGTATGTAGTTATATTCATATGTCGATATATTTGTATGTAGTTATATTCATATCTCAATATTTCGTATGTAGTTATATTCATATCTCAGGATATCAGTATCTCGATATATTCATATGTAGTTAAATTCATATCGAAATATCAATATCTTGTCACGTTCATATCTTGAGATATGAATCTATATCGTATACAGTTCACAATACTTAGGATAACCAGCTTATTGATGTTCTCCAGTAGTGATGGGAGAAACAGTTTAGTGACTTGGTTCAAACTTAAAACAAGTCTTTTTTTTTAGTCTTGTGGTTAATGTTCTTTATTTAAGTTCTTTATTTTACAGACTATTCACAGACTACAAAGCTCTTTTTTCGGGAATTAGCATCGCCAACTAGCACCATCACTTTGTGCTATTTTGAGGTGACAAGGAAGGGATGTGTACCGATACTCGGTACCAGATTGGCACTGATTCTGACCTAAATGCTATGTTTTCTTAAAAACATAAAAGCATTCAACATGTTAATATAGTAAATAAGTAATTATACTTTGTAAAACTTTTTCCAAGACCAGGGCCAGTAATTGCTTAAACAAAAAACAAAACACAGTTAAAATACATGCTTTAAAGGGCCCCAACAACATAGACAAACACAGCAACCCTAAGAAAAAGAAGAAAAGCATGTACAAAAAAAGAAATCTTGAGATGCATTCCAAAGCTTAGGAGGTACAGCCTGGAAGGATTTCTCTCCTCTGGTCCAGAAACGTGTTCATGAACCATCAGTAGATTCCGATCCACAGACCTCAGAGCCCGAGCTGGGGTGTAAGGCTGGATCAGATCACTGAAGTAAGGAGGAGTCTGACCATGAATAGTTCTGAAAGTAAGAACCAGAATTTAAAAATTGAACCTGAAAGAAACTGGCAGCCAATGTAAAGTTTGAAGGATCGGGGAAATGTGAGTCCTCCTATCAGAGCATGCCAAAATTCTCACTGCAGAGTCTTAAAGATAAACAACAGAATTTAGCAAGGCCCTCATGCACCTACCTGGTATTACACAATTTAGTCTCAAATATACACTCACAGAATACAACTCAACTTGAATAATACAGGTTGTGAGAACGGAAACGGATTAACAACACAACTGGTTGACAAGAAAATGACTACCAAGTTTAATTGATGCTAAATTTTACATCTATATAATGTCACAAAACAGATGGTTCAAAGCAGGAGCTGTGTGACAGTAGCAGTCTTCGAGATCAGCTGGGGGAGAAAAAGAAAAAAAAAGGAACATACTGGGAAACGTCTTTCTGCTCCTGATTATTAAATCATAACCAGGAGCAGAGTGAAGAATTTATGAGCACAAATCGACAGAGTTGAGGTAAGACACAGTGAAGGAAATGGGGGGAAGAAAGGATGAGTGATGGGAGGAGTGTGAGGAGCAGAAGAAGGTTCAAGACTACGTTGTAGATTGACAAAGAGTCCTGGCATGCTGCTGTTAAGTGCATAAGTGGTAAAATGCAGCTATTGAGGTGGACTGGAGCTGCTGGGAATTCTGGTGAAGACAGACATGGGTTTTTTTTAGCAATGTTTGAAACAGTCTTTCTGCAGCACATACATGTTGAAAGGAATGGACTTGTACTTGATAACGTGTGATTCTATTGAAATGACGGAATTTCTGAAGTTTTCTTTTGGAGCTGACAATGAAAAAATGTCTAAAAGAAAAAGTATTTGTTTTCTCTTAACCTCCACCTTTCAAACCTTTCAAAATCCCTATACCATCAGCTAACATCATGGTCAAATAGAGTTAGGGGAGTGAAAAGTTATTTTTTTAAAGAGTATTTCATTATTTACATCCACTACCTGTAGATTTAGGAAACGAAAATATGTTTAAGCAACACTTTTGAGAATTATCTTAAAAGTACATGAGGTTAATTTAGCTTTATATCCTGTTAGTTTCCTTTTAATTGATACTACTAGCAGTAAAGACAAAGGAGTGTGATAAAATGAAGCCTGGTTCCATTAACAATTAAAATGACACGCTGCTGCTCTTTCACCTTGCTCTTGGTAATTGGTTTAGCTGCGATGTTCTGTAAAGTGTCAAAAGCACCAGCGGGGATTAGAGTGTGCAATCCTTAACATGAGGAGCGAAGGAACAATACAGGTACCGGGGAGGAAGACGGGAACAAAAGGAAGGGAGGAGAGTGAGGAATGGAAGGTAGTGGTGGAAGATTTGATAGAATAAAAAAGAAAAAAAAGTCACTACTTGTCATTTGTGAAGATGAAGCTCCAGAGACGAGCGGAGGGAAAAGTTACACAGATGATGGGACCGATCACTTGTTCATTTGCACTCCTTCACCGCCGGCTCAGAAGTGTGACACACGGCATGTGCTCTTTTTCGCCACTGCTTATGTCAGTTTTTTTATTTTTTTAATCAGCACCATCGACCTGTAATAAGTAGTACAGGTGTGGCACAGAGGAGAGCGATATTGTCATTTTCTTTCTACTTCAAATCTTTATAGGCAGTTGTGGTTTCAGTTTGATTGAACACTTTATTAAAAAGCTTGAGATTTGAATAGAAATATCATCAGGCCTTAGGACGACTGCTGAGATCACCAGGAAATATTCTGAATTTGCCACATATCTGGAAATATCTTCCACCATGGCTGCCCATAATAGTCCTCCTATAAACCCATGATATGCCCCCCAAAATCTCCCCTTTTGGCCCTCGATCATATACCTTTTCGAAATTTCAAAAGCAGATGTGGCACACTTTAGGATCGTTCCATGGGGTAACAGGGAATCCGTTGTTTTCGAAGGAGGGACTCGATATCTGATAATTGGTCGGATTCACTTTTCCTTGGAGGATCTTGCCTTGAAGGCTGGGTAATGTGATGCTGGGGTCATTAGCACACATGTCATGTAACCCCCAACCCCTTTTTTTTTTTACCTTTTCAAGCCTTTATACAATGTTGAAGACATATCAGGTGATGCCCAATTATATATATTTTTTATTTTATGAACATATTTTTATCATCTGACATATCACGTTTATTGCACCTAAGCTTTTATTTCCCCCACAGGCTGGTATTAACTCTTGGAACAACTATTGAAAATAGCCCAAATGGAAAATATGGTAAACTGTCTGAAAAATACATCCCACCAAAGCACACTCTCAGCGGGAGATTTAGATGTTTTATTTGCAACAAGATGGTCCATGGTTCCATGTACATTTCAATTTTATTGCAGTATTTCTCTAAACCAGAGCTAGAACCAGAACTAGACCATGAAAAGCATCTTGATGTAAGTAAGTAAGTAAGTAATTCTTATTTATATAGCGCTTTTCTAGACCAGGGTCACAAAGCGCTTAAACAATCAAAACAATATTCAATAAAGTATAAACTTTAAAGATCAAGATAAAACTGATAACACAACAGGAGTTCCAGAAAATCAAGGAAAAGCCAATGGTTTCAATGAAAAACATAGGAAGAAGTAATCGACACAAAATAAACTATGAAATATATTTTGCAGATAAGAAATACTTGGCCAGATCCGGTTGGTTGGATCGAGGCTTCATGGCAGTGGTCCTTGACCTCGGACTGGTCCATCTGTCATTTGTTACCGGTGCATGGAGAACATTTTTTTTTACATTTTTGTTGATTCTGTGTTGATTAGTACTGTCTGAAATGGGTTTTAATTTTGAATGATTTTCTCATATAAAGTCATATAAGAATGTGATTTTGATATCGAGATGCTATTTCGGTCAAGTTTACTCAAAAATAAGAAAGTAGTGAAAAAGAGAAATGACAAACTCAATATGGGACCATCTTGGGACTTTATGGGACGTTATGGTAGGATGTGTTTATGCTCTTAAAGTTGTTTTTTTTACATTTTGTGTCATTTTATTTACTTATTTTTTAATCTGTAGGTCGGTCCGTAAAAATAATGCAGTCTTTAAATCGGTACGTGGTGCAAAAAAAGGTTGGGGACGACTACTAAATTATAGGACAAGAGGGAATATATTGCTACCTTCATCATGACAATTTTAATAAATATAATTTAATTACAGTAAAAAGTAGAATTGTTGCCATCTTGATGCATATTTTCCAAATCAAATAAGTGTATTTATTCCTTATTTTTCCATCCTCATCTGAACAGGTTAATTCATTAATCACCCTTAAATGGTAACAAGAACTTTGTGTTATCAGAACAATACGAGGTCTGTACAGAGAGCCTGCCATAAATACAGTCAATTATCCAGAGTGTGAAAGGAAAGGTGACAGCTTGGCACTTTTACTGTGTGTGCGCTCTCTCCCAATGGCCTAAGCAATGGTGAAAAAACAAAGGTGACATCATATGTCAAGGCCATCACCTTGGGTGTTTGCCATGTTAGTCTTGATAATTAAAAAAAAGCATATTTAATTCAGAGACAGCACAGATGTTATTTCACTTTAATTCCTTGTTTGAGATTTCAAAGTTGTCTATTTTTTAGAAGTCTTAAAACTCATACCACTGTGATCAATATATGGCTCTCTCCCTCTCTAAAGATAGATAATTACAATGATATCGGCCCAAAATAAAGCTGTCGTTTTAAGAGTCCAGCGTGGTTTTATTCAAAGGCCTCTTGACCTGCCTTTACTCTTCCAGTGGACCTTGTTACTTCCTTGTCTGCAGGAAGGGACATACTTTACACCTTGACAAAGGTCAGATGCTTTATATTAGTGACAGATAGACAACTTAGAAGACTTCAGGCTGTTATTAGAGTTGGCGCCAAGTTTACCAGCACAAAATTGTCAGTCTAAGCTACGTGATGACGTCAAACTTCTTAAACGTTTATGACTTTTTAAAGTGTGTATTCATGCGGATTTCACTCCCAACGAAATGTGTCTGGGCTACACGGTACAATTTTGGTCCCCCATACTATTTCGGTCCTAGGCTATACTATGTCACGGCACTTGGACTCGCATAAAAAGCAGTCCCAAACAAATTTTTCATCATTTTCCCATTGATAGAAGTACATTTACAACTTTATTGACAGTACACTGTGACGGAAGTGGATGTTTCTTATATCTGCCCATATCTTGCCAGCTGTCAATTAAAACTGCTGTTTTGGTGATCTCAAAATTGAATCAACTATGTTCTGACTGCATCAGCCCAAATGGGCTGTAACAGCAGACTGGCCATTGCTGGTTAATTACTGTATATTGCTTTACTTATATGATGCCTTTATCGCTTTGGTTTTATACACAGAAAATATTTTGCAAAACTGATATTTCGCACTTCTTCCAAAACATAGTGTATTCTTGGACCTTTTGAAGCGTTTGTTGCTAATATTACCTTATACAAACTCAATATTATTTTCCTTGAATTCAATACCTTAACTCATTCATGCAACCACACATGTGGACATAAGTTTGGATGCTTGCATCATACCTTTAACTTGATGATGCTTTTGACCTTAAACCCATATGATGTTTGGGTATCTCTCAACAATATTTTCACAAAAGAATTATGGTTCATTCCTTTACATGGAATTGGTTTGACCCATGTTCTTACACATCTTAAGCTAAACAAACCCATTTTCAAAAGCTTTGACAGCAGTGATTTGTTATGGCCACTTAAAAAATGCTGACTTTGTAGTTTCTAAGCAAGGTTTTAACCACTTTGGCGGCATATTATACATTTGGAAGACCCGTTTGCTCCTCACCCTCAACCTGGCTGATATTTCAAGATGTTACTTCAATATTTCCATGTTCATCAGCCCCAAAAAAGGATATGTCTCCAAAAATGGTGGTCGTGTCCCGTTGTTGGAACTATAATCTGGCAGTAAAGGATGGTTCACTGTGGGTATTGTCTTACCATCTTCTCCAGGCCTTTTACTTTTTCTTCAAATAGCGGATTCATTTTTAATTACCTTTTCGTAATGTTTTCAAAGTTATCAGTTCAACCCGTCAAAAATTGTAGACACAAATATTATACGTAACTGAGATTGCAGAATCAGATTTTTTTTGCAGATGTCATCATGTCACGTGGGTATAATTTAGAAAAGCATAACATTATTTTTGGTCTTGGCTCAGGTCTTCATAGCATCATGGTGGAATAAGCCCATGAGCAACTTCCATTCATTCTTCCTGACATATGGTGAGACGCCGCCAGTATAGGTCATGGTAATATGTTTATTCAAGTTCTTGCCGACAGAGCCTCGGCTTTTCAACTCTACCTGAGAGGTGATACCGTGATATTATATAGCCGTGTGATCAAAGGGTCCTTTGATGATTCTATTGCTCAGTGGAATATTTTATGTAGCCGCAGTAGAAACTGGACATTTTGTGGTTATTACGGGTCCACAGTTCACATCCAACTCCACTCATAATTGTAATTGGTTAAAACATATAATTGTTAATGGCAAGTTAGGAAAATTCCATGTATGTGATGTTTTCCTAAGCCCATGCAAGAGCCCAGTAAGGTAAAGTACAGTGTTTGTTTAGGCTTACAGACAACTTGTCTGCAGCTTCATACACATCCAACAGACCGCTGTGGCAGACAGACTGGCTGGGCAGAGCTCAACAAACATTGTCACAGCAAACAAATCTGTTCCCAATTTTACTGTGATCAAATAAATTACAGACACATTTTTTTAAGGCTCTATACTATTTTACTGAGCCAGCCTGTGCCAGGAAGCGACGCTTTTCAGCCAACTTATTTCCCCTTTAGGAAAGTCAGCCATTCTATCTCCGTGACAAGCAAGGAGTGAGAAGTTTAGCTCTCTTGAGGCTCCTCAAACAACATTTTGATACAGTTGGGGGAGAGGCAACATGATTATTTGTGCTGGTTCCTTCACAGTAAATGGGCTTTGCTGGTGCGGGGATGGGGAAGAAAACCGTGACATGCTTCTATAATCCATGTTGTGCTATGGATTCAACGCCTGTATCACAGCAAGTGGATTTTTTTTTTCTTCCTGGCTGGTTTGTGCCCACCCTTCTTGTCCCAATTGTGACATCCCCAGGGATAGTTTAGGAGACCTCACATCTGGAAAACCTGTTGATGAGTTGCCTCTCTCAACTTTATTTAATTACACAAACAAGAAAACTGACCCACAATCGTGATTATTTGAGAATTGGCCCTTTCTGTGAGGGGTTTATCCAAGTGCCTATATAGGTTGCCTCTGGGAACTCACACCTCCAAAAACAGATGCCATATACTGTGTATACATGTTTGCTATAAGATGACTTATAGTACTTCACCACTTGCCCCAAATAGCTAGTAAATTAGTAAACCCCAATATTTCGTGTTTATTGAACTGTATCAAGATTATCATTATAGTCATTTTCGAGTTTTAATGTTCAAGTAACTTACAAAACCCTCACAATAACTGAATAGCTGTTGTTTACTGCCTACACAAAATCCATCGTCCAGAGCCATAGATTCCATAGATTCTTTGAAATTAATAAAGTTAATTGTCAGTAACCAGAATGCCGTCAAGTTTTAGCTCATCTCAAAACACTCATGGCTTGTGGTTGTTCCTGGTCAAGCCACCAGTGAGACACTGTGCTTTGCTCCCCCTGTGCCCTTTTCAAGAGCAAAGGTCATGGGAACATCCAATGGGAAGCTTCGCTGAGCTCCTTCCCACAGCCGGGAGACAGCTGTATTCCTTTGACCTCTTCTCGCTCCGAAAGAAATTCAAAACACACACAAACTTTTCTCTAATTCAACGGAATTTGGAGGTACAAATATTAAGACGAAGCACATGGCACTACAGCTCCCGGTCGGGCAGTGGTACAGCTCTTGAATTGATGGGGTTCTGCTGCAGTGTCCTAGATTGCCTCCGAACATTCATCACTGGACCCGACGTGGCATGCTGTGGCCACATGGCCTTCACTCAAACCGCATCCCATAGCCCCAGTGGCACTAATAAAACAAACAAGTGACCCTCTGAGTTTGCATATCAAGAGTCGCTCCACGCATCAGTCCTTGAGCACTTTATTTCCCATTTCCACTCCATCTCCATAAGGGTGTTGTCCAACCTATTTTCCCTCTCATTTCTGAGCGCCGTTTGATGAAGAGGATTTGGGAATCTACTATTGCTAAGAGGGTTGAGGGGGCTGGAAAAGGAAGAGAAGGAAAAAGCAGCGTATTATAAAAAAAAAAAAAAAAGGAAGGCAGGATGGTGCATTTGGAAGGGTGGGAGGATAAGGGGCTGTGAGGATATAGTCCTCAGAGGAGTGAAGTGAAAGCCAAGAGTGTTCTTCTGAGGAAGTGGGTTCAAGATTGATCTTCTTTATTCCAGCACTGTCAACACTTCGCCTTTTTCTCTTGTATAAACATACATATTTACACACAGAGATTTGTCTTGCTTTCAGGGACAGAGCAACGACTGAAGACAGCACTTTTTTCTTTTTTTTCCCATATTCATGACTCTGCAATAAACATGTTTGTATTTAATCATTTACTATGGATCAGTCTTTTTATTTTAAATTCAGCAAAATAACATTTTCTGCTGTATAACAATAACAATTTATTGCGATTTTGCTATATAAGTGAAGTACTAATTGAGAAAATTGTTTCCTAAGAATGGGCAAATATAAAGGATGGTGAATTTAATTGAAACCAACAGGGTTCTACGTCATTTAGTGCTCCAACCTCTAACCGCCTCGCTGCTCGTTTATCATTGAGGCCGGTAGCGAAGCAGTTAGAGGGCTTCGCACCAATTCGTAGAACCTGAAGTTATGAAACGTACAACTCAGGGGTTCTACGTCATTTGGTGCGCCGCCCTCTAACTGCTTCGCTACTGACCTCGAGAATAAACCAGTAGCAAAGCTGTTAGAGGGCTTCACCAATTCGAAGAACCTGAAGTTATGAAACAACTCTTTTTTTTTACTCATCAAGAGAGCTTTGTTACATTTATTTCTATTCATTCAGATGCTGGCCTGGCAAATATTTTTCATATAATAGTACATCTGTCAGGACTCGGGGCAGGGAACCCAAATGCATCTACAGGAACATAATTGAAGAGTTAACTGATTTATTAAGCAAAATAAAAAAGCTTAACTTACAGAACAGACCAGACAAGACACTGAAAAGAAATGCACAGAGCAAATCAAGGGTAACAATGAGCAGGTGAAATAAATCAGGGCAATAATGTCAGAAGCACGAGAGGAAGTTGACAAGACAGTAACACAAAGGGATCGGGGCTTCACAATAAAACCAGGAAGTCAGAAATGAGGGCACGAAAAAGACAGGACGTGACAAGATTATTAGTCTCTGTTTCAATAAGTAATAATATATAAGATAACAGGCCAACTAATGTGTTGGTTTGAGTGCGTCTAAGCTGATGTTGGACCTCTGTTGTACTCATCAGTATGTGTCTGTACAAAACTCTTTTAATTTGAATATTCGCATTAGAAAATGAGCTTAAGCCCCGCCCACTGAAAATACTTTGGAGATGATCTCTTGTTCACCATAACCACAACCCTTCTGCTGTGATTGGTCAAACATTGAGGTTTGTCACCGTGTGTTATTAATCCCGGAAGTGTCCACCTCCAAGGGACTCGTTGTATAAACAAAGCGGGTGTGATTACAATTGGCTGGAGGAGGAGTGAAGCCCATTATTACATCATTATGGACTTCACTCTCGTTTTTGAAATTACAGAATTAAAAACAAAATGACAGAAATTCAATCTGTGTCACATTTTCCACTAAAGGGACAGCTCCTTTCACCACCAGAACATGAGCCCAGATCCAGGACCTCCTTGCAATGTCTGACAGACCTAGACTCCTCCCCTTGGTCCGATTCTGCTCAAGGTTTCTGCCTGTTAAAAATAAATTTATAATTTATCACTCAATAATTAATTTTAGTTATTTACATTTAAATTCTCTTAAGATTGCTCTTTAATAATTTGACACTTTAAATTAATTAATTAATTATATATATATAGTTTGTCATTCATGAGTATTTGTTTTCTGATTAGTTGAGCATTTTAACCACTTTCATTATATATATATATATATATATATATATATATATATATACACATACACACACAACCATACAAGACACATTTCAAGTGTTTTATTTGTTAAATAAATCTATGATATAATGCTCGTCTGGATCTTGCCACCATTACGTTTACAAATTAACCATCAAATAGAATCGTTCAATCTACAAAAGATGGGAAAACAGCAGGAAAACACGAACAATTAGTGTTTCCGTGTGAGTCTTGTTTACGGCAACAGGGTTGGAGAGTCTGACCGCGGCTGTGCGAGTCATGTGGTTCACTAAAGAGACGTTACATAGCCCTCAGATAGTGACTCACCCACTGCTTTACAGAAAACCAAATTATATAAAGATAATCAGGTTCAAAGATAAGCCAGTTACAGTTTCCCCCAGTGCATTCGACGTTACTTAGTCACTTCAGCCTGTCAGGGAGAATTACCCGTGCGAGAAGTGGAAATCTAAATCTGTGTCTGAGGGCACAATTCAAACTCTTTTCACAGGGAAAGAACCCTGTTGTCTGATTTCCACTCCCGGGCTTTACGACGCAAGGTTATCTCTGAAGCTTCAATTTGATAAACTTCATAAGCAAAGCATGATTTCTCAACTTTATCTTGTCACAACTTCTCCAAGTCTGAGGATATTGGACACAAAATGTGGGTTATTAAAGCCAAACGGTACATTTTAAAGAATTAATTCACACATTTGAAAACACAGAATAACTGGTTTCGGATGATTATGATAATGGTGGTGCCGTAATTCGCCACTTTGACATTGAGGCAGCGATCTTAGCGAAGCGACAGAATCAAAATCTAGCGCTTTGGTTCGTCTCCAAAACAACCCAGAGATATAAGAGTGACGATCTTTGAACTGTAAATCATATCTGAAAGCTGTCGGCGTCTTTAATTTGCCGTGTTTCATAGCTACTTATCGGAGCTATCGCTGGTGTGAAAGTGAGTGTGTTGGAGACGCTACAGTTAGCCTATTTAACCGCCCACCTGAGCCCCTACCACCCACTTCAGCATCTGAGTCACACTCTCTGCTTTCTCTTTTTCAGAAGGGCTGAGCAGCAGAATCAACAGTGTAGTGCAGGACAGCTCCGCTCGCTGAACGTGCGTGGGCGGATCAGCCTTATGGCTTCAGTCATTCAACCAACTATGATGGCATCAAAGAGGCACAAGCAAGAGAGGGAGACAGAGAGGGAGAGAACAACAACTCCAAACGAAATGTCAAACAAAGAAGATGAGAATATGAGGGGGAGGTGAAGATCCATAGACAGAAAAGTGGAATAAGAAAAGGCGAGGAGGAGCAGGACAGACAGGCCGGATACAGGTGTGAGACGCAGGGAGAGGGAAGATGCCCCCCGTAAACAAACGAAACATGACAAACACCCTCTTTCTCCACGTCCACCAGCTGACACCCGCAGTCACTAATATTGCCTCCACTGCAACTGCCCGAGAACTTCCTTCGTCAAGATCGCTGGCATGAGCGCGGCAGCTTTTGTTCTGCCAAATAACATTAGCAAGTGGGCAGGCAGAAGAGACAGGGCCTGCTTCGGCGATGCCACAGATGCCAGCCGAGAATGTGTGAGGCGAGTTAAACAGGCGGAGGGGAATAAAAAAGATAAAAAAAATTGTACAGAAGTGGCACTTTGGACAGTAATGCTATTGAGATGCTATCTTAAGCGTGCATTTAAGAGATTTACAGGATGTCAGGAGTGCGACTCCGGCGCGATAATCACTTGAAAGAAAAGTTAATTCATCGACTCAATGGCTCCATAAGAGACGATAGAAACTAAGACAGGGTGTTGAAGAGATTGAAATTTTTAATCCATCCCTCCTTTATTTTACCGCGAGAGTTTATGACAGAATGCTCACTTCGCATTCCCTCTACACATCCTTTTCAGCGCTTAAATCCTGAATACATTAAGTCCTTTCTCCTTTAGCTACGACGCAGTTCTGAGGAACCATCAACCACTAAGCTCCATAATTCTCCAGATTGATCCTATCGTACTTCGAGTCAGGGCTTGACTAACTGTCAAACATACCATTCTTGCTTTTTTTTTGGCATTATATTTCCCGCCATTGTCTTTTCCGATGTACGATTTCCCGCGGCACTCCAGAGATGATGCATCTTTTCAGCGTGCTGTGAGACCAGTACTTCTCAATAGCTTTGCCTGATCCCATCAACAAATCTTTGTGTTTATTTTTTTTTTAAACGCTGACGTGGTAATGCTTGTGTCTGAGGGAAAAGAAAAAAGCCGATGGATTCCTAAGCCACGGAAAGAATGCGTGTTGTTCCATCCTCATGATTGGGTGAACGCTGTGTGTTAATGTGATTAGTGAGACATTAACGCCTCCGTGCTCAACCAGCCAGATGAAATAACAGAGACGCTGTTCAGAGAAACTCTTCATCTTACCAATTTTTTTTTTTTCCTTAATCTCAATGGAGACTTTCTCGAAAAAAAAACCCCTCTGGGGAGGGGGTTGTCAGAAAGAAAACAAACAATTGTGATTTTGGTCCCATTTATTTTCTTTATTAAACACTGTGAATCCTAGTTCATTTGTTAATCTCATGCAAACACAGTGTAGAACCTGGTGAACCTTATCAGGTAAGACACAATGGATAAGTCATCTCGAGTAATAGGCATCGATCAGGTGAAGAGGAGAGTGCAGCCAAGGTAGAAAACGTGAAGGCAACAGCCACTTAAGAGAGAAGCCTGGACAGGAATCAGAATTAGAAGAGGCATCAATAAAGATAGAGGTTTTGAGAGCGATTGTTTGGACCCATTGAGGGAAGAGGCAGATGTTGGATGATGAATTTAAAAATGAGAGATGTCAGGTAAAAGAGGAAGAGAAAGACAGAAGAGCCAAGATTGGTCTAGAGAAGTTGATCTAGGTTGGAAAGGATATCTTGATGTGCAACCCATACTCATGTCGACTAAGGGTTCGGATTATTTTAAAAGTAATCTGTTCCCATATAGAGTTATAGGCAAAACTGTAAGTCCATATGTCAGTCGGGACCAGAGCTCCCAGTGTCTACAGTCTCCACTCAGATTTCACACAAAATTTAACCAGATTGTTCCCTGTCTGTGTAGCATGTTAGCCTTTTAGCTTCTACTACAAACAAGCTGAAAAAATGGACTTCTTTATTTTTTCTCTTAGCATTTTTTTTCTTGTTGCAGCTTCATTACAAGTCGGAGGTATTTAGATTTTTATTAATGAATAGGAAAAATAAAAGTGGGTGAAATTTGAATCCAAAGTGAACCATCAATTTAATGTCTAATAAAATACAACACGAGAAGTCACAGGAACTAGCAAAATGGCTGACAATTACCTAATCAGTAGTACATTTTAAACTACTCACTTTACTTGTCTTCAAACAACAAAAATTGTGATGCTTGAGAGATTGAAAAGAAGAATTTAAATCCTGCTGCCAATCTTGAAAAACAACCTTTCTATGATGGTCTTCAGGAAGATAAAAAAAAATAAAATTAAACAAATCTTAAAGCACAAGAAGTCATTCAATAAAGGTGTGTGAGTTACACTACCAGAGGTTATTTGGGAAGCTTGTTTTCAACCCTCGTTATATCAGGGTTAAGGTGAGCTAACACAAGGGTTAACACTAAATGACTAAGACATCGTTCTTTAACAGTTCACTACAACTTAAATTGATAGTGTCAGGACTTGGGGCAGGAAACCCAGACGCACAGACGGGAATAATGAACAAACTACTTTATTAAAAAAGAGCAGGCACTGATGAAATAAAGGCACAAAACATTGACCAACTGAACTAAACATATACTATACGTTGAACAAAACATTCAAAACAGAGACTGACAGACAAAGGAGGGTTTTTAAAAACACAAATCAAGGGGAACAAGGATCAGGTGAGATAAAGACACAGGTGACATGGATCAGGAGCACAAGAGGAAGTTTACAAGACAAGGATCAGGACTTCACAATAAAACCAGGAAGTGAGACAAAAGGGGACATAAATGACAGTTCACCAAAAATTCAAGCTTCACTTATTTTCTACTCACCCTCATGTCAACTAATGGTTGGGATTATTTTCAGAGTATTCTCTTCCTTCTTAGAGGTATAGGCAAAAATACATGTTCTTCACGTCACACCTTGACTAAAGAAATTGTCCCCGAAAATCTTACATAAGTGTATATTTTAGGCTTGTTTGTAGCAGAAGCTTGAAGGCCGACATGCTTCACAAACAGGAAGTACTCTGGGTAAATATTTCCAGCGCTTCCAGTAGACAGTAGAGGAGACACAAGACAGTAGTAGTCTTTTTGGACAGCAATTTTTGAGCATTCGTTGCTGCGATAAAATGGATTTAAGTTTTTTTCCCCTATAACTGCGAAAAGGAACATACCTAAATAATCCCACCCCTTAGTGGAAATGAGTGGAATGAAAATCATAATATCAGGTGGCTTTACGTTTGGTCCTTGTGCTTTTTTCTCCACTTTTTATTTAAACCTTTCAACTTCCCATCATCTCATGACGCTTACATTCTCCACTCAAGAGAGCAATCAGTCACAAACAGCCAAAGATCTGTAAATGTATCCACTCGACACACACTTGACTCAGAATTACTTTGCTTGAGAAAGTGGTTCCGGTGTAAAGATAATCGTAGGACTGTCAATTTATCCCCCCCCCCCCTAAATACAAAAAATAAATCTAAATCAGAAGCAATTATTATTGCATTAAAATCATCGTATGAAGATGATCACAAGTTGAGATATCTGAGAGAGGAGCAGATGCTTCGCTCAGGTTCCAGCAAGATGGCAGCAGGAATCTGTTGAACTGGCAACATGGACTCAATCCAATGTGAAATCTGTGAAAACATTTAAGTCTGTAACTACAGAGTGCATGATACGCTGCAGTACACTGTGACCATGAACACATGTCTTCAGGGTCTTCTAGAAACATTAACATCCACATCTTAGAAATCTGTTTTTTTTTCTCTATGTCTAGCCGCTTTAAGGGAAACGCTAATGAAACTGATCCGTTTATATCAATTGCATCATCGCTTCTGCGGTCTAATTTTTTTACACTATTATGTTTTGTCTGACGAAGACATCTCCAGTTATGTGTATCCGACACCCGCAACCATCTGTTGGGAGACGGCGCTGGAGCCGTGATGGCTGTGCATTTGAGCGGTAATTGAGCCTGAAATGTGCTTAATAACGATTGTCCTGCCTAATTCGCCACATCAGGTGCTCGGAGCACCGTGACAACCCCCGAAGCAGCTGAGATGGGACGGTAGGCAGTCGCATAGGTAAAACGGCCAGAAACTACATTTCTTCTCCTCATTAACCGCCGATAACTGGGGACCATCCAGCCTAAATGCATGGCTGGGAATCAGCCTGGAGAGTTTAGTGTTCTTTTATCCCCTCAGTTATGGGAACCGTTTCTAAATTAGACCCTGAAATAGGATGAAAACAGGGATGGATTCACCCAGCATCACTTAATAATATATATTTTTTTAATGGTGTGTTTGTTTGCATTTACTGATAGCTACCAATATTTGTTAATAGCACTGGTTCTGTAACAACCGAAGCAATAATCAATACATTTAGATCACAGTGTCTTATTTTAGTTTCGGTTGCATTTTCCATGTAAGTTTTGTCTATAATACAAGCCTCAATATGCGTTTAAAAATATAGTCTACATGTTTAAGCTGGCTGGTAATGTGTGATAAGAGTATCAGCCAGAATGAAAGGAAAGATATACAAGACAGTGGTGATGCCAGCCAATGCTGTATGGTCTTCTAGAGAATGTGGCACGAAGCAGAGCTGGAGGTAGCAGAGATGAAGATGTTGAGGTTCCCTTTGGGAGTGACGAAGATGGATCAGGAATGAGTCGATCAGAGGAAAAGCACATGTTAGATGTTTTGGAGATAAGGTCAGAGAGGCCAGAATGAGATGGTTTGGTCATGTACAGAGGAGGGATAGTGAGTATGTTGGTAGAAGGATGGCGGGGGTGTGAACTGCCAGGCAGGAGGTCTAGAGGAGGACCAAAGAGAAGGTTTATGGATGAAAGAAGACATGAAGTTGGTTGGTGTGAGAGAGGGGGATACAGAGAAAAGGTTTAGATGGAGAGGGAGCAGCCGAAAGATGAAGAAGACAAAGATAGGGATTTGCGGTATCGGAACAATTTAGCCCCAAAAGAATACTAACAGATTGCAACTCTATCTTATACATTTAACCAAATATACCTAACAAAATAATGTTAATAAAGTTTTATCTATCTATATATTATAATAAAGTTTTGTTATTTTATTATCAAAATAATTTAGAATATTTATTTAATTTCAGACTTTCATTTCATTCATTAAGAATAGGTTTTAAAAGTACGGGTTTGGCCCCAGTATCAGTTAAAACCTCATGCCTATACAATTCGATTTTTTTGCTGTTACAATCATAAAGTTGGCCAGGATTTGTTACAATTATCATGAAAGGAATTCTAGACCTTAAGCAAGATTAAAAAGAACAATCTAAGTTTAAGATTGGGATACAGATTTTTGGTAATCATTAGGGATGGGGAAAAAAATATATTTTTGTAATTTTTCTTTTGACATGCATTTCTTTGACCACCACAAATTTTGACGAAATTAATTCACTTCAGAATCAAACTGTTACAAGATGAATAACAAGTACAATTTCATCACGGGGTCACACATGGGTCACAGGTGTTGGTCTAAGACTTCATGTATTTAAAAAAACGAAAAAAAAAACAGACATTTTGAGTCACTAAACTGGTGACATTTCCTTCAGCAACAAAATCTTCTGGGAAAACATCGTCCTGTTATTTATGGATGTAAAATAAGTTGTATTCATCTGTGATGGGTGGTCCCGGATCACCAAGACAGCTACCCCGAGAGAGCACATGGCAGTAAGCGCTACATGTCACCAGATTGTTCGAGACAAAAAGGCAGGAAGCATCAGAGGATAGTGTGTGGAATCATATCGTGCTACATCATCTCCAAAGCCCTCACTGAAAATCCTTAAAATAACCTCTTTAACCTGTCCAGGACTCCTGTCGCCGTTTCTCCCCAAACATTCTGATCCACGATCGTCCTGTGAGGCAGCCAGACTCCATGTCTACGCTACGGGGTTGAAGAGATTTGGGGTGCTTTCGGGTGTTGGAAGGGTAATTGCCTGACAAAGTGAGCCGAGTCACGAGGAAATGAGCATCCTCAGAGAAAAAAAAAAAAAAAAAATCTCTCTTGCAAAGTAATTCATACACACAATAACCATAGAGCCTGCTGGTGAAGCATTACTTATTCCCTCTCAACTTCCTCTGCGATTCATTTTCCACTCTGTTCAACTTAGATTGTGTGGGTGCCGCTAACTCACCCAGCCGCGCGCGTGTAACCTGCTCAGCAGTAGTTAAATGTGACTCTGGGGATACGGCTTCATAAGAGCAATCCCATGCATCACAGAGACCACATTTAAATACCAAATATTGCCCATTCGTTTCCGCCTCTCCCATCACGGAGGAGCGCCGAGCTCTGTGTTCAGAGCAGGCCAGAGGGATTTGAGCGAGCAAACAGATGGGACCTGAGAAAAAAGGTATGGATAAGGAACAAATGAGAACGGGAATCCCTTTGGGAACACCCTCCTCATTCCGGCACCCACTTTCATGGTGTGTTTGGTTCTCTATTCAGTATGAGTTATGAACAGACAGATTGTGTAAAGCTGTGAATACAAAGTTCTGTTCTCTAACATTCCCACTTAGCTTTTCTTCTGTTTGCTTATTTCCGTGTCTTTTACAAAGACTGTGTCGCCTCTGATGACGTTCTTCTAAACTCCCCGTGAGTGACATAGATGTTAGCTAGAAAAATGGTTATCCAAGTGTTTTTTTTTTTTTTGGAAGAACGTTTTCCAGGATTTTCTCAGGCCTTGCCGAGCAAGCAAGCCCGCGTAGAAAAGCGAGCTGACAAATCTGGATACAAGATGGGCACTCTGACCTTCCCTTGGCACACCGCCTACAGCCTGCAAACCCACTCAACACGACGACTGCTGAATTCGTGGCAGGCGTAATTGCACCTCCTGTCCAAGTGCGAGAAAGATATTCTTAAGGACCTTTTCACCGTGTGTCTGTTAGACGCGACTTAACAAGGGGGCTCATCTTCATCTGTGGATCAGGTCCCAAAAGGTCCCTTTGCTTTTGACATAAATATAATGAGACTTTTCTAACTTAATTTGCACTATTTTCTTGGACTCAAATGGAATAATTTTCTTGATCTAATGCTCAAATATGATGTGAAAAAAAAAAAAAAAATCTAATTTAATTTAGCTAGAATGACCAATGAAACGGTCACTTTCTTTACATAAAAAAAAAGATTTATATAATCACAGATCAAGAGGCAGATAAAGAGATGTACTTTGTCTTTCCCGAAGGCCACTTTGGTCTCGGTGTCAATGGAGCTGTTAACACGAAGGGTCGACGTTCAGATGTCTTGACATTATCATAACCTTCTTCTGAAGTCGACACACACACACACACACACACACACACGCGCGCACACAAAAGAGTGCCGTTGTTAATGTGTGTCACAATGCCCTCTGAAAAGATTGGGCACCCTTCAAAAACCGCTGCCACTACAAAGGACAGTTCGTGGCACCGGCACGTGTTGTCAAGGCTGAGGTCATGGTGAACTGTGTCACCGTAAGCCCGGGAAACAAATGAGGCGAGTGTATTATGCCAACTCCTGGTTACATGGACACTTTTATGGGCATGAGGGCTTTCAACTTGGACTGAATCACGCTGGCAGCGAAAAGAGTTTTCAATCTTGCTATTCGGGTAAAAACCATGTTCGCCCACAAGGATGTAATATGGAAGTCGTAACTCTTGTATAAGCAATGGTTCCTTTAGACCCCACTGACTCCTGTTTGTTTTGCAGGTTAAAACTAGGTAAGATAATACTTTTCATGGGTTACTGGATTGTGTAAGTGCACAGGTTTCAAACTCTGAGCTCGGGGGTTGAAGGTGTGATTTCTTGGTACATGGAATGACTTGTCCAGTTTGACGTTTGTTCTTTTGTTTGTTTGTTTTTTGGTAGTTTTGAACACATTAAGGGACATATCAATTGATTTATTTACTGTAAATGTTTTAAGTCAACTCATGTGTTGATTTCAGTGAGTCTTAAATTAAGCCCCGCCCACTGAGAACGCTTTTTCTGGAGTTTAAATCTTGTTTACCATAACCACACCCACTCTGCTGTGATTGGTCAAATAGGTTCTCTCAAATAAATTCTCACTGCATGTCATCAATCCCGGAAGTCTCCACCCTCACAGGACTTGTTGTATAAACAAAGTGGGCGTGACTACAGCTGGAGTGAAGCCATTATTGCGTCATAATAGACTTCACTCTCGTAACCTATCGTTCGCTCAGATTTCAGATGTGAGTCAGGTTTTCACATCATTTTCCATCAAGGATATTCACAGTAATTGATTTTTAATTTAATCCGTAAACCCAGATACTATATAGAGTTTGAATTCATTTACCAGTACAAGTGAAGGCGACTGATTTACCAAGACTGTTTGACACTTCATCCTCAACTGTGATGAGTCATCATTGCCTTCTGAACCTTGATGTCTCAAATAAATACACAAACAGTCCTTAGTTCGTATTAATTTGCTGTTCTTCATCTTGCTTCTTCTTAAAAAACTAATTTCTGCTGATATCTCATCCATGCCGATTTTTTGAAAATTACATTTTATGGTCGTATACGTTATAAAATAAAGTCAGTCTTCTTTCAACACAGAATAAAAACACAGGAACTCTGTTCTCATAATGCGTTTGTTGGAGATAATCAACCAACTCTTCAAAGCTCAATAAGAGAATTATTACATTTATTTTCAGATTGTAGTAGCTCTTTTTGGTATTTTGGCGACTTTATAAAGTTAAACATCTCTGCACAAAATAACAGATTTTTGTGTTTTTACTATTGGAATTTTGGTTAACAAATAAATAGTGCAGCATAGTTGTGTTGTTTTGAGAAATACATCTTGGATGGTAGCCGTGGTTTCCGAGGTAACCAACAAGACAAATTAACCCCCGTCAATCAGTGGATTTATTCATGGAACTACAGTGACTTAAAGTGCAATTTTGTGTATTGGCTCCTAATATACAGTACGTAATTTTTCTGGCTGACTGTTGCTCGTGAAAACTATTTTCTTTTTTTTTAACCTATATCAAAAATCACTTCCCTTTATAAATGCACCTCATGAACTTGAAACTTTCGTTTTTACTTTACTAGCAAAGCACTAGTTTTCCCAGGACTTTACTTCCTTACTGCAGGGGGTTGCTTCTAAAAGAAATATTAAAGTTCATGTACAGAATCTGTCGTAGTACCAAAAAAGTGCAAAATTGTTTCAAATATTGTTCCAATATTCAAATGTTTATCTAAAGCTTTTGAAACGGCAACAACAAAGATAAGATTATTATATTTTGATTTTTTTTTTCCTCTTTCATTTTTTGGTAATGTAGGTTGGTCTAGATAAAGGCATGGCCTCTCTATTATTCTAACAATGTTGTTTACTACAACATGGATGAGAGGTCATGATAACCTGCAAGTGTCACATGATCAAACTACTTTACAGCAGTGAGTCAGAGACAATGTTTTCATATGAAGTACAAAGAGCTTAAAGAGATTTTTTGGAGTGACCAGGAAGATTAAACCATAAACTGACACAACAAGAGCCTTTATCTCGTCTTTTCTTTCAAACTTGTTTAAGACTTATTCACTGTAACACATCATTTCCTTGATCTGTAGTTCCCTTTAAGTAACGTTTTAACTTTCATATCATCTTATCTTTAAAACATCCATTTTACCTTTGTCTTTTGTTGTTTTATAATCTGTTCGTATGGTGGTCTTGTGTGTCTTAGAGGGCGACTTATAAATAAAATGAATGATTATTATTAAAGCTCCTGGAATGAACCAATTCATACTTTTTTTTCTATATGTTGCTACCGGCGCTTCTTTTCCGAAATATTTGCCAAAGCCGACGTCAAATATGAGTTTTATTTCATTGTCGTATCGGAAATAATTTAACTTTTTTTTTCAGTATCGTAAAAAAACAACACATGAATACATTATAATATTGACAGAGTTGAACTCAGAGGCTCCGCATAAAGAAGCTAAAAGCACCGAAAGGAGGTTGAAAATGAAAAAGGCTTGTCTCTATTTCTTTTTTTCGCACAGCACAAATGCTACTGATCTACCACAATGAGCTGCAGGTGCGAGGCCTTTTACTGAGCACAATCAGAAACGAACACAAACAGCTGAGCTTAAACAAAAAAAAAATGCATGAAACTTCCCTGAACATATACAAAATATACATTAAATATTTTTCTTCAATTATCTCGAGACATAGATTTAGCAAACTTAGTCAACTTGAACTTCGTTGCAGGTTTGATCATCAAGTCTGCAACCATCTGATCTGTAGGAAAAAATAAAGATTATTCTGCCATCATTCACTGTAGACCATATTAAAGTGGTACTTAATAGCCAAAGCAACAGGACCTTGTTTGTCCTAATATGCTATTAGGTATTTCATATAATATTCATCAATTCCCTCTAAAAACAGACACTCTTGGATGGTTGTGGCTAGTACAAGATACTCAGATACACAGGTAGACAGTGCTAGTGATGGCTGTTGTCTGGTTGTCCAAGACACTAAAGTACCGTCTTTGTTTAGGCTTATACAATAACCGGATGTACTTGGTCAGATCATTTTCATCAGTTGCCCAATCCGTACCACTGTACGCTTGTATCCCCAATTTTTAATATGCCTTAAATTTAAATGTGATCCACATCAGAAATGTTTAAAATGAACAAATATAAACTTTTAATCCGGTTTTAATTCATGTTTTAATTTGGGTTTTTTTCTGATCATGGAAAGAAAAATCTGTGAATAGGACATGGAAAGGGACGAACAAGTAAGTAAGTAATTTTTATTTGTATAGCACTTTTCCAGACCAGGGTCACAAAGCGCTTAAACAATCAAAACAATACTCAATAAAGTATATACTTTAAAGGTCAAGATAAAACTGATAACATAACAGGAGTTCCAGAAAATCAAGGAAAAGCCTGAACGAATAGAAACGTCTTAAGATGTTTCTTAAAGGAGTCAGTAGACTTAAGTCCAAGTTGATTGGGATGTACGAAAGAAAAGTCCCTGTATTTTCTCGATTTGAGTGTACAAATGTTTTTTTAGTATAAAATCCACAAACTTCTTTGCCCATGAGGCCCCAGGTTTACAGATCAGAGTTTAGTCCAGCAGTGATACGTCTGTTTAAATGATGTAGGAGAATACCTTGATACTTTGTCAAGTCTCTTGGCTACATACCGCTGTTGCATCACTGTTTTCAGTGCGTTTTAGCAGGTTTCTGCCTACAAGTCTCTGTTAAAAGTCTGGCAACCTACTGGACGAAGATGATGTGTTAGAATAAAATTCATCAAAAAAAATAGACCTTGTTAAGTTCACGTTCGTCCAAACTATGAACTATTGTTGCGGGCGAACACCTTTTACAATTTTTATTTTGAATTTTCGTGCTATTAAAAAGTGCAGACTTCAAATAAGTCTTTGTTTGCGCTCAAGTGTAAAGCATTACGAGAGACATCTACACGCCCCTTTCGTCCGTCAACGTAACTAAATGACAAAATTGAAACCACCGGAGAGCCAGCACTTCAATGCTGATACCATGTGGTGGTGAGGTGTTTGTGGGGCGCGGGGTGGGGGGGGGGTCGGTCCTGCGGGGATATAAATACCTGCCGAATCATGAAATGCCTACCACTGAGAGACGGAGAAGAGGCCAATCAGGTGAGTAATGGCCATAGTTTTTACACGGCTGCCGTCAGAGGTGGTTGCCATCAGAAGTAATGTCCACCTTGAAAAAGTCTAAGTGTGCTTTTTGATCAATGCGGCCTGATGGGAAGAGAAAATCAAGCCCATAAACAGGCCCTTGGATGCTAAAAGGGGAGTGAGACCTGAGGGACCGGGCGTTGAAATGTATGGTGAAAGGCATATTGATGTCTGAGTTCCGAGAAGTAAAAGTGTTTGACCCTATAGCACTTTCACCTATTGGAATCTGCATTTGAGGGAGGAGGGTGGTGGAGGGTGGGTGACATTTCAGTGGATGCTCTTTTGTGTGGAGATTAAAAAAACATAATTCCACTTTTAACACTGCGCTGAAGGACAGATTTGACCTTCGCCTTTGTCGCTCTGATCAACACACGCCCGTGGTTGATAAGTTCATCCAAAAAGATCAACAGAGAGAAAGTAGTGAAGAAAGCGGAAGAAACGGTGAAAAAAATAACTGCTTCCTGGCAAAGAATATGTTTCATCTGTCAATCTTTTCATGGCAAAGAGTGAAAAACCAAGGTCGAGTGTGTCAGTGTGAGTCGAGGCTGAAAGTGTGAAGACTCCAATTAGAAAGAGCCTCGGGTATGACTGCGAAAGACAAGGATAACATACACCCCTCCGCGAAAAATGTGCCAAACAACGCAAACACACACACACGCAAACACACACACACACACACACACACACGTGTCTACATGTCCTGGTTTTGCATGAAATGCATGTTGATACCACAGCTGTTTGCACCACATCCATCATCCAGCAGGCAACAGGCGGAATTATTAACAAGCAAAATCTGTCACGCCCTATTAGCGCAATACGGAACCTGCTATGACAAGTAAACAATTTATTAACAGGTGCCCGATGTCTTGTGACCAGCAAATATTGTCTTTTATAGATGATTTCAAAGTCAATTTGCACCTAATTGTCCATGCTGTGTGTGTAAAATATCATCGTAATTATTTCATGTTTGGACTCATTAAAAGGCCTCTAAGGAAGGAACATACCTGACGAACACAAAATAACTACCAAAAGAACAGGCACTTCAAAGACTTTCAAGATTGATGACGTGCCGTGACAAACCTTGATGCTTGACCAATCCCCTCAGAGTGGGGGTGGTTATGGTAAACAAGATTTTATTTCCAGGAAAGTGAAGTGTTTTCAGTGGGCTCGCGTCCATTTTTAAATGTAAATAGATAGATAGACAGACAGACTTTATGAATCCCTCCTTCGGAAAATTAATAACGATAGTTTCCTTAAGAACAAGAACAAAGTGCAAAAAAAACTAACAAAGTGAAAGGGATGACAAAGTGCAAATATAAAGATAAAAGGAAAATGATACAAAGATTAAGATAGAATAACATCAACCCTGAGTCTATTAGTGTAGCATAAATATAAATATATATATGAAAAGAGAGTTTTATACTGATAAGTAAAATAGAAGATCAACACTGTGTTCACAGATTAATTGAAAATACGAACAAATCAAATAATCAATAATGGTATATAGTGGCGATATTGAATAAAACCGCTGGAGCGTGAAGCAGATGTCCAACATGCAGCCGGAGCCTAATGAGTCGTGAATGATATGAAAGGTAAATAGTAATGGCCGTCCCTCTTTGCTCATACCAAGACAGCGGTCGGGACTCATTTGGTGTCGACCCCCCCCGTCCTCATCCCTACCGCACCTGTGCTTCAGATGCTCGGGGACCGAAGCGATGCACATAACAATTATGTTCTCAACCCATGTCACTTGGTACCTACTTGAAAGCCATAGATACACTGAAAGTGTTCAGTGTGTGTTCACGGAAAATACGGCCCACGCTTAAATTGAAAAATAATTAGGAGTTTGAGTGTTTTAAAGGCTAAAACAAGGATGCACTCTACACCTTGTTGATATGAATAATCATGTTGTGCGTTGAAATTTAATATATTTTTTAAACTGCTCCGACATGTTGATCTAAACAGTACGTATGTATAATTGTGCACGTATGGCTGCAGTCTACCATCCATTATTATGAAATATAATTAATAATCAATCAATCAATACAGAAAACTGGACAAGCTTTGCAGAAATGACTTCCATATAAAATATATAAAATATATAACAACAGAATTCAAAGCTAAAAACCTAATATTGTGTGTTCATTTATATTTAAATAGCACATTTTAAGATTAATGTAAGTGACGTTATTACCCTTAATCCAGAAAGACCTTTGCTAGGAAATAATATTATATTTAATTTATTATAATGTTTATTATTAATTCATTTCAAAAATAAAAAAATAAAATAAAGGACACATCAATAGAAACATTTGAAAGTGTATCAAAGACTGTAGAACACACACATTTGTCAAAGTGTTCAACATTTTGTACGTCTTTAGTGACTAACAAAAAAAATCCTCGGACTTGAGATTGCGATTGCTCCAGGTGGTTTCAATGCCAAGGTATTATTGATCTTAAATTGCCAAATACTAAGACGGTTTCTGGGAAACGGAGACTCCTGAATAAAAGTGATTTTGACCTGCGAGGAAAGGACGACAAACACTCGTATGTATGTTGTGAAAGCCTAAGAGTAGCAGGTCAAAAGGACTGCAGTACAAGCTTTTTACAGATGGTGCTTTTAAAATAGATTGATCACAAAAGGTGCCAAGTGGACATTGAGCATATCAAAGAGCGAGATTGTGTTCTTTTTTTTCTCTCTCCTGGTTCTTTTGGAGCCTGAAAAGAATAAAAATCTCCAGGCTGCATTCATGACAACAAGTGAAGCGCAGCAGAAAATAAAGGCGAAAGGTAATATAATAGCTTTTAATACAATGGACGATTACAAAGGGTCAGAAGGCAAAAAAAGAACTTGACATGATTGGGAAGGAAAGGATGACTGAAGGATGATTATTCACAGGAGGAAAGCAATAGAAGTTTAAGAAGGCATGAATGAAATAAATGGTGGTCACTTGTTCCCCCACTGATCTGCAGCTGGCTGTGTCAGGGGCACACATGACCCAAAACAAGATGCTCTTCCCCTGCCACGCACCTCGTGAGACCTTCACTGACCCAATTTTGGCTGATTGATCATCCTCCAGCCTCTTAACTGTGACCTCTCAGCCACTTCTCTCTCTCATTTGGCCACTTTAGAGGCAGATAGTTGTCAGTCAAAGGCGACAAACAAGCGAGCAAACACACACACACACCTCTTTAAAATTGTCATAACAATCGGGAGGCTGACAAAAAATGGTTGAATGTAGTTTGAAAGATAAAATAGATCAAATACCAGGTAATTTTATCAGTCTGTGTTATATTTATGTTCAAGTACAGAGTATTAGAATCTATAAAAAAAAGAAAAAATGTTGATTTTCTTTTTGGCACATTATAAGTTGTTTCCATTTTTATCAATTTATGTTTTCTTGTCATATTTATGGAATTAAAAGTTTGTCCGCATACATTGATTATGAAATTTAAGCACTGAATTCTCACAGAATCAAAGTCAGATTTTTTTAAAGCATCTTATTTCAAGCTGGTTTCCTTTGCTGTTTATTTTTTCAAAAAAAATATTAAATGTAAATCAGTGTTAATAATTCATATTCAAAGTCTGAAGGCACACTATTACTTTTAAACTTATTGCCGTGATTTTAAAACAATTCTTTATTTTACACCACATTTCCCAAACTGTTTTATTTATTTATTATTTTATTTTTTATTATTCACTTTTAAATTCGATTATTTATTTATTTGTATTCTTTTCAAACAATGATATTGATGCTGTAACAATTCAGTGCTTAAATAATAATGTCACATATTTACCTCCATACATATTCCCTTCCCAATCAGGAATTGAATGTCTTTTAAATATTCCCACAGGTCTTGGACACTTGTTTGCATCAAGTTCAAGTTATTTATTCCTTTGGTGACAGGTTTATTTCTGTTTTCTTTGAGCCAATATCAGGATCATAAACACAACACAGAAGTCGTTTGTGTTGTCAGTACAGAATCAAAGAAGAAAATAAGATAAAACAGAATATCAGCACTAGAAAAAACAACAAATCTTTCCCTTTTCTTGTTTTTTATTTACCTCGATGACCCCCATGTACATCCTGAACCCACCTGTTTGACATTTTATCCATACGTCTCTGTAAAAAAGTCGTCTTTTTAGAACAGAGGCATCACTGAAGGCCAAACACCCTCCTTCGCCGTCCAAGCCTGGAGAATTAGAGTGGCCCTGCTCCAGCATGTTGAATAATGAATTAGAGGCTGATATCCTGTGACGGAGGCTGGGAGAGAGCACTTCCTCCCTGGGCCAGAGTGGGGCTTGAATACCCGTGAATAATACATGGCCAAAAGTGGGTCTGTTGAAATGACTCAATATTGGGAGTCAAGTGTGAGATTATCTTTCCATGGTTATGAAAATATTGCAGCCTTTCGTAACACAATCGGAGAGGTGAGAGGATTGTAGTCCGGAGTGAACTCGCTTCCCTGTGTGAACGATTTGTTTGAACAAATTGACTTCGATCATGTACTGTGACGAAAAGAACACACCCTCCTTTTAGGCATGGAAAAGCGTGTTACTGTCCACCTTTATTCTCGTCTTGAAGCTACAAAACGAATAATCTTAGCACCTGTCCGTGTGGATAAATATAAATTAAGCGGGACAGAATTGTGGCAAGTGTGTATGAATCCCTATACAGTTGTCAATTTACACTAGAAGGAAGGATTTCAAGCCTCCCACAAGACCAAACGGGCCCCCTGTCAGGGCCAAGTCAGCCTCCAAGAAAGCTGAAAACCGCAGGCCTTCGCTCTGCCCCAGCAAACCGCTAATCCATGTGTTTGATACATTAGACGCTCTGCTTGGCTTTGTTCTGCTGGGATGTGCTGTCCCTTCTCCTGCCAATGCTCCTTCCTTCCCATGGCTATTCCTCCTCTCCCCCCCGCCCCCCATCCCCCCTTTTCTCCGCAGTCCGGGGGATTATGTTGGGATTTATCTAATTGTGTTTAATTGGGACAGGGTCAGGCCAGAGTCACAAAGATCAGGCCGTCGGTTTTTGTGGAAACTGTGGCGGAGATGGATTCGGAGCAGCTGTTTGGAAGCGAAAAAAGAAAACGTACAATAGAGCGCAAAAAAAAAAAAAAGATCTACTGCATCAAAATAACCGATTGAAAGGTGGAAGAGAGAAATGGGCAAAAGGGGTGACGGTGTCTTTAGTTGATCCCTCAGGGAGAAATCGATTGCACCTCGGTGGGCCTCGAACCACGCTGGAGGAGATGGACCTCACTCTGCTCCTGGTGGACGCTTAAGTGGATCGCAGGTCAGGAAAGTCTCTCCTGTGGCGTGTTCAGTGTTTTGCTGTTGAAATGGATTCTTTACAGAGAAGGTCAAGGCAAAAAACCTGTTGCTTATCCCTTCTGAAGGATACCAAAGATGTGGAGAAAACATTGTGATTAAAGACCTCACCGTCCTGTCACAGTAAAATAAGATTATGCTAACTCTAACCCTAAACCTTACCCTAATCTAGTGGATTGACCCCATTGTACTTCTTAGTGAATCGTTTTTCTTCCAATTTTCCTTCTTTTAGATCTTGCCAAAAGAAAGAACCACAATTTATGCCAGAGAGAAACCTGTGGTTTGGAGCATACCCTTGTCTTTTCTGTGATGAGTTCCACCCCTTGGGGGGCTTTCTCCCGGTATTGCCGTCCCCTCCTGAATTCCAAAAGGATTTCTGATGACTCGGCAGTTGAGCAAAGGTGTAAGTATGAGTCCTGTCCTGGGTCTTTTAACCAACATAGCTGTCAATCACAGAGCAATAACCTGGAATAATTCATTGCATCACTTGTGGACCCAGAACATTTAATTTTGGGTTGTCATAGACAAGGTTTTATATAATAATAATCAAAGAGCAAAGAAAAACAAGAGAAATACCCTTGACTCTATCCGGTAATACATTTATTATGTATTAAAGCAGACCTTGACAAATGTTTATCCTCCTAAAGACAGCTGTCTGGCAAAATCTCCAGAGCATTTTCTAGCAACAAAATGATCCTGGTTGCCTCATAATGGGCCACATAAACAAATGACTATTCCTCGGGGAGGTTGAAGAATGAAGAGCAAATGTTCGTTCACATGTCTACATTACAAGGTGTGTGTATCTACCGCTTTAGTTTACCGAAACATAGCTTACATGTCGACCTTTAACAGCTGAATACCTGCTTCGATAATACAGAGATGTATCTTTTTTAATGACAATTACTGTATTGTTTGAGTTTATTGTCGTTTTTAATTGCATGACGCCACTAAACTATGTGTCAGGTCTGATGGGGACTGTTTTTTTTAATTTGCTTACCCTTGTGACACTCGAGGTCCTCGAAAATCCGCCTATGGTTATGGATTTAAACAACATTGTTTTAGTTACATTTCAAAATGGTCTAAGGGACATAGCTCAAATCGAGAAAGAATGGAATTACTATGCTCTGCAGGATCGAACAAAAAAAAATCCAACATTTTTGCCGCTCATGTTGGTGCCATCTATTGGCCAATTCCTGCCGACTTAATAGCCCAATTTCTTATAATAGCCAGCGTAGCCCTGTAATTCCGCGAGGTCCATCCTCACAAACGTGTTGATTCATAGACAGCGAGCGCCATCAACCTCAATTGACTCCAAAAGCCCCCACAATTACGGCAATACCTCTTAATCACAATGGCCCCTGTAAATGTATCTGTGGCACTCCATTGGGCTGAACAACTGCGCAATTATTTAAATCCCAGCTGATCAACATTTGGAAGGAACTGTTGAAATTGAGTGATTATAGGGTCGGCCAGCGGCGGCTTGAAATGTTACTAGCTGAGCGGTTAAGTAATAGCCTTGTGTCCACAGAAGCCTTTACAGAGTTGAGTCATTGACTGCTCTGATCAAAGAAAGAATAATATTCAGACCAGCTCGGATTTATTTAAAATTATTCTTAAATATATTAACTCCAGTACAAGAGGTTATTCTTTTTAAAGAAAAAAGTAGTGGCTCCGTCCGTCTGAGTCATCTTGAAGGCCAAGAAATAACCAGAAATGGAGGAAATGAACGAAACTTTATTATTCATCACAGCGTTGGCACTGCGAAGTAAGAAACACAATTTATCCATTTGCATCATCCTCAAGTCGTTCCTCTACCGTCTCCAACATTAAGAATTGATTCCTCTATAAGAGTAGGACTCACCTGGAACACTCTTTTTTTTATTTCATCATAGCTATTGATGCATCACAACATGTTAAATATATGCAATAACATTCATTTATGAGGGTCTCAGAAGCATGGAAATTATAAAATTCAACTGGGAAACAAAACTTTAGTTAGCTCAAAAAGTGTTTGCGCTGTCCTAAACGTGTTTTAAATGGCATGGAAAAAAGTTTATGAATGTTAAATTCCAGATAAATGCCCTGGAAATTCATCTCTGCTTAGTGTTGACGGGCTATTAATAAATAAATGATGATGTGGAAGATGGTGAATTGACAAAATGAATAAATAAATGTATTGTATAGCCTGTACATTTCATTTAGCCACTTATTTAACAAAATACAATGTTTTTTTCTGTAGTTTCGTTTTTTAAAAATAAAAAAAATAATACTTAATCTTGAAAATAAATAAAAAGCAATGTAACAATGGACATCGTAACAAGAACAAAGTGAAGTCACTTTCGATTTGAAATCTAAATAACTTAAATTATCGGAAAAATGTTTTATTTTTTATTAATAATATATTTAGGTTTATTAAAAACGGCATACAATATTTTCATCAGATTAAATCCTGAAATTTCAGGGGACGATGTTGACTAAATGTCCATTATTTTTCTCAGAGATTTAGTGGCTGATGCCACTAGTGGCATAGCAGTTAAGATTAAAAGATGCCTCCTTGATACATTTCATTTTTTAAATTTGTTTCCTTTCACTGTCCTTGTTTCCCCGAGTTTGCCTTTGCTACTGATTCACAGCTGCTAGCAATCTGCAATCATTCTGCCTTAGTATACACTGGATTCACCAGGAGCTGGCGTCAGCTCGATCAAAGTTCAGCCTGGTATAAAGTTCACGCCCCCTCGTTTCTCTTTTGTGTATTGCTTTTGAAAGTTACATTTTATTTGTTCATTTAACTTGTCTTTCTCTCCTGAGTCTCTAATCTATCGCGACAACTATTAAACTCCGGTTGTGCAAGTTTGAGTTCAACAAACTTTCTTTTCATTTTATTTTTGGACAGCCATTAAACTCAATTCTTTAATAATGGAAGCTGTTTATAGAGTGATATGTATGAGGTACTTGGCAGAGGTATGCACAGTTTCTGTACTTTTCTATGTTCTTTCATCAGAATGTTAAGCAGCAGTACATTTCAGTTCAGGGTAACATTGTATGTCTTGGAATAAGATGCTGAAAAAAAAGTACACGTTATTGTATAAACCAGGATTCTGTCTATGCAGGGATAACCTTTGCAGCAGGTTAGCATGAAAGATGGCTGCGCCGTGACTGTATGAGGTAAAGTGGGACACGTCCAGACTTAAATTAGAGAGCGCCACAGCAGTTGTATGTGTGCACACAACATTGAGGCTGGTTGCCTAGTCACAGCGTTGCATCCTGGTCCCAGAGTGTGGACTACAGATGCTTAGTCAGCCAAATCCTTCAGCTGCAGGCTGGAATTGGCCCCAAGGAACACAATGTCTGACCCACATAACTCGACGCGAGGTGTAATTCAGCGCCAGTATACATCCTTTCATCTAACCTCACTCCTAATAATATACAGATACAAGCTATTTAAATGGAGTCCCTGTTTGTGAATCATGTTAGAAAAACAACTATTTTAAACAGCATTAGCTGTGAGTGAAGCCCTCACTTGACCGGGATGTCCTCGTGCAACCTACGAAGCCACTGGGACAGTACAAGCTCAGAATAATCACCTTGTTTGTGCATAATCTGCCGAATTGTCTGAGTAGCTTCAAGCTTAAATAGCGCTCGTCTCTTTTTTATCAGCAGTATCAATGGGCGCCTTTGTTTCCTCGACATGTTGGCCCGATGTTGGCCGCACACTGGTCAATGACTCTCACCCACGGAGAAAAGGGGAGTCAGATGAGTGTTGGCCCGAGGCCTGATCGACAACAGACCACATGACCATCACCTCCCATTTAGCTTCTTTTAAGTTTCAGGGCAAGAAAACTGCCAACAGACAAGAGTCCGATTATATATTTAGAGCAACTGCGGCTTTGCTAGCTGCGCCATTGTGGTTCCACCTTGAGGCTCAGTGTTTGCTGGCTGACTGTAACTTGGCAACAGTAATAAAACATCACTTATTGTGACATTTCGCAAAGTTTCTATGAATATGTTTCTGTGTTTTTGCACGTGTTGTCAACAATATAGCGTGATTGGTATTTTATGGTTAAAGAAAAACGTCAGAAATGTTTTGTTTTTTTATTTCCACACAATCAGTCGTTTGTATTTTAAATCAGCTTTTGAATTTTATGACCAAGTGACCAATACGTCTGTCTGTATGCCTGCCTCAACATAAGTAATTCAATGGAGCTCATAATCCATGTGTTTGTGTCTTCTCGTCTGGACTGTTGCAACAGTTTGAAGAACAAGAAGGAGCTGTCTCGCCTGGAGTTGATACAAAATTCTGCAGAGAGAATTCTGAGCTCCTCTAGTAGAAGAACTCACATTTCACCGATCCTTAAATCTCTTCACTGGCTGCCAGTTTCTTTTAGGATCAGTTTTAAAATTCTGGTTCTTACTTTCAGATTCATGGTCAGGCTCCTCCTTACATCAGTGATCTGATCCAACCTTACACCCCAGCTCGGGCTCTGAGGTCTGTGGATCGGAATCTACAGATGGTTCCTCGCACACGGTTCAGGACCAGAGTAGAGAAATCCTTCCAGGCTCTTGCTCCTAAGCTTTGGAACGATCTTCTTCTCTCTCTGTGTTTGATGGATCTACTGACTCCTTCAAGAAACATCTGAAGACATTTTTATTCGTGCAGGCTTTTCCTTGATTCTCTGAGACTCCTGTCTTTGTCTCGGTGTTGTCTTGACCTTTTAAGTATATTTTTATTGGGTGGTGTATTGATTGTCTAAGCACTTTGCGACCCTTGTCTGAAAAGATATATATAAATATAAATTACTTACTTACTTATATTCTAAGCTTGTTTTTAGCCAGGCATTGCAGCGTCTCCGCACTGACCCACATTGCCAGTGTCAGTGCACATGCACAAGATTTAATGAGTGAAAATTTGTGAAATTTGACATTCCCGTGAACCTTCCCTTTAAGGCTGTTAACGCTTTGGTTGTTAGGGGAACAAAGTGGTAAACAAACTTTTTTTAAATAATTCGCCAAACAGCAGTCTAATCAAGTTAGCCGCTGTTTCCTTGAAAAGATAATACGTTAATATCTCTGCTCTAAAAATAAACGTTTATATTTCTTGTTATGAATCAATATGTTGCAGTTGTGAGTATTCAAGTGATACCTTCCAAGAGTTGCTGATGACAAAACAGCCATTGTGCAAGGCATCTTTGAAGTACATTTGCTTATGGCGCCTTCCCTTAATAGATATGATGTTGAGATTACTCTGCAACCTCGAAATGTTTTACCGGTCAAGATCAAAACGTGTTCAAACATCACGGCTGACACCAGGGGAACACATTCCCCATTATAAAACCTCCTCTGGTTAATTTCTCCAAAGCTTAAGTGTGCTTTTCCATGCCAGCTTTGATCAGACTCCCCGAAGACACGGTCATCTGGACTGTGTAAAGAAAACTTTTCTTAATTGTTTAAACCAACACGGAGAAATCTGCATTGTGTTCCCCGGGCGTAATGGCAGCTCGCACCATTTTGTTGTCAAATACAGGAAGGTTGTGAGGAGAAAAGCACCATAAAGATGTATCAGTGGAGGAAGAGGGAACACTTGGTATTATTAATAGTAACAGACCCATGACAGTGAACAGAGAAGAGCTTGTGTGAGCGGCTTTTTATTTCAACCACCCTCCCTTAAACCCCATAACCTCCCACTTCCCTCCACCCTAGGATCTTATAAAATATGTACAAGGCAAACAGAGGTGGGGTTGATGCGCGGACCTTCCTCCTCTGCGACTAAACCGCTACACGTCCAGCGGCATTACTTATTTATGAGGCATGCCGCGTAAGTGCCGGAGTGGCCTCGCTCGCTTCTCCTCATGCCATAAGGGCACTTTCATAACACCCTGTTTACATTTCAGCCACGAGAGTGAAGTGATAACAAAAAAGAATCTCCAATTAGTTACAGTGTCCAGAGCAGAGCAGAATAAACAGCCGGGTCTGATAGAGCCGAAAAGGTATCGGAGGAACCTTCCGTGCAGGTCAACCATCAAACTGTTGAAGGAGAAAAACTTCGCCTCGGTTACATAAGAGGTCTAAACAATAAGGCTCTATTCTGGGAAAATCGGACTAAATATTCAAAGAATTTGAGGTTTAAATTTGAAACTCATGACGTGAAATTGTTGACTTTACATGCCTCTTAACTTAATTGCTTTATCGTTTTTTGAAAAACACTTTCAGAGTCAACAAACCAAAAGTTTTTCACTTGGTTTCCTATCATGCCCTTACTGCTAGATTCTTAGATTATCTTTCCACCATAGTCCAGTGTCTGTAGAAGAGCACTGAGGCCATGCATACCTAACACATTCCTTTAATGTTTTAGGCCGTTTTTTAGCCCTTTAACTTCTGCTACATTTTTCGGAATCTGACGCAATCGGCCCGCAATATGACGCTGGCACTATTTTAGGTCTATGGAAGCATGTTAAAGGGAAAATAAAATTATTTAATACTGAAATACATGACCTTTGCATTTTGCATTTAAAATATTTCCCATGCTTTTTTATCTTGTAAAATTCTGGTACTTCCACTCGTAACTTAATATAAAAATGTTCGATTTAGAAAGGTGACGTCTGTTTATTGTACTATTTTTTTTCTATTGTTTTTCTTTGAAAAGGATAATTGTTTAATTTTCTTTAATAAAAATTCTGCTAAATAAGATAAATCCATACCGTTCACCAGAAACAATAATGAAGTATATAGAGGGGAGAAATATTTTTTTCCACTATTGTCAGATGAAAATATGGTGAATTCATTGTCATTTTGTGTCAGGCCAATGAGAAAACAAACACAAACAGACTGAGGCAAAAGAACTCCGACACAAAGAAAAAAATGTCACTACGGAGGGGAAATAAAATATCAAGAGCACTCAAATGGTCAGGAAATTGAGTGTGGATCGATGAACACTTTCCACCCTTAACTGCCGCCACCGAAGCTACGTAACTGACATTTACCGGCGTAAATGTTTTGAGAAAACACTCATTTTACCACTAAATAACACAACAACACTAATTACAAAATTAAACACAACTTTGCGAAAAGCCCTGTCAAGTGTCGGTGACAGGGTTCCAACAATTGGTTGCTATCAGCGTTAAAAAGTAGTATAATAAGAAGCATATGAAGTAAGTGTGTAGCGACAGTGTTTAATTTGAGACAGTACTACCCTGTTGAAATTGGTGCACTGCGCAAGTAAATGCACTGTCTTACAGTGTCCTGTAAAGCAGTACACTTAGAGAAGTGCACGATTTAAGACACAGCACAGGGAAACATGAGGAGGGGCAAGTGACTACTGTGTAATATTTGATGCTTTTTTTAAGTGGACTTTACACCCAGTAATGAAAAAAGCAAAATCAATCAGAAAAGATAGCACTTATCCTCTATCTCACGAGAACAAGCTTCTTCCTTCTGAGCCTGGTTGACCATCCCGAAGGCTTCCAAAAACCGTTCCTTTGTACCAATCTACAAACCAGCTCTTAAAGCCACAGAAAGTCCAATAGTTGCTACTTCTTCCTCTGTATTTTATTTTAACAGTTTTTTTGATTATTTATTATTAACTTATATTGGAGCAAAAATCAGGGTTCTTTTCTACCGGGTCTTTCTTCTTTGTCCCGATGACACTGTTTTTTTTTTTTTGTATCTGTACAATTTACTGCTCACCTTGTTACATTGGCAGTAATAATAGCTTGAGACCTGCATGAATATAGGGCATGATGTCGCAGTCAGATTGGAATATTGGGCCACAAATGTTAGGGATGCCTTTGATATTAGCATCAATGGTTGCTATACTGATCTGTCATATCATCCTTTTTCTTTTTTTAGGTATCCCTACCGTACACCTTCTACACATTTATACATTGGGAAAAATCCCGCCAGGCAGCCGACATTATTCAAACACACACATGGTCTTTTAAGGCTTTATGCGTTAAAACACCCTAAGACTGTGGCCATTTCTGGCGGGAGGTTTTCTGGCTCTTTTGGTCATTTATCTGCTTTTGAATTTGAATGATTTGCCTCAAACAGGCACCATCATTGTCGGCCTGTAAATAAAGAGATGTGATTGTCCCTCCGTGGCCTGCTGCTGACAAACTGAAGAATTTAATCAATTTAGAATCCAAACGCTCGAGGCAGCGTGTATTTATCACAACTCTATGAAATGTGAGTTTATTGGGAGAGCTACTTTGAAGACCAGCTTGTGCTGGTGATCGACCCACCGCCTTTAATAGTGTTTAAAATACATTTTTATTTGACAGAGCACTTCATTCTTTCTTTGACACAAATCTATACGCTGGATTAGTGCAACTGGCCAAGAAAGATGAGTCGTTATTGATCCTCTTGAGAAGACATGCAGCTGTAGAAGAGCCGAACGAAGTAAAGTGGATACGAAGGATGAAGATTTTATTAGCATCATACAGATATGCTAGCTACAGATGTTCGATGGTTTACAAGATGCTAGTGCAATTTATGTCCTGTTCATTTTCTACAAACCCTCAGAAACTAAAAAGATGTTTGGACATGTTTAAAATGATGGAAAATGTTAATCGAAGTATTGTGATCACATTGTTCAATGTCATTTTCAGGGTCACATTCACTCAAAATCTGTACATTTTTAACCTAACCTTTCTTTATAAGCCAGGCAGTTACAGTGAATAGTAATGACTCTTGCATTGTTAATGTTGTTCTCAAGTATTTAGCTTTTTTTTGTTGAGTTTATTTCGTTTTTCTTTCCTCTATGTTCACTTCATTGAGTTGACTTGACATGGTTCGTGCCATCATAGGGTTTCGCCATCATCAAGGGGAGTTCTAATGTTCATATCTTTATATATAAATCTATATATACATATAAATGCTAACGTTTTTACAAGAGTTTCTACAAGTGGAATCCCAGACAACTGATGGAAGAACTTAAATCCTTGTCAGAGTCAAGGTCTGAAGTAGCTTAGTACTCATTAATTTTAAAATAATTGATTTGCCCTTTTTTTGTACTTATATTAGGTTGATTAAGCTTAACTGTAAGAGACCGAATAAATATAATATTTAATCGGCAAAAAGTAAGTTGAAATGTAATGTGAATTTAAGGACGTTTTAAACTAAATGGTGAACCTGTTATCTTAGCTAGTCATCTAAAAGTGAATTTACTTTATTTTTTAAAGATTAGAATGTCAATTATTTAAATCTCCAATGAAATAACAAGCCTAAGATGTATGATACTGAACTTAAGTAACTGAACTTATTTGTGACAAAACATGTGTGGAGTTTATATGTTCTCCCCGTGTTGCTTGTGTTTACTTCAGGAACTCAAGTTTCCTCCCACAGTCCAAAAACATACATAGGTTGATTGGGAACTTGAGGAAATTGTCCATAGGTATGAGTGTGTGTGTGTGAATGGTTGTCTGTCTTTGTGTTCCCTGGGAAATACTGGTGTCCTGTCCAGGATATCCCCTGCCTCTTGCCCAATGAAACTGGGATGGGCTCCAGCCCCCCCGCAATCTCCATAAGGGATAAAGTGGTTCAAATTGAATTAATATGCTTCAAACATAAAGTTATTTCTTGGCTTGTCTTTGGTGATTACAAAAGGGAAAATGGCACCATTTCCGTACAATGAACCTGAAATAAGAGAAAAAGAAAATGTCATTTTTAATATTGTTTGTCTATCACCAAGCTACTCAAAAACAACTTGTAGTTCACAAACTTAGTTTAAGGCATATGTGCTATTTTTTTCATTAATTCCTGCTGAATTATCAACAAACACATCATCAAAAAGATTGATATTGATTCATATTTAGGTCAGGTTACAATAGTGTTTTTCTTTAAATTTGCTAACATTTCACTGAATAATAAATTTTCTTGATGAAAATGTTCAGTGCTCAGACTCGATCTTTCAATGTAGGTCATCGTCTCTGCTGCTTAAAGAGTCTCAGCGTGAGTCTTTCTGCTCCATCTCTGGTCGCCACCAAAGACAGTGGAGGCATTACCTCATGGGACCCAGACGTACACACACTTCTACAGAAGCTGTTCCAGGAAGCTCACAGACGTGCGACCAAGCTCGCACCACTGTCTGGATATTCTATTGCCACCGTATCCCCAGACCACAATCCCGGGCCACGCCTCGGGGCCAGACCAGGGTCGGCCCAGCTGCGTCTGATCCAACCCAGATCTGGCTGACACGAGTCCATCCTGCGTCCACACCATCCACTCTCTCTCTCTCGTCTTTCAATTTCCCATCCATCTCGTCGCTCGTCTCTGGGCGGATGGGAGCTTGGGACCGACAGCAGGTCTGCTGCCTCCGTCCTTGCCATCACCATCTGCTTGGTGAGCCCAAGGAAAGCAAGAGGAACGGTCGCGTTTTTCCTGCCAGACAAGCATGGTGAAAAAGCCGGCGCGTCCAAGAACGCTGCGCCGCGCCGGAGAACTTTAACTCACTGTCACAGGCCATCGGATGTGATTGATCTGCTTCATTTAGTTGGATCAGCCAAGTCTGGGGGAGGCCTGGTCCTCCTGCAGCCCCCCTCAGACCAGCATTAGACCCGACATCCCTACCAGTGCAACACAAACAGCGGGCACGTGCCAGTTGGCCCACAAGCTCCTCGTCATCTGCTCATCTCCTCGTTTCTTCTATCTGGTCTTTCATTTGGATTTAAATCACATTTTGAAAGATTTGCATCTAAATTTACAGATTTTCGTTCTTATACAAGAATAACATTTCAGAACTTGGTGTAGTCCTGTTTTATTTATGGAAGAATTTTTGGACTCCACACTAGCAGATATTAACATCCATATAATATCTGTTAAATATGTGCAATTATTTACAAACTGAAGAATAATTACTCCTCAAACTGTAATGCTTCAGGTTTTATTTTGGGCTTAATTTTAATTTGATTTATTATTTTGTAAATACAATAATTACATATATTATACATATTGGAAAACAAAATCCAGTCTTTCATCTTTACTAAAAACACAGGTTTCATTTCCATTCCAGTTTAAAAATAAGAGCAATATGTAGAAAACTAATTAAGCAAAGTATTTATTCAACTGATTTTGCGGACAAGAACCTTCCTTTTCCTTAGAAATATCCTTATAAATAAAGTTTTACCTACCTACCTATAATGCTCCTAATTATTTTGGTGTTCACTGTCTAGCAAGATTATTTTTTTTTATTCTTATATATAATGAAAAAGCTGCTTTTGTAGATTTAATCTGAAACCTGTAAATAATAAAGAAAAAAGATCTATTTATTTTTTATTTATTTGAAGCAGCTTTTTCTTCACGACATGTTAACTTTGTGATCATCAGGTAAAAAATGTTGTTTATTCAATTGCAATGTTGAAGGAAATTTTAAATTGAATCATAATACGCTCTAGTTAAGACAGTTCTTGCTGCAATCGGGGGTATTGTATTATTACATACTGTTCTGCCAGTAATATTTTGGGGCTAAATTGTGAGTCCGCATGCATGAGGAGCTTTGGCCTTAGCAACAATCAATCAAAAGTGACAAATGTCAATCAAGGAAAAAGTTATCATGGGATAACATTTATGCCGACATGACATGACTGTAATTTGTCTTGTTTGTATTTAATTTGGTTTTCTTTCGTTATCCTTACCTGCTTCTTTTGTGCTCTGAGTTTTGTTGTGAGCATATTGGGGAATTTTCTTTCAGTTGATAAGGTGCAGTACAAATAAGTGCATTCTGTTTGTTCACAGCAAAAATGTGAAGTGCAGAAGTAGATAAAGTGTGACAGATTAGTTTGAGTTTTAAGTTCATCATTCATAGTGTGGCAGCTATCAGATGGTACCCGCGAGGGTATCCAACAGATAGCATAAATACCCAGTTGGTACTGTAAGTGCGAACAAGATAACAGAATTACACCGATTCTTTGGTAATCCAGTGGCCATCAGATGGTACCCACGAGATTATCATCTGATGGCCAAATACCAATCTTGTACTATTAGTGCGAGGAGGACTGGTGGTCTAAAAGCCAGTCTTTGACAGCCCGTGAGATGCTATGAAAATCTGCCTTGTTCAATAGATTGCTCCGGGAGCCCGTTCCATTCTTTGATGGCTTTGTATGAAAAGGCTGATTGAGAGAACGCAGACTTTGTTTTGGGAACATTGCAGTCGCCCTTGGACACTGACCTTAATGCTCTGCTTGTTAGTTGAGAGCTTGGCTGTACATGGGTATTTAGGGGAGGAGGGGCAGCATCATGCAGGATTTTATTGGGTAACATTATCAAGATGTCATAGCTCAAGATTTTACGTTTTCCAGTATGTTGCAACAGTGGTAAGGTCCAGGGTTTTTGATCAATGATTTTTAAGGCCTGATTATGCAAAGATTGAAGCGAGTTTAAAACTGTGGCTTTTTTGCTTGGGACCATGATGACAAGCAGTACAACAAATGTGAGATCATCAATTCATCAAAATAAGATTTTACTGCTACCAATGATAAGGAGCTCCTGATGTGTTGATAGTTGGCAATGTTACATTTCAGCACATTGCAGACCTTTTTAAAATTAAATGTAGGGTCCAAAACGACACCCAAGTATTTCACTTCGTCTACATTTTTGATTTTGTAATTATCCACATAGATATTCGGAAGGACACTTTGGATTCGTCTGTTCGAGAAAAACATATCAGCGTACATCAAGAACCTCCACAACGTCACAGATGGAGGGTAGATCGTTGATGAACAAGCTGAATAGTAACGGCCCTAGAATGGAACCTTGTGGTACGCCCGTAGTACAGGGTTTGAACGGTGACGTTTTTTTGTTGATTCTAACGCACTCAGAACAGTTGGAAAGGTATGACTGAAACCAACTGATAGAGTTTGCAGAAAGAGCTACAAGCTTTTCAATGACCTTAGAGACAACTTTGTCGGTTGGATCAGGACCATCTAAACTATAACTATAACTAACCATAATACGAGTTATCTCATCTAGAAGTTCAAAATAAAAAGCTTGTATATCTTTGAACATTTCAACACAAAATAAAAAAAAACTTTTTCACTGACAGACAGAAAGTATATATTTAGGAATCAACATTAGCAACTTTTATTTTGTGTTTTTATTTTTAATTTGAATCCTGATCTTGTCATGACTTTTAAAGCTCTCAGTTTTATAATTCGATCCAACATTTGCCTAGAACAACACATGCCATATTTTATTTTTCACAATTCAGAGGAAATTGAAGGGGTCGTCCGTACAAGTTTAAACAGTTTTATTTTACATCCACAGAGCCATTTCCTGTTCAAAGTATTTACATATATGAGACTTTATTATTGGATGGTCTGCGCTCTGGGTTGGCTCAGTCCGGGGGAAGAGGTTTCACTGGTGTTCTTTTACTGTGAAAACAGGTTCCGTGGACCCCGAGGTCACGGCCACAGACATTTATCCCATTGCTATTTAAGCAGTGTTGCTATTGCATCACTTTTAAATCAGTCTCTTATGAAGAAAAACGACTTCTGTGTCGTCTTTTTCAACAGGCCCCGTGTTAGTCTTTGCCGTTGCCAAGATTTGGGTTTTTCCAACCACATCGCACCGGACTATTTTTCATTTTTCTGACAGGCGACTGCCGAAGAGAAATTGATTACCGAACTTCTTTTCAAGACAGAACCAGGCGGTGGGTTCAGCGTCAGGAGTCGTATGAGGTTGGTTTTGATTTGTCGAGATGGGTCGTTTTGCCGGGAGAGAGACGGTGCTTTAGAGCTTTAACTGAGGCCGCTGAGTGGGGGCAAAGGGCCAGGATTGAGGAGAGAAATGGATTCTGTGCCGTGCATGTACACTCAGTGAGTTTTTAAAAAACTCAAGAGAGGATGTTCGGAAAGTTGCGTGTCCTCGCACTTCAATATTTAACAAGAAGAGAGCTTTTTCTCCTCAATTTTTCTGCACGTCCTTATGGTCACTCCTTTTTCTTTTTTTTTTGAAGTATAAATCTACAATCTGCACCCTCTGTCCTCCCACCTCTTACGTCGTCATTCGCTCTGGATTAATCTGGATAACAGTCACTTCTGTGATTGTTTGCTCAAGCAAAGCAGGCATCTTTGTTTTGTTCAGGATCTGCCACCCCCCCCCACCCAACCTCTTACATCACCAGTTGTTATAAATCTATTGATCGATAATACCACACTTGTCAATCCATTGTCTTTAGGGACTTATTTTATGCAACGTGTCAAACTCAAGTCATTTGCTGTGGCCCCGCCAATGGTTAACTCAAATACAAAGCCATGCTCATGTTGCTATGGTGACCAATAAAGACAGAAAGATTATCCATGTCTACAATCAAATGGAGACTTCTAATGAGAGTAATGGAAGGAAGTTGCATGGGAATGTTTGGGTCGAGTCTATAAGACTAAAAATACAATATAGGACTGACTTCATGTTAAAGACAATTTGGTAAATTGACATTTTGTTTGACCTATGACCTCAACCTTAAGTTTCGCTAGTTGAAAAATCAATTTTTGGAAATCATTTTTAACCAAAAATTTACTTTTGTTTTCGTTTTCTAGGCTACTGCTTTTCTTATTTTTTCCTAATGCTGCAAGTTTAAGATGTTATTAAACATTTCTGTAAACATAATTTACAACTGAATTTTCAGGCATCTGTTCCTGGCTTATCTACTTTAATCAATGAAATTAGAATTTATTTATAATAATAATAATAATAAATAAAGCGGGACATGATTACAGCTGGCTGGAGGAGGAGTGAAGCCATTATTACGTCATAATGGACTCTGCTCTCGTAACCTCTCGTTCGCTGAGATTTCCGATGGGGAAGAACTTTATAAAGTAATAAGTTCAAAACATGGTCATGATGAGAGACTTACTGCATCTTGGAGAGGAAGGCGTAAACATGTGAGTCAGGGGAGTTGGGTTTTCACAGAAGTTTCACTTACATGATGAACCTTAGACCAGACAAGACATTTATTTGAACCTTAGATTTTTTTGTCTCTACGGAAGTTGTGTTCAAATTGTTTTCGACCCAAACAAAAACAGCAGACTAAAAACAGATCTAACATTTCCCATGCTTATCACAATTATCGTCAATATATTTCATAACCTGATTTGAAACTCTTATCTAATTATAACTCTGGAATTTGTGTTTATTGAATGAAATATCTGGGAATTGTTATCAACATGCCAGTTCCTCGACTGGTGTGTGTGACAACCGGAACGACTCCGCAGTCGGAAGGAGGCGACTGGAATGCTGCTAATCTGTGCGTCGGACCACCATGGGAAACTCGACTGGAGCCGCTTGCTGGAAAGATTGTGAAGCTTTTTTCTCATGTGAAAGATAGAACCGTCTCACAATGACCTTTGGATACGTCCCCCCGGATGTTTGGCCGTTGTTAAAAAACCCATTGAGAACATTTGCTTGTTTTTTTTCCCTTCATAAATGTTGCCAGGTTAATTAAAGATCTCTTGAATCCCCCCTCAAATATAACAGCAAGGTAACGTGATCTCATACTTCTTATTTCTGGGGGTTTGCTCTTAAGCGTGTTTGCGAAGTAGTTCCAAGCGTGTCTGAAATGGTGACATCCCATCATTCCGCAGTATGAAATGATCCTGAAGTTGAATGAGGGTGAGACAAAAGCGTGAGGGAATTAGCACACGTGAGGCACATTTCCAGAAAGTGTTTATGTTCTTCTTAAAGCCTTTCTCTGGCAGAAGCGATTACATGAACGTCTCCTACTTATTTGTTTTCATCTGAACATTTTGGCTTGTGGGGTTTATCCATCTTGACAAGCACATAATGTGGCTTTTCGCTGCTGTGAGAGGGAAGGCATCGGAGGGAGGAAGTTAAAACAAATCTTTATGCTAGGTTTTTTTTTTTCCCCCTCGTCACTTCTTGCTCTCTCCTCCTGAACAACACGCTTAGCTCCCCAAAGATGTGTTGAAAGATCGCAATAATCCCCCTCCAAATGACATTAGCCCCAACTCTTTGAGTAGGTGTCATGTATCCGAGCCAAATCGCTAAAGACACTCAAGGGTGTTGGGAAGGATGCGATAAACACGTAAAAGTTCTCAATGTAATTTGATTAAGTCTAAAAGAAGTATAAATACACGGCGTCTGCTCAGAACTCCATGCAAAGCCAATTAGCGACTCTACAGCAAATGAATTTTTGGGGGGGAAGCTTATGATAGTTTGACTTCTTTTTTTGCCGTCATAATAAAACGTGTTTCGCACACATGTCCCGTCGCAGCTCGTGTCAATTAGCTTAGCGGCTTCACGGAACGGACCGTTCCCGGTGTCGTATCCTCGACAACCGGACCGCTTGATCCAGACTCAGATGTGGACGTGATGTTTTAGCCGAGGGTGGCGTGGAGTGCTTATTTCCTCTCCATCAGGAGGAGAACACACCAAATGAATTGGTTTCTCAACTGGCCGGTAACAGTGAGAGAAGCTGGTGTTTTTCCCCCTCTTGTCTCCGCTGTCTTACGTAACGTTCAGCAGCCGGTATTAATGTCTACTTCCCCGTCTTTGGAGCAGTATGTAGCAACATGTAATTACCCTTTTTTTTTTCTCCCCCCCCCACTCCATTAAGAGCGTCAGAACAAAATGTGTCAATATGTTGTTTTTTCAAACCAACTGAAGAGATATGTGTGAATATTTATATATATTATGAGTTGAAATTTGTTTGTGTTATATATGGTATTTTAAATATTGGTGACAATATTTCAATCTCATCTTTACCTTTTACGTTACAGTTTATTTTCTTTAATTTTTCATACAATATACAAATGTGATAAAACAATTTTCAGCGGATTAAAATACATCTTTAAAATAATGTCACCTCTTAATATGTGACTATTAAGGTATCTGTTTTAGTCACATGTATGAGTCTGAAAGATTAAATGAACTAGAAATGACTTAAGGCCCGGGGGTCCGATCTGGCCCAGCAACGCACATTTTGTGCCCCCCCCCCCCCCCCCCCCATTTTTTACACTGATAAATAGCACATTTTGAATTTTATTTTATTTTTCATCTGTAAAAAAACATGTCATAGCTGATCCCTTACACTTGTTTTTTTGTTAGATTTTACTAGATACTGACACTATTACTTACCGGTGTTAGGTCTCATTTTAACAGGTGATTTTTAGAAGATTTAGAAACATTTCGATTAACAGATGAATTGCACATTTTAATTTTTAAGGTAATACTGTGAATAACTGAAAAAAGAGAAGTTGTTTTCTTGTTTTTTTTGGTCCCACAAACACACAAGGATTTTATTTGACCATTTGTACAACGTCTATACTTAAATATTAAAATAAATATTTGATAGTGCATAATGTAATTCATCAGAAATATTTAGAATTAAAACAATTATAATAATAATTCTCTCTGTTTTGTAATTGCAGCTGCTAAAAGGATGTTGAAGATGAATCGCACTCATCACCATCATACATAAATGGTATAGTAGTTACACTTTTGAAATCAAAATTGACAGTTTTTGACGCTTTTTAAACTTGATTGCATGTACTTTTTTGTGTGTTTTCAAATGTTGTTTATGTTTTACACAAATTCACACAGGCTTTATATTTCAAATCATTAATAAATATTTGCTATTAAATAATGTGATTGACCACAAATCATTTGAGTTTGTGAATTCAAAAGAGTTTTTTTCTCAAATTAAAACTTTTTCAGTTGTGTAATTGCAGTTTCTGAAAGTATAGAACCGAATTTTAACTTTTTAAAATGTACGTTTACTTAAAGTCATGGTCATGACTAGCTACCAGGTAATATAGCTGTGTGTTTGTTATCTTTCAAGTAAGCTGTGTTTTTATTGCACCTGTATTCATCAATTTAATCTTTAATAAAAATGGAGACAAAAGAAAATAGTTTAGGGATTTGCAAGATCTCATTTAACCGTCATTTTAAATAGCTTTGGAATTTGTTTAGAAACAATTTACACTGATAGAAGATTGTTTTTGTTCACCTTCACACTTATAAAAATAAATATTTGCTAATGCTCATAAATAAAATGGTTAGATGAATGAATGACAAGTTGGGGAAAAAGATCTGTTTAAAAAATATAGACGATACGAATCACTAATCAGCATCATATTCGGTTGAAAATCAAATGGTTCAAGTCATAACGAATTAGAGTTTTTGTTATTCACGTCTGCGTCGGATCCACATTCCTCTTGCGCGTCAGATAATTGGTGACCCCTATCAGCCCGGGACATAGACAGTCTCCTCGGCCTGTGACAGGTCATGGATCCCAGGACCTGGCGGCGAGATACAAGAGGAGGTCGCAATGATAAGGCCAAGAGGAGGAGAGTCGAGGGCTTGTAGGAGGAGGTAAGGAGCTGCAGTGGGGAGGTGAGGGTTGGGGGGGCAGGAGGGGAGTGTTGAGATGACAAAAAAAAAGAAGAGAAAAATGCGACGAGGAGCCAGACAGAGAGATGGAGCAGCAGAGAAGAGAGGGAGACAGTTCGGCCCCGCAAGGACAGAGCAGCTGCTGTGGCCTATCAGCTCTTCCACAAGATCTCAGCTCTCATTAGCATGAATTCCAATGACAAATGTGGCCCGCTTTGGCAAAGACTCATTAATTCACGCAGGAGGGGGCGAAGTCACCCGAGCAAGAGTTGAAATCATCCAGTGCCACGGGCTGGAACGAGTGTGAAGACAGGAGCTCCTATTGTCTGACACGAGAAAAGGTTACACCTATTGTTTACTTTTAAGTTTCCTGATAATTGTTGTTTCGTTTTCAAGTATATTTTGTTTTGACACCCAACTTTCAAATCACACTCGCACGTCTGCGTAGGAAGGTGTGAAGGCCGCTCGATGAGACTGATGGGTTAAAGTTATTTTCTTTAGGACTTTATGATTCTTTTTTTTTTAAGCGGGAACAATAGAAAGACTGCGCTGAGAAGGGACCTCCAGTGAGGAGGCAGGGAAAGGATAAGTGCTCCCCCTTGTGTTCCATTTCATAAACCCGCTTTCTCTGATCATACACTTCAGCTGACAGTTAAAATTATATTGCATCCTGTCGCCATGGTTACGCCAAGAACACAGACTTGGTATTACCTCACTCGTCCACTGGTCATTCGTCGCCTGCTGAGTCTTGTTAAAGGCTTAAAAAGAAACTCCGGAGGAAGTTAGCCGCTTGATTTAAGATTAAGTTTTGCCTCTACGGGGATCGGACTACGCTCCAGAAAAAACATCTGGTCCTTAAATGTGAAAAAATAACCTGAGAAAGCACGGCCCGGGGGCCACATGCGGCCCTTTGATTGTGTTTATGTGGTCCGTCACATGAGGTCAAAGATCAACTAACAATTGAATTTTATTATTCATTATTAGTCTCTAAACATGACTATAGTATTCGTGTTTTTCCATTTTTGTCCTGTTTGTGAAAACGTATTGACCCTTAAAACGATTTAAGTAAAAGAAGTTTTTTATAAAATCCAATAAAATAATATTTTTATAATATTACTCTTCATTTTTATACTTGTTTTGCTCCTTCATTTTGTCTTGATGGCCCCTAGCAAAAGCCTCTGTTTTAAATGTGGCCCCTGAGGATAGACTGCTCCAGACCTTAAACTTTTTAAACTAATCTTCCCTGGATTTGCATGGTTTGTCCAGCTGACGATGGTTACTCAATTTAAAATAAAACATTAAAAAACAAGTTTATATAGTTCCTATTTTCAACCATACAAAAACCAAATCCACATTAGTCCCTAAACTGTGCAGCTTTCAAGGATTGAGGGCCATTATAATGGCTGCAGGGCAGAATGAATGTATAAATAATAACAAAAAAAAAACAACCTGCAGTTTGACAGAGTTCGCCGAGGCCATCACCAAATCACCACCGCTGTCTGCGGGAAAAATAATGATTTCATTTATTCAACACCAGACCTTATTTATTTTCACATTAAATGCTAACTTTTTTGGTTTACAGGACAGCTGTTGCCACTCGATGTGCATGTCAAACTTTTTTTTAGGTAGAAAATATATATCAAGAGCAGAACTTTATCTCTGATGGGACTTGTCTGAATGAAACTGTTTTTTTGGAAGTAAAATTTTATAATATAGATTAATAGAAATAAAGAAAATGCACCCCGATATATAAAAAGAAAAGAAAAGGAAAAAAAAAAGTTTGGCCTTGAGCAGCATTTGAAGCAAATTATCAAAATCTTGAATTTCCTTGAATATTTGGGGGCAGTACAGAATAAAAAGCCAACAAAAAGTAATGGTTAGATTTAAAAAAGCTGTTAAATCTATATTTTGGTTTCACTGTGTCTCAGCTTTCCCACTAGTCTGTTCTTAAAACTGAGTTTTCAGAATAAAACAATAATACAACTGTACATTTTGATGAATATTCAGTAAAGCTGACTTATAAATAAAATATATATATATACTATTTAAAATAAACTTAAAATAATAGGGTAAGTATTTTATTTGTTATTAATAATTAAAAGGGAAAGACGATGGATAATGCATATTTTGAATCCCTGTTTTATCTATATTTTACTTTTTTTTAAGTAAGCCATTTTATTTATTCTATTATTATATAGCAATTTATCATCTCTTTTTTCAAATATATAACTTAGTAAAAATTAAGTAGGACTGTGATGAATCAGGCTTTCAGTTTTTGTCACTCACTGCTAGTCTCACAAGCGGCTAACATTGCTAATTAGCTGTTGCTAACTTGCTAGCTTAGCTATCTATATTTATTTCACTTATGGCTCATATTTAAACTTTAACTATTTTAATTATGGAAATACTCCCAAATTAAGAATATTAAAGACTATGATTTTTGATAGTTTTTCCTTATATATGTTATTAAAATTGTCTATTTTGAAATTCCAACCGATATTTTCTTAATTTAATCATGTTTTCAATCATAATTTCTTAAAATAACGGGATTAAACTGAACCTATAAACTGATTTTATTTGATTTCGAGCATGATTTCCGCCCAAATTCCTGAAGTATTATACAATCGTAGTAAGTACACAACTCAATACCACCCTACTACATCCACGAAAATAGACCACCTCTACCGATATACTTCCGTAATAAAGTCTACATTTGTTTTCCACCAAATACATGTTTGCTCCTTTTTTTATTTCCCCCCTTCAGGCTGGTGGTAAATGTGTCTTTCCTGAACCTCTCCTCATTCATACCAAACTTTACCAATTCGGTTTTTTAACAAGCAAACAACAGTTGCCCAAGAGCACTCCCTCCTAAACCAATCTCTTCCTGCACCATAATTACATCAAACAGAACATGTTGTGCACCGAGAGGACTATTTCTGTATTCCCGTCAAGAGCCAGTTTTTCTCTCCTTCTGCTTCCAAGGAACATCCTTCAGTGACGAGCGAGTGTGAGTGCGTGTTATTCCGGGTGGGAGCTCGAGTAGTAAAAAGATGGTTTGCTGGCAGGGGGGCGTGTGATTCTCCAGGTGGCAAGGGGGCGCCCCCCCGCCCCCCCGCCCCAGCCTTCCACTGCCCACTGCCAATTACCCCTCCACCTGTAGAAGGCATCATATCTTGACCTTCTGTGTGAAAGTCGCTTTTCTTCTGACGGTTTAAAAGGGATTTTGAAGTCAACGCTTTAACCAACTGTTGGTTTAAAAAGCCATCCTTCAAGAAAGCCACGACTATTACGGGCTTACTATTCATATCTTCATCACAGTTTCCACACTGGCCCGTCTATGTAATACGATGGCTCTCCGGGCCCGAACTACAGAATAGTCTTTGTTGGACGGATCTTATAATTGTGCAATGTTCCAGGCCTTAATGGGCAATTACACTCCAGACCGGTACATTTATTTATTCAAAGCCATCGCTACCATGGCAATAGCGTTTGTCATGTTCATGCTGCCTCACTGTCATTTAACTTTTTCAGCCCGTTTTTTTTTTTTCAGATCTCCACACTTTTGGGGGAAAGAATCTGTCTTCGTTTTCTTGTCACAGAGGCCGTAACACATCATCATCATCATCATCATCGAACCCACAAAAGTACACTTTTCTTTCAGCGCTGAGCCATCCAGACAGGGAGACTTTTCAAGCTGTATTTTCTTTTGGGTGCATTAAAAAGGGATAGAATGTGAAGCCAACAAAAACATGGATGGAAGTTTATTGATGGTCATGGCAACAGATCCCCGGGAGATTGGTCAGTTTAGGACAATTAAAAACTCAAATAGGCGTTCAATTATAGCGAGGTGCTAGCACAGATGTGCTAAAACACATGGCATAAAAGAAAAAGTCACACATAAAAAAGTTTTATCAAGACAAGCACTCAATAATGTTATGGCACACACCTGGAAACAAACTTAAATTTAAAAAATAAATCACATAAGGCAGGTTTCATTAAAAGAGTTCAAAGATTATACAGCAAGTAGTGCCATCTAGTGGGCTCTGAACATGAAAACAATGCTTTATGAAGCTTCATCAATTTTGGCAGACATAAAAAAGCACTTGAACTTCTGTCGTTTTTGTTTGTCGCGTGAAAGTTTAGTTTTTTTAAATTCACTTTTTGGTGCATGACTTTGTAACAGTTTTATTTTTTTCCAAAAGACATGTCTCTAACATTTTGCTTTTGAGTGTACACAAAATTATCACAAAGCGAATATCTTGTGAATACTTTTTCCTGTTTCTCTCCTTGTTTCCCATAATTTTCCCGCAACTTATTACGCGGTTCAAGGTGGTGTGTTGGACCATCCAATGGACATTCACCATCTGCAATCCGCAATCATCCAGCCATTCATATACAGTACACTGCACTTCCCATAGACAGGCGTCAGCTCGTCTTACAGTTCAGGCTGATGAACTCTGAAACTTACCCCAAATTTCCACTGGATCCATCTCCACTTCGTTCTGAATTGCCGGAGCAATTTGGACTCATTAAAGTCAATTAAAGTTATTCCACCGATCGCATTGCAGCACGTACTCAGCTCCGGCTCAGCTCCTTCATAGCCCCGGCATCAAGCAGAAATACGCAGGAGGTCTATTTTTGCCAGTTGACGGAGCCATCATGCTTCAAATTGACAGCGATTGGAAAAGGAACTTACAAAGCATCCGGTAAATTTCAAAATAAAACACAATAATCAAACTCCCAATTGTGTAACACGACTTTGTAAAAATCCGATGCCACTCACCCATGGTTGGAGTTAAAAAATATCATTGTTAACTTCAGATCAACCTCAGAGCGAGTGACGTTTACATCTGGAGATGCCCATTACTACGCGAATTCGATTAATCCCGTGCAAGCTTGTAGTTTCGGGTCCCCGCAAAGAGCTGAAACTGATCGGAGACGGACCAGGAAGGGATGCAGGTAGCGAGGGTTTGCCGTGCGGTCGGAGCTAAAAGGTGCCGCAGTCAGAAAAAGTGGAGACGGATCCAGTGGAAATTTGGGATACAGATTTTTCTGGACATTCTGATTTTACTCACCAAAAACCGGTCAAAGGTTAATAGAGAACACTAAATTGTCTTTAGGTGTGAGTGTTTGTGTGAACGGTGGTTTGTCTCTCTGTGTTCTGTGACAAGCTGGTGATTCAGGATGTTCCCGGCATCTTGCCCTACATGCAGCTAAGATAGGGTCCGGCCCTGCACAACCCTGATAAGGGAAAAAAACAGTCGAAAATAAATCAACTAAGGGCCTAAAAAAAACAAGTTTTTTCAATATTATTTCTGCTTGCACTAGACCAGACATGGTTCAAGTGTGGCTTGTGGGTCATATCGACCCTTTTACTGTATTTATGCTGCCACCAAGATGAGAGAAGAACTGACCAATGTGAAGATGTACAAAGCGACAACCAATAATTTAATTGTTAATATCAATTCATTCGTTTCTTTAGGACCCATTTCCTTTTATAAGGACCCATTTCCTTTATTTTCTTTTTCCTTCTGGTAAATATTTATAGTGACATGAACTAACTTAAATTTATATTGCCTTCACATTTAGAAAAAAAAGGCATTTTATATCCATTTTTTTTAATAAGTATATAAAACGGTTACATTTTTTTTAATGGTTTTCGTTTTTTCTTGTTTTTTCCATTACATTTTGGCTCACGCTCCTCTCTTTTAGCTGGTGGCCCCTCAGAACAGTCACAATATATATCGTGGCCCCTGAGGAAAATGGTATTGCCCACTCTAGTACCAGACTGTATGAGCGCTGATACGAATATTTCACGAACCAAAGCGCAAACCAAACTGTCCTGCATGTGCTCTGAATTGTTTCTTTCAATAAACCTCTCGAAAAAGTTAGTCGTATCCCACAATGTTTCACTTGAGCCTGCTAATATACCAATAACGTTCTGGCACGGCGCGAGAACAGTGGAAACTCGAGGAGGGAGTCGAGGGGAAATGGTTTCATGGCTGAGCTGACTGTTTGAATTAGTGTATCTGAAATGGGCATCGTCTGCTAGCACTCTGACATGGTGTCGCTCTCGCCTTTGGCACATATCCATCCCTTCAGACTGACACACACACACACACAGAAAAACATACAGTCACAGAAGCATACACGCATTTGCCAACGGAAACACACATCAAGCTCTTAGCTTCCTTTCTTCCGACCTCCCCGCTGAGTCTGACACGACATCCACCATCCTCCTTGAGAGCTGCCAGACTGGCAGGACGGGAGGAGACTGACGTGTGATGCTGAAGGACAGGAACCAATGTGTCTTTGGATCCTCAGACAAAGACCTAAATGATAAACCATTTTCTCGACAGAAAGACAACTGAGCAAAACACGTGATGATGTGTCTAATGAAGAATAAAGAACCCTTCAGAATTTTGAGTTACAACAGGCCCTGGAATGATTTATACTTTTTTCCCATTTTTTCCCCTTTTGTCTTTTTAAAAACGATTAACAGGAAAGTATTATTAAGCCATAATTTTGCAAGTAACTATCTTTATTTTTTCATTTTACTAAAACATATTTTCGATTTCAATTAAATAGTTAACATTTGTATTGTTTCCATAAAGACATGAAATTAACACACACCAGAGTAAAAATGGATATATTGCCAAATAAAACCTTCAACATTAAATTAATAAGAAACAACGATATAGTCGAAGTTAAAATATCTATAGATAAATCTGAAGCAGGAGTGTCCAACTCAATCCCAAAAGGGGCTAAAAAACTTTGGCAGTCGAGGTCAATGGATGAACAAAATGTACAATTACCAAACTGTCAAATACGTAGGAAGTATGAGTCTGATTGTTATATTGACTTTTCATTTTTTATTTTCCATTTAGCTCAATTATTTCTTCACTAAACACTATTGGTATGTCACAATATAAATGTGAGCGATACCCAAAATTCACTCATTTTCTACTTACTCCCAATTTGACTAAGGGTAATTTGTTCCTTTTAAGAGTTATAGGCCAAAATGTTTCTTCATTTTAATGTAGCGACTGGAGCTCAGTTGTCTTCGTCTTTATCTTCGTCCAAAAACACACATTTAAAAACATCCAAATACCTCCATACTGCTCGTCTGTAGCATCCATCTTGTAATGAAGCCTCAACGAGAGGAATTGTTCCGAAAACAAGTCTGTATTTTAAGCATGTTTGTAGCAGAAGTTTAAAGAACAACAAGCGATACAGACAGGAAGTATGTCGGGTTAATATCCAGAGTGTGCACAGTCTCACATACTTTTCGACCAACCTTCAAACGGGCCACATAAGATGAGTAAGCGTGCAAGAGTTGTTCCCCGAGCCTTGAGTTAGAATCATGTGGTCTAGAGGAGGGGTTCCCAAACTTCATCATGGCAAGACCACCCAAACACCTCTAGTCTTTGGCCGGCGAACCCGGACAAAATTCTCTTCTTTGTGTTAAAATGATAAAATGCTTTTTTTTCCCGACATTATGTCAGATATTTAGTGAAGTAGTGACGGTTACTTTTGGAAGGATTTAAGCCCTTGTTAAAAGGAGATTTATATGATATATATTATCTTCCCTTCCCTTTTCGGAGGCCGCCCGAACACACGCTTTGACCGGTGGAAAGCATTATTTATCGTTTTGCTGTGACTTTGAAATTGAAAAAAAAAAAAAAGTTACGTTGGACGAATGAACTGTGAAAATGATGAAATCCAAATGAACTTCTTGTTGAAATTGAGGTCAAGGGCTCCTAGTGTCGGTTGAATTATGTCCCCACAACCCAAGGAATACCTGAGAGACACACAGTATTTGGATAAAGCTCTCCAGGTCTCAACAGCTTAGTCCAATCTGTCCAGGGCTGTCCAAACCCTCGCCTGCGCTCCTGACCACAGGTCCAGACATCGGCTCTTTATTGTTCCTTCCACTGCGGTAATGGAAACACAGTCAATGTGGCAGAGAGGAGAGGAAAGTGGTGGCCGCAAGCTGTGGGCCCTGGACCCTGCATGGTCCCTTCATGGTTGTCATCTCTTTACTAACTCACACATATGCAGAACCACACACAAGCGATCCTTTTCTTTCCTCTCCCAAGTCGACACACACTCACACACACACACACACGGCGTATATACACACCATTATGAGGTAGGAAAGCCGCACTGTAGTGAAAACACACGCCGCCCCTGCATCCCTTCAAATGGTAGGAAATCCTGGACATGTCGAGCACGTTTAAAAAAAATACTTGAGGTTTTTCGCTGAAATTGGGATCGCCTCGTCTCGTCGTAACGCGATGCCTCCTTACGTCGAAAAAAAACCCAAAGTGTCCATATGGAAGCGATTGCACGCTCATACAAATGAACGCATGCCGCGTTGCTAATGAGGGCGACTGTGATGTTTTATGTTGTTATCCTTCCGTGTGGCTTTAGGTAATGGCTGCCTAGGATGGGAGGGTTCTTAGCACGCTCGCAGGGGGGGTCGGAGGGGGGGTCCTGGCACTATTGTTACAGACTAAACACATTTAACAGTGCTCCTAGCCTTTAAATCATATCACTTCCACACATAGCAGGTAGGCTTTTCTGGTTAGCTATCTGGATTTGTTTAGTTTAAATGGCTCACAGGAGCCAAAATGATGGGGCGGGGGGGGGTTGCTGTGGGGGGTGGGCAGTGCTCTGTTTTCTCCAAACAACCGCGGAGGTTCATCTGAGGAAATTGGGACACTTTCAAAACAACGGTATTGTGTTGTCATTTCACACGTTCTCGACTCCGGCGTCTTTATTAAACACGTTTAAGTCAGATGTACAAGGTTTTGTATTGAGTAGCAGCCAGGGGGGGGGGCACATGGAGAGGAGACACAGGGGGACGTGATGGACGGAAAATATATACGGGAAGATGGTAACGGGAATAAGAAGGAGAGGAAGACGATTACGGATGTGGTACATGACATAAAGGGCCGTGTGTCACGATACAGGGGATACGGCATTATATTGTGATACTGTAGGAACAAGGATATAATTGTAGTATCGCACGATTACATGACTCCTGCTTTAAAGTATTTACAAACCGCATAACTCGTAACATTTGTATTAAACCAATACATTTCCAAACATTAGCTGCAATAACTGCTGGAGTTTACTGTATCCTCTCGTTCTTAGTCCTCACCAGGATCTTGCAGGATTTTATTGTTTAAACTTGAGGAAAAAATATGAATAAATTGGAGGAAAAAAAACATACTGTGCTGTTGAATATTGATTAAGTATAGTGAAACTTTTCTTTTTTTTTCGCGATTAACCGTTGCATCGATATTTGTACCTAATAGTATACAGTTTTATTAAGACACAAAGTATTTTTAGCAATCCTCAAGATGATTGTACTTATTATAAATATAGCTTTCTTTCCGACTTGATCGCAAATGAAATTTGGTTCCCAATTGTCTAAACCGTGGGTATACAGTTGGAGATGTAAAGATTGCAGACCTCTGCCAAGCAGCTCCATTTCGCTTGTGTTGTCGTTAATGCTTTGCCCAATATTTCCGCCCCACTTGTTAATCGCAATGAGCTCAGTCGGACAGTTGGTAGGAATAGTGTGACATTCTACACAAACAAAAACTAGGTGAAAAAAATGTGTTAACACAGGAGCTAAATACTATAAATCTTTTTGTACCACAGACTGGTTTAACATTGGAAATATACTCACGGACCAACCTTTTGATCAAGAGTCACAGACTATTTTACTATAAAACAATGCTATTACTTCAGAGAAAATACCATTGTTATTTTTTTTATAAAACACCTTTTAGACATGAATAATCAAAAGAACAGAAATTATATGATTTATTTTTCTTTCATGCAACCACTACTTCAAAGGATTCGTGGCTCCAGATGGTACCTCAGAACACCACCAAAATGTTAAACTTCCTCCTTTATTAAAGGAATTACAATTTCACTTTCAAGTTTTTTAGTTGATTTTCTCACAGACAGTCAATTGCATGACATCCATGGCGCAGGTTATTAAAGGGAAAACCTTTACAAAAGTGTGTTGAAATCATGTTACCCCCTCTTTTATTAATACAATATTACAAAACATTTGGTTTTTTTTACACAAATTCAACATTATGAACTGCAGTTAGAAGAATATTTTTCCACAAACATCTTTGACTCAGTGGTGGATATAACCTGAATAAATAAAACGTAGAGAAAAAATGCTTTATATAAAAATAGAATTGAGCACTAGTGTTGCAAAAGTACTTATGTGTACATCGTTATGTACTGTCACATGTCAGCCTCACGCTGCGTTCTGTAACATGCTTCCATAACACACCTCCGCTCGACCCGCACGTATATTGTTCAATCATTAGCGTTTAATCGGCAGGACGCCCGCGAGGTAAGTGGGAATCTGTATCTTTCTATTTTCTGATCCTGTCGGTGTGGTTCCCTGTTATCAGCCCCGGTCAGGGTTCTGCCTGTGTGAGGTTTTTTTTTTTTTTGTCTCCCAGTGTTGTTGCAGCCTGTGTAATCATGGTATTAATTATTAGCTGTTTGCTCTCCATCAACAACCTCCCCCGGGGCGGGCACGGTGCCTGGGCTGCCAAGGGCTTCTGGCTCTGGATGTCTCATCCACTATAAATCTGCACGGTTAACATCACCATCAGTGTGTGAGCATCACTTCTTCGTCGAGTGGGGGGGGGGGGGGGTTAAGAAAACGTGGATTTTCCAACATCTATGGTTTACAAAATAACTTCCAATGCTCTTGCAACATTTTTTTTTTTCTAAACATGAATCTTGCAAAAGGAAAAAAAAAAACTATGTGTCCCTATGGGCTTCGCCTAAATGGTGTGAGGAAAGATGTCTCACATTATCCTGCTTGGTGTCCTCGGGCTATAAACCGTGAATTAGACTCAGTTGTGTCTCACCTCACATGTGTCCCTTTCTCTTTTTACGCCACAGGCGAATCCCCATCACTCAAGAACATGCACGTGTTTATGTTCACTTTGTCTCCCTCGCATGGCACCACCGGCGTCGCTCCTTCAAGACTGATTCGCGAAAAGGATCGTCTTGGAGAAAGTCACCGCATCTGGCAGTGATTGTGACGCCACAGGCAGTGTGTGTGTGTTAGTGTGTGTGTGTGTGTGTGTGTGTGTGTGCGTTCTGATGAGGGAGTCGGCAAAGGACGGCGGTTGGCTATTAGCCGCGAGTCTTCAGGGGTAAGACACGACTCACCCTTAACGTTGACCTCTGGGACCTCGCTCACTTTTCCACTTGGGCAAGCCGAGACTTCTGAAAACAATTTAGACTTCAGCGTACGGCGATGATTGATCCTGACAATTTTACTACCCGTCATGACAAAATGACCGAAACGTCAAAGAGCATCCGTGAGCCGGAGGGCTTTGGAGCGATCGCCAGGAAAGTAGCATTAAGCATTTTTTTATAAAAATCAAGAGATTTAAAACATTATCCATCATTACAGCCACTTTTACCTCCACTGTTCCTTCGCAGTCAAGAATATAGACTTTCAAAATGCTTTACGTTGAGTTTAAATATATTGCTTCAAGCGCTCGGAGAAAATCCTGCTGCGTTTATTTGGAAGTTCTGACAGAACGAGGGTTAAGTCTGGCCTCTGTTTCCTATTTTTATTGAAATACTTTTGTGGTTCGATGCTATAAAATGGGGTTGGCAGTTTGCGGTAGTCGTGATGGCTGTGTCGCAGGGATAAGAATGACCAGATTCGTATGGCAGTAAAGTTCTTTTTAGGCTCAATTTGCTGTGCATTTTTAGTCGGGTCATCGTACATAACCATTACCTTTTATGTCCATTTTTAATGGGCTTTAAAAGAAGGTAGTTAAAAATTGTCAAAACTATTGAAATGTGTGTTAAGATTATCCTCAACTTTTTTCATTTTCAACAAGAAAATGGAAATTATTGGCATATGCGGAAAGTACTGCATAGTCTTCTTAAAGCATCTTAAAGATTAAATAAAAAAAAATGTCTTTACAACATTCCATCAATTTTATTGGTTTATTTATTATACTTTTCAAAAATAATTAAAGCATGTTAATGTCTAAATGAATAGTATTTTCACTAGAGAAGGGTTGATGAAGCTTCATGAGGTATTGCTGTATAATCTTAGGCTTTCAGTGACTGTTTCAATGAAACCGCCAATCGTTTTACTAGCTTACTGAGATTTAAATGTTCGTTGCACATTTTGTTACCATTTTTACACGTTCCTGTTTGCCTTATGTTAATGTTTGCACACATTTTTGTATACTGTTTACGTTAAATTAAAAAATCGTAAACTATTTGTATTCACTATTTTCTACTAGTTACACTGTTCTTTTAATAAATATTTTTGATACAACGTAACATTCAGTCAGCAGCTGATATATGGCATATCGAGGGGTAGGGTTGTCCCAATTCTTTGTGGAATGTTTCTTGACACTTTTAAACCCTTGTGATATGTCTGGGTCAAGGTGACCCAGTGGTTAAATAAGGGTTAATGGGTAGACGAAGGGCTGAGGGTAGTGATGAAGGTTCATGAAGCAGTGTCATTATCTTCAGAGTCCACTAGATGGCGGTCTGCACGATTTTCCTTTGTTTTGAACAACTGTTCTAATGAAACATCACATCATTTTTACACTGATGGCGCCACCTACTGACCTCTAAACAACATGACACTGCTTCTTGAAGCTTCATCACTCCATCACTAGCTAAGGGGTAGAATTGAGACGCAGCCTAACATTTATTTCCAGGTGAAACTCACCGACCAAATATCTTAAAGATGATGATGGTGATAGTGCTTTATTATTTTCTACCTTCTTAAATGTTCTCTGTGCTTTTGTTAAAAGATTAAAACATGTAATTATACCCTCAGATTTATTACATCAGTAACTGTTTTTTAATACTTTGGTTAAAGTGCCAGAGATGTTATTTAATAAATATATGGATCATCAAATTGATACTGAAGCCCCTCTTTTACAACATTTGGCATATCTGTGAATAAGGGACTTGGACGGATTTGCATTTTGTGTTGTTTTCATCTTTAAAATAAATGAAAGGATTTTTTGGAGAGTCTGTTGTATTAATTAACAACTTCCAACGTTCCCCTGTGGTTTTCAAGCACTTTGAAGATTTCTTCACAATAGACGGAGAAAATCCTGTGATTGGATCACAATGCCACATGTTGGCTTATTGCTAGCGCAGGAATTGTATCGTAAAAGCAAAACAAACAAAAAAAAAAAAAAACCCTCATGGGAATCATGACAGGAAAAATTCAAAGCAGGAAATGCTGCCAAACACCAACGAGGGGAGGAAGAGATTTCACATCTCTCGCTGTAAGATAGAGATGTTCTAATCCTCATCGTCATTGTTCAGCTTCTTTACAGACCGGTCTGAGGACGACACCACTTTTGACGGAGGAGAGAGGATCGTTGCCAGGGAGGCTTTTAAAAAGTTAATGGGCTAACTGTGTAATCTTCCGAGGCGTTATCTTGTTCACTGTGAGGATTAGCTCTAAAGGGAAAATGACAATGTCAAGAACAAAAGTGATGTTGTGACAAAGGTTTGATCCTGAACGCAGGAATTATCCGCGTCGCTCGACCGTATAGACCTAAGAATATACATCCGACATTAAAGATTCGAAGAAAGTGTAATTATTATTCATGCGGAGGGAAGAACTAGCATGTAAAAGTAATATTCCCACAAGGTCCACGTTTTTCTAGCCTTATCTTGGTCTCTAGTTGTAGAGAAGTAGAATGGACAATCGGGACTTAACAGTCGAGGTTTGGGTTGATGAAACTTCATGAAGCAATATTCTTCTTCTAAGAGTCCACTAGAGGGCGCTCTCTTCTCTTATAATCTACTGTAAGAACCTTAGTTTAAACTGAGGGCGCCACCTACAGAGTTCTTAAAACACGGCCCTGTGTCATGAAGCTTCATCGGCACATCGCTGCGTACAATTGCGAACAAACTACGTCAACGTCTACCACTTAACGTGATTGAAAATTATGCAAAAAGTCAACTAAGCCGGCTAACTAGCTAAATGTACTTGTCCAATATCAATCATGTATGTATCACAGTGGTCCCCTCACCCTTGAACACATTTACAGAAACTATAAAAGTCCCGACAAAACTGTAAACTCCCATGATGCCTTTCTACACACTACTAATACTAACACTTAATACTATACAATAATATTTACATTTTACGTCAATTTTTCTATGTCAAAAGTGATCGACAGCTGTGATTGGTTGGCTGGGCGGCAAAGCATTATGGGAGATGTTCCGGTCACCGTTACTGAGAGGGACGTTGAGACTTCAAATGTTCAAATATATGTTGTTCATTTAAAAAAGTCAATGGTTTCATTTTTTTGCCTCCTCAAGAAACGAGGGAACACTGTACATTATTATTAGTAAACAAAAGAGATCCACATCTATGTCTACTTTGATGATGATCAATTTTGTCTCTGATATATATTTTGTCTTTGTAGAAAACATGTGCAGCTATGATTTTATTGTTCCTTTACTTGTTCTTAATGTTGTTTTTGGTCTCTAGTTAAAAGGTTTGAGTCTTAACTGGGTCTTGGTCTCAGCTATTGTGATCTTGTCTACAAGTCAACGACGTACTGACGGAGGAAAAAACATTTATTTCATTCATTTTAGAAAATTTGAATTCATTTAATGGTGCTTATTTGAAGTATTATTGGAAGTAACCGAAGAGACACAGACTTCCCTCTCTCATAGCTTCTCAGAAAGATGTCCTCAGGAGCACAGAGGACCTTCATACATAAATGAAATGCTAGATTAAAAAAAAATTGTATAGATAACATTTTCTGCAGTTTTAATATGAGGAAGTTTTATAATAGGTGTATCAACAACCACATAACAGATCGAAGCTCATCTTATATAAACGTATACCTTGACTCCATCCTGCAACAATGTGTCCTGTTACTCAAGAGCTGGATGCTGCCAGTGTGTCTCAGGTAGGAGCTGCAGTCCTCTGGCACCAGTAACCTGAAGCCTCAAGGAAAGACAGGGTCACCCTTCTCCTTGTTTTTCCCCGAACAATGGACCTGAAAGAAAACCCAATCTCTATCGCTTACAGCCAGGTGCTGCTCGCCTCCTCAGACAGAAAGTTTGAAGACTGCTGCGGTAAGAGTTTCGTCTTTGTTAACTGACGTCTCTTCCAAACACGTAATTAATCACGCAACATCAGTAGAAGTTGGACGATGACAGGCAGGGGTCTAGGAGTGGCAAGGAGATGGAGGTTGCACCAGAAACAGCGCTAAGAATAGCACTGGTTGTTTGTGTGTGTGTGTGTGTGTGTGTGCACACACTTTTCACACGTGTGTTGTCATCGTCTGTGATCTGCAAGGTAAACACCAAAAAAACGTTTTTCTTCTCACACATTTGTTTCAGAACAAAATCATTATTTAAATGTGGTTTTTCAATAAAGGGTATCCCGTACAGCAAACTCATGGTCCGGGGGGCAATTCTGGCCGGCGAAATCATATTATGTGGCCCGCATGAGTGGTAAGCTAAAACTGTAAAGTAGATTAATGTTAATTTTTTGACACATAAATAAACCTTATTGTGTCGATGTTTTATATAAGATAGGGCACTTGAAAAAAGAGTACTACAATACTGTAGTGACAATGATCTATTAGTATTATCATACGAGTATTTGTCTCCGGTGTTGCAGAACTCACAGACCATTTGACACTTGAACTCGTAACTGCTTTCACTTTTCTTTTTTTTTAAATATGTCCAAACATGAGTTTATAAAACCTGCTGGAGTCGACTGTATCCTCTCGTCCTCAGTCATCGCCGGGATATCATTTCGCATTTGACTTTGGAGGATGTAATGTCCGTCCATAAAATAAAAAATACAAAATGTAATTATGTTATTTCTCAGGCCGGACACCTTGAACCTGAGATAACACAAGGGTTAAACATACTTTATTGAAATATAAACCATTAAAGAATGATGATTAAAAATCGAATGAGACTATATGACTTGAAATAATAAAAAATGAAAATATTGCAAACATAAAATAAATTGATTCAGTACTTTTGAATATCAGTATCATTAAAAAATATATTTTTGATATATTGGTGTATTAAGGTTTTTTCACACCCCAAGTATCACAGTCTTAAAGGTGTTTTAAAAATAGCCTATGATACTCGACATGTCGAGACACTTCTTCATAAAACTATTTATGGGACCTTCTTCTTGCAGAAAAACCTGCCCAGATATGTATGTTATGGTAAGTTGATTTTCTTCTTTTTTTTATGTTTTAACACCTTTAATTGGGTCTTTGTTACAAAAAAAGATTGGGGGGGTCATAGAGTTTCTTAACATCAGGCTAATCCTGTAATTGTTTGTCTAAACACGTGTTCTTCATGGAGCCTCTGCACACACACATGCTTATCAAACACGGCATGTATGAAGAAGGATGATCCCGAGGAGACGATGTGGTCGCGAGGCCGAACCAGACTTTAGTCGTTGGTCGCGGTGCAGATAAAAGTTTCATGAGAGGCGGTTATGTTCCGTCTGAGTCCTGCTCGTCTGAGTCCTGCTGCAGCCAGATTGGGGCTCGACTGTTGGGCCAGAGATAACCAGCGGTGGTCTTGGAAAAAAAACATTGATAAAAGGAGTCGACTCAGACGCTGCAAATAAACAAACTAACTTGTTTTTTTTTCAATTGAAGCTCATGGTAGGATTTATTCAAATGGGTTTCTTATGAATCCAGAGAGAGAACGAACTATTTTGAGTCGGTGGTCTTTGTCACTTGTCCGAACCCTCAACGTTGAGTGTAATATTCCTGCCGACTGTCCGAGGGTGTGCATGTTCCTCCTGCAAACGGCCTGTCAGGAGTGACGACTGATGGTGCGGGACAGTGCGATAGGAATTATCTGATGCTGAGTGGAATGACAAGAGCTCCAGAGACCACAGCTAATTGACAACCTCTGCGAGATAGCACAAGACTTTCTAACCACAGGAAGAGGAATTTTTTTTTTTCTCCCATCACTTCTGAGCCAATCCTTAAGTTTTAAAAAGTCTCATGAGTGATTTCTTATATTTTATGTTTTACATATAGGCTCAAACTAACTGTGGAGAAAAAGTTTGTGAAAAGGAAAAGTTAAAAACATTAATAGAAAACATTATATTTTATGTAATAATTGTTTTAATTTTAAACGTTTTTTGACTCGTGCAGTAGAAAAATAGCTCTTGTTTAGTAAACAATTAACATCAGCAGATCAAATGATTTCAACTTTACGGTTACATTATCCTGACTTCAGCAGTATTTTTTCTAGGACGTGGCCTTTAATATAATCCTTTAAAAAAGAAAGAATGAATAAAAAGACGACATGTTAAAATACATTTTGTAATTGCCAACACAAAAGTGTGAAAGAGATTTTAAAAATGTGAATCAATATAGAGAAAAAAAAGTAATTAATTGTTATTAAATGAGGCTCATTATTTGCCCTAAATAAATCCCTCGGAAAAGAACAATGAATCAGTTCTAATCAATAATTATGAGTGATCGTCGTAAAGAAAACAACTTGAGATATAAAAAAAAAAAGAACAGTAGGTTGCATGAAAGCCACGAGTTCTTTAACATTTATATTAAACTGCATATATTTTTTAAAATAGGAGCTGCTTATATTAGTTCAGATTTGTTTAAATGGACTTTGTTTGACTGTATACACTGTTTTTGTAGGTCAAACTTATTATATACAAAATGTTTTCAATTTAAATTGTAAATTTAAAAAGCGAATAGTAATAATATGTAATAATATGTAATAATAAGTAATAATATAATTGTGAAAAGCGCTTGAGAAGTAAACGCATACTATATTTACTACTATATTTTTTGACAAACAAAGAGAAAAAACAATTAATAATATTTAGTGAGTTGCCACAATTGCATTAGGAATAAATATATTAACAAAAAATAATAACTGGGTAATAAAACATCAATACATATGAGTGGTTGTCGGTGGTATCCCCACATCAAAAAGTCAAATAAAAAGTACTTTGTAACAAGTTAAAATGCGCGTTTCAAACCTGAACTAAAAGTTTTATAAATAGTCGCACACTCACCTCATGAGGGCGCTATAATCGCATGAATGTTCAAGGATGACCGAGAGGCCCCTGGACTGTTGACATGAATCCTGGTCCTCCTGTCACGTTCTGTCATTCTACTGCAGGACTTAACCAAAATAAATAAATAAATAAATAAAAACACAGCTCAAAAATCCCTCTTTTAAATCTAAAATTAACGTTCATTTGATGCCTTAATTTTTCCAGGTTCTCGTTGCTATTAGTGTTTCATAAGAGGCTCATCACCTTTTCACACTCATCGCTTACAATTAGCCTCCTGGGAGAACCTTGACAGAACAGTCTGCCGGGAGATTTGTTCACTCTGTCAACAGGCATCAGTTCAGGTGGGATGAGACCCGTGTCGAGGAATTACTGGAACAGAAGCACATCTGCCAAACTCCCTTATTGCACTGGCATCAGGAGAGCGTAACCCGGGCCCTGCTCCTTGACTCTACAAAGTGACTTGTGTGTTTATTTATTTTAATGTCATATTGAATATGACATCTCAAATCAGTCACGAGGGAGGTGGGAATCCTGTTGGAAGTGTAGCAGTTTTTAGACGTTTATAGCTTTGAAAACGTCTGGATTTTTTAGATTAACAGAAAGAGTGAAACAAAGAGCTGTCTGTCAAGATGTTGAGCAGCTTTTTCTCCATATTCTGTTTTAGAATTCTTGTTTTAAAGACTTTGTCCCCACCTGTCGGTGGCTATCGGGAACAGCACCGGTTATGTTAGCCTCGTTATTACTTTTAAATAATTTTTGAAATAAAATATAGTTTATTTAATTTTAACATTTATATGCAACCACAAATATTATTTTCCTAAGGAAACTATTTGGAGTTTTTCTTTTCTCATAAATTTAATTAAATTACTTTTAAAACATGCTTCCATCTTCATCATGCGTGTCCGTGTCAGAAAGAAAAAAACAAATAAAAGAAGAAAAATGATTTTAATGAAATGCTTTTGTATCCATGGAATGGTTTGTTTACGTGAGTAACATGTTTTTTTTTTTAAAGACAAACGCACAAGACATTTCGGTAATATACATTCTTATATACACAAAAAACAATGTTTTCAAACAATCCAGGAAATTAGATTAGTCTTTATTAATCTAAGAGCAAACTCAACACGGAGATGTGTTTTTAAAGAAAAAGGAAGGTGCTGCTGTGAGTTGTTTTATTTTTAGAAAGTGTCTGAAGTACTGGTGAATACAAGTGTACTTGGATAATGATTATTTATAAAGTTATATACGGAGACAGAGTAAATTAATGTTCCCGCATCACAAGACACACAAAGAGCAGGAAGGAATGCTTATTATACGTGGAATCAAAAGACATCTGTATGAGATCAAAATTAAAGAGGAAAAAAAAAAAAAAAATCGGTGTTTTTTCTTATATGAAAAGAAAGTTTGTCATTTGCTTTTTTTGTTGATTTCCTTCCTCTCCCTCCCGCTACAGTATCTTCAGATAGAATAAGTTATTTTGGTCCGGGGGAAAGGCAACAACTATTTCATCCAGGAAAATCTGCATACTTGTGAGATTGTTGTTGTTTTTTTTTTTTGCTTTCTACAACTTCAAAATAAAAAAAAAATAGTTGTTTTTTTTTCTTCTGCTCTGTACAAACTAGAGATACCGAGTGGGAGGATGAAGGTAAGAGTGCGAGGGAAGATGGTGTCCCTGAGAGTGTGTGTTTGTGGAACACTGCTTAGATGGTCTCCACGTAATTGGAAGGAAACAAGCCTTGACGTCCATCTTTGCTCCACCCTCTCCACCAGGCTTTGTCCACCGTCTCCACATCCGTGATGATGTCACCGGGCTCGAACGAGATCTCCGTTTCATCCTCTGTAAGGGGAAAAAAACTTGTTTTTCTCGGCAAATGGAAGGTGGAAGAGTATTCTTACCTGCTTTGTAGTCGTATAAAGCTCGGACACATATCTGGTGCTCCACCTGAGAAAGTGAGAATTTTCTTTTAATAAATGGGAACTTCACAAAAAACATACAAAGTACTTTATCAAATTTTGATTTTCTTTTCTTATGTGTCTGGCATACAACCTCCACCTTCAACCTTAGCCAGCTAATTGCTATCAACGATTTTTCAGATTCAACAAAAGGATTTAATGTCTATTATAATTTTCTGAAATTTGCATTTTTTATTTATTTTAATTAAAATTTTTGTTATTTCTAATTTCTGGAATACAACCTCCACCTTCCACCCTGCTTATTGCCATTAACCGTTTTTCAAAAGCTAAAAAAGCTGTTAAAGTGTATTCAATAAAAAATGTTATACAAACTTCTTTCTAAAAAAGATGTCCTTGTGATTTCCAAATTCTGCAATACAACCTACACCTGCTGTCCTAGCAGAAAATGTCTATCTAGTTTTCAAATGTAAATAGTTTAGTGTTGCCTCATGGCCAAGGAAAACCAGAAACAAATGTTTTTGTGGTATCCCTTGTGCTGTCCCTGGGTCAAGGTAAACAACCTCCACCACTGCATATGTATTTATGGAATTGACCCAGAGACAACACAAGGGATACCTCAAACACATTTGTTTCCTGGTCACCTTGACCCTGAGATAACACAACGGTTAAACAAACTATTTTCTTTTCTTCATTTTTACTTGTGATTTCCAAATTCTAAACTAAAAACTACACCTGCTTCCATTGCAGCTAATCACGATCAACAATTTTTATAATGCTGAATAATGTATTGAATTTTATCGATAAGAAATCTTTTACAAACAATCATTCATACAAAAAAATTTAATTAGTTTTATGATTTCCAAAATCTGAAATACATCCTGTTCATGCTGTCATAAAAAATGCTTTTAATTGTAAAGTATTTTAAAGTATTTTAAAATCTGCAATTTTAAACATTTTCTTTAATACTTTTTGCAACTCCTACTCTAGCTAGCTTATTGCTATCATTGTTTTTTTAAATGCTAAAAAAATATGTATGAAATATAATTTATTTAAACACTTTTGATGGGTAAAAACATACGTTTTAGTTAGTATGAATTTATAAAGGAGAATTAAAAACGAATTGAAGATACAAAAAGCCAGTGTAGGTTTAGATAAATGGTTCAAGCCTAATAATGCAGTACAGAAGCTAAAACTTGAACATAAGAATTCAGAAATGTGTTTGCGGTTTTCCTTCCGACTGTTTTTAAAAGTTCTGCACCACGGATTAAGAGGCCAGAGAAGATTGACATCACACATTCTACATGTCTTTAGTAACTGAACATAGACTACGTGAACAAAGTTTAACTTCACAATAGACAAGAACTGATTCAATTAGACGGTTGAAGCACCTCATCTCCATTTTCTGTAATCTCCTGCTCCTCATCCTCCTCCGGGTCCACCGTCTCACGACGATCCCAGCACACGGCCAACTCCGGCGAGCCGGTCTCAGTATCCGACAGACTCAAGGATCGTTCTGTAAACGGATCATCACTCGTGAAAGACTTATCAAGAACACGTTCAGGCGCGGTAGACAAACCTAGACCATTTTTTTTATGCGCGTCGTCTCCGTTAGTGACTCCGTTTGTGGACAGAGCCACAGCCTCGTGGATGATCTTCTGACAAATAGCTTCTGCCTCTGGAGGTACAGTTAGAGATGTGTATAACATTCAGTTATTTTTTTATACATATACTTCTTTAATTTGTGTGTTGTCTCTAGGGTCAAGGTGAACAATCACTACTGTATGTCTATTTCTGGAAGCCATGGAGGTCGTTTGGGTCAACTTGACCCTGCGATAATGCAAGGGTTAAATCAACAGTAGGTAACATTTAAAAATATTTCATTATTTCTACAATTATGGGTAAAATTTTGAAGAGTCTTAACTTGATGATATTTTCTACGTAACTATTTGTATGTCTGGAAAGTCTTTGCGAGTCACATGACCACAAAAGTAGTGGTTTCATCTGAAGTCATGAGTTATCAGGAACAAAACAAAACAAAAACCGACAAAAAAAAACCTCCATCTTGTTTTTTAAACAAACAAAAAAAACGTGCGCCAGAGGTTCCCAAACATTGCAGTGACACTGATCTGACACTGGGGGGAGCCATTAACAATCCTTTCAAACTTGAGTCAGGCTTCAATTGTTGCACTGCATCATGGGAGAAATCATTATTCCCAACAGTTAAATATTATTTCTCAGCAAAAGTTTAAAAAAAAGCCTCACCTGTGATCAAATCTTCCTCTGTCGTAGAAATCAGAGTCGGGATGTGATTGATCTCCAGCTTTTCGCTCAACTCTTCCTCCTCTTCATCCACCTGTATCTCCTCCTCTGATGCATCCTCTTCTTCTTCTTCTTCCACCTTTATCTCAACCTCCTCTTCCTCCTCCTTCTCCTTCTCTTCCTCCTCGTTCGTAAGTACATTCTTGTCCTCCTCGTCGTCGTCTGCCACGACGGCCTCGGCCTTTTCTAAAGTGAAGACATCGGTCTTTGCTTCTCTTTCATCTTTTTCCGTGTCTTTCTCTTCTTCTTTCTCTTCTTCTTCTTCTTCTTCTTCTTCTTCGTCCTCCTCCACCAAGACAGCACGGGCTATGTATCCTGTGTCTGAGACCAGCTCATGCACGACTCTTTGGTGGAAATCTGTGGCGATAAAGCAGGCATAACTTTAACAACGAGTACTATAATAATATAATAACCATATAATAAACATAAAAGAAGGTCCAAACCTGTTTCTGCTGATGTCTCAGGAAGAGACGCCGGCGGGGACGGACACGCCTGGAAGTCAAAGCCGCACGACTGCGGCTCGGTCGGGGTGTTCGGAGGCGAGGAAGGCGAAGCCGCCGGCGCCGACGGAGACGAGACGTTCGGGGCTAAACTAGTCGACAACGAGTTCAGGAGATTCTGGGGGACGGGGGGTGCGGAGGGTTCCACGGTCGCCGGTTCTACTGGAGCCGGTTCTGAAACTGAAGGAGGGGCGGGACGCGCTGGAGATGGGGGCGGCGAGGGTGGGACGCGGGGTCTTTGTGGGGAGGTGACGGGGCGGAAATCCGGGCTGGCAGGGGGGGACATTGCACGGTGGAACGGGGAGCCCGGAGCCCGGGAGAAGGGGGACATCAGGGGGGAGCTGAGGGGCGAGGTGCTTTCTTCTGCTTTGGAGAAGATGAAAGCTGTGTCCGTGAGACTTCGCTGGTATCGTCTGAATGGCCGACCTGTCAGGAGAGATGCTTTATTATGTTATTTATTTCACCACTAACTAGTTAATAACTTCTTTGGGATAAAATCCCCCCCAAAAAAAGTTTTTGACAACAACGCAACATTTTAGTCAGCTTTAAAACTGTGAAAACATCATCCAGCCTTTTCGAAATGATTCCATTTTGACTTATTTTTCCCACTCTCTCCTCCTTCTACTCAAGACCACCAAACTAATAAGATAAAACTAACTAGATTACAATTAGTAAAACTTCTTCTTTTTTCTTCATTTAATTTGTCCTTTTTCTGGTTTCATGTCATATTTTCTTAAATAAAAATGTATATATCATTATAATTTCATTATTAGATTACTTTTTTAACATTTGATCTATTTTATCGCAAATTGATAAAATATAGGAAACATTTTGGATGTTAAAAGATATTTAAAAATGTTGTTTTTTCATGATACTGTATCAATATTCAACAGCACACCTTGTTTTTTGTTTTATATCTTATTTTATTTTTTAGCTTAGTACTTGTATGGTTAAAATTGTGTTTGAAATAAAATAAACTGATTTTTAATTTACGTTAAAAAAATGTTATGTGATCTACTGTATAAATTCTGCAACAGAGTCAAGTACTGGACAGTACTTGAAATACATTCTTGTACTTACAGTATCACAAAATATTGTACCGTTTCGTGATATGTATCGTAACGCCTGATTATTGCCAATACGCACAACTAGGAAATTGGTAAAAAATAATTATTTCTAATCACATTGAAAATTAATTCAATAAATAAAACATGGCTTAATCAAATTAAGACTAAAATTAGATAATATTCGATAATATTCAGTTCTTTTCTGTCCCTCCCTTTTTTGACTTGACGGCTCTGTAAAACATTTACAGAAAATAAGGAGGAACCCGAGGAAATGTATATGCCAACCCCTGATCTAAGGACTTTTGAAGCAGCTTGTGCACAAAGCTTTGAAGAACATCTCCCCCTACTTTAACACACCTTCAACTAAACGCTGAGATGTCTATACTGGAGAGTGTTGTCACGTACCACTGCGGGACGATCCAGGACTGGTCGGACTTTGTGATGTGGAGGACAACTGTCTGAAGAACTCTCGGGGGTTGATGGAGCGCTGGGACACTAATACTGCTGCTTCCTGAGTAGATCCAACATCACATGTTTCCATAACACACAAAAAAATATGTTTAACCTGTTGAGTTTTTGACTTACTGCCGCTTTTTCAATTGACTCGCTTCTTCTTAAACGAGCCCTCATGACTTCCTCATGCTCCTTCTGCTGCTCCTCCTGCACACACACATCAAAAAAATGTCCTTGTAAGTGCTTGTATTTATTTTGTATTTCTCCTTTAGACCTGTAATAATCATAAAAACAAAGACTTCTTATACACCACTATTCAGTTCAGGGTTAGGGTTAGAGGTAGGTTTCAGGTTTGAGTTAGGGTTATTGTTAGGGTTAGAGGTAGGGTTAGGGTTAGGTTTAGAGGTAGGGTTAGAGGTAGGGTTAGGGTTAGGGGTAGGGTTAGGGTTAGAGTTAGGGGTAGGGTTGGAGGTAGGGTTAGGATTATGGTTAGGGTTATAGTTAAGGTTAGGGTCAGGGTTAGGGTTAGGGTTAGGGTTAGGGTTAGGGTTAGGGTAAGGGTTAGAGGTAGGGTTAGGGTTAGGGTTAGAGTTGGAGTTAGGGGTAGGATTAAAGTTAAAGTTAGGGTTAGAAGTCGGGTTGGGAGGGATAATACTAAATGCCTGAGAGCACCGTTTTTTGCAGGTGATAGCTATTAATGTAAGAACGTAAAGATTTGTGCTATTTTATTTCTTATAATTATATTTGTCCAAATTAATCTTAACTTGCACCAGCCATTAACAACATTTTAGTATTATATTTTGAAAAAAATCTGTAATAATGGTTTCCTTTGAACAGTCACGACTCGATGAAGAGACAGTGTTTTCATTTGAAGTACTATGAGACTTTTTGTCAAAAAAAAAAAGAAAAAAGGAACAAGATCCTTTTGTCTCACTTTGTAAACACACAGCAGGAAATTTGTAACAACGAAGTAGACTGTGTCTAGGCTGTGTTCTATCTCTTTGTAACATTTTCTGGAGCTGCTGAACCGTGCATTTCTCTAAGGAGATGAATAAAGTATCTATCTATCTATCTATCTAGACATGACATCCACTACTGAAACTGCAGTCACACCACTCTGCCACTAGAGAGAGCTAGAAACACATTAGGCCTTTTTAAAATGAACAAGAAGCGTTAAGAAAGTTGGACAAAACTATGTACCTACCCATTTAACTTTCTCCTTTTGTCTCATTTCTTCTTCTTGCTCCTCTTGTTTCCGCCTGAAAAGAACGATGGACGGTGAGAATTATTTTTGCTTTTTTTCCAAAAAATCTTCACCAAGAACTAACAATAATAAATTGATTAGTGTGTTTAAGTCCACACTTGCATCAAGAGTCTTCTCCTGGTGCTCTCTTTGATCACCAGCACATCCCTCTCTCAACAAAACGGTTTACATTTTCAACAAGTGTTTATTTTAGAACTGGAGTGGCTGCTCCGACCTCTGCTCCTCGATCATCTGCAGCTTTTCGTTCATCTTCCTGTCGCGCTCATCCGAGTCCATCTTCTCCTTCAGCACTCTCTCTTTTTCCAGACGCCGCCTCTCCTCCGCCGCCCTCCTTCGCTCTTCCTCCTTTCTTTGCTCTTCCTCACGCTGAAAGAGCATCAGTCAGAACAATCAATTTATGTTGCAAACAATTGAAAAAATATGATGTAAAAAGAAAACTTATCAGTTTCTAATATTACCTCTGCACGTGCCCAGAAGGAATCTCTGTTTATTCGTCTCATCTCGAACGCTGCGTTTGTCTTCCTGTAGTTTGTTCCCTGTATAAAAAAAGATAAAACAAAACATATCAAAGTGTGCAATACTTTGCCGCCCTCTACAGTTTAAACGAGGTATTGCAGTGTGTCTCACCACCAAGTCTTCCTTCTCTGCCGACCTGGAGTTTCTCCTCACCCACTGGGAGGGAGCTTGTGCCTGAGTCTTGCTGAGCTCAGTGGTTATCTTGTCCTCCGTCACTTCATCCATCTTTTCTGCGTTTATAACCACCAGTGCTTCCTGGAATACAGGGGTGTACTGTGAGGTCTGTGAACTGAACAGATGTTCAGCAGGTTCTGCAAGGGTACGGTGCAGAGTTACATCCATATCACTGGAGCCTGTCACTGCCGACTCACTGGGCGAAATGTTCTCTTTTTTATGACTATTTAAAGGCAAATATTATCAAATAATAATCTTATTATTATTATCTCCAGTTTGAGAAAAAATACTGGTTACAACATTAAAATCTTAATAAAATAAACAATATTATTTCAGTGGAAAGATATTGGCCAAGTATTGTTGGAAAAATACTTTATAAATTCTCATCCATGTCCCATTTTTCATGGATTGTTTTTCCCCCTGGTTCAGAACCTGGGCGTGGTCTCCTGGCTCGCAGCTGAGACTCATCGAACAATCACCAGCTCTGCAGAAAAGAAGCAACTCAAGCGTCTCCTCTTGTTTGCTCGCCATCCACATGCTCTGGGAAGATTTTATTCTGCGTGTATTCTGTGCATTTCCTTGTTGCATGAAGTATTTTATTTCTTTTCTGCTTTTCCAGGCTTGTCAATCACTCTCTTTTTTTTTTTACTGTTTAAGTGATTTGTAGATACCAGAGAACAATTAAAGTGACAAATATAAAGATGAAAGAGTAAATCAATGTATTCCATTTCAAGTATTATGCTGTACTGCCACAACAAACAAATTATATGTAGTGTCTACAACACTGGCAATAACAATTCTGAATAAGTGAAGATCCTTTTTTTTAAAGCAGCAATATGTTTACATTTGAAAAAAATGTATTTTTTTTTGCAAGAAAAACAAACTTATTTGGTATTATTAAATAAACGTAACCTAATAAATGATCAGCTTAAAGTCCAGCAACACATTTTATTTGTTTGTTTAGTACATCTTCTAACAGAATTGTTGATATGGTTCCACTTTAAGGAAATGCGTTAGATCTTTCAAAAATGTGTTATATTTTTACAGATTTTTTTCTGTGATTATTGATTTCATTTTGAACATAGTTCTTTTTTAATTATGTTAAATAAACGTGTTTTTAATTTGGACACAGTCGCAGTGGTCTATTGTTGCATTTCTATTGATCGTGAAGAATTGAAAGTTTTTCAGATTTCATGCAGAAATTTTAACAATAAAATCCTTTCTCCAATATATTTTGTTCATATAGAACAGGCAAAACAAGGCAACCTCAGTGGGGCCGGAGACACTTCGGTTTTCACGACAGTGGAGGGAGCCATGTTTAACTTTCAGTAAACTTATTTTGCAAGCTGTTTTTCAGTGTTTATATTGGAGGGAAGTCGACCTAAAGCTTCTGCTCTCAAGTGTCAATCAAAGTGACAGATCTCTGCTCCTGGAGGGCTCGGCGTGGTTCGAAAAGTCAACAATCCGCTCAAAATGAAGGTTGAAATATGTCCCTAGGTTTACACATCGAAGTCGTAATGTTATTTGTCAATGACCGTAGACGGATATAAACGCACACCTTGTAGCTTTTAAGCCACTCTTTATTCAACTAGATTTGTTTAACCACTGAACCATCAGCACTTCATTCACATGTAAGCTTTTCATAACCTCTGAACGTGTACAGTATGTAACACGCCCTCGTCAGACTCGCCCTGACAAAAGCCCCTAAAAAGCTAGCCAGGACACGCCGCAGCGCAAACAACACGGATGCTTCGGGAAACCGTATCCTGGTGATGCTAAACCAACATCATAGTGGGAACAAATTGGGGGGAAAAAAAATACGAGTTTGTTATGGTGTTTGAAAATGGGTCAAGATGACCCACCAATGCATATGTATTTACGGAAGCCATAGAAGCCGTTCACCTTGACCCGGAGACAACACAAGGGATACCACAAACACATTTGTTTTGGGGCCTTCGGGTCACCTTGACCCAGAGATAAAACAAGGTTCAAATGATGTTTCATTGGTTACAAAAGGTTATATTTCAGCAATATTAATGCTCTGACATCACTGGCCCACATGAGAACAGCTTTGGTTTGAAGTGCAAATAATATTTAAACAAAAATTGATTTATATAGCTTCGTTCAAGCTCAAATATACAACAATATAATGTTGTTTTTTAAATGGCCCAGTATTTTACCTTGTATCTATGCACACAACGAATGGTACATTTCAAAATAGAACACAAAAATATAAACAAATTAAACGTGGTAAGCAATGATGACTAGCTGTTGGTGTTCGAACTGTCGATTCAAGTCGTGGCGTCTGAGTCAGAAACCACTTGGCCGATGCCCATGAGCAATCAGTGAAATCAAGTCAGGGCTGCTGTGGCCTTGTTATGTTGTAACCCACAGAGAAAAAAAAACAAGATCCTTGCAATTGTGCTTTTCTGAGACAGAAACTGAAGCAAACAACAGTAAAAAGGCCAAAAATGGGATCAACTTGTACGAGCGCACAACACTCTTGAGAGTGATTGGATTCCACACAACAGCTCACAAAAACCCCAGACTTCGCTTCCAATGTTCAATAAACGTCACAAAAATATTAAAAAATGATCTGCTGTTGGCCGGGAGATGCTTTTATATTGAAACTCCTCTTCTGTAAATCAAATTTTATCGATTGTGTGACAGTTTAAAGTGAAGCTCTGCGTGTATATCAGTGTTGTTCCTGCATCAACAAAACTCTGGTTTAATGTTCGCTCGACACATCTGTCTCTGCTTAGAGAGAAACATTCCATATTAACAGCTGAAAGATTTCATGAACCTCAGCAACTCGCATACGATTTAATAGTTTTTTTTTTGTATCTTTGCAGATTTTTCGTCTAGTTCAGGAAACACACAGATACAACTTGACTATAGACCTATCGAAGGTAATACCTAGTAAAAGCTGTCTAGATAATACCATAGTATTAAGTATATAACATGTTATATATAATCATAATGATATTAATTATCTATTTGAAGCATGATGATTGTAAAAATCTGCTTAATGAGACAATTGTGGGGATGAGTTCACTGAGAGGGAATGAGTTGATGAGAGTAGCAAACAAAATCATAAAATTATTTTATTTTAATAAGAATGCTAATGTTGGTTCACATCTTTGACAATACTAGTTATAGTTGTCATTGAGAAAAGTTCTACCACACCAGCTCAAAAAAGACTACAAGTAAAACGTAATTGACAGCAAAGTTGAATAATAAAAATAGGGTTGTAAGAATACATTGCTACACTTAAATATTGTGATCATTTTTTTCACGATACCGTATATATATGAGATGTTTAAATTTTGTCATAGTTCTTTTATGGTTTATATTTCAATAAAGTTTACTTTAAAACTACATTTTTGTGTTGCAATTAAACGTCTGGCCGCTAGATGGCAGCAGTAATTGCTTCTTCCAAAGCTAAAGGAACAAAGAAATCCCACAAGATCCCAGCGATGACTGAGGACAAGAGGATACAGTTGACTCCAGCAGCTTTTAAAGCTGATGTTTGGACCTATTTTCATTTTAAAACAAATGAAAGTAGTTACGACATCGCAAAGAATTCTGCAATGTCGGAGTCAAGTACTCAGACAATACTTCAATTCATTTGTTTTTCCGATAGTACTGTAACATATCACAATATATTGTATTGTTGCAAGTTTTTGCATTCCACACACCCCTATTATAAGGGAGGTTTACAATAGTTTTATGTTTAAATATATCATCTAATTTGGTCTATTCATTCACAATGAGTTCTCCGAGATGCTTGTTTTATTGTTTTTTCCCTTTATATTTTTTAACTCACAATAAGTAGAATTGAAAATCTAACTTGCAAAATAGTCACTCATTGCTATATTTGTAGTGGTAAGAGTGTTTTTATTTCTTGACATCTCTGACACCCTGTGGTCATTTATGCCATTACATTTTGTATTGCGTTCCTTCGCGTCACAACTCTTCCCTGCATCTTTGAACAATGAAGACTTTATTATTATTTTATTTTTTTAAATAGCTTGCCATCTTCTCTCGTTTCCAATCTGGCGATGACACCCACCCACACACAAACAGGAAGTAGGCTCAAGACAGGAAGTTCTCAAAAACAATAGCACGCTAATGCAAGAAGGCCATAAATTCTAGCAAATATGTGTCCAGAACCAACAGTATGAGATCATGTTTTGACTGGTGAGCGTGTGCAGACCATCCTTGATGAACCCACCTTGAAGAACTGTCTGATGGCAGGAATGTGGCTGGCACACTCTGTTCTGCGGAATTCATCCACATTCTCTCCAACCTGAGAACAAACACAGGAAATAAACAATCGTATCCATCATCTTGTTGCGTCATACGTTGAATAATGGTCCCAATGTTGGCAGTTTTAAGCGAATGTCTGAGATGTTAACTCAAGAATTTAACTCAAACAAAAAGCTGCCACTCTTGTTTTACTGTTATTATTTCAACAATTGAAGACTTATTCTGTCACTGGTTACTCTTAAAGCTTTTGGGTGTATCTCATTTTCAGCATTTTGTAAAATGGATTATCTCAGATCATCAACTGTCACTTGAAATATAAGTGTACTTTTTTTAGTTTAGTTTAAAGGCACTCACCCAGATGATCAGCGCAATCTGAGGGTCTCCTTTCTCCGTCTTCCCCACTCGGCAAAGTCCATATTGTGGTTTGGAAATGTGGAACTTTCCCGCCAATTCTGTGATTCCACCCACTGTTGAAATATGACCACAGAATATCTTAATATATTTAAATGATCAAAATTTACACGAGGGTCTGGTTCAGGCGTAGAGATATTATTTTAAGGGAGAATGATGGTCAAGAGTGCTTTAATTCACTATCATGCAAAATGTTTTTATTTAAAATAATCTAATAAATAAAACAAGTTTGAAATTAAGGAATTTAAACTATTTATGGATTCATTAATTAAGGTTAATACATTTTATATATATATTAAAACTTTGGAAGTGATGACTTGAAATAAAAACTAGATGTGAAAACCAATGGGAATCAATATTTACATTTAAAATTGTAATTGTTAGTATTTTTGATCACGTACCTCCAGAATCCGCCAGTTTAAGTTTATTGGAGACTCCATCATATGTGAATAAAGCCCTGTGAAGACACAAAAAAAAATAATTAAATAATAATATAATATAAGAATGAATATTCCTACTATACTATAGAGTTACGCACATTTAAAAAAAACAAAACAAAAACCTGACATGACTAAACAGGTTGTTCATGGAGCTGCTAATGAGCTGCCTTGACAAACCTTTTCACCCTTCTCCCTTTCTCACCCACAGGCCTTCCCAGGCTGTGCCTACAACACAATACGTTTCATTCATGGTGTTTTGCTCCAGCGATGACTTATGCATGTGAAATCGGCGCTGCATCTTTTTTGCAGGTGAAAACCAGTCCGACCACACCTTTCTGTCCGTCAAACTTCAGGTTCCTATGGTAACCATAAGTGTTTTCATGAGATCACTTCAGGACGGATCATCATTTCTGGCTCGTCAGGAAGTGACAGATCAAATCTAAATTGGTCGTGTCAGACGGTAGCTAACCTCAGGCATCCATTTGATATTTGATGAATTAAGAATCCAACTTTATAAAGGTCATCAATTGCATTTGAGTCGTTAAATAAAACATGATTAAAGCATTATGGAATTCACTAAAACAATACACAGCAGGCAAAGATGAGTTTTGCGCCGCGCAACAGTTAAGGGTATCCATTATTTTCAAGGACCTGACACAATGTGTAAACACGGCAAAACTAAAATGTTGTGATTGAACAACAAGTGCATGAATACCTCTCATAACGCTGACTCAGCAGAAGCCCTTGAGTGAACCCGACCTGAATAAAGGCTTTTAATGTGTCAAGAGTGACAGAGGAAATAAATCCTTTATAATAAATACATTTTTGACCATAAAAACCCATAAGAAATTAATATTCAATACAAATTGTTACCAATTCCTACCGACCACTAACAGGACTCCGGCCTAGTAGTTGGGGACCACTGCTTTTTATAGGATTTGTGGATCTAAATATTTAAAAACTTGGGTCACCGTAAAACTCTTAACATCATGTACTTTCCTTTTCAAGTAAGCTTTTATAAAATGAATAATACAACCATTATTAAACATTCATTGTCTATTGATGTCATTAACCTTAACCACCATCTTGTGTTGAGGTATTGATAACAAATTTAAGCTTAGTTGTCGTTGTGTTTCATCAAATATTGGACCTAATAGGACCAGAGCTGCACAGCCTGCATTTACATGTGTATAAATCAGTAATATTTGTATTATTTACAAAGATTTCATCTATGGATTCATGGTTTTTTATTTGCATTGTTGGTTTAAACTTGCTCAATGTTACCAGTGCAGCTCTAGTTCCCTGCCAAGACCTTATGATAACAACATCACTGTGGCAAGGAAAAACTGCCTCTAGGAGGCAGAAACCTTGAAAGGACTTAACCTTAACCTCATACTAAGAAGCAGATGGAGTGCACGATCGCTCCTCCCCAGATGCAACACTAATAGACTCAGGGACTTATTCGTTCCTCGTGCAATTGGATTGTATAATTCTGAGTTTGGGGGCAGGAGTGGAGTTAAAAGATGATTTGATTCCATGTTCATTTTTGTATCATTTTCTTTGATTTATGTTCTTTATACTTTATTGATTTCTGTCTTTTTGTTCTTTTTATTGCCCTTTGTTCTTGTTCTTTTTATGAATCTATCGTCTGTGTTGCTGGAAAACAATTTCCCAAAGGAGTTCTCCAGAAGAATCAATCAAGTTTATCCATCCATCTAAAAGATTTTCAGATTTATTCAAAAGAAAATTCCAATACAACAATTGAAAAAAACATCTGAGACGAGCACATCATGTTTCTGCATGTCTGCATATAAACGCTCGACTCCTGGTGGTCGATGTGTTGCGTCAGTGCCATCTGGAGTTGGGTTGAGAGACTATGAGGCCATGAACCGCTATTACCAGCTGCCAAAGGTCAGTCGTCTTCTCGTGCCTGACTGTGGATACAGATGTGTTGTTTTTTTTTTTTAAGAGACAAAAGTCCACTTTCAAACTGGGGAAGATGTTTGTCTGGAATGTTTGAGACACACAAGTAAACTCTCTGGTTTACAACATCCAGAGACAAACAAATGTCTGGTGTTATTGTGTAATGTTGTTTGCTCTGTGTGTGTGATGCAGCTTATCATCTTAAAAAAAAAAATGTTTTCACTTAAGCCACGTCCTTAAAGAGGGAAACATTCTAGCAAAACTCCAGCAAAAACACATCAGCTTAAGTGGTCAGTCTGACCGCCCCATGTATAAAAACAACATCTGACTCGACTGAGGCATTAACGCTTTAAAAAACGTCCAGAGCTTTAAAGAACCCCCGACTCTGCCTTTCAAGGAATTCCAACCGGCCGTCGGTCACAAGCAGCCGGGGTCAAAGGTCACCGTTTCTCCGAAGGAGTTTTAATTGCATGTGCAAATTCTCCGCCCACTGGGAAGCGGCTCGCACACAAGGTCGCGTTGTGTCGTGGACGCCTCTTTGTTTCCGTCGGGAATCACAGAAGAAATAGAAATTCATGACACATTTGTTAGTAGAAAATCAAAGGTAGAAGTATTTTCCCAAATATCCTTGACTTTAAAGGAGAGTGAAAAATGTCCAACTTCAAATAGCGGACTCTCTCATGAAACAAAGTCCATATGTTTTGTGGGAAATGAAACTGAAAAATAAAAGTTTTGTTTCTGCTTTTTTATTTTTCATGAAGAGCAATAAACATCCAGCGCAGCACAACACTGCTTGAATACTTTGCACGTGTAGGCTTCTTCAGGGATCTGTAGGCTGATGAGAAAAACAGACTCATCTCTGTTCTCCAGCCCACCTCCGAACCTCGCCAGCCATGACCTCATCTTGTAGAATGAGACATTTGAGAAGAACGCACCTCCGTGATGAACATGAACAAAAGCTCAACTGCGCTGAAATGAATAGCATTAGCTGCTCATATGTAAAAATGAAATTATCTACTTTCCTGATAACGGTTTTCTTTGTGCATTTTTTTCTTCCATATATTTATTAAAAGAATAACATGGCTTTAAAAAAAAGTACACACTTTCAGAAGAATCGATAGAATCCAACAGCGTACTAGTTTTCATTAAGGAGGATTTTAGGACGTTCTTTGAACACAATTTCATAAATGAAAAGATGTATCCAATCACTCATCCTTTTAGTTCACTGGCGGTTAGTATGCATCAGGATAGTGTACATACTAACTAGTACGCAAATTCTCGACAGATAGTATGTCTCAAATCAAACACTGGAAATGTCGCGACAGCTTCTTCTTCTACTACCAGCTGTAGGAACACTATTGGCGACACCTGCTGGCAGCATGTTTTGCAAGTTTGGATCAAGAAATATAAGAAACGAAATATTCACAAGATATTTACGTCGGTATCAGCACTGAAGACGTGTCATCCTCATACTGCTGGCTGTAAATGCACCTGTAAGTATATGCATATATACATTATATATATATATATATGACGTAACTTCTACTTACAACATCAACGCCACTAAGATGCGGCTGTTTATGGTAGAAAGTGTCCATCGATCCATACTCAGTTTTGTGGGCGTTTTAAGTACGCCAATTTAGTGAGCCTGGCTGGTACACTACATTTCAAATACTGAGAATTGAGACGCACTTATTCACTAAAAATACTAAGTTTAAGTACGCAAGTATGCGATTTGAGACACCACTCTTACAGTTGCAATCAAAATTATTCAGACCCCCCTGCAAACAAGGTTTATTGGCAAAATTCAGAAATTGGCAACTGTTTGCAATAAACAAATCAAGCATGAGCAACTTAGATAGCTCAACACAATTAATATTACAAGTGATTTCTCCAAATACAACTCAAAATCTAATTTTTACAGCAGTTCTAAAATGATTCAACCCCTTCATGACAAGCAACTTTAATACTTAGTAGAGCACCCATTCCTCATGGGCAAAGGCTTCCAGTTCACTAATGTTCTTGCGTTTTCGTGCTGCAACCGCACTTTTTAAATCCCACCATAGATTTTTATTGGGGTTCAAGTCAGGCGACTTTGATGGCCACTCTAATATCTTCCAGGACTTCTTCTGAAACTAAGCCTTGGTGGACTTTGAGGTATGCTTGGGATCATTGACCTGTTGGAAGGTACAATAATGTGCAAGCTTCTTCTTCCTCACAGACAGCATGACATTTTCTCCCAGGAATTCCTTATACTTGGTGGAATCCATCTTGCCCTCTACACGCATCACTGCTCCACCACCATGCTTCACTGTAGGCAGGGTGTTCTTCTCCGCATATGCCTCATTCTTCCTCCTCCGGACCAGACGCTGATCCATAGGCCCGGAAAGTTCCGGTTTTGTTTCATCGCACCACAGAGCAGAATCCCAAAAGCTCTTTGGCTTTTCAATATAGTGTTTAGCAAATTGGAGCCGACTTTTCTTGTGCCTCCGGGTCAGTAGTGGTGTACGTCTTGGAATTCGGGCATGGAGCCCTTCAGCGTTTAGTGTTCGCCTTACTGTGGACACTGAAACCTCAGGGCCTGCTGCCACCAAGTCTTTCTGCAAGTCTTTTAACCACCTGCCTACTCAGGACTCTGGTAGCAGCCATTGATAACTTAATTTTTCTGCCACGTCCAGGTAGTGTAGCCATGGTTCCTTTCACTTTAAACTTGCAAAATGTAATTCAAACTGTATCTCAAGGAACATTCAGTGCCCTTGCTATGTTTTTGTAAGCTTTTCCTTGTTTATGTGAGGCAATGATCTCCTCTGAACATTGTGGACAATTCTCTTGACTTGGCCATATTTCTAACATACAATACAACATCACCATTAACAGTCTAGTTATTCAAGCACACTTGATGCAAATAATGAAGACCATTTTTGATTTCATCAGGGGAGTTATTGCAAATATGTACTCATGAGGATTTTTTTTCAGGGGGTTGAATAATTTAGAAACTGCAGTGGTCATTAAAAGTGGCATTTTGTGTTGAATTTGGAAAAACCGCTTGTAATATTAGTTGTGTTGAGCCATTTGAATTCTTCTTTGATTTATTTTTATTGCAAATAGTTGCTCATTTGTACATTTTGCAAATAAACCTTATTTGCAGTGGGGGTTGAATAAGTTTGAAGGTCTCTTTGGATATTCCTGTTGAACCCGTTTTTGTTTTTTGTTTTTGCAATGATTTATTCACCAGGGTTTTGACCTCTGTGTTTTCTTTTCCTTCCCTGTTTATTTCCTCGTTTAGCTGTGCACTTTGGTTTTCAGAATTTAGACTCTTCCATCTGCATTGTTTGTCTGCTTGTTACTAAACTTTTGTTTCCGGCTTAATAGATCATGAAACTCATCAGCATTTGCTACATTTCCAACACAAAAAGGTACAATTTGATGGAAACTATTAGCAGAAAAGCACTAAAAAAAAAGCGCTCTATATCGGGAATCAATGTGAATTCTTATTTTTTTGTCCCGGCATTCCATGATGTGTTCCTGAGCCATCGTATAAGTAATTTAGACAATTTCAATGAAAACTAAATGAAAAAATGGTTCAATAGTTTGAATGAAATCTGCCAAAATCCAACAACTATAAAACCTTGAGATTCCATAGAGCTCAGAAGATGCAAGTCACTACACATCATTTATATAATATAGGAAATGTAGAAAAACAAACAAAATATTAATTGTAAAATCTTTAAAAAAAATGAAAATACAGTCTTCATCTATGAATTAAATGTATGGTTAATATTAATAAAAGCATTGATTTTGTAGTTTTAAAACCAACATAAAAAAGGTGTGTAGTAAATTTGAAAAATTGAAATTAAATGAAAAATGCTTTAAATGTAATGTAACATAATAACCACTCACAGCCATCATGCAAAAATGATTAAGTCACATAAAGTGTGTGTAGTAAAGCAATAAATGTAAGATTGCATAATGCTCTTAACAAACATAGTTAAACCATTATAGCAATCAGCCATTGTGGAGGGAAACCAATAAAAACATGAATGCCACTGAACATATAAAGTCTGTCTACAGCAACACTAATGTGTGCTGAGCTGTGTTAGGAGCCAGAAACAATCCTGGAGGTTGACTTTGGACAGAGAGAGACTTTTAATCATTTCAAACACGCACACTCTACCATTTCAAGAGGATCATAACAGAAACAGATGTGATGAGTAGCAGAGACAAAAGCCTCTTTTTCTTCATAACTTTATAATATAAAGTATCTTAAGATGTTTTAGGAGAATTAATCCTCTAAACACAGAAGACGACCTCCAAGGAAGCTCTGTTGATGATTTGTTGGTTAATGAAAGTAGTGAATGAGTTACCGATGTGGCATTAACAAGAAATTGTATTTGATATTCTCATAACTCAAAATAAAGAATCTTAGTAGCTCTCACTACAATCATTTTAAAGAGTTTAGTTGTGCTCTGTATTTTTTATTGATAGAAGTCATTCATAATATATATTTTTAATTTTCTGAAGGAGTGGATGACCCTGCTTCCATCTTTGCATGTTCTCAGGATGTCTTTATTTATTTAATTCAATTATTGACAGCTTTTAGAGGATGTGGACTTTTACCAGCAACATATGATATTATTTTGTTGTCTAATTTGTGTGAAATTAAATAATATTTTAGCTTTAAATTTATGGCAATTTCAAAGACAACAGGTAAATGGTGATCGATAAATCGATATTTAAGTTACGTTCAATGACAGCCATAGATCTCCTCTAGAAGATGAAGACTACTATACCACAAAATATGACAAATTTCAATGTATACTTTTTGAGAAATTAATAGTTTAATCATCATATTTCTGTCATGAACCCACAGGTTAACGATGCTACAGCTGGCACGGAGGTGAGGACATGAGTCTTGAAGTATAAATTGACATTTGAAAGGCAAATTTTCTCTTCGTCTAGCGCGTCATGACAACTAAATCTCCTCCAGGATCTAAACTGAAGCAGAGAGGAGTCGACCTGCAACTAAAACGTAGAAATTACAGCCAACTCTGCTGTTGCCCTTTGTAAAAACAAAGATAATATGATACCTAAAGCTTTGAACATGATCCCAGTGCAGTTGGTTTGCAATTGTTAAGATAGTTGCAAGTTAAAAGCGAAATATTTTTTGTCAACATCTTATCATTAAATAGGTTATTTATTGAATATTACCAGTACTTTTGATGTGAATAAAAAACAAACTTGCCTTTTAAAGTAATTTTTTTCATCTCTACAGTATCAATAAGAATATTGACTACCAAGTTTGCTATTATGGTGAAAACCCTAATCCACATTTCACATTTCTTGCCTTTTAAGTTTACTAGTCAGTGGTTTCAAGAGCAATATTTCGCAATATCCTACATTATTTTTACATTCCATCTGTGTCAGCAGGGGAGAACGAAGAGCGGTTGTGCATGCTTTTCAAAACTTCCCATAAAGAGAAATATGTGAGACAATAAATCGGACCCTCATACCAAGTTTAGCTCCCATGATTGCCTAAAACCATCTTGTTGTTTTCTTAATAGTGCGCATGTTGTGGACAATTGGCAAGTGCGTGTAATAAACATACCACAACAACCATGTACTCACCTTTAAAATGTCTCTTGTTTTACAGCGTCTAAACCCCAGGGCCAGAGTTGACCTGAGGTCTGTGCTATTTTAGGTCTATACCCCAAAAAACGTCTGTCGGGGAGGTGAGCTCAGAGACGCCCCCCCCCCCTCGGCACACAGGGCTCGTTTCCTTCCTTCCAAACATGGGCAAAAGTGGTCCAACCAGACGCCGAGATTCCAACTCCCCCCACTGACTCACATTGTTCAGCAATTTCACCTAAGCAGGCCATGTGGCCGAACCAGACCCATTAATCTATCGGCCGTGACACCTCGGAGGTGGGTGACTAACGAATAAATGTCTAAAAATGAAGAAAGACTAAACAAGACCCCAAAAAAAACTGCAGCAGAAAAAGTTTTTTTTCATGAGTTTTGAACATGCAAACCCTTTTTCCAGATGTGTTTTGAATTAAAAGAATCTTGTATCTTTATTGTCTGTTCCATTATTTTATTTTACAATCTTTTAATAATCAGTTGCAGCTTTTCTTTTAATCTATCGAGGGTACAACTTTTAAAAACCTCTCTTTTGAGTCACAAAGTCACATAACATAAAAGATATAACCACATCCAAAATGATATACACTGAAAAATAAAAAGTTGGACAAAGTTGGGTTTAATTAAATGTAGTATGGTCGTTTTTGCAAATGAAAGTGAGAATAGTTTTGACTTTGTGTGCGACAGACTCGCATCCTGTCCAGGGTGTCCTCTGCCTCTCGCTCAATGAAACTGGGATAAGCTCGCGACCCGATAAGGGATAAAGCGGTAGAAAATGAATGTATTGGGTTAGTTGAGTGTAAAATTCTTATAATTGATTTTAATGCACAACTAGCATCATAGGATTATTTGCAAAAATATAACCATAAACTATGTAAATAAACCCAATTTAAAATGTTGTATATGTTTTAGATTAGATTTAATCATTTCTTGTTTTATGTTAAGTAAATGTATGTTCTCGACCATGTTTCAATGACAAAAGAGATTGTCTACGTCATATTAAGGACACTATATACCAGTTCAACGGCCCCTTAGTGGCTTAGATTAGTTCTCTACGATTTTATTTTCATTGGAAGGACCACGTCGTTTTTGGAGCTATAGCCAAAAACTGTACGGTTCTCAGTACACCTGTCACCAATCCTTCTTTACCTAAATGGTACAAAAAGGCCCCCTACTGGGCTTCCAAACACGTACCCCAAATACAAAGTGTTACATGGCTCTAACAACAACCAAGACTGGAAAGTGACCAGACAAAGACAAGACGAAGATAGAAGCCAATAGTAGCGTAGTACACTCAAATATACACAATACATTTTAAAGAGTTGTAGGATGTTAGCATCACATTTTTAGTATGTTCTGTGGTGTCAATTGATCTATGTGATGAGGGCAGAAGGGAGGCGTGCTAAAGTTTGCTTCACGCATATCTTTGGAAAAATGACTCGCTTCAAGACCGGACTTGAGACTGGTCCCAAGAACTACAACGCTACTGCCAGTACTTGGTTTCCATGAAAAACTATTTACTTTATATTAAACATGTATCAATAATTGATGTTTTCCAACCATTTTAAAATAAGGACAGAACAATTGTAACCAGACAATCATACATGTCCTTTACTATGATAAACACAAAAGTATTATTTGAACAACATTTTCACAAACAATAAACAAGAACCATCCCTAGGCATTTTGTTTTCGTAAATTATCAAACAATTATGGAAAAATACAGTCATGGAAAGAATAATAATAGGAAATAATTTCATGAAGCCCACCCCAGAGTTAACTGGAATTTACGAGACAAAGACGAAGTCTGAGAGTCACCAAGTAACCCACCGAGTAAAAACACACACGACGCATGGAAGCTTAATTTGCCCAATATGTGACCAGACTATGGAAAACAATAACAAAGTGTATTCAGCGATCGTGGGTGGATATTGTCTTGAGGCAAAAGTCTGGGAAGAAAGACTTTCAAATGAAAAGCTTTTTGCTGATGACGCTCTTCTTTAATCGTCGGTCTGAGACTCAGAAGATCAGAATGACTCTGATGGGAAGAAGATAACTGCATACATCAGCTGAAGGTTTGAATAAGAAGTTGTGATTGTATGGGCTTATATTGTAGGGGTTTATATTATTCTGAAGAAATCCACAAATATCCCACCGACCCAATACAGTCACAACCACTCGATGCTACGCCACAGAAGTAAGCGGGCAAAGCGTCTAAATGCTGATCTACAAATGCGTGTCTCATTTTAAAAACATTTTTTTTTAGTTTTGCAAATGTACAAATACACATTTATTTGTTAAGACCAGAATAAAAGTATTACATTTACATTTGTAAACACCTTTGGCACTACAGTACATTTGAATACAAACAAAGTAATGGTCAATGGCTGTAGTCTTGGCTTTTATAAGTTGTAAAGTCTATGTTAGTCTATTTTCTGTTTTGACCATTGATATTTCTATATATTCCATTTCAATTTATTTATTATACGATAATAAGCCCTTAATATTGACAATGGATTTTGCATCCACAAATTTAGAGAAAAATAAATAGAATAAAAAAATAGTACTATTAGCTTACAAGGGGAAAATCAATCTTAAAGAGCAGTGAAATAAGTTGAATTTCATAATACTGTTGTAATGTCAAGTGTCCTTAGAAAACCTTGTGTATCCAATGATGTGAGTACCAGAAGAAAAGTGATGTCACAACCCAAACAAAAGGATGATTGAGTGGGGAAATGAACCAGGCGCGTTGATCATATCAGCAAGTTGCACTGGCTTCCTGTTAGTCTTACAGGTTTTCTTAAATATTTTTAAAACGTGAAAAAATCGTTGTCTCCCTCTGACATCTTTGAGATGCTACATTTGCAGCCTTCAGTCAGAACCATGATGACTTCACTGTCAGAGGACCAGACTCAAGACAGTCTGTGATTTGCACAGATTACCTTAACTCCATGCTAAAGACATACAAACAAAAAAACATTATATTCCTTTAATCTATGTATCAAATTTCATCATTGTGGTTAATATGTTTGTAGGCTTTTATAGGTTTAAAATGTACATTTGAATGTACTTTCTGTAGCGATTTTCTATATTTGCAAATACTTTAAGGATCAATGATTTATTGACACTCAAATTGCTTGAATTATTTACTTTAAAAGTGCCTTTATAAAAGAGATTACATTCAAATTTGTGCACACGATTCTTGGTTAGGTTTCAATTTATTCATTCCATCCCATTCTTTTTATTCTCTTGTTGGTCTCTCCGTCATCGCGGTTGTTAATTGCACATAATGGATTTGATTCGGCCCATATGTGGAACGTCCCACGCTCGCCATCGGAGTGATAATCTTCAAACTTGGGTGGAGGACTCTGAAAAAAACTCTCCTGAGACTCTTGCAAGTATTTGGGCCCCCGAGGCACGAAGGTTAATGGCCAGCAGAAAATGACAGATGTTTGAGAATGTAGATATTACAATGACAGGCAACGTGGGATGGAGCAGCGAAGGCTAGTGGGAGGGAGCAACAGGAATGTTAAGAAGAGGGATGCGGGTGGGTTTGGGGGGGCTGAGCCGGAGACTTTAAGAATATGAGACGCTAAGAGAAGTCGCTGCCAAAGACTAATGAAGGAAAAACAGCCTCCTCTGTTTCGAGAAAACTGTAAAGAAGAGGGGGTGAACAAAACACGTCTGTTAGTGAGTTTCCGGCCGAGGTTATCAGATTAAACCGACAATAATGTAAACAGTTTGATGTCATGTTGGACCAAATATGGTCTCTGGACACCATCGCTGCTTCATATAGAAGTTGTTTGGATGATCAAATTGTAACAGATAACTTCTCGAGTTAAGGAAGCCGTCTAGACTCCTCTGTCGGGTGAATCACATTCAGACGCTGATGGCAGAGGATGCAGGTGGGTTTGTACTAACAAATAATAATCATGGAATGTCTGATTATGTTCTCCTTATTTACAAATACTGTCAACAAAAGTCTCTTTATTTACTATTTTCCAACCAGACAATCGGTTACACAGAGTCACACCTAGAGACAATTTACAGCCAAGAGGAAGTGCCTACAGGAAACAAACACACGGACAACGAACACTTCAGTCAGGATCGATCTTCTTGGTTTTGGGATGGATTAAACAAGATTAAATTATTACAGCAATAATTTGTGCTTTAATTTGAATTCAATTTCTTCTAATCTAATTCTTGACAGTACTGTTTTTAAAAATAACTTTTTTGTTGTCTTAGTCTTAGTGCTATTGAGTTATTTGGTTTGAAACAATGATCCTTTAAACCTTCAAGTGCACATTGCTTGGTTTGAATAATCATATAATGCTTGTTTTTTCTTATGTCTCGACTTTTAGTATTTTATTTACTATTTTAGACTAAAGAATACGTGTTTGTGGAAACTAAAGGTCGCAGGCAACATGTAAATAACTAGAACTGCATGTATTTTCAAGTGATCCATTCTGTCAAAAACGATACATTTCTTTATATATATATATTTATTTATCAATGCCTTAATACATTTAAGAGAGTAAATGATCCTCCAGTTCTATAGATCAGTTCTTAAGAATCTGCTACTCTTCTATTTAACAGATGCAAAATATCAAGCAGGTCGAAAATAAAGAGAACATTTGTTCTACTTTTTATTTATATGATCTTTTTATGTGAATATGGTGCCTGTGAATGAATAAATGTAATATCATGTAGCAATAAAATACACGTGATGTTTTGTTAATTAAAAAAATTACCCCCAAAAAAACTAAATTTTTAAAAAGACACTTTGTTAAGGCTGTCAACACTGAGTCTAGTTCTGTTCAAGGTTTCTGCCTTCTAAAAGGAAGTTTTTACTTGCCACTGCCACGCTGTGATTCACTCATTGTACAGTTTCTTTTCTCTAATATAGTTTTACGTAAACTGTAAAGTGTCTTGAGATATCTTTGTTTTGATAAGACACTTAGAATTGAATAGAATAGAATTGAATTCATTTCTAAGCCAATGATCTGATGCATATTATGTTTATCCTTTTGTGACATTTGGTTGGTATTTTTTAACAAACAATCTAACAACATGCTCATAAATCCTCTCATGGGCAGTACCAACATGCCCTTTGGCACAAAGAACTAAAAAAAAAAGCTATTATAAATGATTAATAAAACGGGAGGCATCCAGTCCGTCTAGTTAAGTCAGAAATAGAAATAGAAACTTAACCTGCTTGGCCTGTTACTTGTGTAAAGCTTGGTGTAAGAATGTAATCAAGCAAGATGGCATCAAAATAACCAAAGCAACCTCTGTAACAGGAAGAAAAAGTGGCAAAATGTTGTACAAATTAAGATATTAATGGATATAAACTTGAGTTTGAACAACAGAATTCAGGCCTAAACACTGAAATCACCATCAAAACTGTTCATGGATTTTCTTCAGGAGGTTTTCCTGTCAAACTGATGAGGCACATAAAGGGGTGAAGAACATTCTTTTTGAGCAGGATGATGAAACACAACAGGAGACACATCTGACTATTAACATGGAATCTAAAAGGAGAACATTTAACAATAGAGAGAGCAGTGAAGGTTTCCAAGGGTGCAAAAGAGTATGTGGATTTTCGGGGTGTCCGAGTGTCCCTTAGAATAAAATCAAGGGGGATTGTCGCAAGTCTGTTCAACCTCTTTTCACATGTGGACGGGAGGAAAGAGTGTGGATAAATGGTCTAAATTCATCCTCTGCTGGGATTCCTTAGGCATTTCCTGAACATGTTGTCCCACAGAAAATACACACGAATTTCCTCCCGCCCTGGTTATTATGCAATTCCCTAAACAAAACATCATCTTATCTTCAAACATTTGCAAAGCTTTTTAACTTCCCTAAAAAATATCAAATTTACGCCACAATAGCTCTTCTCTCTTTCCATATCATTCCTCCTTAAGCTCGTTCCATTATCTCTCGCTATTCTCTCACTTTAACAAACAAAGTAGGTTTTCCCACCATTGTCGCCATGACAACAAACCCCCTGTCCCAGACTACCCTCCTCCACCCTTAACCCAAAACTACCACCAGCAAACGAACACACAAACCAGGAGTTTGGGGTTCCCAGCCCAGGATTGTCCCTAATTGTTCCCCCTTGGAATTTTACAATCACTTCCATGGTGATCTTGCGTCATCATGGCGAGACCATCGGACCCGGAGGCAAACATGGCTGATCTATGCAGATGAGTTCAGTGTGGGAAAATTAAGCAGAAAAGGTTTCCATGAGTCACTGAAATCATAGCCAGAGAGAGAGGTAGTGTCTGAGAACAGGTTTTTTTTAAAAGGCACATGATGAGACACTTTTAAATCGTCATGACAATGTTTTGAAGTTATAACTTTATAAAGTTTTCCATTTGTCTGGAATCCCAGCGAACGAGAGTTCATTATGATGTTATAATGGGGTTCAGTGCTTCTCCAGCCAACTACAATCACCCCTGCTTTGTTTATATAACAAGTCCCTTGGAGGCGGAGACTTCAGGGATTGATGACGCACGGTGACAAACCTCAATCTTTGCCTATTACCAGAAGAGTGGGCATGGTTATGTCAAATTAATCTCCAGAAAAACAAGCTTTTTCAGTGGGCAGGGCTTTAACACATTTTTTAATGTAAATATTTAAATGGAAAGAGTTTCGTACAGACAGAGACATACTTATGATACAATAGATGTCCAAGATTTATTTAAGACACATTTAAATCAACACATTAGTCGCCCTTTAAGTCTCACAGAGGATGTCTTAAATTATCTTTGTCCAATCCAAGTCTGCACTGTGTAGCCCCTTAAAGCCTTCTTTAGATAGTCTCCTAGTTTTGTTTTATTCTGGAGCCGCAGTGGGGGCCAATTTGTAAACAGACCCCTCATCTATTTTTAAAGCCTTCATTAAGACTGAAGTAATCGAGTCCCTTTATCATAAACAGCAGACGGAAACGATTATTTGTCTGTGTCGGCACGAAAAAAGACAGACCAGTGGAAACAATTGGAAGTCTTGTTTCTTTAACTTATGAAAGGTGAACTTTTATCTTAACAAAACAAACCGTAATATCTGAGAAAAAGGTCACGGAGTTCCTGACAATATATCCAATGTGTTGACATGGTTCATGTTCCTTTTGTGGTGGCGTGACACCGAAGATAAGAATCACTAACCTTTTATGACCAACTATTTTTGTCTTCAATTACCACCTAAACCCCAAAATGATGTCTCTGTGCGGTCGTGAAACCAGTGGCTGTACGTTCGAAACTACAGAGGGCGACATACAGTGTGGTGGAGTCATGTCTCATCAAGTCTGGGAGCTGCTATTACCCCACACCTTCATCTCAGATCTCCGAAGATCTAAACAGTGTTTACGGCCGAGGAGGGTAGCTTTTAGGCGATTACCGCTTAAATCATCGTAAATAGGGAGACATTTAACAACCATTACGACTGTCAGCGTCATCATCGCGGATCCTGCCACCCACAGACTTCAACCAGTTTTAATCACGTGGCACCACGTCCTAGGTATCAAAGCGTAACATTATAACAGCTTCCCTGAGATTTTGTTGGTCAGTTTAAACCAATAGAATAACCAAACACAGATCACAAGACATTTATCTACTACTGTTTGTTTGTAAACAGAGTAACTCAAGAGGTTATTGATTGATTTTCGAGGAATTTTGATAGAAATAAGTTCAAATAGAATGGATTTTGGGGAAGTCCTAAAGATTCCATAATTCATATAATGCAAACATCAGAATCAGATTCAGAAACTTGTATTGCCAGTGTTGTAAAGTCAACATGGGAAGTTGTGGTGTAGCTTCCACGCTTACTGCTTGGGTGCCAAACTAAACAAAATATTGTTTTGTTGAATAAATTGGTTGGTCTGGTTATAACAAAATCATAAGAAATGACCTCATTGACATAGCAATATATTGTCTTAATGCTTTTCTAGTTAAAAAGTTGGAGTCCAGAGGTTTAGATCACGGTCTAGATAATGTCCAAATGTTTTAGGGTTTGTTTGCCAAACGTTCCTTCAGTTTTCTGAAGGAATGTTCCCAAGGAAACTGAGATATACAATCAATATTGGCTCTCCAGGATTCCCTTGACACTTCAATTGTCTTTCTGCTGAGCTTCGCTGCATGGCCAAGATCCACACCCAATCTTTAAGGGCGAGTTCAGAATCCCTGTGGACGTACTGTAACTCATGTGCGTCACCTCGAATAACTTAAGTGTACAATATTTCACTTGACTTCAATTGGGTAACAATATAGACATAACTAGTGTAACTGTAATGGGGGTTAGGCTGCCGCATAGAGATTGGTATTATATAGGTTTCATTCCATACTGTTGCTCTGTCAGTTTTATTTTGGGACTTAATTGTGTGTGTATGAGGGCTTATGCCAAGAAACTCTGCTACTGTGTAAGTACTGATTCAAGGAACTTATTTTTGTCTTTTAGTCAGTAAAAATGACATCAGTTCAAAAATGAGGCACTAAAATCCGTATAATTTTTCAGCCTGGTAACTTTAAATGTCAGCATGGGTGCAGCATGGGTAAAGTACCAAGTACTGGTACACATTCCTACTGGTGCATGGAGGTTCATTCGATCAGATGAAATAAGACTATTTTGAAGAATGGTTCTTTGGAACATTTTAATGGGCATCAGACTGATGGCATGACACTTGTTAATTATAGGTCAAGGTAAAAAGCAACTCAAATAAACCTGGGTTGTTTGTTTGTTTTTTTTTGTTTTTTTTAAGTCTTACAAGGTATCGTACAGTTATACTCATTTATGCCAATGACTTTGCTTGAACAGTAATCATTGTGTGGGTTTGGCAAATACCCCAACAACTAAGTGTAGATAAAGGGAACAAACAAACAAACAAACAAAAAAAATATATTATTTTCATTTAACCCTAAAGAAAAAAATACAAATTTCCATAAGGTAAAATGTATTCTAAAGATAAATGAGTGTGCAGTTCTTTAGTAAAAAATATAAGGTTTTTTTTTCCAACTTTAAGTATAAAAAAAACTTGATAAGGGGTAGATGAAAAAAAAGATTATTCTTAAATTGAGTCCCAAAATGAGAACGGTAAAATATGATGCACACAAGTAACAAGGCTTAATATATTTGCGTCTGGCTACTAGATAATTTCAATGTAAATAACTGTCAACTCTAACTTAAAGAGATTAAGGTTCCAACAAAGCGTGTTGACGGACAGCTCTAATATGTCGGGGCTCTCACGTCAAGCATGTCTTCGTGGTTAATTACAGAGACGGGTAGAGGAACCACCGTCTGAAAGTTAACGTGATGATTGAAGCGTAATACTTACTTATAATTACCGTCTAATTCTATAGTCATTGTACATCTTTATTTAACAAAAAAAAAAAGACTATATAAACAAAGTCACCGTCTCGAGCTGTCTCAGCGTTCAAGTTCCCTTACACACCCACAGGTGCATTTCATCTGCCAGGTAACTCTAGACCCAGGAACTCTTTAGGTCTGGGTTAATCATGCATGAGCTTGTGGAAATTCTGGCAAGTAGCAGCAACACAAACACCTCGGGCTTTTGTTGAAATAAAGGCGCCTCCACTTATCATTTACAAAACTCTGTTCACAAGTAAAGGCAGGATATAAGAGGATAGGATCTATACGCTTCCCACAGTCTATCGAAATGAACTATGATACAAAACCTCTTTGAAGAATAATCTAATTCGTCAGTGAGCATAAAAGGTTTCCTGCAGCTTTTAAAGATTAAATCACTTCCTTGCAAATCTAAAAAGCGATAAATCTATGAGACGCATAGTTTCTGTGATGATAGGATAACATGTGGGAAAACACGAATACAAAAACTACCTTTAAACAATATATTCTGGTATATTATTTGAATTTGAGTGACCACTCGATCAACTAGAGACCATCACTCATTAATGTGTCACACAACGCCACACAAATTCAGATGTTTGCTTTATGAGTCCGAACACGACTGTAGCGAACCTTGTTAAGTATACAGTGTAAAAATGTACCCATGAAAAAAGGTGTGTCTTCAGGCGATATGCATCGCAGATGTCTTGATGGAGCCAACACCCAGATCTGCTGCCAAATAAAACTTGGTTGGATAACAATCATGACAACATTATGTTGAAAGGATGGCTCAGGATGGAAAAAAAAACAATTTAGCTGAGATTTAAGTGACTTAGTAAGATTGGTTTTACATGTATTCAAACAATTATAGACTTTAAAAGTTGTTATATCCTAGACAGGAAAGCAGCTCTTCAGTGAAGAACCAAAAACAAACCTAATTGTATTGCTTAAAAAAAGCCCTAAACGTGGTTGGTATCTATTTGAAAAAAGAACGCTAAGATAAAAGCATGTCAGCATTTTTTACAAAAAATCTGCATATAAAATCTAACTTGCATGTTAATAATCAACAAAAACTAAAACAGAAAAGTGTATAACTGATGAAATTCTCTTTTACTGTGCAGGATTCTGTTGGTATTAAATGTGATCTTACACAAAACGGAGGCGCTCTGCAGTTAACATTTGCTAAAGAGGAACTTCCATGAGTGAATGTCCCTTTGAAAGTTCTCCTCTGGTGGTCAAAGGCTGAAACAAAGAGTCTACTTCCCATTCAGGACACAGTGTCGGTAGATAATACCACATGGAGACATCAAGGCCACTTAAACAAAAAAAAACCCTCTCAATATTCCCTTCCATAGTTTCTGTAGGAAACTTGGAACGTGACGGTGAGACGCATGACATCATCATGTTTCTATTTCTACCCTGATGGCTTCAAAAAGAAAGAAAAAAGGTTCTCTTTTGTCTGTTTTCGTGAACCATGCAGGCGAGCGTGTGGCGTGGAGAAGTGTGTGTAGGTGTGTGAGTTTATCTGATTGTTGACAGGCAGTGAGTGGAAACAGACACAATCTAGATTGTTCTTTTCAGTTCTACTCTGCAGATGTTCTCAGGAGAACATATTACATCAGTTGAGCATCAATATAAAAGTGTTGGGACTGAATCACTTTGGAAAAATTTGGGATTTTCCAACCTCAGGAAGAACAGTGTTATGTCATTAGAAAGAGTGGTTTTTCCTATTTACATTGAAGATGTTTATTAGTTTGAGAACAGGATGTAACGCCTTACCTAACCTTACACAATTATTAATCAATTATATATTCATTTAATTTCATTTATTGACATTGAAATATATATATATGTAAAAGTACAGATTGGAATCCAGTAGGATCTGGAATCCTACTAGTACAGATTGGAATTCCATTCTGTACTCGTACAGAATGGAATTCTACTACTGAACTGTGATCTGAATATTGGAATTCCAATCTGTCCTAGGAGGATTCCAGATTCTACTAGTGAATTATAATCTCTACTAGGAGAGATTGTAATCCTACTACTGTATTGGGATCTGAATATTGGAATCCAATCTGTACTAGTATAATTCCAGATCCTACTGGATTCCAATCTGTACTGTGACATATATAAGATCATCAAGTTACTAATCTTCTTAAACAATTAATTTACCTTAAATTATCAGCGTTTTTTAATATTTAAAATTAAAAAATAATTAAGAGAGTAACCTTAAACCAACTCTCGCCCCTAATCATTACCCTTATATAACCGTAAACCTGACCCCTAATCTTACCCTAACCTAACCCTGGCTCATTACCTAGCCTAACCCTAACCCTGACCCACAACCCTTACTCTAATCAAACCCTGATCCATAACCCCAACCCTAACTCTGACCTTTAACCCCAACCTTAAACCTGACCCATAACCCTAATCTAACCCTATTCCTGACCCCTAACCCATAAACCTAACATTACAATAGTCCTGAAACATAACCTTAACCCTAACCCCAACACTGACCCATAACCCTAATCCTGACCCATAACATTTACCATAACCCTACATCAACCCGGATCCATACACTAACCATAACTTTAATCTAACCCTTAACCCATAACCATAACCTCAATAACTAACCGTAACCCTAACCTAAATGTAACTAGAGTAGGACTCCACAACAGGTCAGGCCACCACATGAATGTTTCCAAAATAAATGTGAATTTTAAGATCATTTGAAGTCAATTATTTGCTTCAAAGGAGTTCAATGATACCCCATGAAGCTTCAGCATGGTCTATGCAAAGATGATATAATGTACCCACAAAGAAGACTAAAAGGACAGATGTTAAAAATGAATATTGTATTGTCTGGAGAAGATTGATAGTCCTGGCCAGGTGTGAGGCGGTCAGGTTACTGCATATGGGATGTTTAAGTGTGTAAGGTCTGTTTGATATTTCGACTTAAATATATCCACATTGTTATAACATGAAGACGGTTTTATCTGCTTGTGAATTCAACTGTTACTGAAATGTAAAAAAATACTTGTGATACTTAATTGACTTAGAGATCTCTATTTGCATGTTACAAGAATGAGTGAAACTTTATCCAGAGATGGCATTTAACACTCTAAAAGATAAACTTAGAAGACTAATCTTCTGAGCTACACCTATCTAAATGAAAGACTTTTTGTTTTATAGTTGTTGCAAATTGGGAACACCAAATGAGGAACTATCCCACTTGCAAAGTCCTAAAACTGAAAGTCAATTGTCTAAAAGTCATCGATAGACAAATTTAATGAACACAAATATATTTAGAAATGATAGCCATAGTAACTAAGTAACAATGTACCTACAAAATGTGTTAAATATAGAACATTTCTTAGTAGGAAACAGAAGTATTTAATGGGGTACACATGCTATGTTGCACCATTGGAGGGAGTGCCTGTTTAATCTGTTCCTTTCGTAAGTGTGTATGTTTTTGTTGTTGTTTGTTTTGGTCCTGGCGAAACCTTTGACAATATCCTGACCTAGATCACTAACAATCCGGCACCCAAACACCATTTGGTCAAGGTCCTGAATAGACCAAAAACAGTCTTATCTGCCATAAGAAAGTTCACCAATAACCATATTGGAAAGATGATACTATTAAAAACAGGGGGGGGACCAAGAATATTCTTTGATATACACATTGAAAGTAAAGGGACCTCTGGCATATACTTGAATTCAAATGAATAACCATTGTTTTAATTTAATATAAATTGATATTGTACATTCATATCATATGCCAATATATTATGGTGCAAAAGACATATTTATATTTTTTAAAAACAAAGAACTATGGGGCGGGGGGTTAGATATTCATTTCCACTTATTAATTATCGAGTGAGCTGAGTCTTTGAAGTTCGCAGCCTGTCAGCAGCAGAAATTCGACCCAAGAATGACGTCTTGGAGGCGAAACAGCAGCGTCACGGAGCGCAGCAGCCGAACACCGGCCAAGGAAAACCGCCTGGCGCGCGTAATGATGACCGATGATCCAGGCGGACGGATCACCGCAAAGATCGACCCGATTTTTGACTCGAGATTTGACCAATTCTGCTCCTTGTACGAATGGTTAAAAAAAAAAGGCAAAGAGTTGCAAAGAACTCCTGCGTATTTTCTCATTGGATTAATCGAAAAAGTTACGCAACCGCCTGTGCGCCACACTGAAAAAGCGCACCAAAAGAAAGTGGAATAAAAAAGACGCAAATATGTCTCACCAGTTGGTGGAAGTTCTTGGATTGAGAATGTCTTCTTTGGCTGTGAGCAGCGACAGGCTGTAGGTATCAAGGTTGACTGTCCGCTGGTTCATCATGGCTTAAAGTTTCCACGCAGTTCTACTCCTTCGTCCACGAGATTGTTCGACTTCAACCGATCGGAGGAGGTTCATGCAACAACAAAAAAAAAGCTGCTCTTTTTCGTTTAGTTCCGAAGTGTGCAAAAAACGCTGCACAGCGTGGAGGAGACTGCGCTGCTGTGTGCGGAGCAACACAAGTTTGCACCCAAAAAAAAAAAAAAAAAAAGCTCCACCTCCTGTTGAGAGGGAGGAAGAGAGGGAGACAGAGAGAGGGAGAGAGAAAGGAGGGGAAGGACAATAGTTCCACCAGTGTGGACGCACCAGAGCAGCGTCCCCCCTGGTCATAAACCGCGTCTGGTCATCCTTTTTACACTTTTTTACACTTGATTACCTTTGAGAACAACAAACATGGCAGAGAAACCATGTGATAAACTTGTATGGGAATATCTACACGTGCAGATCATGTAAAAGTAGCAGTGAATGGCAGTGATAATAACAAATAAATTATGTTATTTACTTTAAACTATGAATATAAATTATAAAAATGCTTTCTAAAGATGCAAAAACTAAAATAAATGGTTCATTATGCTATTTAGAACAGACCGAAGGGGTCACATGTGATCCTTTGTCTGTATTTAAGTGGCCCTCATGAGGTCAAAGATCATCAAAAGAGTCACATTTTATGTTGTATCTATTTCTATTTTTCATTCCTAATCTCTAAATATGACTATAGGGTTTACACTGAAAGATTTTTGTCATCCGATTTTGTCACTTTTGCGAGTATTTATTTCTCTCAAAACTATTTAGGTTATTATTCAACAATTTAACCAAATTTAGCTTGCTTTATTACACATTTCTACTTTATTTTTGCCCTGAGGAAAATGAATTGCCCTTCACTGATTTATAAGACCATCTGCTTGGACTAGTGGGAGGCAAAATTCAGATTAGATTTTTTTTTTTACATACTATCTATAAATAAGCACTTAAAATTAATTATACATTACTGTCAATTTTGGGAGGCGCAAGGCGGCGCCGTGGTTAGCACCCCTCACAGCAAGGAGGTTGCCGGTTCACTTCCAGGTCCAGAGGGTGCCAACTTGTGACCTTCCTTTGTTGAGTTTGTGTGTTGCGTGGGTTTACTCTGGGCAGTCCAGTTTTCTCCCAAAGTCAAAAAACATACAGAGATTGATTGGCAACTTGAGGAAATTAACCGTTGGTATGAGTGTGTGAGTGAATGGTTTGTGTTGCCTGAGACGGACTGGTGTCCTGTCCAGGGTGTCCCCTGCCTCGCGCTGATGAAACTGCGACCGCCATTAGTGATAAGCAGTAAAGAAAATGATAGGATTAATAACTTTTTGTTTGTTTGCTGATATCATATAATAAATGCAGTGCTATGCTTAGATAAGGCACTTTAGTGTATAATATAGAGTATAATAATGTACAGAATTGTATGTTATCTTTAAAGGCAACTTAATTAGCAACTTCTAGTTCCCATTTTAAGTAAGTTAGTTTAAATTATTGTATATACAATAAACAATATATTGGTCTTCTCCTCAAAGCACTTCCATCTGCTTTCCCATTTTATTTTTGAAAATTCAGAAATCCACGATCATTTTTAGATTAAGTAATTTCATTTTTTAACAAACCAACGTACATAGAAATGTCTTGCAGGCCGAATAAATGGAGATGACAGGCCATATTTGCTCCCCAGGTCTTGGTTTGGACTCTTGTATTTTCTAAATGTGTCCTCACATCCATGGCTTAAGAAGTACCCCTAAAGAACCCTTCAATTAATCCACACTTATCTGTGTTGACACAACCCCGGTGTGGATTATAGTAAGTAGCCACCTTCCGAAATCCAAAGTTGTATGAGAAGATGCCTTCTGACTGATCTATCTTTTTGTGTTGCACTGCCAGCCATTGTGGTTTCCTGGTAGATTATAGTTTCAATGTTTACACTAAAACTTTCTTGACAACAACTTTTTGGAGATTATAATGTTATTATTTAGTACTAATACATTCTTGTTAGTAAATCCCAACAATTATAACACTTCTATTTCCGCATCAATTTGGATCTGCCACTGTTTCTTTGTTCCTATTTTGAAATTCTCTAACAAGGCTATCTACTGTTTAGTCAGGACTATGGAGGAGAATTTCATGGGAACTGAGTCTGAAACAGTCAGTGTATGACAAAGAGCAATAAGGCCCTTTTTTCTTAAAAGAGGGGGTCTGTTCAATAGCTGCCCTCGTCACTGACACACACTTACACACACACACATTCATTCTCAGACATGTACACACAAGAACGCTTGGGCTGTGAACTCTGGACAAACTCTGGCCAGACATGCAAACACACACACTCACACACACACTCACGCACACACACTTGTTGGTATTTGACTGTGGGTCAGAAGCGTTGGGGTTTAAGATCTTGGATTATGGAAACGTTCCTGAGCTCTGTAATTTACTTAACAGCCATTCTTAGATAATCCAGGGCAGATGCAGAGAATTCAACACACACAGGTTTGGATTTTCTGCCAGGATCAAACACAGATCACTATTCATGAAACATTTGTGCCATAATCAGCATGAAAGTCTTCTGTTGAAACAAGACTGACTGTGATTAATCTTGTAATCTGGATTGTCACAGTGATGCAATCACTGCCAACAATACCTTCACCTTTGTCAAGATGGTCTGATTCTGGAAGACCACCATTTACAGCCGTATTAGGGAAGACACTGTGGCAAATTAAGTGAACAGTGTGAAGGAAATTGGATGGTGGTAAAGAAGGTCAATTTGCTTAATTAGCTTATCTTTGTGAATTAGGATTCTTAACATCCCGATAATCCCAGGACTTCCCCGCTGAAGCTACTGTTGCTGGATGCTGTCTGATAGTTTCAAGATGGCCACTAGTGAGCCGACAAGTGGGCCAGGGTGATCTCCCAATTACCTGTACATGTTAAAAAGACATATTTAACCAAAGGACATGTATAAAAAAAACTGAATTATTCAGATGATTCAAATCATCGGATGGCAATTGCATTTCCTAAGGGTCCACATTATTTACAGTGACTGTTGTCAGGGGCTGTTAAACCCCAACAACACTATAGGAACAGGAAATGTAATAGCAGCAACTTGTAATTAAATTGTATTAATAACAAACTAAAACTATTATTTTGTTTTTGTGTTGTTTTTTCCTTTTATTAAAAATATTACATACATTATTACTTAAAAACCTTTGATAAATGTTTTTTTGATGGAGTAGAGTACAATTCATTATTAAAATAAATTATTAAAAAAAAACAACTAGTAAATTTGAACTAGTAATATTAAGAAACAAGTAAAAACGAATTATCTTTGTTAACTATTAGAAACATTTCTGCCTGCTCTAATTTATAATTTTACTCCTCAAATGACCAAATCAAGCTCTTTGATTTGATTTTACGTAAATTCGTATTGTATAATATGAATACAACTCACAGTACACACATACACAGGATTTTATTTTATCTCTTGTATTGCATTTCCTATGTCCACCTTTCCTAGAAAACCACTGCTTCAATCAGTAAGTGAAAAGGGAAGTCTATCAGAATTTATTAAACTACAATTATTAGCTGTTAGCTAAATAGATATAGGCTTTTATCTAGTTATTACTTATTAAGTCAATTTTTGACATTTTATTACACTGGTTTTCATCCAGACAAACAGCTACTTGTAGCAACATTGTTTAGCTAGCAGTTAGCATTCACCATGCAACACAAGTAGTTCTGTTTTATTTTATTATTTTAAAGTTTTGTTTCCTTGAGAGTCTTATCAAAAAGAAATATGATCAGATAAAATATTGTAGTACTCACAGTGTATGTGCCTAAACTTGTTAACCTCCTAGCCAAATATGTAATGCTAATTAGCTTAGTCTGTTGTTACTACATATAATGTTACTTCTAATAGTGTGTTTGAAATTGTTAAATCTATCTATCTATCTATCTATCTATCTATCTATCTATCTATCTATCTATCTATCTATCTATCTATCTATCTATCTATCTATCTATCTATCTATCTATCTATCTATCTATCTATCTATCTATCTATCTATCTATCTATCTATCTATATTCAATACAGTGTGGTTAAGACAATCAAAAACAAGCTTTTAACTAGTGATCTTTTTATTTACAAAGCTTAAATCCTGCAGAAACACGAGACATGACATGTTAATGCGTCTATTATTCTTACAACTTCCTGTTATAAGAGTTCCTCCTGCTCTTTTAGCCTCTTATGTTTTCTTTGGTCTGAAGACTGTAGTGCTGTTATGCTGCACTTTGGAGGACTCAGGCATTTCCTGTACAAGGGTGTGATGGTGGCGAGGGGGTCTGAATGTGGGATTGATCGTCCACTGTGTGTGTGTGTGTGTGTGTGTGTGTGTGTGTGTGTGTGTGTGTGTGTGTGTGTGTGTGTGTGTGTGTGTGTGTGTGTGTGTGTGTGTGTGTGTGTGTGTGTGTGTGTGTGTGTGTGTGTGTGTGCGTGTGCATGCCAAAGTGGGATTTTCTCCTGGTTTTTACTTTAATCCCACTCTAATTATCACCTGTCACTCATGGCTCCCTGACATGGGTTGTTTTTTAAACCCCAACACTCAGTCATCGAGCCTTAATTCAGAGTTTTGTCGGCACTAAAATGCGACTGTTAACTATAATTTATACTGAATATATTCAACTCAAATCTGATGAGATGAACTATGAGCTTGTTTACTTGTTTAACTCCCTAGTTCTTCTCCTACTAGTCTTCTGTTGCATATGAATCAGCGGTTTGGTGGTAATCTTGAGGCTTGTAAACACAGTCTGTGAAATTCGCTCTGACTTGTGAATTTACGATGTTTTTAATGTGAGATACTTGAATGTTTTGTAGCTTCAGGGCTTTTCTTTTATTCCCCTACTGTCAGCTATAAATCAAAAAAGTCAAACTTGACAAAACATGAATTTCTTTTTTTTGTTATTACCAAAGTATTCATTTAGAATCTGACATAATTGTTGGATCATACTTCACTCCGTTAGCTCGCACACGAATGTTAGGAGGATTCACACGGGTCCCTGACATGTGGTTATCTGGTGTCTTCTCAACAGGCCTTTGGGTGAGGTCAGCGCTCAGCTATGCACCTTCACAACAGCCTTGAAATATTCCTCCCACGAGACTTTGAATATTCCCCAGTGCGTCTCCGTCAAACTCTACGGTGGGTTTAAATCACAAACTCAACACCAAGATCCTTCTGGAGAATGTTTTATTGTTAAAATGTTGGAACATGTTGAAAGTACGGTGGCTGGATGAACAATTTAATAGAATTTTAAAATGTATAATCCATGGTATTTTATAGTGTTAAACATCAAAGCATTCCAATTGTGTTACAAGATACAATTTGTTTAAACCTTTTTTTTTTATGAAGTCCATATGGTGCTGAAACATTGGTCAACCATGTGACCTAAAACTGTTACACGATTGGCTGGAGCACAATTTTCCCCTTTGAGAATTGAATATATGTATAAATGTCCGTTGGTTTGTTGGAACTTTACGTCCCATGAATACATCAACTTTTCTTTAATTTAACTTAATTATATTTTTCAATGCTTCAATCCCTAGATTCTCTGAACAATGGGTTTTTTTTCCATGTCGATTCAAAGCCACATTTAAAGAGTTTCGATGATAAAGATGTTCTTCAAATGGAACCAGTCATATGTTGGCTATTTTACCTGATAACACAATGGAAACAATGGAGGTCAACACGGGTGAATGAATATTATTATTTGTAATAACTCGTTTGTCTTGGTAAACATATTTCAACTATGTACTTTAATAACTGCTAAATAAATACTTTGACGCTGTCATTTAAAAAAAAAAAAAAGATGTTGATCAAGTTAATGAGAAAACTACCTAATATGCAGGGTTGTTGTATATTAGTCTTGATCAGATTGGTAACAAACATCAACGTAACATTTTAATTAAAACAAAAAATGGTTTTCACATGCTTGCCCAAATGTCCTTTAAAGCCCCAATAGGTAAGATTATTGTTTTAATGTTGTAAAAATGGAACTGACACACTGCTGTAAAGTTGTGTTTGGTGGTTATATGATACCAATAGACTTTCCGGGCTGGTCAAAAACAACATTAAAATAAGAATAAAGATATATATTTCATATTACAGCTTTATCAAACCAACAAAATTCACAATTCATACACTTATTAGCCCAAAAATTAACATCAGATATTGGAGAATTTTACTTGTTGGTTTACCAAGATGAGCTCATAAGTGTCAATTTTCACTACACAGCTGATACAAAATAGGAAAAACAAATGCACTCGGATATTTATGAGTACTTGACTTTGCCTGAAACAATACGAATTTTAGGTCGTAGTTAATGTGGCTAAATATTTACTGTATATACTGTTCTTGTCTTTATTTGTCTTTGAGCTCGTTTTGTAATGATCATGCACTATATCTAAGATTTTGAGTTGAAACTAAAATGCACAGAAATAATAAATATCAATCCTATTAAAAATTAAAATCATATTGTTTTTATATTTTCAATTTCAAATATTGTCATGTCAGCAACTATGCTCTTTGTTATGGATCTTAATTGGTACTTGGTTTGTGAAAATACAATGTATTCTCATTAAAAAGTAATATTGGATGTATTTCCTTAATTTATATACACAGTTTTGGGTGTATTTATTTCTCAATAGCCATTTGAAGGAGTGTATTTATCAATGTTTAAATGCATTTCAATATATATGTCAGAGTACAGATTGGAATCCAGTAGAATTTGGAATCCAACTAGTAGAGATTGGAATTCCAATCAGGAATTCTACTACTGAACTGGGATCTGAATATTGGAATTCCAATCCGTCCTGGGAGGATTCCAGATTCTACTAGTGAATTCCAATCATTACTAGGAGAGATTGGAATTGTACATATTGGAATTCCATGATTCAATCTATAGAATCCTACTACTGTATTGGGATCTGAATATTGGAATTCCAATCTGTCCGACGAAAAATGGGAATTCTACCAGGACAATCTCCAATTCTTATAGGAGAAATTCCATCAAAATGTTTTGGAAAATAGACTGAATCATGGAATTCCATGTACTAGTTGGATTCCACATCCTACTGGATTCCAATCTGTACTGTGACATATATATTTTTTACTTCTTTTCCCCTGGATGTCGCTATTTTCAAACACTTTATTAAAACGGAATTTTGGCGCTAATGGACTTCCATATGTTTTGGGAACAAACTGTAATAAGTGCAGCGTTGAAAAAGTATTATCCTTTAATAAAGTCTGTCGAAGGGAGTTTTTGATCAACACTAGTTTGAAGGGGGGATCAGAGAGGAATGTGCTGACAGATCCATTAAGTATTTCTAGTTGGTGTTGGAAGAAGTGTACCGTCTGTCAATCAATCAGACAATGCATTGTTATTGTGAATTCCAAGTGTTTGTCCTTTGCTCCAAAAAAAATCTCTTCTAACCCAGGGAATTCTGGGAAATTGGAGCCAGATGTGATGATGTCGGCGCGTGCCTGTGTGCGCTGTGCGATCGGGGTAAAGGTTAGCGGGGAACCATTCGAACACAGCTTGCTGATAAACCAGCTGATTAAGCGTTCGTAATCACCTAAACGGGCCGTTTCCGCCGCAAAGCCGTAAAAAAAATCTCACTTAATGAGAGAATCTGGCTCGCGCCGGCGGCCATTAACGGTTTAATAGAAGCATTTCAACTCGTGTTTGGTTCCTGGAAGCGACACGCATACGGGCGGCACATGGACGCCAACGTTTCCACCACCTTCCTCCGTCGACCCGTCTTAAGTTACACGTCGTCGGCCACATCACGGGCCGTCGCCATGGCGACACCCATGTTTGTGTGGCTTTCTGCGATCGCAGCACAGCAGACATGCTTGATTAGATGTGTGTGTGTGTGTGTGTGTGTGTGTGTGTGTGTGTGTGTGTGTGTGTTGGCCTGGTGACACAAACCCAGAGTTGCTGACTCAACGTCTTTTTATATTAGAGGAGAGACTTAAAGGGAGAAGTTGATCATGAAAGACATGAGTTTGTGTTTTGGTCATACACGCTATCATGTGGTTTATGCCTTTTATTATTAAATACGTTTGCCGTTGAGCCATTTTTAATGTGTTGGGACAGGTTTTTTAAAACCCCCAATTTCTTCAGCTCACCCATCTCTTATAGGCTTGTGTGTTACCTTGACGCAACTTACTTCTTTATTCACAACGAAGCAGCTGCTCTTTTCCAAACACTCCTCATCCTTTTTTCATAAGGCTGCAACAATCACACCGACCAGCTGCTTCTATTCAGGATCACACTCGTCCAACAGGTTCATGATAAAAAAAAAAGCTCCGCTTTAACATTGAGGTCCTTTATATTTGTGGTGTAAAACCCCTTTTCTTCTATATATATATATATATGATTTTAGAACTAATACATTTCTTATTGACTCAAGACAAATTATTTGTCCTGGTCGCATATGAAAGGGTTGAGCTAGTATTTGTACATATATTTTTGGATTGTTGTAAAGATTAAGAACAACAGCCTTATTCCTTGTTTTATCTCTGGGTCAAAGTGACCCGAAGGCCCGAAAACTAATGTGTTTGTGGTATCCCTTGTGTTGTCTCTGGACCAAAGTGACTCGAAAGCCCGAAAAAGAAAATGTGTTTGTGGTATCCCTTGTGTTGTCTCTGGGTTAAGCTGAACAACAAACCTTTGTTTTCAGGCCACCGGGTCATCTTGACCCTGAGATAACGCAATAATGATTATTAAAAAATAAAAAAGGCTGCTTTTTCTGTCATACAAAGTCATTACTCTCTGCCTAAAGTGGCAAACTTTTAACTTTTTCAAATGATAAATAAAATGACATCCGTTTAACCATTGTGTTATCTCAGGGTCAAGGTGAGCCGAAAAGGCGCGGAAATGAATGCGTTTGTGGTATCCCTTGTTTGTCTCTGGGTCAAGATAAACGACGGGGTTAAGAGTCATCTTGACCCTGAGATAACGAAAGGGTTGAATTTTAAAGCAGCATTAAATGTAGTTTTGATACATTCTGACCAAGTCTTGCTATAGAAATGTGTGCGATACATGCCGAATAAAAATAAGAACAATTAGAAAAATATAAAAAAAGGTATTTGCCCGGTAATATATATTTTTGGTTTTATAACTATAAACTCCATATAGCACGCATTGCAGACATAAATGCAGACATGAAATTAATTGTACTCCAGATAAAATATTCAAGAGGTTAAAATAATTCTGATACTACTGTATACTTTTATAAACTAAAAAACATGTATTGCTTTTGTCAAATAGGATGTGAGGACATACTGTAGTCTTTGCCTTTTTAGAATGGCAAGTCTTCCCTTTTACAAACTGCTGCTGTGTAGTTTTGTGGATTCTTATCTTCTCTCATGACTTATTTTCATATCTAATTAAACTGTGGTGTGATGTGAATGTATGATGGATTGGATTATTGATTAAAAAAAAAGAAAAACATGTTTTTATTCAGTCTTAATATTACAACTCGAGTTTTGCTTTATTTAACTACAACAGAATATATAAACCTCACATAAAATAAAGAACCTTTTTTATCCTTCTGCTAATTATTGCTACTTCACTCTATACACAAGTGTTATTGACACAGCTTTAGATTGATGACAAATTCTGAAAATATATTTTAAATATAAGTTGTCGAATTTGACGTTGGTAAAAGGGTGCAAACCATTTTATATTACAATTATGTTTCCTTCATACACACTAGTCAATCATTGACCTTTTCTTCAATGGGTTGTTAAATAACATTCATTATTTTTCTGTAATGTATATAAAATAAAAATTCTGACAGTTGATGAATCCACAAACTACATTTTTTAGAATAATTGTACCAGCTTTAAATTATGTTGTAGTTCTTATTCCGTCCAGTAGATGCTGCTAAAAGGCGTTTGGATGTTTAAGGTCACGATGGTTGTAAAAGTTTGATTCACCCGTGAGAGAAGAAAAAAACGACTCAGATAAAAACAGTTGTAAAAGATTAACCAGTTTAATAAAATCCATGTCCAACATCAAAATACTGAAATGGCAAAAAAAAAGATCGTTTTTTTTTCTCCAACTTTTCCTTTTGTACAAATCACAGTGGTTTAAAAATATTACAAATACTTGTATCTCAAAAACAATTATTTTCTCGTTTGCGAAAAGCAGCAAAACATTCTGATTGTTGTTTTTTTTTAGTTTTTTTTTTAAACAAGCCCTTAATAGTCATGTGACAAAGGTGTGCTCTTCAGCTTTTGCATTGCGACATCACATCCGGGCGGCAAATGTTAATGAGTCCAAAAGACAAAAAAAGTGCATAACAATAACAAATAATATATATTTATATATCAGAGGTTTATCCCATCATCTATAATGACCACTAGTTTGTTTACAACAGCGTAATAATTACAATGATTCTGTAGCTATAAAGTGAGTGAGGGTCCTGTTGAGATTTAAAAACAGGTTACAATTATTCAAACGAAAGCATAGAACACTGTATACTTGCATCTACTCTTGCAGCAGTTATAGATTTCCGAGGGCTTGGCAGCACTTTTGAAATTGATGCCAGGTACAGACAGCGTTCAGTTAAGAGACCATGTTACAAGAGAAATGTGATTTTGCTTGGAGCTGATTGTAACAGCTGAATATATATATATATAAAAAAACTCCTTGGCATTCATTCCAGAACATCATTTAGGCTACATAATAGAAAGTGCAGGCACCTGAAGAGAGTGCGGAAACAAACATTAAAACTGCTGGTACGCTGTTGTTTTTTATTTTTTATCATTTTTGTAATTGATGCGAGCACTTGGAAACTCTACAGAAGGATCAACAGTGTTGAAATCCTCGATACAAACGCGTTGACAATAATAGATGTGCACTGGTGAAAATGCTGCTATTCCTGCGCTCACGTGACAAAAGTTCTTGGCTAGAATCAGAGCTCAGTGGCAGCATAGACAGAGTGAAGAGAAGTGAGTTTTCACCGAAAAGGCACGAGGAGACGGCAGAAACAGAAACGTGTTCTCTCGGTTATTAAAAAACAGAAGGCTTGGTTGGAAGAAAAGTGTTGTAACAGAACAGATAGGAAGATAGAATGAATCCGGGCGTTTTTAGTTTTGCCCTGTAGATGTGTCTTTTGGTCAAATAATATTTTATATTTTCTTTTCTAACCAATTCAGACATATTCCTCTGGGCTAATAATCCTCATTTTCCGCTCTAATTTTAGTGTATACTCATGTTTAAAATACACAATATAATTGAAAATTTTGTGTAATCATTCAGGGGTGACCAAATGTATTTCAAATAAGGCAATGTTTGATGAAGGGAAAACAGGACGGTGCCATATTAGACATCATTAGACATCATTGCAAAAGTCATCTCAATCAAAAAGTTCCAAAAATACATAAAGCATTAATTTCCTCAAGCAGTTCAACACATAATTAAGAAACTTCTTCGAGGACAGGCGGGGAAATAGTTTTTCATTATTTATTATTTAGGAATAAGCATCATCTTATGTGTATTTTAACCAATATTTCCCAGGTTAAAGAATATTTTTAGATATAAAGTAGCTTGTTTAACCTTTTTTTTTTTTTTTTTGGAACATAGAAGCTCATGTTTAATTATGTTGGACAGTAGAATGAAACAAGCATTAATTCTATTTTTAGTAGTATTCAGTACTCAGCCTAAAATCTTCAACACTTTTAAGTTGACGTGAAGTTTTAACCTGATGGTAAAGAAGAGCTATATATAAGGAAGATTTACAGTAGAAGACATGCTTAGCTGTTTTATTTTTAACTTCCTAAGTGCACGCTGTTTAATCCTGATGTTAAAATGGGCTTTTAAAAAACTCAGTAAATATCCCTAAATGCATTTTCCACGCTAATCCTGATCAGGGGTCGCAAAAGAGGCAACATTATGAAGATTGCACATCTTTGAGTACCCAGAGGAAACCTGTGCAAGACGAGCAGCTAACACAACATCTGTGCTAATTTTTGCATATTAAGTGATGCTACTAAACTATTGGAAAATTGATTTAGCGTGAAAAAGACAAATAGTGCCAACTTGGCCGTCTAAAGCATAGGCACCGAATTTCAATGTTGTTTTTCAAAGGAGTGAAAGAATCATGCGTACAATCGTGAGATAAGAAACACAAGTGCCAAGTACAAAAAAGTGCAAAGACAAAAAGAAGTGCATTCTTACACCCCTTAAGAAATGACAAACAGAAGCCGCCGAGTAAGTGAAAACACCATCCAGGAAAAAGAGAGTCACTAAGAAGTTTCTCAATGTCAGTGGCTTTAAAGTTTTTAGTCTTAAAACTCACTAAAAATAAGACAACGTGATTCAAATAACCTTCTCCACACAATTTTTTTAAAGGTAAAAAAGTACAACTTTACCTTATGAGACCCTAAAAGAACACAATAGAAGTCTTTTATTTAACCTCAAACAGGTTGGCACTAAACCACCGCTTTCTAACTTTTAAGTAACTTTTTGAAGACTTTCTGCAGAACCAGTCTGCAGATACTAACTATTAACTAAATTAGGTCGTTTTTTTCATTGATAAGGCACATTGGGTATGAAAATGAGTGCACAAATTGCGATTTAAGTGACAAATGATTCCATCAGGGTGATTATACAAAAACAAGCTTATTCAAAGAAAAATAACAAGAATCATATTTTAAATATAAAAAGAGTATTTATAGTTTAGGGTTTTAAGGATCACAATACTAGGAACTAGGACACTTTATAGTTGTATAATTCAAATAAGTGAGAAAATAATTAATAATATTGAAGCCTTTCCAATAATGCAGGTTGACATAAGAAATACAATGGATTAAATAATATATATTTTTAAAGATAAAATGCAGTTAAAATGAACAAAAAGGATTCTGGGAAAATATAATTTCTTGATTCAATAAAATAGTGATTAAATCGACCCTGTTTTTTTTTGTTGTTTTTTTAAAAACCAACCTTCCACTTTACATTAATACAGGTAACAATCCACATAGTCAAGCTCGAAGATATACGTTTGGCTACTTCCGAGTGAGGAGCTCAACTCACACTTTGGTGTCGTGAGACTTTAAAAAGGAAAATCTATTTCCATCGCTGACAATGACTTTAACTCGCACAATCGGCTCCTCTGCTGTTTCCACGGTAAAGCTGCTGCCCAGAAATAGATCTAGAACACTCACTGCAGAGAAACTCTCAAAGAGAAAATCCAATCAACGCTTGTGAATACAAAACAAGTGACGATTTAAGACGACACTCTTAAAAGTGATGAACGCACACATTCATTTAAAAAAAAAAAGGGTGACCTATTACGACTCTCTTGACGCATGGAGGGCGAAAACATTCATTGAACAAGTAAACAAATACATACTGTCTTGGGTGAAAATCAGCACCTTAATTTGTGGAGGGATTTACGCCTCACAGGGAAGTAGAAATAAATTTGTGAGGAAGAGAAAGAGATCGAAAAAAATAATCACAGCTTTGGTTTCCAGAGAAGAGTGAAAATATATTAGTGACTCGTGTCGTTTACACCCTGCATGGATAGTTTCGTAGAAAAAGTCGCAGGCTTTAAAAGTCCTGTCAATCGATGCCAGGGCCCTCGTTGTGAAGGGGTGTAAAGGCAGGCTGGCTGAGGTGGTTCCATGCAATCGAGGGTAGTGGTCACGTACGAGAGATGGTTTTTTTTAAATACTGAAAAACTGATCTGTCTTTTTCATCGCCGTGGTTTGCTATAGTGGTCACTTTCCTTGAGGTGCAGATTCAAGTTTGTCTTAAGCCCCAGATATGCACTTTTATCGATCTGGATTTACACTATTGTGTTGTTGTTGTTGTTTTTGGAGTGACAAATGTGTAGAATGTAACCACAACTTTTCTCATCTTTGGTTGCTGGTCAAAAATAGTTGGGTTGAATTGGGCAATTTCACCGAATCTTTGTTGATGTGTTGATGAAATTTGACCGATTCCAATACTGTGATTTAATTTTTTGTTTTGTGCTCTTTTTTTTAAGATAGTCAACATCGTTACTCCCAAAACTCCCTACATCTTAATTTATGAATAGAAAACTTGTTTTATTTTTTATCTTAATGACTTATCTTGAACTCAAACAATCAGCCAAAAGAGTCAAAGCCTTAATAACAACAAAAGACACCTTGTTTTCAGAAGATAAATTTGCTCACAACAATTGCATATTATTTTTAAATATTGAAAATGTAGTTGTAATAGGGGTGTAACTCTATTACTGTGTGTACCTAACCAATTGCAAATAGTTCATCCGAGGTCTTTTATAGATTGTGCTCTTTAGTTTTGGGCCATATCTTTTGTATCTTTGGTCAAATGTTTGTCAATTTGGGTCTTGTTGTTTAAGAAGAAAGTTGGAAAACTGGGATTTGGGGAACCACAGACAAACTCAACGGTTTCTAAAATGTGACTCTATTTCCCCATAAACACAAACATGGGTTGTTTTTCTCTACCTATTACGGATCTACAAAACAAGTCCTGGAAGGCGCAAAATATATAAAAATGGATTTCATAAATTAAGTAAAAAAAAAAAAAAAAAAGTTTCAAGAATCCAGTGCTGGTTTTTCAGACGGACGGGTCTTAACAGTCAGTGTAAACGTGAAGGCAGAGGTGTCATTAAGAAAGAGACTGAGAGAGATAGAGAAGCCCTTGCTCCCAGTCCAATCGCTGGGATACTGGAAGTGCTGGTGGAGGGACCGAGTGAGGGTTTTTTGGGACGAGGGGCTGCAATACCTGCAGGCCATCATTATAGATCACTGGGAAGCACTCAACTCAAAAGCTTCACTCAATCATACACCCGACACAAAAAAAGGGGTGTCAAAAAAACACGCTCATGGTTGCCCACATTTAAAAAAGAGGCACGTACACCCCCCCACTCTCGAGAGAAAGAAACCGGTCTGGGAACACTGACATTCCATCCAGGAAGTTATCCAATGAGAAAAAAAAAGATCAGGAGACGTGAGGAGTGGAGGACGGGTGTCTCCAGAAACACCAGCCCCGCTTGGTGTGCTGCTTTCTCAAGATCTCCTCCTCACGCTCACGCTCCTTCTGGGAGCGCAGGTAGCGGTCTTCCTCCTTCAGGAACCAGACGGGAGGCCACCGCTGCTTCTCGAAGTGCCTCTGGTTATCTGAAGAGAAAATACAAACGTATAAGGAAATAATAGAGGTGTGTATCGGAAAGATTGTAGCGATATGCTAAGCATAACGATACAGAGGCAACGATGCGATATATCGGGATGTATTGCGATACTTTTGGAACAACGATTTTCAGTATTGATCGTATACTTGGCTCTAGCGTTGTAAATTGTACAGCTTTTCATTTACTTAAAACCAAGTTATGTCCAACCATCAGCCTGAACAGCTGCTCTAGCCGACTGTATCCTCTCGTCCCCAGTCATCGCCTCGCGGAATTTGATTGTTACTTAAGCTGCTGCCATCTAGAGACCGGAAGTTTATTTGCAACTCAAAAATGAACAAACGTTCGTTATATTTGCATGTTACTTTTACATTTAAAAGAAGAAAAAAAATCGAATTATTTTTATTTTATACACAATTTAAATATAAACCAAGAAGTGTGATAATAATAAAATATGGTTTGAAAGCGCAAAAACCAAAATAATAATATTAATTGAACTCTTTTATTTAATCAATACAATACGGTAGTATTGAATATCAACAGGATACGGTATTATTGAATATCAACAGGATAGTGATAATGAAAAACATGTGTGTATCAATTTTCCTTCACACACCAAGTAAACACCTTTCGAAAATGTATCCAAATAATGTTTCATCTAATGACATTTATTCTTTAAAACTTGAAAATAGCTATAGACTTTTCTCTCATACAATAAAAAGATCTTGTAAAAAAGAAGACGTACCTGGAGACATGACCTTCATATCTTTGGGAAACTTGCGGCAGATGCTGTTGTAGTTAGTGCAAATGTGATGAAGACACCATGCTGAGAGTTGTTTGGCGTTGTGGAACTACAAAAAAAAAAAAAGACACAAAGAAAAAGTCAAATATGATGATTTGGCAGTTAGAAACAGTTAGGAGACATTACCTGTGCCAGCTCCAGGTACGCCAATACCTGCCCATCAATGTCTACTCCTTTGACGGCCAAATGCAACAGCTCGTCCACGGCCTGTTGTTCTAAAGGCCACACAAATTAAAAATGTCAATGCTCAGGGTTTCACCTGGTGAAAAACATACATTAGATTTCAGAAAGTAAAAGTTTTTTTTATCTAACTGGGTAAAAGAGGCTCAATAGGGAAAACATGGAAGGCCTAAACAGATAAAAAGGTCTTAAGATGCTTCTTGAAGGAGTCAGTAGACTCAATAAAACACAACTTAGGAGCAACAGCCTGGAAGGCTTTCTGTGTTCTGGTCCGTAATAAAGTCGGAATCAAAACTTTTAAAATGTATCCTGATGGAAACTGGCAGCAAGTGCGAGTGAGTTTTAAGGATCATGGACATGTGAGTTCTCCTACTAGAGCATGTCAGAATTCTTGCTGCAGTTTTGTACTAACTGCAGGCTACACAGCTCCTTCTTGTTTAGACACAAAAATAAACTGTTACAATAGTCTAAACGGGAAACACAAACGCATGGAGTATAAGCTCCTGATCATATTGTGAGAACTAAAGTAGTTAAATCAAGAAAACCATTTAAATGTCTATAAATCAGCTCTTAAATTAAATTAATATTTTCCCATGATTTTATAACAGCTAAACAGACCAATGTTGTTCTGATATCTTGAGCTAATGGTTTCCACATGTGTTATGGAAATCACAATGTAAATTATTCGTACCAGTCATGGCGACGAGTCGTGGCAAGCAGAGCCGGTTGGCCAGAACAATCAGTTCTATTGATTCCAGATCGCGACTGGGTGTCAGCTGACCACAGTAGAGGAACTCCAGGACCCCTCGCATGCACGCTGCCGTGGTATTTGGAATAGAAACCTAGACGATGGACACAACAATACAACTTGATCAATTCCAATTCATAAATCAAGGAAATATAGTATACAAGATATTTGTTTATATTGTTTTTGTTTTATATCTAGTAGAATGTGTTTCATGAATCCTTATTATACATGTGTTTAATGTTGTTTATAATTAAGCAGCCTTTTATTTGTTTCTTGCTCTGAATTATAAGATAATCACTGGCTTATCAAGATAAATAGATATTGGACAATATTTTCTCGAGATGCAGTGTTACAGAAATGCCTTTTTGAGCCTCTAGAGGTCGCAAAACACCCAGTGTTTCTACGCAAGAGAAGACGAATAATAAAGGGAACAGCAGTCAGGACGATAATGGTGAGCTGACACTCCACAGGAAGTGTTGGCAGGAGTGACGACCTTGACCCCTGCTGGAGCACTGCTAGTAACTCCCCCGTCGCTTTTTCAAGACCCCACCTCTTTTGAGCAATTAACTGAATGTCAGCAAGACTCCCCTGAAAGAGATAACACTGACACAAGGGTGGTCTAGTGGAAGTATAAAAAACATCTTATTGATGTTGTATTGGATAAAGAAGAATTAGGAATCTAAATAGCAAGAGAAATACAGTGGAATTTCCGTTTATATCTCCACCACCTGTCCAACTTTATTTACGGAGAGGAAAATGTGCCAAATCGTATGAGGTGATGCTCATAGAAATAGACTACACAGACGGATCACATGCCTTGTGAACAAAAGATGTAAAGTGTGACGCTCTGCTAACAGGTCCTCTCCTATTAGAAACTGAACAAAACTGCCATCTGCTGCTCTGAGCCCACACACATTTAGACTACTGAAAGTGCAGCTTCTCTTTTTTTTATCTCACTTTGGTTAAAGCTTTTAGCTGCATTGAAACTAATAATGAATCAGATTTCAATTGAAGATTTTTTTTTTTTTAAAGAACAGTTATAACATATTTAATATATTATTATTCATAATCCTACCTGGATCATGTTTTTATTTCATCCTCCACACAATCTAGCATTTCTGAACACCCACTTGCATATTCTGGCAATGATTGTTTTATTACAACACAAAAAAAAAGAAAATCAATTATGTAATCCTCAAGTTCTCAGTAATTCAATATCCTCTCTGTCATAGAAGACCTTGATCTTGGTAACCTGTACCGTCTGATCGCAGCTGTAACCAAATCCCCGGGGATCTAGTTCTGAAGTCAGAGAACTTCCTGTTGCTTAGTTTAGCTCCGCTCCGAAAGAGACTCTGGCAGAGATGAAAATACTTAAGCGGGTCATTGGGACTTGGAAGTATTATTGTAAGGACCAGACCACGGCATGCACACAAGCACTTCCTTCCTGTTTTAAAAAAAAGCGTTCCTCTATTTCACCTGTTCGTTTTTTAAGAAGGAATAAAAGACGAGAAGAAATCCAGATCAATTATTATATAATAATAAATAATAGATACTGATCCATGGAAATAAAGTACCTTCACAATCTTTTATCATATCATGGGATATCTGTCAGAATTAATATATGTTTATATTCTACCTGAATAGAGGGTGCGATATTCAACAGCACGGTATTGATTTTTTTAAATAATATATATTATAATAAATATTCAACACATGTTTTTCATTTTTGTAGAGCAATTGAATATCCGGGCACTAGATGGCAGCAGTCATTACCTCCTACACAGTTAAAGAAACAATGGAATCCTGCGAGATCCGAGTGATGGCAGAGTACGAGAGGATACACACCCCTTTCCTCAAGTGATTCTTTGCACTTTGTTACGTACTTTTTAGGCCCCTTTTATTTAATGTATAATATTATATACAATAATCCTTTTTATTTATTCTCCACCTTAAAACCATGGAATTATTGCATTTTAGAATGAGAAAATATTTTACAGAGAGAAAAGTTTCTTCCTTTTTTTTTTACATATATTCATCTGAATGCAACTTTATGCAAGCCCATTTTAAAGTGAGAAGCGAGGAATGTGTGTTAAAAGTACTCGTAGGAATCATATTCATTTCAAAAACTCACCTCCTCCATGTAGCTCTCCATAAACGACCCGCGAAACATCGCGGCCATCCAGTCGCAGCTGGAGATGAGCAGGGGTTTGTGGGCCGGCAGACAGCCGTCGTCCAGGAAGAACACCACATCTGAAACCGGGGTGGGAAAAGAGCGTTCATCTCGGGGAATGCCACAGATGCCCAGGCTACAGAGAGGGGGGAAAGACAGACAAGGAAGACATCCAGACAAAAGTAGAGAAGACAGACGGACACAAAACACAAGCAGACACACAGAGAGATAAATAGACAGAGGGACAAAGAAAACACAAGGTAGTGGAGTAAAGTAGGATTTGCAGGAAATATCAATGTAATGTTTGTTTTTTTACTCAATGCATTGTCATTAATTGTGGTGTAAATCAACGTTTAAAATAACATAGATTTGCTATGTTCTTACTTTCATAATCGAGATAATCATGACCTGAACAGATGAAAAACCTCAATCACAAAAAGGGACAAAATAATTGATCAGTTTCAGTCATAGGCTGTCTGTGACAGGAAGTGTAAGTTTGATTGTGATACTGTCAATCTTAAAGGCTTAATCCGTCTTTTATTTTGCTTTGACTTCAGCTTTACTCTTTTATCAAGTCTCTGTATAAATGTTGACATTTTTAATATATATTCCTTATCTTATTTTAAACATTTGGCCTCCAGGCCTTGAGTTTCACACGTGACCGACACAGTCATATCATTTTATTTCTATAACGTTTTCAATAATCAAATATAAGAGGGTATAATAATAAAAATGATAATAATAATAATAATAAAAGTGCAATTATCATTACATTTTGTTATAATACGAATAGAAAGACATAAGAAAAAAAAGTACAACTTTAGAGATTACAAGTTGCAAAAGTTATTGTAGATATTGATTAAAAATATTCCTAATAAGAGGTTGAAAATCACATGAAATGTATCAAAATTGATCATTGTAGTAGTAGGAGATTTAAGATTTAAGATGTAAGATTTTGAAATAGTGTATCAATCTATCAATCAAGTATAAGCCGAAAATTAAACTGTATGTGAAAATACGCATATAAAAAATTAATAGAAATAAATAGAAAGAAACTATTAATAGAATATTGACACTAACGGCAGCAAATAGGAATTATGATTGATTGCATAAAGTCTCAGGATATTACAAAAGCAAATAAGAGGATGATGACTTGCATTTTATGTTTTCAAAACATGCAGATGGAGGACATGAGGTTAGAGGAAGGACACAAGCACAAGACAAACACAAGACACCCGAGCAACACAAGACAAACACAAGACACCCGAGCAGACTCAGAAGATCATCAGGTTATTTGATGACCAACACTAGGAGTACAGAGAGAGAAAACAACACTGGCCATTTACATTCCTTTAGATATGCAATGACTGGTATCGCAAATGTACCTCAAGTGTACATTTACAGGAACTAAGAATGTCACAGTGTTTACACTCGTCCTCTCAGGAGGTTCAGTCTCTCACATTCAAACATTTACAGATGCAAACATGGACAACATCTGAAAGGTCACCGATGCTTGCGAGAGCCAATGGGCTCCATTCCACATTCCAGCTATAATCTGAGGTTAAAAAGACAAAACTACACTTTTGTCTTTTGCATTCAAGACCGCAGAAAAACTCAGGATTGTTTTCAGAGGAATCCTTCAGTTTCAAACAGATACAAACACATGAAGTCGGTATTTGATGCACCTATTTTTTCAATTGACTGATTTAAATTTAGCTATAGGGTATATATGGTCTCTGGATAATCTTGGTTATGTTCTTATTCTAGTAAAGTAAATGAAAAATAATCAAATTCTTCTTCATTTCAGACTCCAAATGCATTTCTGAAGCTGTTTTGTTTTAATGCACTTTTCTAAAGTTCTTTAAAAGCTACATAAATGTGGGTACAAATTAAATATATATAAAAAAAAAGGTATGAAGGTTTACCAGCAAAGGTTCCTTTGATGAGACATTCCTTGATGCGGTTGGCTCTCCTCACATGAAATGCCTTTGTTATCTCCTGGTTCATGAAACTCTCTCGGTTCAGAACGTTGGCCACCATCATCCTGAGGTCAAACACTTCCAGCAGCTCAGCAATGGTGGCCACCTGCATCAGGTCACCTCGGCCCTCATCAAGACTACCCGTATACAGGTACTGAAGCACAGCCTGCACGGAGAAAAGCAAGATGGCATCAGCAGAAATTCCACACAGCTAGACAACTATTGAATCGTTTACCTGAAACGGTTCTTCCTGTATGAGCGAGTCCATGACAACCACAGTCATTAGCCTTGGAAGTCCAGTCATTGGGTCGTCCACATGCTCCAGACAGACACTCAAGAAACCTCTTCCCCATCCTGAGAGAGCCCTTCCTCTGCCAGGTCCCCCAAGAGAGTAAAGAGCGCGAGAAGGAAGTGCATTATCACTCTGGGAAGTCCTCAAAGAGCCATGATGGAGAAGCTGAGGTCGATTCAGGCCGTGAGCTCCTCCATCAGCACCGTCTTTGTCAATATCCAAGCTCTTAGTGCGCCCCGCCTGCTCTTTAGCCCCTCTCCGGCTTTGCTCGTCCTCCTCCGCACTTTCCACATTGTCCTTTTCCTCTCCTCCTGGACTCAGGGATGAGCCATTGATATCAAGGGTGAACAGGTCGTAAAACTTGGAGCAAGATGTAGCAAGGTACACTTTGTGCGCGAAGACACGAGACAGCCCATCCTGCAGAATAAACAAAACATCTGCACACAGCGGGTGACAGAAAAGGGAATCCGGGCCTTCCCCGTCCGTGGTAGGGGGGTCGGGTATCCCCACGATGGGACGTGGGGGCCGCGGGGGAAGAAACGGGGCCTGGAGGAGAGGCCTCTGGACTTTTTTCAGGTGGGACTTCCAGAACTGGAGATGTCGGCGGGAAATGAGAGCAGCTCGGATGGCGTTGTCGAAGACATCTTTCACGCCAAACTGGGCGACTATACTGGTCTCATAGTAGGGGATCCCGAGTTCCTTTGCCACTTCATGGCCTCGCTCTGGAGGCAGGATGTCGGTCGGTTTTATTGGTCTGTGGGATGAAAGAGAAGGTGAAATTGATTAAAACTATGTATTTTAATATCTATAATAATATAGTATATAGTAATATCTTTCACTTTGTTCATTTGCATATATCTATCTATCTATCTATCTATCTATCTATCTATCTATCTATCTATCTATCTATCTATCTATCTATCTATCTATCTATCTATCTATCTATCTATCTATCTATCTATCTATCTATCTATCTACCTATCTACCTATCTATCTATGAAATCTATATATGTCACTGGTCTGTCTTGAAGTTTTCTTTTCCAATACGTAAACACACGTTATGTGATCTTTGTGTTCATCAGGATCAGAAAACTTTCACTGCCAACACTGTTATGTTGGCATTACAGAGAAATGGAACCAACCATCTGCATGGATGCCATAATGTGTTGCAGATTGAACTTCATGATTACTCTTGTTTTTCTAGTGTATTGTGCAAGAGAGTTATGGAAGGCTAATAACATTGAGTTTATCACTATAAACAATATTTTGAATTCTTAAAAAACCTAGTGCAATATATTGATGTAATCCATTTAAGGACGTAAAATCAGGTAGAAGTAATGCACCATGTGTCTAAAAAAAATAAGGTTTTCTCACTTGGCTAGAGGACGTCTTGCACGATTGACAGCATCCAGGTCAGCATAGCGCAGATCCAGCTGGCAGCCAACCAAGATGATAGGTGTCCGGGGACAAAAGTGCTTGATCTCGGGGAACCACATGGTGCGTACATGGCGTAGGGAGTTGGGATTAGCCAGGGAGAAGCACAGAACCACAACGTCAGACCTAGAGAGAACAGAACATGTTTTAATGCCGCAGAGAGTGATTAAAGCTGTTGTCACACGCCCGAGGACGTCAGCTGACCGGTGACATGTGTTCTTGGACGGTCTTGAAGGGGACGTAAAGGGGAATGAAAGAAGGGGTCGGCACTGAGTCACCGAGCATCTTGTCAGATTATGTTAAAACGTGTGTGATGTCTGTATGGAAGATGCTTGTTCATCTACTGGCAGCTACAGTGGGGAGGGAAACGGCCGGAGGGGAGGGTCGGTTGGGGTCGTCGGGAATTCGTGCATGGGCGAGTGAGTTTATGTCTCTCTCTCTGAGGTTGCAGTCTGGCCATGCTAGGCCTGGTGATCTCTCTCTCACCCTCACTACCCATTTCGTAAATCTCCTTAAGCCTCTGAGGCTACATCATAAAAAGAAGGCTAAGAATAGCTCGGCACACACACACACTGAGACACACACACACAAATTAATTTCCTTAACTGATGTGTTTGAGCAGGGCAGACAGTTACGCTTACCGAGGATCCGCCTGTTTACATCTCCGTGTCATGTTTGCACTCGTGTACCTTTGTAATGTTTAATTGGGCTTGTTATTGTAAAATAACGCCGACAGGCCCGAAGTCAAGTGTCTCAATGATTTACCTTCAAAAGTAGCCTGCAACCATCCAGGCTCGACGCAAGATTTTGGACAGAGGGTAACATTTTCTCTTATGCAACAGAGTTGTAAAATTATTAATGAGTAACTATATAATGCGACAAACAGGATTTCAGATCGGGAAGATCTTGTGCAGATTTGAGCTGTCAAAAACATTTGTTTTGTTTGGGATTATTATGGGATTTGTGTGACAGGTTTTAATGGTGTATACTATCAAAACGCGGAATTGCTTGAGGATTACCACGTACACTTTTGACCCCGAAGGGAGGATTTTATGGGGGGAGGACAATCCTATGAGGTCATGGGTAAGGGGGAAGAAGGGGGCAGAAAACCCCCATGAAAATTCGATTTTTTACAATTTGAATTAAATTTGAACCAAATGTATTACAAGTAACTTGTTTGGTTTTCATTTTTAAATCATTCTTTGTCATTTTTAAAGTTATCATTTCTATTTAAATCATTTCAATTTCTCTTATTTTCTCAACCCTTGCGTTAACAGACCTGTTTACCTTGATCCAGATGTTTTCGTGCCTTCGTTTTATGTAAGTTTCTATCAGGGATAAGTTAATTTATGGGTTATTACGTTTTTGACCTAGTTATTACACTTAGTCCCAAATTAAGAATCCTGGAGATCATTCAACAAATCTTGAAATTTCAAAAATAATTCAAATTAAAAGTGTCCCTTTTTAGATCAGATTGGATGAGGTAGACTTTATGAATCCCTATGGAGAACTCCTTTGTTATATTCTTATTATTGTCATTTTTATTTGTGCTATTGATGGTGTCTCCTGATTTCTGCTTGAAAACACAGAATCCATAGTTCATTTTTTTTTCTTACTTTCTCCTAATGCGAGGTCACCTAAGCTCTCTCCACCTTTTCCAGCTCAAGCTAAGCATTACATCACATAACACAGACACACACACACACACACACACTCATTAGTACCTTTCTCAAAGGATTATTGGCATGGCTTAGTCTGGTGAGGGTCATGTTATGTGTACATGCTCTTTATGGATGTAAGATTTTTCTTTGCAAAGCTTCGGAGGAGAATTCATGCAAGCATGCCGGCTTTAGGTTCATCGAACATTTGTTAGATGTTCATTTAAAAGTCATTCTAAATGTGCAGCCACGTAATTTTCTAACTGACTGACTGGCTACAGATGATACGCATTAAATATATAATCAATGTGTTCTCTTTACATGTGTACGTGCTGAATTGTGAATTCTAACCACAAAGATCATCACTTGCCCGATTACGTAACAATAGACGCAGGCGCGCACACGCACACTGACACACAAACAAAGCAGAGATGTCCCAAATAATCTGATTTCCAATCATGTAATCTTTCTCACACCAGGATACACTTCAAAACCTGGGACCAACTAATCCCCCAAATTAATCTGCTCCACTTGAGACAAAACATTTTTATTATTTTCCAAATCCTAGTTTTAAGTTGTCAGACTTTCTTGTATATGTCAATCACATAATGTCAATAAATGTCAGATAAAAATTGGTCGTACGGATCAGTGCAGCCTAAGTTTCGACATGACGATGGGGGGATGTGGGTGTGAGGATAAGAAAAACGGTAGATCCATGAATGAGAGAAGCTGAGTGAAGAGTGGAAAAATGATGCCTGGCGGTGCAGACACGAGGGAATTGGGCAAAGCGGAAAACAGCTGAGCTGGCATTGTTTCTCTATCAGCTGACTGCAGGCTGACAAAGCACACAGGACGTGTGGAAGGAGTGAACATAAATACAGGATGTGCAAATACACTTAAATAACAGGAGCGATGAGGTTAACAAGCTGAACTTACATACAGTACAAACATTGTAAAATAAAAGTATACTTAGAAGAAGAAGACATAATAGTATCATAACCCTATACGGAGGGGTAAATGTGCTGCAAACATGATGACACACTTTTTATTATGATAGTTAACATTCGTGTTTGCCGGCTTCCGCTTTTTTGTTTCATGCCAATAAAGAGGCTTTGATCTCTGAGTTGGGATGTAAGAGGATCGAGGGATGATCCAATCATCCCGAGTACAGATGAAGGAGACACACACTCCAATGAAGAGACAACGATCTCAAGTGGATTGTTACTACCTGCGCAATTTAAACATAGATATTACAAAGACATTGCACAAGGAGTGTATTATTCCCCTCTGAGAGATTTTAAGATATTGAGCTCCACAAGGGAACAGACAGTCCTTGCAAAATTTAGGTAGGAGCCATTGAAAGAAAATAGTTGTAACCTTTTTTTGGTTGAAGTATTTGTATTTACATTTTCCCTTTAATAGGAATAATAGGGAGGAATTTTCTTGCTGTGTTTATAGGGTTTCTACGGACCCACGGGAGGTGACATGTAATTTATTTTATCTCAAAAATCTGTATTTCTAGATATAAGTATTTCCAGAAATTCCTATCCAAAGTACCACCCGCGGCATATAAGCTAGCAGAAGGCCAATATCGTAGACCGAGGTCGTCCTATAATCGTCTTACACCCTGCACCCTTTTTGTACGTTCAATAAATATTTGTTGTCCTTTTAGCTTGTTTACTTGTACAACGATATTCATTTTCGGCAGTAGGTGGTGATGATTGAACAGAGAAGAAGATCCTTCTTTTGATAGTAGACGTCTTAAGTAGAAGCAAAGCTTATGAAACAATTATAATATATAATTCTAAGATAATATATTGATTAATTGGCCACAGGTGTCATTATTGAAAGAAGAAAAGACTCTCTTTCATTGAGGTATGAAACAGAACTTGTCTCCGCTACTATCGCTATACTATACACTTTTGTGGGCATTTCTATATTTTAGTTGTATACACGCTCATTAAAAACAGGTAATTTTTTTATGTTTATTGGTGTCACTGCGTACCTGCCATAGGCAAATCTCCTGTCTTTGTGATGATCCCCAAAAGTGTCCCAGAGTCTCAGGGACACACTGACTTCATCCACCACATCGCGAGACCTCTCCAGCACCTGTGAAACACAATCAAAGAGATGAACAGGATGGAAGGACTGGTCTAACACAATCAAAGAATACACTAAGTGCAGTTGCAATTTCAGAGTTATACAATTATATTTTTGACTGTGTGTGTGTGTGTGTGTGTGTGTGTGTGTGTGCCCACCTCCTGGCATACACGGTACTGGTCGATGGCCCAAACGGTTGGCACGTGGGTGGCAAGCAGCTGATACTGTGTGAGGGTGGCATTACAGGCCCGGGCACAGATGAGCCTGGTCTTGCCTACCGCGTTGTCCCCGACCACCACACATTTAATGGTTTCCACATTGGGCCGCTCATAGTCTGTGTCTATATCCATGGAGAGGGCCCTGAGGTGAGGGAGGAGAGAAGTAAAAAAAAAAGTGGTGAAGATGACGGTTTAGGGAACCTTCGTAAAGGCACACATGAAGCATCACTTTGAAAAAAATGTTCCCTTGTAGCTGCCCTGACCACCCGCTCGTGCCAAACCACTCTAGAGAACACATGGTCTGCAGGCAGATGATTAGAAGGACGGCAGAGCTATTTGTGTACAGAGCGAGGGAAGACAAAAAAGAGACGCCTTGCACATTACTTTTATCTATACCGGTCAGCCTATTTAAAAACAAAGATTAATAAACGAAAAACACTGGACTATCCACTCACATTTCAAGGAGACGTTTTAAGCTATCCTCGTGTATTGATTAATTATTAACCCTGAGTTCAGACCTGTCAACAATCAGGTTTTTGTTTCTAATATGTAACTAGATAGTGTCGGTAAATGGTGTCCTTATGTAACGCGTGAACTGATACCAACATGAGACGACAATCTCTAAATTGAGTAGGATTTGCTTTTGTGCTGTCCTCAAATTATTTGGTGACTATTCAATTCACTTTTGTTAGAAAGAAGACACCATTGTGTGACTTGTTAACCTTTCCAAAAGGTTGCACGAAACACGAATGTGGTTCAGCGGTAGTTTCACTTTGTAAACCACACATCATTGTGCAAAGCTTATCGAAATCCGTTGGGTGTAAACTGCTTAAACCATGTCACAACGCGTGCAATTTATTTAAAAAATAAATTTCTCTTATGCATAACAAGTGAACCACTTAAGATAGATACACCTGGATTCATCTTATATGAAGTATGTTTGTTTTTTTTCCAAAAAAGAACCAGCCCCGGCGGCGTCATAAGCGAAGCCTCTGAAACATTCATAAAGACCTCTGCTTGGTATTCCATTGACGTGAGCATCTCTAGTCCAGCACTGACTCAGACAATCGGCTAAAAATGGCATCCATTCAGAGGACACATGAGCCAAGTGTGCACACCGTTATTCATCCATGACCTTGCCTCGGTGTCCTCAGCTCCTGCTATTATAAAACACTAATAATACACTCCCTTTTTCTTATATCTAGGAAAATTTAAAAATGTGTTTCACATATTACAGTATTGTGCCAATATTTGAGTGTGGGTCAGGGAGGTCTTCTGGTATTGGGCCTAGCTATTTCTAGGAAAACTCAAAAAAAAGGGTAGCAGGCTGTTACTAAACCCGTATTACCTTAAGTAACTCTAATGAGCTTATTGTTGAAATATCCCTCACTCAGCTGATAAAAATATACTTTTTGATTTTATTTATTTAATTTCTCTGATTAAGTCAAAATAACCTTAAAACACATTAGGAAAGAGGATAGATAATACAAATAGCAAGGATCAAACCACGGCAGATAAAATCCCCTAATATTTGGAAGTTAAAAAAAATAGCGTACTGTGCAAAGCCAGGCGTGTTACATAAGACCGGATACCGGACACATTGCAAAAGATTTATTAATGTTAACACACTTCCTATGAAACAGGAAAAGAGATTTGAAGGCAGATAAGGCAAGATTATCAAAATTAGAAACACTTTGAATTTTTTTTTTGATGTTGGTTTTATAACATGTTGCTTCCATTTTTGCATACTGCAAATAAACATTATATAAGCCAGCTGTTTGTGGTTCAGGCTTGCATCTTTGGTTTGTAAAAAGGAAAAAAAAAAAAGAACACATTGGTTTTCATGTTGCATCCACACAGACGTCTAGAGGTCGTGTGGCGAGGCTTATTGTTCTCACTGTTGCTGCTCAGACTGAGAAGTGTGAGAATGTTTCTTTGTGAAGCAGTTTCACAAGACCGGGCTGAACAAGAACGAACCGAGCGACTTGTGTTATGTGCGTGGTGTGATATTTTATTTTATTATATATTTTAAAATAATAGATTTCAAATAGAATACAAACTACTAGCATTATGTATTGTCAAGAAGCTGGAGAGGAGATGCGTATTACAATACAGGGGCAACGATATGATATGTTACCATAGGAACAATGATATTACAAGTATTGTCGTTGCAGAATTTATAGACCACATGACTCTTGACGAAGTCGTAACCGCTTTAATTTGTTTTAAAACCAAGATAAGTCCAAACATCAGCTTTGAGTCGACTGTATCCTCTCGTCCTCAGTCATCGCTGGGATCTCCCGAGATTTCATTGTTCCTTTAACTTAATGGCTGCATGTTAATTTGAAATAAAACAACAAATGATTTTATTCTATACACACTTGAATGAGTGGCCCTTTTAGTGCTTTTGAGTATTAGAGTATCTTGGAAAGAATATAATTGTGATATATCGTATTGATATTTATGTACTCCTACAAATTGAAAAATTCCCTTTGTGTTGATGTGAGTGTGCAAAAATAATTTTGATTTCCTTTTTAAAGCAAATAAGTAAGTAAGTTAGTAATAGTTATTTGTAAAGAGCCTTTCAGGACCAGGGTCACAAAGCACTATACACAGTTAAAAATACCTACAAATTTAAAAACTCTTAAAAGCCAATACATAAGACAAACAGGAGTCCCAAAAGATTAGGCAAAAGCCTGCACAAACAAAAAGGTCTTAAGATGCTTCTGGAAGGACTCAGTAGACTCCATCAAACGCAGAGGGAGCAGAAGATCATTCCAAAGCTTTGGATTTGGGAAGGATTTCGAGCTGGGGTGTAAGGCTGGATCGGATCAGTGATGTAAGGAGAAGCCTGACCATGAATAGCTCTGAGTAAGAACTTGAATTTTGAAATGGATCCAGAAAGAAACTGGCAGCCAATGGAGAGATTTAAGGATCAGGAAAATGTGAGTTCTTCTACTAGAGCGGGTCAGAATTCTTGCTGCAGAGTTTTGTATTAACTGCAAGCAAGACAACACCTTCTTGTTTACTCACGAAATAAACTGTTACAATAGTTCAAACAAAAAGACTCACACGCATGGATTATAAGCTCCGGATCGTGTTGTTTAGCTATTGATGAGAGAAAAGTAAGTAAGTAAGTAAGTAATATTTATTTATATAGCGCTTTTCAAGACCAGGGTCACAAAGCGCTTAGACAATCAAAACAATACTCAAAAAAGTACATACTTTAAAGATCAAAATAATACTGAGAACAACACAGGAGTTCGAGAAATTCAAGGAAAAGCCTGAACAAATAGAAACGTCTTAAGATGTTTCTTAAAGGAGTCAGTAGACTCCATCAAGCGCAAAGAGAGAGGAAGATCGTTCCAAAGCTTAGGAGCAACAGCCTGAAAAGATTTCTCTCCTCTGGAAGGAAAATGTATCGTGTCATTGACGTCATGGTGTGGAAGTGTGAGCTTGCACAACCAGGCAAACAAAGAATCTCATGCATAATTTGTGTAGCGCGTCACGTCTCGAAAACACTTTGGTTGTTGAGTTAATAATATCAAGCTAGTCTTTCGTCAGAAAAAAAGTTACACCCCAAGACCCCAAGCATCATCTTCCTGTCATTTCTCTTCGGCACTCAAGAAGCATTATTCAGCAGACAACCCCTTGCAGACCCAGTTCACTCGTCGTCCCCCGTCACAGTTATGTAACACCTTTTACAATCCACTGGAAGCAAGCACTCATCCCAAAATTCTTTATAGCCAATTTCCTCCTCTTATTTTGTCCACTCCTGCTGGGTAATAGTTCTTCCCAATGCCACTTCGAAAAAAAAGAACTCGCCCCAACATATGACCTCAATAACCGCTAGCACAAGCTGAGAGGAAGGGCTACTTTTTTTTTTGTTGACGTCTAAAAAAGTCCTCCCCGGTGTAGAAAAACGTCGTCCCGTTTCCTTTCAAGTGTGTGTTTTCGTGTGAGCGTGATGGAGACAGTTGCCTGCCACAGGCACAGCTGGCACAGACTGGTTACGTAACCGAGTCTGTAGCCTCGGCTCGGCTTCCTTGGACGGCTGACAGTAGACCTCGAACACACGCACATGTATGGTGACACGTACCGGCCTCCCTCGCCACAGATGGTGTTAACGCACCGCCCGGCACTGACATGCATGCATCCACATAAATGGAAGAAGCGGTCTGTGAGAGCAGCTTGACAAGAGTCCACTCTCCTCTTCGCTTATCGCCCCGCGATAATGCTTTGTAATGCCCTCATTTCCTTTATCCTCCCTATCTTCCTTCATCATCCTCCCCCCATTCCATATTTTCCACCTACCATGTCACTCCTTTTTTTTCCATTGCTTCTTTCCCATCTATCCGTTTTGTGTTGTACTTCCCTTGACATGTTAAATGAGATTAAATACATGGTCCTACATTGCAAAAGATTACCTTCCTCAAGAGCTTCAGCTTCCATTGTTATTATTAAAAATGGGTTTCAGTTCTTAAGCTTAATTTGATCCGAACAAGTATTTTACATTTTAAGTATTTATTTCTGTTGGACCGGTTTTTAAATGCCACACTTAAGTTAACCTAATGGTAGAGAGTCCCGGAAATGTTTTTGTTTAACGTTTAAACAGTAACAAGATCCTAATATGTCCACAGTATAATACAATTGACCTAAAAGTTTGGCTCACATTTTAACTTTTTTTGTGTCTGATTTAAAAATATCTATCTATAAAGGGCACTTGAGTCAGCTTGGTCACCCTCTCACAGGGGCTACAGAGCTCTTCTAGGGGCTCAGAATCACCTCCATGACCCAGAAGCTGCTAAGAGGACTTTTGACTTAAATGGCTGTAACTTGATAACATATTTGAGCTAGCTAATTCAGTTCAAACAAAACAATCCATGGTATGAGATGAAAAAATGAAGTTTCGTTAAATATATGGATTTATATTATCCATGCAGCTTATTATACTTTAAATAAATGGGTTAATATAAATTGAAATAATATTTATATTATTCATCCATGCATGTTAATCATAACCATATGTTATTATGCATTGTATTTATGTTGATTAATATAATGCTAAATGGATGGGTTATAGGTTGAGTATCTGGGCAACACCAGGGTACTTTAGCGAGCGATATACTTTTAAAAAGATAAAACAGTTATTATATCATTTAGGATATGCTTGAAATTATTTTCGTTGACTATATTTAGCATCAGCATTGCTTGAGAGCCATGCATGGCATCCATTTATTTGGAAAATCGTATGGGTCTTCCGATATTGAAGCTGTACTTTCTAATAAGTATTTAGGAGGAAAAAAAAACATTTATTTGAGAAAGGTAGGCTAAGAACTGATCAGTAGCAATGGCTTGATAAGGGCTCATGAAACAGCTTATAAGGTATCATGGTACAGTGTGTTTCTTTCGGAAGGCCACTAGGTGGAACTCTACGTTTCAAACAGTTACAGGTTATTATTGAATCAGTAGATCACAGCCAAAGATTATAAAGCAGAGAGTGCCATAGTGGCATATTCAAAATAAAGACACTTTATCGTGATACCTCATCAACTGTTTCGTGAAGCCTCATCTATTGGAATCTGTTGGAATTAACATAGTTTTGTGGAAACGGGTTGTTCTGTAAGATGGTGTCTATGTGCGTGAGTGCATGAACTGATATCTTAATGTCGCCCGACCCTCGGAGGCTCAGGTAGCCCAGCACAGTAATATTACATAATCCCCTTCGCTAATACCCTCAAACCAAACCACCATCACCCTTGTTGGGTCTGCAGAAAAAAATCAATAAACAAAAGGCACAGGAAGTAGCGAGAGAATTGACTGCAGAGTGTACTTCCCATTATAGACGAAAGCACAGATCAGGACGTTCAAGAAAAGGCTCGTCTTGAAGGTGTTGCCAGGTCGAACAATAGCCTTGATTTATGCAATGCAATGCTTTGTAACACAGTTATAATTACTATTAGTTTAGTGGTTATTATTGTGTTAATCCCATTACACATGGGATTAACACAATAAGGGGATATAAAAGAATGGGGTCAAAAGCCAACACAATAAATAGCATAGTAAGCAGAAGAAAAAAAAACACTGTGGTCCAAATTGTTCTATATCATACTAATCTATACTCGGAACCAAAAATAACTACTTCCTGGCTGAGTGACACGAATAGTTGTGACGTCATGGCCACTGTGTGTTTTTGAGAAAAATGCCTACGTGCGTCCATGTGTCTGCAAAAAACCGAAGATTTTTATTTATTTATTTTTTATAAGGGAGTGAATCGTTGCACCTGCAACGAAAACACAGCTGGCAGTCGGTGTCGTTTATCAATGAAAGCCCTTCAAGTGCTGCCTCTCCATTCACAAGCACCTGACCCATTCATGGGTTCTTTGGAACGCACGCGAGGAGGGAAGGCACATTTAAGAAAATTAAAAATAAAAAAAAACATGTTAGATGTCATGTCAGGTTGGATTTGAACCCTCATCCTAAATGATGCACTGATAATAATAAAAAATGCACTGATAAAAAAATAAAAAAAATGTTGCGTAATGTGCCAAGCCCATCCGCAGCACAACACCGTGCGCGCGTCACACACACACCAACAACAACAACAAGTTTGCACTATAAATACGTGACGTCTTGACATGCATGTTTATTATGACACGGTTATTATCATCGATCCCGTCTGTCATTACCATCAACGGCCGCCTCGATGCTCCATGGTGTATGGATGGGTTGGTGGTGAGTTCAGGGTCGGCTTTTCAAGTGAGACTCGCATGGGGGGTCATGTGAGTATTCGTGCAGGAGGACTGACTCCCTTACCTTCCGACGGTTCCGGAGTTGACCCACATGCCAGACCGCTTGGCCGCTCCGCCGGTCTCCCCCCCCAAAAAAAACCGGGCTAAGACGAATGACTTCGTAACCTCGTTGTTGCGTTAAAAAATAAAAGAAAAAAGAAAAGAAAAGGGGAAAATAATAAAGCTATAGATGTATATATAGGTGCAGACGCAGACGGAGTTGCTCCCTCTCACATCCTCTTCTCTGACTTCCCCTGAACGTCTCCTCCCGCACACAACCAGCACCGCGTCTCTAACACACTTCTTTGTGGAGTTTTCATCTCCCTCTTGCAAATGAAAACGGAGACATAAAGTGGCTCTTTTTTTGTTTTCTTTCTTTCTTTTGTTGGAGCTTGAGCCGCCCCCAGTTTTTTTTCTGTTGTTGTTTCCCCAGCTGATTTCCTCGCGGACACGCCCACAATGGACGCGTCACGATGCGCTCAGACCGTGGTGCGTTCAAAGAACTCCGTGAAACAGGGTTTTAGCGGGCGTTTACCTCTTAACGGACTCATTTATTTATCATGCGTTTTTTGACATATATTTTCCTCACGATCTTTGTTTGTACGTCTTTTTTCTTCCCTTTTTTGATTTGTAATTTTTCTGGAGTTTATACTTTTTTTTCTAGAATCGTGCATATTTCTTTTCTGGATTTTGTGGGACTGTTCTCGGTGTTATCTTGACCTTTTTAGTATATATTTTATTGAGTATTGTTTTGATTGTTTAAACGCTTTGTGACCCTGGTCTGGAAAAGCGCTATATAAATTACTCACTTACATACTTACTTACTTACTTTTTTTCTTAGTGCTTTAATCTAAAACTTTTTAAATATAAAATGTACAGTATATATGTTATGTATATATATATATGTTTATTACATGTATTCAGGGGCCACTTTTTTTTACAGTGACAGTTGAAGCCAAACTAAAGCAGCAACATTAAGTTATTAAAAATAAAAACTTGAAAAGTTATATATTTTACTGTATTTTATACAACTTTTGAGTGGTTCTATACAACATCTGATAAAGAAGCACTTTTTGAGTGTGTATACGTACTCACAAAATTACAAAAGCGGAAGACAAAGGCGTCTAAAACAATAACGTTATAGTCATATTAAGAGACTAGTCATCAAAAAATGAATAAATACAAAATAAAATAGTTGTTTTTTTAATAAATTCATGAGGGACACGTTCAGTCAAAAAGCCACATGTGGCTTCATGTATGTAAGTCAATGCATGACTCTACATTTTTGGTATGTGTGTACAGTTGGGACATTTTCTAGAACAGGGGTCACCAAAGGTTTGGGTTGGGTCAGTTTAAAAAAAATGTCATACTTATTATCATATTATGTGTTTCCTTCATTTTTGGCCAATTGTCATTATTTGAAGAATCAAAAAAAGACACACTAAACTCTACCTAAAAAGCATTCCTAAATTATGAATCAAGTTGTGCCACGCAACATAAATGACTGAAAATGAAGCTTAACAGAAGCATTCAAGGGTCTCATCAAAGATTCCAGCCTCTGATCCAATAATGTTCTGCATATCCTCCGAAACCTCGTCCTGTTAACTCAGAAATTCCCTCAGAGCATGCGGCCCTTTGTTTGCTGCCAGACACATGCCAGACAACCGAGGCAGACTTATTGTGAAGGAATTGGGAACTCGACGCTCCGGGTGTGAAGTAGCCGTGCCGATAACGGAACTTGTGTGGAAAACATTCATCCTTGTTATCCCAATTCCCTGCAGATAATACATCTGAGGCTTCACTTCAGGAATGTTAAGCTGCCCAGCTGCCATTTAACTTCGTGATCTTTTAGCATCATCTCAGGGCATTTCATGCCCACTCTGTTATTTTTTTAATCTCATGGAATGTCTCTTTCCAGAGGCACATTCAACACTTCTTTTTTTCCCCCAGCCAGATCACACACAAAAGCCCTAGTATACCCCACAGACTGAAGTAGACTCAACACTGACATCTACTGGAAGACGTTGGTACAACCTTCCTGGAGACAAAAGGAGTTAGAAGCCTCACCCTGCAGTAACATGTCTGTGGTATTGAGATAAAAATCTTGCGTGATTAATATTGACATAATAATTACGATGAACCGTCTTTTTTGGTTTGCTTTTGCCAAGTTGTTTTGAGTGATTCTTTGGAAAGAATTAGGTAACTTTTGTTCAAATGAAATGCTTTAGAACTGTCTGAAAATTTAAAAAAAAAATGGTTTAAATTAGTTGTAAGTAAGTTATTAATATTTATAGAGGACTTTTCAAGACCAGGGTCACAAAGCGCTTAAAGTGGGAGGTCGTAATCCCAAACTAGCTAAAATAAATAAGATGTTGCAGGACATTTTTTTTGTGTGATGTTAAATTCACATTTAAGAATTATGTCAAACATTTGCACTGTCATTTTAAATAACAAAGCTATTTTAACAATGACAATTGGGACTTCATTTGCAAATCTTGTGCGTTTAAAGTCTACTGGTCACTGTCACTTAATTACCTCAAAGCAACTTAAAGGTGGATGTCTTAAATTTGCTGACGTGTGCTTTTTTTTTTTGAAATCAAGTTCCCGATGGAAATCCTGAGAAAAGAGCGGCCCCTGACCCGCCTGGCATGCACAGAAAGAAACAGCATGAAAGATTGGGTTGGAGAAAGCCCGGGTTCAACAGGCTGGCCTCTGAGGGGGTTTAGAAATGTGGAGAGCCAGTCACTTTGTTGGCAAAATGGCCTTGTGAAAGAACTCTTAAACAAGCAGAACTCCATGTGATGTCTGCCCTTTTCAGCAACAGTAAAGCTGAAGGAGTTTTTTTTGTTTGTCATTTTTATTGTTGTATGTGGGAAGTTCATTCCAAGCGGATTCTTCTCTCTGGTGAGACCATGGCGGAACAATATACTGAGATCAGTATGTATTTGTTTACAGTGCATTTCAAAGACGGAATGTTCTATTTTGATCACTTGTCTTGTATAATACATTGTATTATCTTTGCTGTGACAACACCCTGATGTCAAATTTGTTCAAAATGCAACCACAGTCTACTATTATGCTACTTTCATACTGCACAATAAAGAAAAATTCTATTGCTGAATTTCTTTTCACAATTGTTTTCTGCAGCCGTGAAAAGTTTGCCATAACTAGGGCGGTCTGAAAGTCCCTCATGTGACCTTTTGACTCTATCAATGCAGTGCACATGAGGTCAGAGTAACACAAAAAAACTAATGTTACAAACAAACAACAATTTTCCACGATTATTTAAACTTAGTACAGCATGTCTTAGGAGTTTTTAAGCGGCCAAGTGACCCCTTAAGAAATGTAATTTCCTACCCCTGCGATATGAATATTCTTCCAGGGATCAGTTCCATAATTAAGTACAGATCAAGGTTTCCCATAATTCAAATGGTAGTTATTCATCCTGCCAGCATGGTTACCTGTTACATGGGACTCACTGACACGGAAGATTCTAAAGAAAGTATTTTCCATCTGAAGCTGTGAGACAAATAAGAGATCACAGTTTCTTACACAGAGTTAACAAACACGTTAACCTCCGTCGACGATCGGGTGTCGTTTTAATGCGTTCGGTGCAATTTAAAATGAAACTCATCCTTGCCATCCCATTGCTTTTCTGTCCGCGGCTCTGTGACCCCATTTTCACCTCTGCGCCTTCTTCGGCATATCCAACTGTCCTGCTCACCCCCTGCCCCAGCACTATGTTCTAAAGCTGTCCAAACAGCCAGCTTCTCACACTCCCTGCATCCACCGGGCCATTCGTCTGCAAACACACACCCCACACTCCGTAAGCACTAACAAACGCAGACACACACCAGATGAAAAACATGCATCCTTGTACACTGACACAAGTAGGTCAGAGCTCCAGTGGGTCTTCCAAACAGTTCTCTGGCACCACAGGGCTGAACGCAGTATCAAAAGATTGAATTCTACCTTCAGCGATTACACACGAGCATTCACGAGGAGCGTTACGGAGTCGTTTGATATCGCCTCGCTTTTTTTTCCAGGAATTTCAGTCTGTTTCCCTTTGAGTAGAACCTTCATAGGTCAAAGGTCGATGGGTAGAAAAAGGCCTCAGTGATGTGGGCAATGAAAAACCAGCAAAAGGGAACAAATGTCAAAGACATTCCAGAAGGAGAAACTAAAACATAGTCACGTAACTTCGGCTGACTGTGACTAGCTTTTTTTTTTTTGGTAGAGAATGTGATGCCAGAGATGCCTTTTTAAGGGGGAAGTTGAGGGGGGGGATAAAGTTTACCCAATTACCAGACTTATCTAGGAGAGTTGGACAACTGTGTAGAACCAGCTGTCTATGGACTCCAAGTATATCAGCATAAAGTTTTCCCACAGTTTGCTGATGCAATTGATTGTCATTTTATGTACCACAGGGTATGTCTGGGTTTTTTCTGCCTGTAACTCTTACAAATGCTGACTTCATTTAGATGGCACCTGCATCAACTAAATATTTGCCTTAGTCTGACTAAAATTCTACTCCCTAAAATGATCCTTGGACCAATGTTATGGGGGAAATTTTCATCAGGCAGACTCAAAGGTTGCGGATGATCACCACTAGGTTTGTTATTATATATAGATGTAGTGGTATATCACAATTTTCTCTTTCACAAGAATGTATCGACAGCACTGTACTGATTTTTTAGGGTTTTCTAATCATGTTTTATTATTTAGCATAGTTATTTTATGGCTAACAGTTAAGCAACATTTGTTTAAAAAAAAAAATGTATACAACAAATTTACAATTAACAGGCAGGTGTTGGTTCATTATTTTGTTAAAATTAGACTATCTACCACTATGGCTGAGGACGAGAGGATACAGTCGACTCCAGGAGCCTTTTAAGTTAATGTTTTGACATATTTTGGTTTCAAAACAAATGAAAAGCAGTCATCGAAGTCAAGTCGAAACAATACTACAAATATATCTTTGTTCCTACTGTATTGCAAAATATTTAAATATATATTTTTATTGTACCTGTGTTGACCCCAACCAGCAGCCCGCTAGTAACTGTTACTTCCTGTTAGCTATGCTAATGAACATCGTTATTTTATTTTTAATTAATATTATTATTGGTAGTATTTTCGCCTACTCTTATGCTGTTGTGTCCGGTTGTGTCTTATGTTGGGCCTCAATAACTATCTCCTCAGTAACTTCTCCTTTATGATAATCTATGATAATCTCAACCATATCTTATAACAAGCTAATGACTCCTTTTCCACCTGCATGTATATTCAGTGGAAATGTTGAACTCTACACTTTACAGAGGGACTTTTGTTTGCGGGAACCATCCACAGCTAGACGAGCGAGTCAAGTCAGTACAAGCGATGATGGGTTCTTGAAGGCAGACTTTGTTGGGAATGTAAAGTGGATCGTGGGACTGAGTCAGTGTGGAGAGAGTATTTTTCTGGAAGAGATGCAGGTTTGGGATTTTTTTGTGAGTCCACAAGAGTTGAATACTGAACTGCAAACAGGGAAGTTTGACACTCTAGATCCTTTCGGGAAGCAAAAACAGACCTCCGATTATAATATTAGGAGAAATTTAAAACGTCTCCCAGTGAGTTGTCTGGCTCCGACAAGACGACGGAGTAAACAAGAAGACAGTGTTGTCTATTCATCATGGTCAAGACTTTTACACGCTGTAGCTGCCCATTTAAAGTCATGTGGCAGCTACCAACACCGGTAGCACAACCAGCAATCTATGCCCCCTGTTTTTACTATGTTTCCTGTCGCTATGGGGTTCTTGGTATAGTGTAGAGCTTTAAAGTTTATTAGGTTTACAGATTCATTAAGAATGTCCTGGATATTGCCTGGCAACGACTGCATGTACCTGGACAAAGTGAAACGTTACATTAATCACATTGTGAAGTGAGCGCTGTGGATAATAGGCGGGTTTCATTGGCTCGGCCCATCCATGAACATTAAAGTCCAGACGATGAAGGGTGAAAAGGTCAAGGACCAGGATGAAATTGATATCAAGATATAGGATACCTGGAAGGAAATGGAGAATGTGACATGCATGCAGATAAGAAAGTCAGGGCGATACATATACGATGTCAGATGTTTATATATAGAATTATAGATATCCTCCGGATATGTTATTTTCAATTGGATATGACATCTTTAACCCCAAGTCAAAAGTCTGGGTACCACAAACAAAATGATCATGATATCCTGTCCATCATTTTCTACAACAAAATGAAGCATGAAATATTTATCTGAACAACACCCGTAAAAAAAAAAAAAGCCAGAAGCTGAGCAAAGAGAGATACATTTGTGCTTTTAAAAAAATTCCAGAAACAGCCTGATCAAACATAACGTGAAGCCAAATAAAACACCACTGGACTTCAGTCTGGCACGGACACTTGGACCTTGCGGTCCAGTCCGGATCACTGTGTACACGGACAAGAACATCGACTTCGCTACGTACGTGTAGCAAAGGTCACTCCGGCTCTTAGCTTAAACTCGTTGACCTTAGTGGTGCTATTTAACTTTTTCTATTTTTATGACTGGACGTTTTTGATGACTGATCCAGCATCAGGTGGACATCACATAACAGATGGCTGTCATAGGTTCTCCATACATGCTTGTGACGTTCAGGAGACTCTTAAACAGTGAATAAATAAATAGCATGTGTTCAGTCTTTTTCTGTTATAAGTCAGGTATAAAAGTTTTAATTTAGTTGTTGTCATAAAATTTGACAGTGAAACTACTTTAAATTCATCAGTGTCAGATTTGTAAAAGCATCTGCTTTCTATTTACATTTATAAAACCAAGTATCTGCTAAAAGCATAAGATCAAAAACAAGCAGGATCTTTTTGTACTGGAGTCAAAAACAGAAACATTAGAGACAAACAAAACTTCTCAACACAACGTCAACCCATAACAGGAAGATCCAATTTGAGGTTGACTTCAAATAAGTTGTTGTTTATCCAAAAGGTCTGCTCTGTCACAGTTCCTCACATTGTGTGGCCAAAAACAAAACAAAGCTATTGTGGGATAAAACTATATTTCTCAGGGACTACAGTGCATTTATCTCTTATTTTGTATGAAGTACGTGAGAATTGTCAATGATAATTATTAAATAAAAATATATATCTTTAAATGTATATTGCGATTATTGTTAAAAAACTATTAACCAAAGTAAAGAAATGTAACACCAAGGCCAAAATGACAACACTGTCAAAGCAGTCATGATCGTAGGAACAATGTTAAACAACACACGGGTGCAAACATGATGCAGCTTTACACAGCAGGCGTCTGTAAATAGTGTTGTGGAAAAATCTATACTCGTGTCCAGTTATTTCTGAGCGGCTGCGCTATGGCCAGCAATAGACCCTGAGCCCCGCGGCCATGTGGCAGTCACTGAAATTCGTTTGCAGGTAATCCATAAAGAATTAAAATGTTTTATCTTCCCTGTTGGCATTTGATTATATCATAGAATGTGTTAATGGAAGAAGTCATTGTATATTGCAAATTATCAGATGTCTGGGGTTATGTTGGGTTATTGCCTAATACAGCAGGAGAAAGAGGAGCTTGTTATATCAGTTTTCATATTTCCTTTTTTTATCAAATGGAAACTGATGTGAAATCCCAAGTCTTCCTCTCCTAGATGCAGTAAGTGCATCATCATTACGACGTCATCCTGTATAAAGTTTTCCCCCGTCTAAAATCTCGGCAAATGAGAGGTTACGAGAACAGTCCAATAAGACAAAATAATGGGCTTGACTTCTCCAGTCAGCTGTAATGATGCAACGCTTTGTTTATACAATGAGTCCCTTGGAGGTGGAGACTTCCTGGATTGATGACACTTGACCAATCACAGCAGAGTGGGTGTGGTTAGGGTATACAAGATTTCATCTCCAGAAAAACAAAGTGTTTTCAGTGGGAGGGGCTTAAACACATTTTCTAATAAATATAGTATAATATAGTAAATATTTCAATGAAAAGAGAGTTTTGTACAAACAGACACATACTCAAGAGTACAATAAAGTCCAACATATATTTAAGAAACACTTAAATCAACACATTAGTTGCCCTTTAATACAATGTCTGCTTTAAATTTTACAAGTTAAAACCTCCACCAAGGAGGCTTAAATTCCAAGCGGTTATTCATCTGTCTTTTACCAAAATAAATGAAAATGTGTGTAAAAATGTAAATTAAACTTTCAGGAAACTGCCACATCACAGCAAGATAAAGATAATTGTATTTTAATGGTGTTCTGGATTGCTATCTGATTCCAGGGTTTTATCTTTTGCTTACATTACTAGAAGAAGTAAATTATTGCTAGAATATATGTGATTCACTCATGTTCAATTCCCGCTATGAAAGCTTCCATTTTTGCCCTGAGCCAACAGAAAACTGCATGTGAATCTTTACTCTTTAAATCATCTTTGAAGCAATGCGAATCATGGTAGAGGTCTGTGCTTACTCTGAGCTTTTATATTTGATCAAGTCACGTTAGATTTACAAAGAGTAGTGCCAGGTGAGTGAACTCATGGATCTCGACCACGACTCTAAAAATGAACCATTATATGTAAGTTTACTTATTACTGAATGAAAGAGCTGGAAATGGCCTTCCTAAGTGGTGAGTCAGTTTCACAAAACCACAGAAGGGGAATTCAGATGAGCATCGACCAGGATGACGACAGATCACCAAATGTTGAACAGTCTAATCATATCTCAAGAGTGTGTGCGTGAGTGTCTACACGTCCAAGCATGTGCAAAGGCGAAGGTGTCGGTCAGATTGCGTCAGATTTTGACGCGTGGTTAGAAAAAAAAAGAAAAAAAAAAAGAGAGAGAGAGAGAGAAGATCTCGCAGCTTAGAGTTAATTGTTATGTGAGTGACTGCAACAGTGTTAGGATAAAAATAGTTACAAAGGAAACACCTTCCGTGAGTTTACACCATCAACATCTATCACATGAGGACTCGCCCAAAGATCAAAATGATGGATTAAAATTCAGAATATGCTGGACAGGAATGGCAACCAGCTTGGCTGCTTCTATGACAATAGCAGACTAAATATAAATGTCTGTGTTTGCACAACTTTAGATTAAGATTTCCAAACTGTGGAGAACAATGAAAGCATAGCAGATGACACGCTTGGTCAACCCCTCCCTGGTACATACTCGGTTTTGGGTTGGGTGATACAGGTGGTACACGAAGTGAGGAACATTCGAGTAAATTCTGGCCCTGGCCACTTTGTTTTGCTTCTAATGAGATCGTCTATGACGGTTTTACCGGATTCCCAAGTGGCCGTTTGACTGTAACATGAGCTCGGTTGAGAGGAGAAAACTGTCGGATGGGAGCCAGTAATGAAAAGTCTGTGGTTAACAGAGAAGATTGTGAAGTTATTTATGTTTAAAATATTAGCTTTATTGTGATATGAGATGGCTTTATCTATCTACCTATCTATCTATCTATCTATCTATCTATCTATCTATCTATCTATCTATCTATCTATCTATCTATCTATCTATCTATCTATCTATCTATCTATCTATCTATCTATCTATCTATCTATCTATCTATCTATCTATCTATCTATCTATCTATCTATCTATCTATCTATCTATCTATCTATCTATCTATCTATCTATCTATCTATCTATCTATCCATCCATCCATCCATCTATCTATCTATCTATCTATCTATCTATCTATCTATCTATCTATCTATCTATCTATCTATCTATCTATCTATCTATCTATCTATCTATCTATCTATCTATCTATCTATCTATCTATCTATCTATCTATCTATCTATCTATCTATCTATCTATCTATCTATCTATCTATCTATCTATCTATCTATCTATCTATCTATCTATCTATCTATCTATCTATCTATCTATCTATCTATCTATCTATCTATCTATCTATCTATCTATCTATCTATCTATCTATCTATCTATCTATCTATCTATCTATCTATCTATCTATCTATCTATCTATCTATCTATCTATCTATCTATCTATCTATCTATCTATCTATCTATCTATCTATCTATCTATCTATCTATCTATCTATCTATCTATCTATCTATCTATCTATCTATCTATCTATCTATCTATCTATCTATCTATCTATCTATTCACTAAGAATAAGTAGTTTTAAAGCCATTTAACACAGCGACACAAAAGCAAAACATTACAATACATTAGCAATAATAACCGAGTAAGTAATCAATTACTGGTGGACTACTAGTTGGGGTCAAACTTTTGGTCAGGACGCCTTCATTTTTGCGATTAAAATAGTTTTGGAATGTTTTTACAGCGTCCTGTAAATTTAGACCCTTGGTTGAGGTATGCACTCACTGAGTGTTTTTCTTCAGGTTTTTTATCAAGTATGGTCAGTGTTTCATAGGCATTGCCTGTTTCTTTTTTCTGTTGCTTGAATGTAGTGCATATATGCGGCGTAAATGATTCAATTAAACATTATTAGATAGAGGCACGTTGCAGAAGCATCCGCTTCCTGTATCACTCTTTCTATCCCCTCACATCTGGAGGCGCTGAGAGGTGCTAATTGAGTTTTTATTCAATCTGTATTTGACGGAAGCTGAACTCGTTTGCGACTTGTCAAGTTAGGAGGGGGAAAGGTGACGGCGTGAAAGGCGTGAAAAGGCGTGCAGGAGGTGAAATACATTAGCTCTTCATACTATGAGACACCCAACAAAAAACAAGGGTGTGCATGTGGGTCAGGCCTGTAAGACCTGTAAGACACCAGATGAGCTCACCACACCCGGTCAACATGACCTCATCTGGAGTTAAAGGACGCCCAGTGATTGAAGAACTAGTTGGCGATCCTTCAGTCATATGACTTCTGAGGCCAATTCATCCACGGGGATCCACTTACAGACAGCAAACGAGAGAAGCAGATGCTTAAGGAAAAGGCAGCCCGGCATCAGATTGCATATCACTTTGCTTGGTTACAGAAATATGCACGCGTCAATACACTCGGATGCACAGGAAGCTTTTTTGATGGAGGGATGAATCTACACGGCTGGCATCCAGATATAGTATGGAAATCAGCAACAACAACAACACGGAGATGTTTCCTTATTTGTGTTAAATAATGGTGCGTTTTAGAAATTAGAGTCTGCAAAAATACACAAGCAAAGACAACAAAATACATATTTTTTTTACTTGTTTGTGTATATGCAAAGGGTTCATTAGTCGTCGCTATGGTGGCTTGGAAGTGGAAAACACATTTACAAAGTCTTTCTGCAGAAACTTTGTTAGACAGTTCAGTGCAGTTCAGTGAAAACAGTGTAGATTGGTTGCAATAGTTTGTAAATTGGTTTTGCACCTCCAAACCACAGTAGTAACCCTTCTATATGCACTGGTTTGCCAAAAACAAATTGAATTTGTAGCGTTGAGGAACAACTTTTACACCTTGTCTTAGGTATTTAAGATGGCTAAACATCTCTATATATAAAAGTTTTAAAGGCAAAAAAAAGTGTGCAAAAACCGTCTAATAATAATTTTAATTATATAAAAGATTGGGGTGGATATTGATCATTTTACTACTAATAACAAACAAAATATTTATTTATTTCACACTTGTTTATTACTTGTTTACAAGTAAAAAGTAATGAGCCGCTGTCAGCTGCTGATAAATACATTTCTGACACAGATCAATAAAATATAAACAACTTTTCCATCAATCCGTTTCGGCTAATAGCATCAACTGAATGATAAGTGTAGTAAACCGTGACGATAAACAACTTTGGTAAGGTGACACAACCAGTTCCCTACCTCGTGACCTTTGGCCTTGCAACGGCAACAGTCTGTCAACATGACATTGTGCAACATTCTCCCGTATCAGTGCACCACCCCGGGTCGCTGGAGCGAGCCCAGCGAAAAAAAAAAGAGTCTGGCAAAGCTCCGAAGCTCTGTGAGTCCAACTGACCTTCTTATCGCCGCTTGTCCCTGCTCTTCGATGGTCTTTTATCGTTAACACCTTTTCATCCAGACTTCTCTCACCACCTCGAACAGTTTGCTCTGCACAAAAAAAACACAGACGTTTCTTTCACTTTTACTTAACACTTTATTAATGAAGTGGAAAGACTTGTTGTGTAAGCTGTCACACCTTTTAAAAGGTAAAGAGAGTTTCATTTTTACAAAAAATGTTTTTGTATGAGAATTATGTAAGGTACTAATTCCATAAATGACTTTCCAGACACAAGGAAAATTGACCAATGTTGTAAATCCATTTAGTAAAGAGAGGTGTAGTAATTCTGCACCTCAATAAATTATCAGTCATAGCCACTATTTGAAAAACAAGATATATTTCCACTGCCGTGCTGCTGAGAAGCAGAACCAACCATTTGTCCTCAAACTAGTGTTTTTGTACATTTTTCTGAACACGTGTTCTTAAAAAAACAAAGGCTTGTGTTTACACAGAGTATCACTCTCTAATCCTGCTTGTATAAAAACAAACTGATAAACACTTGGCGGCATCTCAAAACAGGAAATCTCTCTGAGCGTGTGCGATATTGAGATATTGCCGAGCACTCACGAAGATACATCTGGGTCTTATATATCAACCACCAAGTCCAGCAGCCAGGAATGTTTGTATACTGGAAAGCCCCCCCCCCCCATTTGTACACTCACACATGCCGGAACACACACATACAATCCTGGAACTAACCTACAACTTTAAGCAGGAGCAGACAGAGGAACTGCCTCACCCCCGAAGAAAGAATGGTTTAAATTCCACAGAAGACGGGGGGAAAAAACAGAGGAAATGATGTCAGCTGAACTAGACCACTACTGTTCCCATCTGTTTTGAGGCTATTTAGAATAATGCAAGGGTTTTATTTTCCTCTGGTGGGTTGAGGGTTTTTATCCTACTAGCTATAGCGACAGAGTAAACATTGCAGAAAAACATTTAACAGGATCTGTCCACAGACTCTGGATTCCTTTGCAGCAATGCATATATACACAAGTCATTAAATTGTAAAATAATATTTGACATGTATAATTCAATTGTCAGCCTCTAAATCAGATAAATTGTTGGGCTCCAAGCCCAAACTGTCTTCACCATTACTGTTTTCATACGCCTGATCCCTCGCTAAAGTTCACAGAAGGTTTACTTACGACCTAGAAATTATAAGAGTCTCAGGCGCTACAAGTTATAAAACTGGTTTATGTGGATCTCGGGCTCAGTGTTTCGGCAACTGTTTAATCATGCAAATGCAATATATTTCAAAGGTGAAAGATAGCCAGCGATTGAAATGGGCATCCTTGCATTAAAAGATAAGGAATTCAAATGGCAGAAATCTGAGTCATCGATTCTGCACTGACGTTATTAGACATGATGACCTTAATTGTCCAGTACTTGCAAAAGACTCGCTTTGAATTGTAGACGGACTTATTTTATTGCTTCTTTTTTCTGCATTTACCGTCACAACAAGTGGGTCTATTTCTTCTTAACCTGTCTTGCACATCCTTACTTAACACACTGATCCTCTTTATGTCCTCATATACCACCTCCAAGAACGTCAGTGGTCTTCCTGTTCTCCCTTTTCTCTCTACCTCCAGCTCCAACATTCCTCGTCCAAAGTGTCCACTGTCTTTCCTCTCCCTGTATCCACACCCTCTGGCCTCCCATCGTTTCTTTGAGTCCCTGAGTTCTGGTGTATCTTAGAAGTGTATCTACATCTCATAATATAGCATTTTTCAAACTAATGGCCCAGGAGCGACATCCAGACCACCAATGCTGTGTCTCAAATCGTGCACTTCTCTAAGTGCACTGCTTTACAGTTCACTGTAAGACAGTGCAATTACTTGCGCAGTGCTAAAAATTTAGACAGTTAAGTACTGTCTGAAATCAAACACTGCCACTACACACTTTATTTTTAACGCTGGTTTCAACCAGCCGTTGAATCCCTGAACACTTGACAGCCAATTAAAACAAGTTATTAAGTTGTGTTTCATTGTGTTATTACTGTTGTTTTGTGATAAAAATTGGCGTTTTATCGAGACATTTACATCGGTATCTGCACCGAAGACACATCGCCAGTGACACATCTTCCGTTTAGCGCCACCTACGTCACTAAGATGGCAACCGTTGTGTCCATCGATCCACACTCAATTTTCTTGGAAATTGAGGGCTCATTGCGCACTACATTCTCGCACACTGCTAATCGGGACGCACTTGTGCACTCAAAATATAAAGTGCAAGTGCAGAAGTGCGTGATTTGGGACACACACCAAGTCAATTGAAGTGGCCTGAAGGAAGTTAGATTATTTATAGCTGACTGGATACTAGTTAAAAGTGAACCTCTAATGTATGTCGATATCATGACCTATCTAGGTTACAGTGTTCCAACGTTGCCCTTCTAACCACCAAAAAAAGGCATGAGCATATTTACTTTGCACCAATTCTACAGGTACTGTCTATATAGTCATTCATCGTTGTTGATGATGGACCTCACCACTGCTTTTTTTGGTATGCAAACCTAACTTTTAAACATCCAGATTTTCAATTTAACACATGTATTTGTTATCAGGGTAAACAGGAGGGGGCTCAGCACTCAAGGGAGTTATTGCTGAGTCTGATCAAAGCAATGGAAATCCAAGGAACATGGGGTGTGGGGGATTATTGTGTAGAGATTGTGTTAAAGGGTCTTAGAGTGTTGAGTGACACACACATCTGTATTCTCCAGGTGTGGACATCACTTGAGAAGTTCTGCAGGTGTGCATAACGATGAGGATCCAAAGTGACGTTGTGTTTTATGTGGGCCATGACTCTCCTGTTGACCATCAGCGTAAGCGTTACGATGATGGTGAAGGACGGTTGCATGTCAGAGAGTAACATTTCTAAAAGCAACCTCCGACAACACGGTCTTTCAGTACATTTTCCAGGATGTTGTCAGGTCCCGCAGCTCTTTGGGGTTAATCCGTATTAGATGATGGTGTGAGTTCAGTGCATGGATGCATATGAAGAGGAACAGTGTGCACCTTTTTACTTTTAAATCTGTGTCAGATGTTTTCCAGGCGCTGTTGCATCACCAGACCTGAATGCCAAACTGGCTCTCAATAGTGATTTTGTATTCGGCAAATGTTTCTCTTTTAGGTAGGTGGTCACAGATTGCTGGAGTTAAAGGGGGAAGTAAACCAGTGGACCCCCAACCCCGTACCGGTCCGCACAGCAGACCGATAACTGTTGATATTAACTGTCTGACAGGTGTTTTATTTTGAAAAAAAAAAACTGGATTTTCCTGTAAAGTAATATAAGCAAGTGACTCTTTGCATGTCAAGAAGCTATTTAGGTCTAGTTTACTAAAAAATACTTTATATATATAAATATTGTTGCACAGTCATCAGCCCATAGTTTCTGTGGATTGTGTGTTATGGTGAAAATGTAATTTTACGCACTTAACCCTTTGTTTTATCCGAAGGTCGGTCCATGAAAATAATGCTGGGATTAAACTGTCCCCGTGCAAAAAAAGTTTGAGGACCACAGAAGTTAAAGATGATGATAAAAATGAACTTATAAGGTCTGTTTTGACTGAACTGTCTTAGATGTAGAAACGTTCATCTGAGCTGAGTTTCAATGTTTGTTTTTTTTATTGCTGTACAGCCATGAGCTCAGGAAGCGTCTGCACGGCTATAAATAAATATATATATATGTAAAAAAAATATGTAATCTCAATCACAACATTGCAAAACCTACCACACACATTACATAACTGTTTCTATAAAAACATGTTGGTTGTTGAAGTTAAAAAAAAGCAGAAAATGATCGTTTTTTTAACACTTCTCATTCCACAAAAGTGCGTCTTCATAAAGAAAAAAGTTCCTACCGTCAGGATGTCCACTTCAGGAATGCAGCACAACTCCGTGTAACTTTTCTCCACACTTTCCTCTCGCACTCCTCATCCAACTATAAGAAGTTACAAAAAAAACTTGTCAGTCGAGAACGAGTCACAACCGAAAAAAAAGAAAATCCTTTAACGCCTTTTTTTTCCAAGATCAGCGAGAGACAAACCGAGAGGAATGTCTTCACAGCCAAGACTGTGGCTGCTGGTTGGAAAAAAAAAACCTTGTGAGGCTGTTGTTGTCCTCCCTCTCCACCCTCCTCCTCCTCTCCTCTGCTGGGGCGGGCTGTGGTCCTGATGCGAGTTTTTTTTTTTTTTTTTCCCACGTCCCTTTGTGTTTTGTCACAAAGCGGGAGTGAGAGAGTCGCGACCCTCGTTTTCAAAACTACCGGTGATTTTTTTTTTAAAAGTAAGATCCAGAACAAAGCTCTCAGATCACTTTAATGCCTTTATTACACCGTAATAAATCTGCTTAACTGGACACTCACCGAAATGAAGTTTAAAGGGGGGCGGGTGGTGGTGGTCTTGCTGCTTCTTCTGCCTCCTCTCTCTTCTCCCCCTTCTGTCCGTGTCTCTGCCGATCCCACTGGTCGAGCCCGGTTTTGTTTGAGTCCGGTCCAGCCTTCAGCAGCAGCAGCGCCAGCTCCTATCAAACGAGGGCCGTGACGTCACGCTCGCTGCGCGGCTCCGGGGGCCACACCCATCCATTCATAAAGAGGAGAGTCTGCGTTCATCCATAGGGTCTCGTCTATGGAGGGATCTTTGGAAGTCATGTACATGTTTTTCTTTACAGTTACACCTGGTTTTATTTACAAATCTGTAATGGAAAATTATTCCAAGCAACAGATTTTCTGTGGATGGATTTAATGTATTGATATTTTATTTGCTTGTATATACTTATAATATACATTTACACGTGACAAACTCTTAGCCCTGCGACCAATATCGACCCACAATGTAATGGTTTCTGGCCAACAAGAGTTTAAAATGTTAGTATTTTTCTATAAATTCAAGTTTTCAGAAAGATTCTTGATTCAGTGTTTTGTTTAAATATTTGTATTCTATCCAGCAAAATGATAAATTATACGACACAAAAAAAGCACTATGATATTGCATACCTTACTTGTGTCAAACTCTTGGTCCGTGGACCCACAGAGTAATTTTACTTATTATTAATATTTTTCTAAATTTCAGTTTTCACCAAGATTCGTGATTCAGGTTTTCTTTAAATGGTTGTATTCTCATCCGCTAAATTATAAATTATATTACATTACAAAAACACTATGACAGTGAATACCTCAACCAAGAAACTCCTTTCTGGACAATTGGAAGAAAAAAAAAGGGAAAAATTCAATCAACCCGATAAAATAACTTCCTTGATTTTGAATCTGTTCACCCATGGCAGGGAAGGTCGTCATGACAGCTATTAAAGCTACGGGTGACTGCGCCGTCTTACAAGGCCATGTGATGCCAGTTTTGCTCTCCTCCATAGTAGCATAGAGACCTCTAAACTGTTTTTAATGAACAATATTAACACATTTTTTACTAGTGTCTCAAGTAAAACTGAATTGTTTGCATGTTATCATAAATAAAGCTTAATTTTTTTTAAGAGTAAGCATCTGCAACAGTTGCTGAAAGCCATACATGTGAATAACAAACCCTTAAAACCCCACCAAATGTCCTTGTCCCAATATCAAACCTTAAGTTTAATTTTATTATGGCCATTGCCTTTTAAATTATCTAGCCAACAGACAGATTAAAAACAGACTAAAACATGATTTATTGCAAAAGTAAAAATTGAAGGAGATGGAGATAAAGTGGAGCTGGTAGACATATATTTACAAACAAATTACATTTTGCATGTTTTCAACAAGATCAAATTGCAGTGTCTTCTTTCACCTTAAACTGAAAAACTGTTCTGATTGATGTCTCACATTTGTAGTAGCCCCAGTGACAGACGTGGACCTTCAAATAAAGTATCAAAGAGGTTATTTAAATCCTAATAATGCAATCACAAGATGGTCATTTTAAAGTGACGCCAAAGTTTGTAACTGGATTTAAGTCAGGAATAGGAATATTTATTAAATATTAATTCTGACCAATATTGTTTAACTCATGTTAGATTTTATTAATTGCAATGTATTATTTTCTTGTCTTAAACCATTTTTTTCACAGTGACTTGATCCAGTTAAAAAAGATATCATTAAGCATAATTATTATATTATTATAATTATCTTTTGTAAACAGGTTTCTTGTCATCTTGTGGGCTGATCTTCTAACTCAATCTTGCGTGACAGCACAAAATGACCACACCTTCCTTTTCTATTTTAAGCTCTTTAAAAACCACCTATTTGAAAAGTATGTGGATGAATGTGACACCATCGCTCCTCAACGAACCGCCCTGAGGCAGGTTACTGCTTCAACGATTGTTCTGTGTGATACTGTTTATGTAGCGCCGTTTATTCCACCACTTAGATCGCGAGATATCATTTAAAAGCACTTAAAAATAGAGGATCCTCTTTACCTTATCTGGAGAAGCTCATTGTGATCAGCGGCGTGTGCATTTAGAGCAGTTATACATCATCAGATGCATGATACTAAAATATATGGCCTGAAGTTTGCCTCATGGAAGACAGTGTTGATGTTTAAAATAACTGTATGAATTATGCTTTTATTTTGGTGATCTCTGCACACAAAGTATTTGCAATGCCCCAAGTTTTATTTGGGTTTAAATTGGAGAAATTTGCCATTATTGCTATTTTGAAAAAGTCAGAAAACTATATTTTGTATTTAGAAAGTTAAGTCAACCCTGTTATTTTAAAACGAATACCGCCTATGTCAGCGATTTCGAAACTGAAATTGCTGTTTTCTGATAAAAATCGTTTTTATCGTGTCTGCTCTGGTGGAGAAAAAAAAACGTAACTCTTGCAAAGCAGCTGCTTAAGATGTTCAGCCAAACATCAGGCTCAACTCAAGAACTCGGCAGCCTGCCCAGACCTGCTGCATAGCTCAGGTGCACTTACTGCAACAGACTAACATCTTAAAGCAGAGGCCAGCGGTGAAACCAACAGAACCTAAGAACGACCTTTATATGGACACGTTACGTTGTATGGTTTATTCAAGGTTTAATTGCAAGGACAGTAGCCCTTTCCATGAAACCCGTCTGACATTTTTTGGGGGAATTCCCAAGCTAAAAACCAATGTTATTTCTTCAGGGTGTCCTGGTCGCGTGGGGCGATCAAAGGCTCATTGTACACATGACTGAACAGTAGGACCTTGTCTTCAATGGAGAAAGATAGTGTGTGTTAAATCAGCTATTCTTTTTTAACTTTACCTTTTAGACTTATTGAGAGTTTTTGAAAACACTGCATACAATCAATTATGGTGACCGGGTTTACAACAAAAGACTTTTACAGCAGCTGGCAAATTCTCAGTCACAACTTTCAGCAAAAGGTATTTTTGAAAATATTTTTTTCTGTACAAAGAAGTGTTTACTTTTTAATGTGGTCTTCAGAAGAATTGAAATGTCCTCCAAGAACAAGCTGGCATATTCTTTTAAAAAATGTGGAATTTGTTTTAATGATTTTCTTGAACAAAGTCCCGTAGACAGTTTTCTTTTTTTGTGAATTGCACTTTCTCTGTCTGTTATTTTTATTGTGCGCTTTTTAGCTCTGTGTTATTTTACGTTCAAAATGAAATAAATCAATGTTTTAAAAAGAAGATTTCGTTATTATACCAATAGTTTCGTTGCAAATATCTAAAGCAAAAAAAACAAATGAACACCATTTTTTGTCCAAAATCGCCCACTTCTCTATAGGTTTATAGTACACTGTAAGACAGTGCACGTACTTTCCTAGTGCGCAAAGTTTCGACAGGTAGTACTGTCTCAAATCAAACACTGCTGCTACACACTTACCTGAAATGACTCGACAGTTTCTTCTTCTACTACTTTTTAACGCCGATTTGCAACCAGCCGTTGGAACTCTATCGCCGACAGCAATTTTTGCCAATTAAAAATAGTTATTAAGTTTTATTTCAATGTGTTATCATTGTTGTTGTGTTGTTTTGTGGTAAAAGTTCACCAATTGAGTGCTCCTTGCACACTACATTTTTGCACACTGCTCATTGGGATGCATTCAAATATTAAGTGTAAATGTAGAAGTGCGCGATTTGGGATACACCACATCTTGAGATTCTTTTTAAAAATCATCACTGGTTTTTCATATTAACAAAATGGAGATGAGAATCCCTGGTTGTCTTCTTTGACTTTGACTAAGAGGTTCAGTCCTAACAAAGCCTTTGTATTACCCGTGAAGATGTAACGTCAAGGTCTCTTTTCTAAAGATAGTCACTCCGTCAGATTAGCATAGACAACCTGCTCTTACGTGTATATTAAACATGCATTAAACAATATATTCCATTTTAATATTGATACTTCCGTGGAAGACTTTTAATATAATATAATAATTTAATATACGTCCCGTATATACGTCCTCTCTGGGTCACCAACACCATGACCCACTCCCTCTAGTGCCTTCTCTCTCTCAACTCAAATGCTGAAAAACCTTTTTTGTCATTTGACTCGCGTTCTTCTATCGCTATTGACAATACGTTACCGGCAACAATGAGGGCAAAACCATATCTGTCCGACTCCATTCTGTCTCGTCAAACTGCTGATTTCATGGCTGTGAAAGAACCACGTCTGCTGGATCTTTACAAACAAACACGGTGGGCACCCTGAACACAGCGCAGCATTCAAAATCAGGGCACAAAAACGCATCTTTGTCCCATTTGGATCGATTTCACTCAGCAACTGCACTGTCAGGAGCCACAATGCTCTCTGACAACGGCCATCGAACGACCACAATGACATCTAACTTTGGGAGCTGACTGGCCTCTCTTGGCCTCACAGCCTCTGCTATTCTTTCTGCTGATCTCAGACAAAGCCGTGATACAAAAGTATCAATTGAGCTTGAACAATTTGCACACAATGGAGCCAGTGACTTGACGTTTCTAGTCCTCTCGCCACTGTACCGCATTGTTGGGCGACAGTCGCATCATATGCAGCCTCGGGGAAGCGATGTTTGGCATGTTCAGAGAGGATCACCTCAAGATTGATCTCCTCGTAGAGCAGGAGGAGCGAAGACGTCTTCGTGGCTGATTCAATGATGGTCTAATGAGGTGATTATACATCATGAATTAGATAATCCAAGAAAAGATTCAGGGGGATAACAATGATTACAGGTCCAAGTCACACGCACATGCTTTGGTTTTTCATTTATTAATTTGTTTTCTACGTTGCCTATCCCACCTTCCTAGGGCGAGATAGGTCTATCGAAGTGCAAAAACAAAAATCCATGCTCACACTCACACCTACAGAGCACAGGTCCCTGACTTTTTTGATTTTGGAATTTTTTACCCAGTATATATCATTGCTTGTCACGGGTTTGACCATTGCTGTTTCCCCAACTGCTAGTTCGGGGTCCCCAATATTGCTTTTGCACCACAAGCCAGTTAATTGTCTGCATTATAACCACAAATCATCCTTCAGATAAAAATAGCATCAAATAAAGTAGCATGACTGCAACAAAAAGTGTGTGGAAATACATCTCAACATAATGCTGATTCAGCATGGATTCCTGCACTGGTTACTCTATGATATTCCCATATAGAATGTTTAGTCTTTTTCTCTTGTTTAGTGGCTCATATTCCTGGTAAACCTGCGCTTAATTACAGTCTTATGCATAAATTAAAATTTTCCCTGGGGCCACATTTGATAATGTTATTGTTATACACAGTTTTTGGGGTCAAAAGGAACAAGGGGAAATGTAACAGAGTAATTTGTTAGGAAAACTTGAAAAAAAGTTTCTGAAATCCATATTTCGGATACAATTGAAACTAAAATGCAACACATGCAACAATGTGTAGCTATTGGAAACAATAGACATATTTATAGATGGTGTCAGATGCTGCATTTGTTTTTACAATAAAACACTATTCAACAGGAATTAAACCAGTGTTAATGGTTGGGTTTCACTGATTCAACCTACACAATTCAACGCTGTATGTAGAGTTTTTTATTTCATCATCACTTCCTCAGATTTCGTGGCTTCATGTTTCAGATTTCCGCACAATATGTATCTATTTATTTTTGCTTTTCAATTTATATTTTATTCTTTACCATTGTGCTTTTATGGCTTATAGTTCAATAAAGTGTGTGTAAAATGAAAATAACGATAACTGAGGACGAGAGGATACCGTCGACTCCAGACGCCTTTAAAGGTGATGTTTGTCTATATTTTGGGTTCAAAATAAATGAAAGCAGTTCAAGAGTCTGTATATTATGCAGCATCAGAGTCAGGTATTCGTCAATACTACAAATATATTCATTGGTCCTGCAGTATCACAATATATCGTACTGTATCGTTATATAATTGAATTTAAGACATGACTCAACAAATACTGTGATTTATGAGATTTACATACATTCATGGTCCCCTAAGACCAAAACCTGCATCTGTCTGGTGCATGTCTGGCTCAGGATGAGAAACGTCTCAGAAGATTGTATTCTCGGACACCTAGTTCCCGAGTGACATTCCATCCTCATGCAAGGGTTGCTGCAGCCACTTTTCGGGAGCCTGACTTCTTTGTCCCACACACGTCGCCTGAGGCCCTTATGGTCGTCACCGCGGTGCTATGAATAGACTCTGGCGTACGTTCAGTGCTGTCAGCTGGGCACTGGCACGTGCGGCTCGTGTCACCAGCGACGCCGCCGTGCAACAATCCTGCCTGGCGTCGCTGCACGGGGAGCACATTTCGGTCGCCATGGAAACAGGGATCAGCTTCGCCCGTCTCCGTCCCGACAGCCGGTGGGTTTTTTTTTTGCTTTCTCCACGAATCGAGGTGGGTCTCGCTCGTTCGTCGTGTCGTGCGGTTCTATCCACGCAAGTCATGACGCTCGGCAGGGAGCGAGAGGTTTGCGAGCTTGATATCAATCTGCATTTCAAAACTTAAAGACTGAACTTTCATCCTCTCCCAATCCGCTTGGACAGGTGCTGATTGATGTCCCTGCCAGGGGCGTCGCTTTCTGTGAAGAAGATGCACTGACTCACACAGAGTTACACTTTCACTCCATCCATCAGCCAAAGGATATTACTAAATGGTAAAAGCCAAAAAGAACAACATTAAAATTGGAGTCATTGGTTGTTATTGTGTTTACAGACAAAAGCATGTTAAAACAAAGTCATGTTTAAAGCTTTTATGGATGATCCTATCGATGCTGACAAGATATGACATTGACATTTCAAACCAACGAAAGCTCCTCAAAGGTTTTGACAATCAGTAATTCACAAAAACATGTGTCTCTTTGTGCTCATACAGCACATTGCTGTATTAGTAAGTAAGTAAGTCATTTTTATTTGTATAGCGCTTTTCTAGACCAGGGTCACAAAGCGCTTAAACAATCAAAACAATATTCAATAAAGTATGTACTTTAAAGATCAAGATAAAACTGATAACACAACAGGAGTTCCAGAAAATCAAGTAAAAGCCTGAACAAATAAAAACGTCTTAAGATGTTTCTTGAAGGAGTCAGTAGATCCATCAAACACAGAGAGAGAAGAAGATCGTTCCAAAGCTTAGGAGCAACAGTCTGGAAGGATTTCTCTCCTCTGGTCCTGAACCGTGTTCAGGAACCATCAGTAGATTCTGATCCACAGACCTCAGAGCCCGAGCTGGGGTGTAAGGCTGGATCAGATCAGTGATGTATTACCCAGAACTACTGCACCAGGACCAACTGAAGACAAACCACATTCAATTACACATGATTTAAAAGTCACTTTGCCTTTTCAGAATAACCTATGCGACTTTAAAGAGACGTTTTTCTCAGGAAGTCAAGAGGGAGTGTGACGAAGAGAGTTAAAAAGGGATTTTATTTTTAGTTAGAAGTCTAGTTTTGGCTCACATTTTTAACTTCATCTCACTCAAACCACGCATTACAGGAAATTATTTTCAGGAGCAGCTTTAACTCCCACTACACCAGCTAAAATAACCTGGTTATTGCAAATGGGGAAAACAAATACAGGAGTATCTGTAAATGTAAATATTTTAAGTCATTAAAAGTTGAAATAAGGGATGCACAGAAATTTTAATTAATGGCCAAAACGGAAATAATTTATCCACAACATCCTGTTTCAACCAAGTTCTATCTTGAAGAAAGTTTGGAAAACTAAAAATTGCACTTTTGAGCCACTTTAATGAATGAAAATTTGTGCATCCCTAGTTAATACAAATCAACCCAACTTGATTATTTGAGTGATTTTGGAGTTCTATCTAAGTCAGACAATATATTTGCCCTTTGCCCCCGTCTTTCTATTCATATACAGTTTTACACAGTAAATATAAACAATATTGCATATATATTTAATCCTTGATAAAGGATGAGATAACACAAGTTAATATGAATTTAATGCGCTATATTAGACTTAAGTGTAAACTTTCCAAAACTACATTTTTGCAGCATCAAAATCCGACTTTGAATTTGAAATACCTTCAAATTTCAAGCATTTTTGTTCGCCTTATTCTTTTTTTCAATGCATGAATAAATTCAGTGTAAAATTCAATTTGAAAACAATTCAATGTAAAAAAAAAAAATCAATGTCAAAATACTATTAATAAATACAAATTAAAAAAAATTACATTTAAATAAATGCAATGTATGAATACAAGTTTTTTTTACACTTAACTTACTTATATTTAATTTATTTACATATTTCACAAGGATTCTTTTTCAATTCATTGTTTACGCGTAAAAAAAATGTACACAATGAATTTTAAACTGGATTTATCAACGCATTGGGAAAGTCTAATTTTGCTGCTTATAAAGTTTAACGGTTGGACTAACTGGTAAGACAAAATTTAAGAAACTAAAACTGTGTTCACTCTGTACTTATATGTCACATAACTGACAGACATATCTGAGCAAATATGACGAGTCAACAAGAGGACGTCCAGTTCTGCTCAGGGTCGGCCTCCGATAACACTTCTAAGCCTTCCTCGAAAAAAAAGTGTCAAAGTTGGTGTCGCTTGAGTTCATCGCTGAACTGAGGGGGTCACTGGGCTTGCAGGAGACGAGGGAGCAGATTGCACTGTTTGAACTTCTGCTCCATTTATCACTTAGTGTTTAATCAAATATATTTGCTATGTGCTGAGCACAAGGAAGCCAGATGGGAGGAGAGGAAAAGTACAAAGTCGATGAAAACAAAAATGGAAAAAGACAGCAGTGGCTCACAGCTGTGTCCATCACCTGCACGTCTGAGTCTGAGCTTTGAGGAGATGTAAAGACTGGACCATTGTGGCTCTTTCTCTGGGTTTCTCTGTCTACAACATGTATTGATTATGTCACGCACTTGTCTGTTATGGAAACCTCAAGCCCGGGTGACTTCACTGGAAGATGAACTGTTAATAATTAAATTGGAGGCAGCGGGTTAAAGTGTAAACCAGGCGGACGCTGTTTCGCTCTAGTCAGTATCTGCCCGACAACTTCTCGTGGCTAATGGAATGTGAAGGTGAGGTGATCAGTTGCTGTTTTTTTTCTGGTACTTAATTTGTTTATAAATGCATCTAATGTGAAAACACAACTCTCCTGACTCACTCCCATTTTTCAAATGTTGAAGTCTTCCTCTATGAGATGCAGTAAGTCTCTTATCATGACCATGTTTTGAATGTATTACTTAATAAAGTTTTCCCCTGTGTGAAACTCGGCAAACGAGAGGTTACGAGAGCGTAGTCCATTGTGACATTATAATGGCGTCATTCCTCCTCCAGCCAGCTGTAATCACTTCCCGCTTTCTTTATACAATGATACCCTTGGAGGTGGATACTTCCGGGATTGATGACGCCCGTTGACAAACCTTGATCCTTGACCAATCACAGTAGAGTGGGAGTGGTTATGGTAAACAAGATTTAATCTTGAGAAAAAACGTTTTTACTAGGCGGGGCTTAAGCACATTTTATAATGTAAATATCTTTATTAAAAGAGAGTTTTGTACAAACAGACACATACTGATGAGTACAATAGAGGTCCAAGATCTCGCCTGAAGTTAATGCAGAACTCTGCAGCAAGAATTCTGACTCGCACTAGTAGAAGAACTCACATTTCTCCGTTCCTTAAAACTCTTCACTTGCTTCCAGTTTCTTTCAGGGTCAATTTTAATATTTCTGGTTCTTACTTTCAGATCTATTCATGGTCAGGCTCCTCCTTACATCAGTGATCTGATCTAACATTACACTCCCACTCGGGCTCTGAGGTCTGTGGATCAGAATCTACTGCAATGTTATTTGTATATACATTTTACATAAGCATCTGGTTCTTATGATGTAAACTGATTTGTTACCATTATCATTGAAAAAATAGAGAATAAAAAAATGATGTGCCCTAAAAAAGTAGTGATGGGCCGATGAAGATTCATGAAGCATTATATTCCAAGCTCGGCTTGGCTTTAAAAAACGACGTGAGGTTTCATTAAAATAGTCTCTTAGAGATTATACAGCAGATGGTGTTATCTTGTGGGCCCATCACTTCTATTTAGGTTTGAATGACAAATGTATTTATGAGTGCAGGCAGAGCGAGCGACTCCATTTTCCTTTAATGTTAAAGGAATAAAGATCATTAAGAATCAGATGTTATTATTCACATAGCTTTGATTGAAATAATTTGACCAAACAAAAATGGCCCAAATTCCCAGTGAGACAACACAAAAATCGAATCACACACACTTTAATTAGGATCTGTCACACTCATCATCTTATAATATTCAACTAGTCGCAATCATTCTTCTCCACAACACTCCTTATTGCTCCCGTGATGTGATTCCGGTCGTCTAAATGCATCTTATTTGTGCTACCGCGCCTGTGCTCTCTGCCATGTGCCAATTAGAAGTGTTTATTCGCTCATGTGAATCCCAGGTTGGTCCACTTAAGCCGACCCCCACCCCCCGTTTTTTTTATAGATCCCCATCTCCATCTCCAAATTCGCTTAATTTTCAATTTCCGGATTTGCCTTCCAGACTACAGAGGTGAATCATCCTTAATATATTAGCAATTATAGCATCTTTCCAATAGAGCCATCACTACACAAATAAATTAAAAAAACATAACACAGAGTGTAACGTCAGCACAACCAGCGTCAGACAAACACTGCCCGGGCAACGATGGCATCACAGATGGAAGCTGATCATGTTTATTCTACTCCGATCTAATCAATCTAAACCCGTCCAGACGCAGTGATGTCACCGATACACTTAAAGACATTAGATTCGTCTTTATTCTGAGACGGGAATTGTTTAAGGATCCTTATGAGTTATATCTAAAGTGCTCTGCGATAGATTGACCCGTCCCAATGTCATCCGGGATTGGCTCGGCTCCCAGACCTCCAACTTCATCTTTCAAGAAAACAAAAATCAAGATAAAACATGAGGACAGACTTATTTTTCTGTAGGCGGGCCAAGAGTTTTGTAACCTCTGATGAACCTAGTGATTCTGTATCAATTTAATCAGATAATATGATAGTAGAACCTTCTTCCGGAAGCTTTTCCCAGCGATTCCTAGTTCAACTGGAAGATGCAAGACTAGAACACCTTACTAGGGAGGAATCCATGAGACATTCTGACTAGGTCACCACCCAGTTAGCTTCTTCTTAAGTTGGGTGACTTAGCTTCTCGTCATATCTCTGAGAGAAAGGACACTCAGCAGGGATAAGTCATGTTGGCTGCTTTTATCTTGTGTGTGAGCTTTTTTTTTCAAAAGCTAAGAGAGCTGGAACATCACAATGATAGTTTTGAAAAGCTGGTATATTTTTTTATCTTGCTGTTTTACTGCCGTGTTAGTAGGGTTTGGTCACTCACTACCCTGAAAAGCTTGTTGTTTAATTCATTTTGAAGACTCAATGGGCCGTTTAATAAACTAAATTTTAAATATCCGTTATATGCAAAGAAGTAATCTTAAATCTACTCACGTTTAAAGGTAAAACGTTCACCAACAAAGCAATTAAAGGTAAGACATTGTGTAGGAAATGACAAGTATGAAAATCATTTATATATCATAACACTTCTCCGTGTCATGTCTGATTTTATTTTGAAACTTGTTTTGTTTGTCCTTCCTGAGTACCACGGCGCCTGTTGCTCTAACAGCAGCTGCAGCTCGTCATGCAATCTGAAGCAGAGCTTAAAGCCACCTCTCCTGCAGCAACAGGCGCCAGATTATAATTGTCACTCCCTGGTATGCATGTTCTCGATTCTCTCTGTGGATTCAATTTTTTCTTGTTCTTAGTATTTCTGTCCTTCTTGTTCCTGAACCTATGTTTTGTTGTTTTTTTCTAATCACTGCGCTCTTGTTTTTTCAGTAACCTTGACCCGACTTGTGGTGCGCTTTGATTTCTTTGGACTGTTCTTTGGACACTTGAACCTTGTTTTAGTTTTTGCATGAACTATTGTGATTAAACCCTTTCAATTCTTTCTGTTTTTGTCTGTTGTTTGGTTGTTTGCATCAGAGCTTGGGTCCAGCTCTAGTCCAAACCTCACACGAATATCTTGAGGCAATTGGTGTTAAAGAATACTTTAAACACTAGCTTGGTGAGTTTTTTTCTGATTAAAAAATAAAATTGGATAGAAAATAGCCTTCAGCATTCTGCACTCCACGAACAGGTTTGATCATTTTTCATTCCTAACTGCACTCATGATGTGGGAATAATAATCAGGGTCCTCACTTCAGATTGCTCTTTAGTGGTGGGTTTAGAAATTACATCCACAAGAGACCTTGATAAGAGCATTTGTCCGTCTGCTGGGAAATTATTTCCAGGCATGTAGAGCTAGAAAGGAGCTGTAGTCTGAGTTTATCCAGACTGAATAGTCTGTCAACGATTTAAGGTAAACATGCGATACATTTAGAACAATACCTCAATACTTTTCACTGAAAATGTGATTGTTGTGTTTATCCGTCTATGAGAACAATTTCCATACTTTTTAGTCAATACAGCTCACTCGAATATAACCAACTAAATACAAAATGTAAAAAAAAAAGTGTATATATAAAGGCCTCACCATCTACATGTTGCAGGTGTCCACATTAAAGCACAATATATTAACACGTAAATATTTGTTTTTATTATTAGTTAAATAAATGCCTTTTTCCAAGCAGTGCCTGTAACACAGCAGTAACACTTCAAGATTAAAAACTATGAAAGCTTTTGTCTGGGTTTTTTTTTTATGCATTGAGTGAATTTACGCTGCCGTCTCCCACGTCTCAATATCATTATTGCCAGGCTTTTGTGGGGCATCTATATTTAATTCCTTAACAGCCAGATTGATCACCTATTAAAAGCTGTATCATATCCATTTCTTCTCGTGTTTTCCATCATGACGGTCTTTGCACGACACTAAAAATTATTCAACTTCTTCCATAGTGGTTGGAATTCCATCTTGCAACCTCGCCTTGTTCCATAACCTTCCGTTCCACTCTTTTCATTGTCTCGTCCACCTGTCTTTCTTGTATTCTTGTAAGGCGCAAGGTTCAAGGTGTGTTTGAAAAAAGTTGTCTGAGGCCATAATATTGAGCCTTTAAAAAAAACATGTTTAACCATATTCTTTTTTTTATCAAAGTAGTACACTTATTCAAGTATTTTTACATTAAGTTTTTCTTTTCCTAGGCAATTTTGGATGTATCTGTATATAGACAAGGTGAGTTTATATGAAGAACACTTTCTTACTAGTTTGAGTGTTAGCTTTCTTGTTTCATTTATGGTTCAATAAACACTTTTTTCACCCAGCAGTTTCTGGTAACACGGCAGTAAAACTGCAAGATAGAAATTATCCACAGCCTACTAGAACCCGTCATTGTGACATTTGCGCTCTCTTAAATCTGAAAAAGAATAAAAGAAGCTCACACACACACAGTTTATCACCTCCAACAAAGATTTTGAACGATTTTAGTATCATCCGTGTTGACCCATGTCTTGTCTTGTCATCCTTCCTAATGAGTCAGTAAATATGTTCCAGTCGGACAGGAAGCCAGGCTTGTTGAGCAGGACATGAGTGGGTGTTATTTTCTTCTGTGGCAAAGGCTTAATGTCTGTGCTGAGCTGGACTGGTTTTTGGCTTCAGTTCATCCCCCTGTGCCAACAATAAATCAGATCAATACCATTACCCGGTCATTTGGTTCATGGGTGAACGGTTCAAGTCCAAAATTTGAACCAGTCCATACAAACTTACCAATTAGGTAACCAGTGACACATAGTAAATAAAAGTAGGTCTTAATGTAAATAAAGAAATACTATGTTGTCTTTTTTTTATATATATATATTTTATTGTAAGAAATCAGACTTCTAAAACGTTTAATCTTGTGTTAGATCCATCATTTTTACTTAAATATTATAAACAAATGTAGGGGTCTTGCTTTAAAGTAAGGGGACATTGTGACATAGGTTTATCCAGGGATTTACCTTCCTTCATGGGGGAAATAAAATGCATTATCCTGGCATAATGTGATCATATGTTAGCAAAACTAAATAAAAGATGAACAAATTAAATATATTTTTAATGCTAAAAATGGGACAAGGATTGTATCATTGTAATCGACTTTTCAAATTGTGATAAAGTGTCAAATTAAACGTACAAAAAAAGACAATATCATGGTCATAATAATAGTAATGGTATCGTAATAAAGGCCGGTCCCCACTTAAAAATACATATTATTTCTTATATTAATTCATCTTTTAATTGTAATATTTGTTGAAAACAACAGAGGCGTACATGACTTCTGAAAAATGGAATATGCCACGTGATACTCAAGATCATGTGTTTGTTGAAAAATGAAACGTTTGTTGATTATTGTCTGTTAAATGTTGTCATCGTCTGTCGTCTGCAGCAGCTTCTCAGTGCAATCCAGCGACTTTATCAAAAGGGAAGAAACTATTTATACACCATGTTGACTGGAGCTGGTTTTCGTGGTCGCTCGAGTTGGGTCTGTAAGTGGCAGCAGGCTGGAGAGGCTTTAGGCTCTTCATCCCCCTATGGCGAGGATCTATCCCAGCAGGCTTAGCGGCACAGGCCCAACAGCTGCCACGAGGATGGGTGGGCTCGGGATAAACTGCTCTTTCTCCACCGGAATAATGAAGAAAACACACAAACACGGAGGAGATTTTTTTTAATGCCTCCGTGCACACCACACCTGATGACACACGGAGTTAAAACGCGACCGGCCTCGACGGTTCATCCTGTATTGTGACATTTACAAATGGGGATTGGTTGATACTAATGCGGTTTGTGTTGAGCTCTTGACAAGCTCGCTGCGTTTTTGTTTGATTAGTAAGATTCATGGACAAAAGCATGAAGGTTTTTTTTGTCTAACCCAGAAGTACCACACAAACTTGTTTGCTTTCTTCTGCTCATGGCTTTGATGTGTGTTCAAATAATAAACATATCTTCTGTTTAAACACCTTTTGAACTTCTTTTTGTAGACAATTTGAGTTATACTGGCATCTTTTTTTTTAAGGTTTTTTGTTTTTTATTATTCTCTTTATTTTTTTGTGATCATCAATTAATAAAAAATAAAAATAAAAAATATATGGGAGCATCTCGTTTTAGAGAAGCAGCCTATAGGACTCCTGCTGATTCAGCATTATGGTGTGATGTATTTTTTTATTCTCTTAATAGTTCGATTTTTTTTATGTCATGGTATTTTATTTTAGGCTTTTTCATCTGGAGGTTGGTCGTCGAAAATAATACTGACATTAAAGAGGTTGGGGACCTCTAATCAATCAAATTTAAACAAGATTTTTTTTTCTTTTCTAATTCCATATCCTAGGGATTCCATATATCAAAGGGATATTTCCATTTTTTTTTTCAATTTTGAAATGTATATATCACAGTACAGATTGGAATCCAGTAGGATCTGGAATCCTACTAGTACAGATTGGAATTCCAATCTGTTGAGGACCCCCAATCTGTTGGGGATTCCAATGTTTACTAGGACAGATTGGAATTCCAATATTCAGATCCCAACACAGTAGTAGAATTCCAATCTCTCCTAGTAGAGATTGGAATTCACTAGTAGAATTTGGAATCCTCCTAGGACAGATTTGAATTCCAATTTTCAGATCCCAGTTCAGCAGTAGGAATTCCAATTTGTATTAGTACAAGTAGGATTCCAGATCCTTCTGGATTCCAATCTGTACTCTGACATATACAATATATAAAACATAATATATAAAGATGACCCATGGTTTCTGATTCTTTAAGGTACATTTCAGCCATTAATACCTCTTGACATTTCTCCATCTGTTGTCTATTATAAGTCATTTTTATTTTTTCCTTAGACCCCGAATCAAACCTACATACCTGACCCAGGCAATGCACGGTATTTCAGCAAATATTTCAGCAATTAAATAAATAAGCATGTCTCTTGAGTGGTATTCCAGTTTAACAAAATGATTGAAAAAGCACACGGGTCAGAAGGGGCAGGAATTTAAGGAGGAGGCTGAGAAGGTTTTTTTTAGTCGTGATAAATGTGCAGTGAACGGCCGACCAGCGCGTGAATGGTTGGGTTTCATTCAGTCTGATTCTTTTCCTCAATGTAACTTTCATTCAAGGTCTCTGTGTCTATTTTCGTCTTGTTATTCTTCTGAATAAAAGATCAGAAGCCAGATTGAATCACACTAAACCAGAAAGTATGAGTTGCATCAGTGTGAGGGTTGAGTTTAAAGATCCGGCTCAAGAGGCAGAACTAATAAGAAATAAATGTTTGTTTTTTTGTTTAGTCTCGTGAACCCATTCAAAAACAAACATGTGATCATGCCGGTGATGTAATCCGAGAGTCAATGGGTGCTGAGCATCGATCGCCTCGACCTGTTGCACGTTATCGAACAGCCTTTCTGACTGGAGCCACTGTTTTTGTTTTTTGTTAAGACCGTCAGATGATCCAAACTTTCAGTTACACAACTATTCATTGGCCGCGGGTGTTACATGAGTAAGTACTCCAGGAATTAGTACGTGCTCGTACACACATACACAACACACACAGTTCCTCAGTGACCTGATTCTTCTTATCTAGCGAGATAGGGTCGCTGGTATCACAGCCATACCTGGACGACTGGGAGACTAAATATAGTCATGTGACCTGTGATAAGCAACAGCAGTTTCCTTATCTTCATCACAGGCTGTTTTGGGTGAACACAGGACTGCGGAACAAAACACACTCTTGTTTGCTCAAGACTTCATCATATAAGTTTCGAAACATAACCACTGCTCTACACTTGTATATCCTCTGTTAACATTGTTGGACCTTCAATGCCAAAGTCATGCAATGCAAACAACAAATACAGGAAAATATATATTTACTCTTAAAAGGGCATCTAGAATCCAGTGGGTTGCAAATATTTAGCAACACGCCGACTGAAGAGATCCTACACAGGCTGGCGTTTATTACTAAACACAAATATTTGCAGATGTTCTTAGTGGATCAACAGTCGTAGTTAGTTCAAGGATCAAGATACGCGCGGCTATTGTGTAGTCGTGTGGATACGTTTAAAGTTCAAGTTCATTCTGTATTTAATTGAGTTAACAGAGTGAAACAAATATATATATTTTATTTATGGGGGTTTTATATGGTACTTTATTTTTCAATTACATATATAACATTTGGTCTTGTCTACATTTTTAATGTATACTCTAAATAAACTTTTCATTTTTACACCTTTTTTTTTATCACAGTTTTTAATAGATGTATTTTCATGTACATTAGCTACATTAATCGCATCAATTAGATCAGTATTTAGTTACACAAAGTCTATCTATCTATAAAGTGTTTATTTTGTGGCGTTCATCCATCAGCTGAGGATCTGAAGTGGGAGATGATCATCTGTCTTATCATGAAGAAGCTTAGAAGTGGAGGTATTTCCTGCATCAGTCGAGGAAATTCCAACTCCCACAGTTGATGCTTGTGCAGTTTTACTCTGACATTGAGTTCATCATCAACTTCTTCATCACCGTTTGGTTCTCTGCTGCAACTGCTACAGATCAGAACAGACCGCAGCGGATTATCAGTTCTGCTGAGAAGGTGATTCCATCTCTTCAGGAACCGTACGCTACCAGGACATCGAGCGTGCAGGCAGGATCGTCGCGGACCCCTCTCACCTGATTTCTTTTAAATGTATCCATCATTTTTTCATTATTTATTTAAAAAACAAATCCAGAGTTGTGTTTTCAACACCAGCAATTGCTGTTTCTGATTAATATAAATATGGTTATAAATAAAGGAAAGTATTTGGATGGTTGCAAATCACAGTAATTACAGTAATTTCTACTTAATCTCCCAAATAAACGATGAACTTCCCTTCTAATTGTTTATTCTACGTCCTCTACTGGAGCGGTTGTGCATGACAACGACATATCAAGTTTAAGAAACTAAATGTGCAATAGCGTACCCTAGTGGTATATGTAGGAAGTGCACGCTTGTGACATAAACGCTTTATTATTTATTTAAAGTACATTCATACACATGTAAATCTCAATAATTTACATTTATTTTCGTAAAACAACAATTTATGATAAACATATGTTGTATAAACTCAATGACATTTAACTTCCCCGACTCTGAAATACATTCTGTTTCTGTAAATAACACATGATATAATATTTATCAACCATGAGGATTTGGATTCTATGTTTGTGTGAAGCGGATTATTTCGCTCAAATCATAACCCGTCACTGCGAAGGCGTAGCCGTCTCCGTCACAGAACTTGGCGCCGCAGATTTGCGTGTCCGTCACGCACTCGTTGTGGAGATGGACAACCTAAAATCAGATAGAATTAGTTTTTTTAAAGAAAGTTAGTTGAGTTTTAAAAAGATTTACCTCCACACAGTTGGTTTCCGGGGTCAACGTGAGATGCCAAACTCTGACCAAAGAATCCTCGCCTGCAGACAGCAGCTAAAAAACACATATAAAGTCAAAAATGTATCAACTAAACAAAGGTTTCTTGAGTAGATCTTACTAATCCAGAAAAGGGAGCGATGTCAAGAGAGTAGATCCAGCGAGCGTGAGCGTTGATCTCAGCGTGGATGATTCCCGTCACGGCCTCGTAAATACGGATCTGACCCGTTCCGTACCCGGCCAACACGGTGCCTTTCCATAGTTTGACGGACGAGCAGGTCATACTAGGAGGAAAGAAAGTACAGATTTAGATCAATCGGATGTAAGGTCAAAGGTTGAGAAGAAGATTCTTACTCAAATCCTGGGATTTTATTTAGGAGCTGGAATTCCTCTCCGGCCTTCCACACACACATGTTGCCACCATCGTCGGCACTGACCAGATCGGCGATGCACTCCTGAAGAGAGCGACGAAACATACATTTAGTTGATTCCCATCCATGTCGTACAGTGATGTTCAATCCCTCCACCTGGCTGCCCGAGCACTCCGAAGCCATGTCCGTGATGGACTCCTTGTGTTCCTCCAGGACCTCCGAGAGCGTGATGTTACTCCCTTTACTCGGCACATCGAACACTAGGATCCCACACGTGGACAATCCTGGAACGGCAGGATTATTGCAAACAGGGTGCGGTGTGCAAAACCGTGAGTCTAACTAATGGTGCTGAATACTCACCTACACATATGTAGTTGTCCTTGGCTGCCGCGATCCCACGAGCAAACACAGCCTGAGCTGCAAACAAACAAGTGTTTGTGACTTAACTTCAAAATTATTTTCAACTCATTTCAACAACTGTTATTGCGATATTATGTTTTTAACCTTAGATGCTTAATCCATCATAATTATCTGTGTTTTGTCCTATATTACCCAACACTCTGCTTAGTAAGCTTTTGGATGTTTCCTTTTAATTGATGACATCAACAATCTCTGTTTCTTAGTTGATTCTTAGCAATAAGGGGCGTATTTTGGCAAGAAACCATTCAGGGGAAACTATACGACATATTGCAATACTATAGGAACAAAGATTTGTAGTATTGTTCGAGTACTTGACTCTTGCGTTGCAGGATTTACAGACAACATGACTCTTGACGAAGTAGTCACTGATTTCATTTGTTTTAAAACCCAAATATGTCCAAACACCAGCTTTGGAAGCAGCTTGTGCCGTTTGTATCCTCTTGTCCTCAGTCATCGCTGTGATTGTTCGTTTGGCTGCGGAGGACGAAACTACTAGTGCCATCTAGCGACCGGAAGTTACATTTAACACAAAAATCAAACAGAGGAGTCAATGGCATCCTCTTGTCCTCAGTCATCACTGGGATTTTGCACGATTTCCCTGTTCCTTCAGCTAAAATTAATATGATTAAAAAATAAATATAATTTGAAAGCCAAATATTTTTAAAGAAAAAAATGGTAAAAATAAAACAATGCCAAGAATCTGGCGATACGTATCAGGATACAGGGACAGCGATACAATATATTGACATATATTACGATACTGAAACGAAAATATGTCCAAATATCAACTTTAAAAAGTTGCTGGTGTCTGCCGTATCCTCCCGTCCTCAGTTTTTATGCAGGATTTCATTACTCCGATAGCTGCGAAGGATGTAATATGTAATCACTGTTTATATGAGATAGATATATATACATATATATCGAAGTGTCAAATATCGATACAGTATCATGAAAAAAATACATTGCATATTATCCGTGTATTGATATTTTCTAACAGCCCTAACAATACTGTCAAATATCAATAAAGTATCATGTTGAAAATATCACGATATATCTGTTTTTTTAGTTTTTACACATCCCTATGAAACACTTGCATCTTCTATACTTTACTCTATCAACGTTACATCAATCTGTATTGACTAAAATGTTCCTACATAGATGGTTAGATCAACTTTAGATAGATCAACTTTATTGATCCCTCTGAAGGTCTACTTCGGGAAAGTGTTTGCATGCACGCCACAAAACATTACTTGGCGGGACAGATCAAGAACTTTCTTCACCTGTGGGGGTTTCAGGCGTGTCCAGGGCGTGCCAGTACACCATGATGGAACCATCAGATTCATACATCTACAAAAAAAACAAAAAAAACATTAAAACACGACATCATGAGATCAACGATATGTCATCATCTTCTAAGTCACCTGTATGCCTTTTTGGGAGGTGACGACCAGCAGCTCCCGAGACGGCAGCCCACAGAACGCAGCCTGTTAGAAAACATAACAAACTTCTGGTAACAAATCACCCGTCCACCCTGTCTGCACTCTCTTCTTCGCCTCATCTCTCGTGGCACCTCCGTCTCTGCAGACTGACCTGCATGATGAGCGAGGGACTGGTGGCCACGTTGGGCTCCTTGGACAGCAGCTGTCGGTGGGAACAGTCCAGTCCATCCCAGGAGGCGCTGACCATGTTGACCACGTTGGCGTGGACCACCGTGAAGTAGGTGAGGCGCCGCGGGGCGATGCGCAGCACACTCAGGTTATTGTACAGCGCCGAGGCGCTGTTTTTAATCTGGATGCTCTTCTCCTTGTGGAACATCTTGGAACCCCTGGATCTACTCGCTTAAACCGCCTTGTTGTTCTGCAGCACCAGCTTAATCGTTTAGCATTAGCAACATGCTAGGTGGCGATAAACCTCTGGGATGACGCGCGACATGTTACGTCATAGTAAGTTTTTAAAGTGCGAATTATTAAACGTTGAAATATTATCGTAAATGCGTTGTTATTTCGTGATAAACAACTACCTGTGCACTGTGGTTAGCAGCGAAGAAGACGGAGCGTCCTCCGGAACCATAGAGACTACGTCTTCTTTGCGTCTGACGTCACGCCAGTGTTGGGTTGCCTGGCAACCGCGCTGGGTGTACTGGCAACAGGCGTGATCTGAAGGTGAGAACTGTTTTTGTTTTCACACGTAGTTTACAGGAGGAAAAAACAAGCTAATGGGAATAAACAGCATATTTTATATATATCTATACATATTTTATTCGTAAGACATTTTTATTTAGTGCAAGCTAACCTTGATTTTCTGGAACTTCTGTGTTATTCTCAGTGTTATCTTGAGCTTTTAAGTATATATTTTATTGAGTATTGTTTTGATTGTTAAAGCGCTTTGTGACCCTGGTCTGGAAAAACGCTATATAAATATAAATGACTTACTTACTTACATATTTGATCAATGCAATGCTTGAACGTATTATCAATTACTGCTGACACAGAGTGTTTGTTTTTTTTAAATCACTTCTTTCCTAGGGTCCATTAGTTCATATTACGATTGGAATTTGGTGGTATTTTCATTCCGTGCATTTGCTCCAAGGAAAAATGCAACATAAATTCTCAGTCTGTTAATTCACTGATTAAGATACGATAAAACATATAAAATGCTTTTATTCTTCCCACATTGGGAACATTTATATTAGCGCAGCCCCTCATAAATACAAAGATTACCATACAAACACACATTTAGAAACACAGTCCATGTGTTGAAAGATAATAACAATAATTTAAAAAACAATGAAACAATAATAAAATAAACACAATACTAAATGAGGTAATGATGAATAAAAAAAGTGCTTGGTTGGAGTAACAATATTTATTTTATTAAATGACAGCAGTTGGCAGAATGCAGAATGTCAATCCACAGTACTAATCAAAATCTTTTTCTCATCTAATTTTTTGTTTTGATATCAATTTTTTTAAATTTATCTTAATATACAGTAAAAGTTTTTTTCAAACACAGCTTCCAACAGCGAATAGGGAACTTTTGTTTTCTGTTAATAATATGGTTGCTAGGGCGATACATCGCAATTTTTTTTCAAGATACTATATTCGATATTTAAAAGCATTGTGTGGTTTTTTCTCCTTTTGTGGATTCAAATCACATTTTATATTCATCATAATTATGCAATGGTTAATCATTTTTAAAAAGTGTGTATGAAATTAAATAATTACATAATTTACCATTAACATGCAGCAGCTATTACGTTCTCCGCAGCCAAAGGAACAATTAAATCTTGCAAGATCACTTAGATGACTGAGGATGAGAGGATGCATTCGACTCAAGCACTTTTAAAACTGTTTCTTTTTTTTTACATTTTTTCGGTTCAAATCAAATGAAAGCAGTTACGACTTCTACAAGGCATCTGTAGATTCTGCAATACCAGATTCAAGTACTCAATATATAGCCAAATATTCCTTGTTCCTACAGTATTTCAATATATTCTATTGTTGCCCCTGTATGGAGATAAGAATAGGATTGCCAGATTCTTACCAATAAAAACCTCTGCTAAATTTATTTTTCATGATTCTCTCTAGCCCAAAAGCAAAAAATGTCCCGCTTGCGATCTGCAGCCAAACCTCAAGCCGAGCAGGGTCGGCGTAGCTCCTCTGCTGTCATCAGCCCACCTGCAGCCACAGAACCAGAAGATCAATACATCATTCCGGGCCGGCTAACTGTAAGGCAGTGGTCCAACCTACTGATCCAAGAGGAGACAGAGGATGTGGTCGGGGAGATCATGTCGGAGCTACTGAGTCAAGTCATGGATGGCTGTTTGAAGAGCGATCTTAAAAAAAAGGTAACACACCAGAACATTTCTGAGGTCAAAGATCAATTATTTTCTCTGATTTGTCTTATGAAGGTGGTCCCATTTACGGTCAACTGGGCCAAGACTTTCCTGATCCAGGCTGTGCAGGAGAACTTCATATGCCGGGATGAAAACGAAGAAGCGTGGGTATCATCCATGACCGAAGACTCCACGCCTAAACCGTCGACCGTCGACAGTTGGGCGCGAGGGTGTTTACCTGTGGAAGTGATAGAAGATTCACCGACACCGATTCACCAGCAGGTGTTTACTAGTATTTTAGATTTTAAAGTAATTATTTGACAAAACCTAAACAAAAATGTCTCTTCTTGGCAGAAAGAGGAGAAGGATGAAGCTGCAGCACAGCGAGAAACAAAAGCGGTGCGGTTGAAAACTTATGCTAAACAAATAGAGAAAAAGACACGAGCCAGCAAACCAGACTTGACTCGAAAGCAGAAACATTTTCTCCCCAAACTCATGGAAAACAAACAAAGTCCATCTCAGCCAACACAGATAAAAGATATAGAGAGTAAAACTATAGTGAGATCTGTCCATCATCAAAAAAGTTTGGTGATCCCAAAACTGGATTTATCTCATCGCTGGATCGTCCCTGAGTTTAAGATTGTGGATCCGAGCGACTCAAACATGAATTTCAAGAAACACAAAAACAAAACCGATAAGAATCGTGGTCGAGTCGTGCTTTATGAGGATCACCCCGGACAGATCGACTTGAAGAATGGAGCAGCGGTGTGGTTGGGGAAGTTGTCGTCATCTTGTGAGACAATGGATCTAGACAAGCGTGTCTCGCCGATGCCTCATCGGACAGCACGACTGAGCAGACCTCAATTGAAACATTCCTCTCTCGCTGGCGTCGGTTGAAAGGAATTCACTTTAAAACTATACATTGTGACCTTTATTTTGTAAAATATGCTGTGTGCTCTCTATGCTTAGTCGTATTATTTACCGTTTGTTAGCAAATTTTTTTTTTTTTTGTGATTTAGGATTGTTTCCTCCTGTTTCCAAAACTAATGATGATGTAAATGCAGGCAAAGTTAAATTACATTATATGAAATCTGAATTTAATTGCTATTGTGATATTGTCAATTGTTTGTTTCAAGAGTTGCTTTATTTGTTTTAGGTAGTTGTAATTATCTTCAGGAAATTGTAAACATTTTTTAGGTGAGTGTAATTTTGCTTTAGAATTTGTAAATTTGTTTTGCACTTCTGGGCCACCATAGTCTTTCTTTCTTTGCAAACTGTTTTAGCTTTTATCGCTCTGAACCATCATCAGAATTGTCAAACTATAGCATTAAAAATGTATAAAATATACTTGAGACAATTAATAAATCATTGCAGTGGAGAAGAGCTGCGCATGCGTACACCATATATAGCTCTATTTAGCTCTATCTTTATTTATTTAAGTAATTTCTATTTTTTTATTAATTCATTTTAAATGTAAATAAAAAATATAAATAAAAATATACATATATCAATTTACTCTACGGTTTATCTTCTTTTCTACATTTATTTTAAAGTTGGTCGATGTGTACGTCCGAGTTATGCTCCTGCAACCTATCTTGACAACAACCGGAAAGACCCAGCTTGCGATCCAGCCAATCACGACTCACTTCCTTCACACTTCGCCCAATCAGGGTCATGTTGTCTTCGCAAGCACGTTTCACTGACCCGGACTCACATGTGCGGTAGAAATACATGGACGTCTGCGCGTGTTTGAATGTCTTCGACTTGTATTAATATCACCCCTTTTTAAACGTATTTGGATATGAAAAACAAAATGGATGAAGCGGAGCTGGCAGAGGTGAGATTGATAGTTTTTAATAAATAAATAAACATGCTGGATGTTTGTAAATCCATTATTTCTGCGTTTTCTTCAGATGACTCCATCAGACTCGGATGACAACATGGAGGATGAAAACGAGGAACCGACCAAAGCCAAAAGGAGCAAATCCGAGGATCCATCTGACGAGGCTGTCGGTCGCCCCAGCAAACTGTCTCGAAGTGATCTGTACAAACCTCCAACAGCAGAGGAACTGAACCAGCTGAAGGAGGCAGAGAGCCTGTTCCACTGCAGCCTTCTCAAAATGCAGGTAGGATGGACCACAACAAGAGATTGTCTTGAGGTAAATGTAAGTCCAAGCTAAGTCATGTCAATGTCTTGCAGATGGAGGAGCTTCTGAAGGAGGTCACGCTGAGTGACAAGAGGAAAAGTCAAATTGATTTTTTCGTCCAGACGGTCACTGCATGTCTTCAAAATGTACCGTCATCACCGAAAGTTGAGGCAAGTGTGTTGGATTTAAACTCTGGTGTGTTTCAAAAATGCGTTTTAACTTATTTTCCTCTGTCCTAACCCCATCAGATCAACGACCTGTCATGGTTGTCGGGAACAGTGAAGGTCCCGTTCATTCTTGTCCCCAAGACCACCAAGGGAAAGTTCAACATGGCGCCTCCGGCTTCTATCGATGTCATCGGCAGCTACCCTCTCGGTACCTGCATCAAACCACGAGTCGTGGTCGACGTAGGCGTCACCATCCCGACGGTGAGTCCGTTGATTTTTCTTTGAATACTGACAGCAGAATGAGAAGACTTGATATCTATTGTTTTCTTTAATGATTTTCTTCAGGAGGTCCTTCAACCCAAGGATTTCTTGAACCAGCGGTATTCAAGGAAGAGGGCGCTCTACCTCGCGGGTCTGGCTCAGCATCTCAGATCCTCCTCTGACATCGGAACCGTCCGCTACTCGTGTCTGCATGGGAACAGACTTCATCCTGTTCTTCTGTTGAGCCCTGCAGGTACTTTACTACCTTTTTTTTCACTGTTTAATTAATTTTGTGTTTGACACTTTTCTGCAAAGGTTCTGAGCTGAAAACTGTGTTTAGTTATCACTAGGCCTGTCAATGTCTACAGGTAGACTGCTGCACAGCTATCAAATCATAACAGTTTTAGAAAAATCAATAACAATTTACAGGGTTTTTTTTCGTAATGTGTGTGTGTGTATATATATATATATATATATATATATATATATATATCTCATGTCTGCAAGTGACGCGGAGCTGCTGTTGACCAATGGGGCTTGTGTGTTTTGGTGATTTGATGTTGGACTCGGATACAAGACTTGTCAGTAAAGGTTCAAAGCGCAACAATTTTATTCTTAAATAACTTATACAGGGTTTAAAATTAGCTTAAATTACAGAATAATATGGGGCAGCTTTTTAGTGTTACTCTGAGGGAGAGTAACACTTTCGAAACCGAGCAGAGTAATACTACAGATTTGCTGAGTAATACTACATTGATTGCAAACTAATACTATGGTAACTGGCAGAGTAATACTACAGTGACTGGCTGAGTAATACTACATTAATTGCAAACTAATATTATGGTAACTGGCAGAGTTATACTAGAGTGACTTGCAGAGTTATACTACAGTGATCAAGAATAAAGAATTTGGGTCTGGTAACTACGAGAAGGGATTGCTGTAATAGGATTACCTTATTGTCACTGATTGAAACATGTGTTGCAGGTAAAGAGAGTGTCTTCACTGTACGGGTCCTTGTTTGTCTTCCACCTGGATTCTTCAAGCCGAGGCGCTTCCACCCTGAGATGAATAACATCCGGACAGAGTGGTACACCGAGCTGTCCAACAAGATGTCTGGTAGGATTGGCTTACATGTATATATAGAAGTTAATTAACGACAAAGTTTCTGTTTTGCCAACGCTTTTTTTGGAATCAAACAGAGACCGATGAGCCTCCAACTCCACATTACAACATGACCCTGCTGGCGGATCTGCTGCCCAGAGCTCACCTGCAGTTTCTCACTGCTGCCAGCTCACAGTGCTCGGCCTTTCCTGAAGGCGTGGCCTTGCTCAAAGTTTGGCTTCATCAACGAGAACTTGACAAGGTTTAAAATCTATAATTAGTACTGTTGGTTTGGGTTCAATTTTGAAAAGTTTTCTCATAGCTTTAAACACTGTTACACAGGGAACTGGTTGTTTCAGCGGCTTCTTGGCCTCCATGCTCCTGGCATACCTGCTGACCACACACCGAATCGGCAACTCCATGACGGCCTATCAGCTGCTTCGGAACACTTTGAACTTTCTTGGTAAGCGAAATGGAGATCTTGCCTATGTCTGAAACTGAATAAAAATTGTTTTACTGTAGATTTTTAAAAATTATATATCCAATTTTTTTGTTTATCTTAGCAACCACAGACCTGACGGTGAATGGAATTAGCCTGGCAAGAAATCCAGACTCCACAGCTGTGAGTAGTTTTGCTAAAAAAAAAATGTTTTGTTATTATTGATCTTCATATTTAATATATAATTCTGTGCTACTTCCTGTTCTCCACAGCCTGCACTCGCAGACTTTCACAATTCATTCCAGGTCGTGTTCGTCGACCCCTCTGGACACCTCAACATGTGCGCGGACATGACAGCCTGCACATACCGACAGGTACTAACAAGATTTTTAACAGTTAGGATTTATATTTTTGATCGTCATTTCTGAATTAAAATTAAATGTGTTTTTTCTTCTCCAGCTACAACATGAGGCGTCGGTGTCGATGCAGTTCTGGGATGACCCCACGGTGGACGGTTTTCACGCTCTCCTCATGACCTCTAAACCCATGATTCGGAGAAGTGACCATGTCTTCCAGTAAGTATTTGTTTTTTCATTTAGACACTTTTATAAAGTGGTTTCTTATTCATCCATTTGTAACTGGACTTCCTTTTCTCTTCTCTTCCCCTCTGCTTAGGCTGTGTGAACCAGTGAAGCTTCAGTCCAGCTGCCGGAAATTGAATCTCCTGAGCGAGTTAATGGACCAGAGTGGCGACTACGTTCACGCCGCGCTGCCTTCTCTCCTTCAACTTCTGCAACAAGGACTGGGTCAGAGGATCAGCCTGCTCACGCACTCCCTCTCCCCTGATCCTGAGGTGAGCCAGACCTCGACAAATGGTGTCCCAAGTGGGATAGTTCCCTTTGCGACATTGTTTTTGATGCTTATAAAAGAGGCAAAGGAATAATTGAACCTGTGTGTGTGATCAATGTACATTGATCTCTCCCCATGTCTTGGTTGACCCTCTGCGGTGTCGCTGTTTTCCAGATAATTTTCTTTGCAACTGTACTGATGATTTAAATATTTTATAATAAGCTGATGTCAGGAACATCCTTAAGTAATCTCCTTACTTTGTTCATGCAGTTCAAACTGTGATTTAATTAAACTCCCATGATGCATTTCTAAACGATGCTCTTTTTAGTGATGGTTGATTGGTCGCTACAATACTGTATTTAAGTCAAAATTGATTGGCTGCTGGGATTTGTTGGCTGGGCGGCAAAGTATTACAGTAGCTGTTCAGGTCAGTGTTACTAAGAGGGTTTGACACCTCATGCAATGTTGAGTTTGGATGTTCAAATAAATGTTGTTAAGGAGGGTTTCAGAACATAACTCTAGCATTTACTGTAATTCAAATGAACATGTTCGGCTTATTTATATGGCTTTGGTTTAAATTTCTTAAATATATTTGTTAATATCTAACTTTCTTTTTTCAGTGGTCGGTGGAAAGGGAACCACCAAAGCACAAATCTCAACCTCCTCTCTCGTTTGGCTTGTTGTTGAGACCAGAACTGTCCGCGAACCTTCTGGAGCGAGGCCCACCTGCTGACAACCCAAAGGTATATAGTAGAGATAGACCGATATGTTTTTTTCAGGACCGATACCGATTAGTAGTCAAGGAGGCCGATAACCGATATTTGGAGCCGATATTCATATGCAGTAAAAGTTAATATATTGGCATACATTTAACTTTGTTTAAATGGCTTCAGGCTAGGGCTACATGATTCTGGACAAGATGAGAAAAACGATTATCTTTTTTTGCTTAGAATTGAGATCACGATTTTTTTTCCCCCCAATATACAGTAAGTATTTATTGCACTTTATTAAACATAAAATGATGAACAGACAAACTTTATTCACGACAAATACTTAAAAAAAAACCTGCAAAAACGTGTTAAAAGTAAGGTAAACATATGTTTATTAGTCAATAATAAATCAACCTTCAGTGCAGAGTAAAGAAAAGTACACACACTGGTCACTCATTCTGCCTTTCACTGCACACACTCTACAAATAAAATGACTTGGATGTTTGCACAGTTGCTCTTGTTACTCTGTCATATATAAGTACATCCTCTGTCATACACATCAATATATTTTCATTTGTTCTATGAGAATTGTGTGATTGTTAAAGGTAAGAAACGTTGACGTAACACACACAAACATGCCAGCAGCGAGCACACACGCAGACACTCGGGCAGACCTACGCCTCAATTCTATTTACTAACTTATTTCAGGATTTAAACGTGTTGCACAACTTTTCGCCTTCATTTCTCTTCACGCTCTCACCTGCTCTCGTTATCTCCGCCGATATCACTTGTTGAGGGAGAAAGGGAGCGCTTGTTTTTATGCAGGTGACGTCCCCAATCGAAATGCGGTACAATTTTATTTATTAATAATAATCGTTGTCACTTGATGATGAGATTGTGATTATTTTTTTTAACGATTAATAGTGAATACCTACTTTAAGAATGTTTTTATTAAATATAATAGAGGCATGGGGAAAGGTTGAGTGAGTAGTGAATGGAGTCAGAGAGGCTCTGTGCATCAGAGCCAAAATAACAGTTTTAAATTGATCTCTTATCAGTTGTCAGATTATCAAAAAAGCAGATGCCGATATGCCTCAAAATGCTAGTATCGGCGCATATAATCAGTCCGGCCAATTATCAGTCTATCCCTAGTATATTGTGCATTTAAGTCATTTCCTGACTATTCATTTACTGTAGATGTAATAGATGTGTGTTACCTTTTTTTTCTTTGCCTCAACATTAATTTCTGTCTTGTCCATCTCTAAGGCGGCTAAGTTCCGCCAGCTGTGGGGCGCTCGGTCTGAGCTTCGTCGCTTCCAGGACGGCGCCATTACAGAGGCGGTCCTGTGGAGCGGCGAGACCATGTTCCAAAAACATCTCATCCCCAAACAAATCATCGCCCATCTTCTGCAGCTGTAAGTATTTTATTTATCTGATCATCCTTGCACACTTTTTAAAACATTTGTGTGCACATGCCGTATTCGCATTAGGCCACTAGGTGGCGTTTTGTTGAAGCTGTGATTAGTAAGTAAGTAAGTTATTTGTATTTATATAGCGCTTTTCCAGACCAGGGTCACAAAGCGCTTAAACAATCAAAAAGATTGTTCATCGATGTCCAAACACAAGTTTTACAACTTTGCAGCTTTAACCATTATTAATTTGACGTATATGAGACATTTTTGAAACTTTTTTTTTTTACTTAAATTCTTTCCAGCCATGCAGAAATCCCTGAGACCAGCATTCGCTACATTGGTGGGTTGGTGGATGATGTCATCAAGTCAAAGACTGAGGTGAATTTTATTTATTTTATTTATCTCGTCTATTTGTATTTGTTTTTGTTTTACCAAACAAGGTTTGTTTCTTTTTTTAAATTTTATACCTGACCAGGTGCCGACCACCGGTGAAGAGGAGAGTCTACATGTGGTCCAGTCCTACGATGACTTGAGCAGGAAGCTGTGGGGCCTGGAGGGCCTTCCTCTCTCCATCACCTCAGTACAAGGAGCTCACCCTGCTCTTAGATACACACAGGTAGACCCAACTCCACTGTGATGGAACACACATGATGTGTTTTATTTAACGTTATTTAATTGAAATACAAATATAAAAAATATACACTGTTTTCTGAGGGAGCAGTCGTGATGAAATAAACACTTTAAATTCCTAAAATATTCATTTATATCTTCATTCTAGAAATGTAGTTGACCTTGATCATTGATTATTTTGTGTGTTATGTTATTTCATTCCTTTATTCTGTACTGACGCCACTAAGAGTTTCTGATAAAAACACACTTGTTCTCAAATGTGTTCATGCTCATACCTCAACACATATGTATCAATCAATCAAATTAATGGATTTACACATATTTGGTTGAAACGATTTTCCTTTGATCGTCTGTGTTTGTTTACTTTTGCCCAGGTTTTCCCTCCAGTACCACTCAAACTGGACTATTCTTTCTTTGATCGAGAGAAATGTTCCAGATCGTTGACGCCAAAGGAGGACAAACCCTGCCCCGTCTACATTCAGCCAATAACAGGTCAGTAAATACCTCGATTACTCCCAAGATATATATTTGCTCAACAACAACAAACCAGCTGATATAGTCGCGTCTGGAGCGTGTTTACTTGCATCTCAAGTCCAATTGTGCTTCTCGCAGTGATCTGTCACATGGAGGGGAGTGGGAAGTGGCCTCACGACCGCCTCGCCCTTCGCCACATCAAAGCAGCGTTCCACATCACTATGGCAGAGTTGCTGAAGAAGCACCACAGTCTGACATGCAGGCCCACTCCCACCCACGTCGACGTGTGGAAGGTATACGTTCATGGGTATTTTTCCCACTGAAAAAAATAAATGTTCTGCTTCTAAAAAAAATCATCTTTTGACTCCAGGATGGCTTGGCATTCCGCGTTCATATCGCCTATCACCGGGAGCCCCAGGTCCTGAGGGAGAGTGTGACGGCTGAAGGGCTGCTGGTCTCTCGAGACAACGAGGAGGCTCAGGCTTTAGAGAAGTTGACCCTTCACAAGCCGTTGCTCACCAGCACACTGCACGGGTACATCCATCATGTCTAATGATCTTTCTGTGAAACTAGAAGTTGAAACTATATATCAAAGGCTGTGCAGCTCGTCATTAAAAAATGTAGTTCGGAGAAAGTTTAAACTAACTATGTCAATAATAAACCCTGAATTCACAGATTAAATCTTTGTTAAGAATACGAGGATGACTCACTTAAACATAAATTTAGTCAGTGCAGCTCTGGTCCTATCAGGTCCAATATTTAATGAACCGCAACAAATTAATTTTTGATCTTCAGTTTCTTGATGAAAAACTGTTGGACAATGAATTCCTCATCACAGGATGAACACAATACTATAATACCGTGTGACTGTTATTTTTTTTATGTGTTTGTAACTGGTGAAGGTATGTTAATTAAAAAAAAATATATATATATTAAAGGTCCTATCCGTTGTGTTTTCTAGAAATGCTTTTGGCTCCCCCTAGTGTCGGACTAGTTTAATTGCATTGTTGTTTTTTCTCTGTTTGGACCTTTTTAAACATTTTGTTTGTTTAATTTAACTTCCTGGTTAATATCATTGATAAATGCTTAGCTTTTACTCTCACCCCTTGCGCCTCCCTCTCATGCACACACATTTGACCCCAAAATAAAACTGACGTGACGTGTTACAATGGAAAACTCATTTCAACTTTTATTACAGAATTTATTTTGGCGAAAAAAACTATTGAGTCAAGCTATTTTATTGATTTCATCAAAGCTCCTTGGTGGAGGTATGTGCTTTCCCCGGGCCGTTCCACTGTAGTATTTTGGAGAGTGTTTGTATTTTCGACACAGCAGGTTTATTCTGTTCCAATGAAATTGCGATTGAAGTTTTGTTTGTCTTTGACATATATCTTTTTTTTCCTCTCAGTCTCCAGCAGCAACACTTGTGTTTCGGGGCGTCGTGCCGCCTGGCCAAACGCTGGTTAGGTTCTCAGCTATTCAGCGACGACCTGACAGAAGAGGCCGCAGACCTCCTGGTGGCGTCCCTCTTCCTCCGACCGGCACCTTTCACCCCTCCCGGGTACCCAGTTGTTTTTACCCCTCTTTTCTTTTCGCCTTTTATTTCTTTCCCACTGACGCAGTTTTTCTCCCCTTCAGTTCGCCTCAGGTGGGCTTCCTTCGTTTCCTTCATCTGCTCTCCTCCTTTGACTGGAGGAACAACCCGCTGGTGGTCAACCTCAACAACCAGCTCACAGGCAAGACATTCCTGCCCCCCGCGGTGTCGCACAAACAAATCCCGCCTGACCTCGTTTTTTTATTTACACACCTGACATACTTTCGCATCCTGCGTTTCACGTTTCTGTGCCAAGTCTGACTGTTTACCCTCTTCTGTCACGTGCAGCCGCCGACTACACCGAGATCAAGAACGACTTCATGGGCACCAGGGAGTCTCTGCCGGTCTTGTTTATTGCTACGCCTACAGATAAAAAACTCTCCATGTGGACTAAGAAGAAGCCAAGCGTGCAGGTCAGTGGAAAACAAGTGTTTAATTACAGAAAAAATAAATATAAGAGATTTTCGACAAATGCGTATATAAAATATTTCTCTTTACAAAAGTACATGAATCACAAACAACGATGCAGAAAAGAGTTGCATGTTCTCGGATAGGAACAGTCGCACAGTTTTCCGACTCTTGATCCTTTCCTGAGTGCGCACTGCTCCCCCGGATCACACTAAGAAGAGAAAACAGTTTTAGTTCTGCTGCAGCTACAAGATTTATAACACAATTATGGTCTCAATTTTATTTCCTACCATGGGAAGATGGCCATGTTTTCTCCTGGAAGATGAAAAGTGATTATTTTGAAGTCTTTCCAAAACCTCGTGAAGATTGTTTATCTGCAAATACACAAGTTTTGTGAGTCAAATACACATTTATCGTATCGCATAAAGTTTTACTAAGTTGCTCTCACCAGTTGCTTTTCGTTGTTTTCCTCCGTGGCCCGGAAATACGGTGAATATTTCTCTTTGTATTCCTCATTTGTGATGAAAGCGTGGCTGAAGAAGCTCCCGCAGAGTAGCGCGCACAACGTAAACACGCACCAGCTTTCCATGGTGCAGCGTTGACCCAGATAAGTTTCCTGTTCCTCGTCACACACACCCCTCAAAATAGTGACCCCAGCACGAGCAGCACCTTTTATACCTTCAGGACAGGACAGGGCAGGAACTTTCTCCCATGTGTGACGTTCGTGCGGAGACGTCATCAGGGGCTTGATTTAGGGTTCGGGGTCACGTTTCTGTGCGAGTGTTTTCATAGTGGATGCTGAGTTCACGTGGCAACATCATTTTGATGATGATCTTTGTCGAGTTGTTGCGAATCGAAACCTGTATGATGAACAACGCTCACAAACATGACTTACTTGTACGTCATGCCTGCATATGAGAAACGGAGGGTCGTGTACTACATATGTTCTGCTGCTTTGTATTTTATTATAATAATATCAACCACTATAATCCTTTATTTTTAATTATTCTGTTCTTTAATTCAATTGTCTAACACTTGTATGTGCTGGAATAAACTCATCTATTTTATATTGAAGGAAAATATTAGCTAATACTGTGTTTTAATTTAAAACTATGTCATGTTCATATTTATAGTGTTGACTATTTAAGTGTATCTAGCTTTGTGAAAACATATTTTTAATTACCTGATAAAATAACTTAACTTTATTTTGCACATACTAGGGTCTTCTTTGTAAAGCACAAATAAATCCCTGCGTAGATTCTTTACATGTTAGACACGCAACGAACAGAGAAATAATTTGGTTTAAGAAAGACACGTTGTTCTCTTCTAAGTTGTGGAGGTATAAATGGACGGTCAAAGCACAGAGATGTGACCGAGCCCGTAATCATCGCAACATAACTTTCCTATCAGGCGATCAATATGGACACAGGTCACAGGAGAGCATCGCTTGCATTATCGAGGAAAGCTCTATACCTATATTATTGTGTTTTATTATTGTTATTTCATCATGTAGCTGTTCATAATCTATTGAGTTGAGTTTAATGGATAAATCTCAATCATGAACATAAGCTGGATTTTAAAACTGCAAAAAAGGTTGGGGACCCCTAACATAGTTTGTCTTTTGTCATGTTTAAATCCCATTTTCAAAGGCATCTGTGTGTTGTTCAAGATTATTTTAGTGCATTCTTGAATTTACAGAAACTCGGAAGTAGATTTTTTTTTTAGTATCTAAAACAAGATCAGAGCTACTCATATTGATGGATCCCACGATTATGTTAAGTTCCCAGAGTTGATGTTTTACACACACATTTATGAATGAGACCTTCAGTGTGTATTTACACCGTGTCTTCACTTAAACTATTGTTCTTTATTGATCTCATTTTTAACTTGACAGTTAACTGCATTAGGTTCTCTACGATCAATTTGCCAGAGTTACTTTTTTTTTAACCGTTTATTCTTTCAAACTGCATCGACTAGTGCAATTTGTCAGTACCACGTATTGACCACCAGGGAGCAGACGCTCTCGCATATCGTCCCACTACTGTCTTTCGTTTTTTTTTGTAAAAATATCTCTAAATAGATTTCTGCTTTTTGGAACACGTTAAAATAAATGGTCTTATCAGACATTGTTACATTTAACCATTTAAAAGCTACATTTTTTAATTTATTTTGAATTGCCAATGTATTATTCCTAATTCTTTCTAATAAATAACACAACAACACAACATGTCTGCCTCTCCACAGATGCTGCAGCGTATCGTGACCGTGGCTGCAGAGAGTCTGAAGGTGCTGGAGCAGCAGCTCATGGATGCAGATCAGACGCAGGACGTCCGGGTCAGTGAAGCACCAGCTACTCTCAGAAGTTCCTTCTTCGTCCATCTTGTTAAACCTTTTAATTCTTGGCGCAGGTCGTCATGCGTCCTCCTCTGGAGGTCTACGACGTGCTGATCCACCTCAACCCCAAGCAGGTTCCACTGCTCAGCCTGGCCGTGGATCCTCCCACCGTCACCTTCAGCAGAGGAGTGTGCTCGGACACCAGGGAGCACTCTGGCACCGCCTTGCCTGTGATCGACTACAACCCTGTGACCATCTACCTGACGGAGCTCCGGGTGAGTCTCGTCTCGGCATCGGTGATATAGGTCATTTTAGTTCAGGAGTCAACACGACTCACCGTCGCCCTCTTTCTGCCGTGTTTGGTCCAGTTTAACTAGCTGTTTATTAAATAGTACATTCACCCTCAGATATAAAGTATTCCGTCTAGAATATCATTAAAAAAAAACATAACCTCGTAGTGACATGTCTTTGTCTTTATCTTCGTCCAAAAAGACGCTTAAAATCATCCAAATACGTCCGTACTGCTCGTCTGTAACGTCCATCTTGTATTGAAGCCTCTACAATTGTTACGAAAATACTTCAATAGGTCTATAAATTTTAAGCTTGTTTGTAGCTGGAGCTTCCGGTCTTCCGGATGCAGTCACTACATTAAAATGTACATATATTTTTGTCTATAACTCTTAAAATGAAGGGATTACTATGAAAATAATCCCAACCGTTTGACATGAGAGTGAGTAGAAAATGACTGAATTTTGGGTGAACTGTTACTTTATTGTATCAAGAATAGTTTCACTTTGCTGTTCATACAACAGTGATGTGAGAAAGTGTCAATTCACTTGAATATTGCAACATTCACTTGTCCTTGGCCAGTGCGCAACATTTCGACATGCATTACTGTCTCAAATCAAACACTGCTGCTACACACTTGACACAGAAATGACTCGACAGCTTCTTTTTCTACTACTTTTTAACGCTGATTAAAAACAGCCGTTGGAACCCTATCACTGACATTTGACAGCACTTTTCACCAACTAAAACAAGTTATTAAGTTGTGCTTCATCGTGTTATTATTGTTGTTGTGGTAAAATGAGTGTTTTCTGTAGACATTTACGCCGGTATCTGTTGTGCGATATGTGTGCAGTAAACAAACGCACACTGCGGTTTGGGACGAACTTACCAAGTTTAAGTGCAGAAGTGCGCGATTTGGGACACAGCCATGGTTTATACTTCAATAGAGTGTGTGTGAAATGAATAAATTATATTAATTTAACATTATAACGTTTGCGTTGGTTTTTTTTACATTTTTTTATTGTTGTGTTGTAATTCAACATCTGGACGCCAGATGTCAACAGTCCAAATATCCCTCATAGCCATAGGAACAATTAATTCCTGCAAGATCCTAGCGATGACTGAGGACGAGAGGATGCAGTCGACTCCAGCACAATTTAAAGCTGATGTTCGGACTTATTTTGAATATAATTAAAGCAGCTGCGATTTCACCATGAGTCAGGTGGTCTGTAAATTCTGAAACAACAGAGTCAAGTACTCGACAGTACTACGAATATATCTTTGTCCCAAAAGTATTTCTATATATATTGTCTGTAAGATTATTATTGAACTTTCTTCCTGTCTTTGATTATTCTTTGGAAACATGTTTAAATGTCTTTATTAGTTTAATTTCACATACGAACTGGAAATGAGTAAAGGAAGTGAAATGAACACCTGGATCATGTTGATTTCACTTCTTCTTATTTAGAAACTGTGCCTTTGACTTGCAGGAGGCCTTCAGTGACCTGGCGTTGTTCTTCTGCGATCCCTACGGAGGAACAGTCATCACAGTTCTGTGGAAACCAAAATCTTTTATTCCCAATCCCTTCAAGGTAACCGCTCCGTTCACAATCATGTTAAGAAATCTCATGATTCAGCGATTATTCACTGCTCCACTGTTTGTTTTATTTCTCCCACAGACGTCCCAGGTGTCCGCCAGGACTGCGAAGGTGTCGGGAGAGGAGGTGACGACTGTTCCCAACGTGGAGGCCATTCTTGAAGACTTCCGTGTCATGGGCAAGGGTCTGGTGAAATCCGTGGAATCCAAAGTGGAAAGTTGGTCGTTGTAGCGAACGTATGTTTGAGATCCAAGTGAACCTTCAGAGCCTTTGTTTGAACTCGAAGATAAATCCATCGTCAATAAATGAACCTTTTAAGACAAGTGTTTGAATTGAGTGTTTTCTTATTTTTTGCAAAGTAGTTCAGCCGGAACAAGTGGTTTTAGCTCTCAACATGGTCTTACAAGTGTCTTCCTCTTGAATAGTTTTCAATACCAAGATGAGTTCTCTGGAAATTACGAAGAAGACGGGACACGTTTGAGAGTAGGTGGAGGAGAATGATGCTTCTTTATCACTGCGTTGATGTTGCTCTAGAATTGTGAGTCATATCTTGAGTATGAGAAACTGTATAAACCCCTCAAACACTTTTTGTAAGTCTCTTATCGTGGTCTGCATTCTCCACCTTATCTTTTGTCTTCTCTCTTTTCTACAGCCTCTTGTCATTCATCGTGTACTCCTAAAAGTTTTTATGTTTTAAAAAAACGAGAGACACAACACATTTTCTTTTATCCCGAAAATTAAAATGTCTTCAATGATTTACAGTTTACAGCTTTGTGAACTAACATTTTTTGCTATTTTTCCTCGAACTAAACATGGGTTTCTAATGAACTTTCACAACCTTTGGCTGATTCAAGAGACGGATGAGAATTTTTGGGCAACTTGAGGTCAGAAGCTGCTTCTTCGGTCTTTTCCCATGTTGTGAAACGTCTCAGATTTAATCTCCAAGTGTCTCATGGTTGAACGAGTCTGAGAGATGAGTCGTCTGAAAGTCGAGAATGTTGGCCGAGGGTGCGATTTTCTCCAGGTACTCTGGTTTTCTTCCCAAAATGCGGAATCTGTTATCCGTCTGAATGTTCCCTGTGAAGCCGAAAGAAAATGTTTATATAACTGGAGTTTTATGGATTATTACTGAGAGGTTTTCATTTTGAAAAAAAACAAAAAGGAGGAAGAGACTCTTGACACCAAGATAAACAAGTCTTACGGTGAGATTTTTTTTTCTATTCATTCATTTTAACTCTTTTTTTTTTTTTTGGTCAGATATTGTAAAAAATGTATATATTTATTTTTTTATATGATGATAAAAGGGGGGAAAGAAGTATGCTGTGACTTTCCAGGGTGTCCCCGTCTCTCACACCAAATAAATAAAGTAAGTAATTTGTATTTATATAGCGCTTTTCCAGACCAAGGTCACAAAGCGCTTAAACAATCAAAACAATATTCAATAAAGTATATACTTTAAAGGTCAAGATAACACTGACAACAACACAGGAGTTCCAGAAAATCAAGGAAAAGCCTGAACAAATAAAAAGGTCTTAAGAAGTATGATGACAGTTTCAAAGTGTCCTTAAGTGCTGGTAAGATAAGACATATTTGGATTTAAAGTATAAGAAATATGACATTAAATATGTTGTTTTTTAAGTTATTATTCCATCTCAGAATAAAATTTTCTTAATTAAACATTATTAATTTAAGCTTCAATGCAAAATCTTGTTTAGTCGAATATGGATGCGAACCTTAAGATAAAAGTTCCTGCACAAAGTCGACAAGTTGATATATAAACATATAACCATGTATTTAATGCAGGGAACGGCGTGTTTCTGGTGTGTATCAGCAGCTCGGCATGTGTCTGCAGGGGATGATGGATTGTTGTGATGAAACATATAAAAATTCTTCCTGGCAGAGATAATACACGTGTGAGTCAGCAGCAGCCGCTGACAGCTGAGGAAGCGTGTTCTGCTCAATAACAAGAGCGAGTGGAAGGTTCCAATCTTGACACACTGGCAAATTGATTCGTCATTATGAACAGATAACAAATACTTGCTAAACAAGTTAGTGAAGATGTTAAAATAGTTTGGTTTGAATCGAGACAATACAGGCAACATAGGATTAGATCCTCGTCCACGTGTGTCAAACTCTTTTTGCTTAAAGCAGATCAATGTTCATTTATTCCTCTATAAAGATGTTTAAAACAAAATAAGGAACAGAGATTATTGATGTCTAAAATTCATACAGAGACTTCTAATAAAAGTTTAACGTTGAAGTAAATACATTTGTTCGGGAAAAGGAATACATACACAAAGATAATTAAGATAAATCGTAGTGATCGTAGTCATGTTTTGAGAAAGTTTGGTAAATACGCATCAGTTTCAGCCTCTGACTTTCATTGTTTAGTTTAGTTTAGTTTAGTTTATGTTGAGTCCAAACACTGGTTTTTTAAGATGACAGCGCTCGATATAGCATCAGCTGCGTAAAGAGCAACAGTTTGAAGAAATGTTGCTCATTTTTGAGACAAAAGTATTTTTTGAATACATTTAAAAACCATAAATACAAACAAATTCTCAAGGATATTTTGAACATGTAAATTTAAGATAGAATTAATACATTTAAAGATAATAATAATTATAATCCAATAGTAAACAAAAGATGTTCAAGCTTGCTTTAATGCATATTCACGGTTGAACGATGTAAAAGAAAACATGTTAATATAATTACATTTATTCTTAGGGATGAGATATTTTCTATAATATACTTTTTACGGATCCCAAAACAAGAATTGCGTCGAACTCTATCACACAACGTACAGAAATAATTACACAGTCCGAGTCGTTGTCGGAAAAACTAAAATGTATATTTTTACCACCGGGTAGTTTAAGTCTGATTGAGCCTCGATTTATCTTATGTATCCCTTTTTTCTCCGTAACACCAGCATCGCTAAAGCACAAGATGTCAACGTAAACATTAACCTACCTTTATTGGAGGCCAACAATACAGCGGGCCATGTAAAAGGACTTGACTGACCTGATTTGGCCCCCGGGCCTAGTGTCTTCGCCACATATGCTCCAAAAGGTAAACACTTAATGATACAAACCTTGAATTATTTGAGCAATGTTAAAGTTGTACTACCTTTGGAATTCAGATTGAAATCCTACCCACAATCCTGTTCTTTGTTTATCGAAGTTATGAAAATTCTACTGAAAACCTCTGAGCGACACGCACTGAATATTTGATTCAGATTGTATCAAGGATTTGCTGATAAACACTAAAAATAAGCGAAGCAAAACAACTCTATTCCGGAGCCTATGAAATGGTCTAATCCTGTCTCTTTATCTTCTTCCAATCATCCCTGGAAACTTGAATTCGTGTGAATTAAGTTGGTGATTTATCTCTTCATGTGATGCATGAACAACTGATGTATGCTGGTGTTACATTCCAGGAATGTTTTAAATACATTTACTGTTTAAACAAACATGATTTGTCAGAGGAAACAAAGAAGACTCTTCGCCTTTATCGTTTTTTTTTTTGTTTTTTTTGGCAATTGCAGCTTCAGATCCTTATTGTTTTTAATAAATGTAATTTGCCGTTTTTAATTCAGTTAAACAGAATTGAGTGTCAGCATTGTTCCAACTTGTCTGACCTTTTTTTTCTATTTTGATTCATCAACTCATCATCTTTATTTTCTGAAGGAGGAAACCAAACACAAAGAAACACTCAAAACTTCGTTGTAATCATGAATTAGCATCACAAGGTTTTTTTAAAAGGTTTTCGTACATTTTTTAAAAAACAAAATTATATAATCATAATTAAATATTGATGCAGTATATCATCGTTTATTAATGATGACATGTTCTGGCTAATACAAAGACCCTGTTTGTTTTAGAGACATCACAAGCAGCAGATCAAACCCGTGAGTGAGCCAAGATCTCAAGCGGGTAAATTCCCACACAATATGAGATGATGAGATTTTTTTTTTTCCAATAGTATTTAATAAGTGTTTAATCAGAAACTGTTAAAATAATGTTTTTTCTTTTTTTAAATAAACATTTATTTCATGTTTTAATTCACATTAAACTTATGGCGTAACTAGTCGATAACAGTTGAGTTATTATAAGGTAAATCTTTCTTATCTTTCTTATCTATCTATCTATCTATCTATCTATCTATCTATCTATCTATCTATCTATCTATCTATCTATCTATCTATCTATCTATCTATCTATCTATCTATCTGTCTATCTGTCTGTCTGTCTGTCTGTCTGTCTGTCTGTCTTATCTGTCTGTCTTATCTGTCTTATCTATCTATTTATTTGTCTGTCTGTCTGTCTGTCTGTCTGTCTGTCTGTCTGTCTGTCTGTCTGTCTGTCTGTCTGTCTGTCTCTGTCTCTGTCTGTCTTATCTATCTATTTATTTGCCTGTCTGTCTGTCTGTCTGTCTGTCTGTCTGTCTGTCTCTGTCTCTGTCTGTCTTATTTATCTTATCTATCCATTTATCTATGTTTTAATCTAATCTAATCTATCAAGAGTGAAGATAAAACATCCAGTTATAATGAACCAAGAGATTCTTTGTGATCACAAATCGCTCAGACGTCCATCATGAGTGTGATGAGTGTGAGAACTAAAAAGACAGAAATCAATTCCCACAAACCTCTGCAGTGACTCACTGAAAGTGAGGGGAGACCGTCTCGTGGTGACGTCACAGTCTCGTAAACGTTTGTTGACAGGATGTGCTGCAGCCTCGTCTTTTCTAATTGTCCTCTTATTTAACCTGGACGATCGTGGAAGTTTTGATGCAACTTTTTTTTTATTAAAGAATCTTAAATCAGGTTCTGGAGACGCCTTCGAGCTGCCGTCAGTCATCGCCTCGTCTGGAACATTGAAGAGAGGATTTTATTAGATGTAGTTACTGGATCTTCTCTCACGTCTCACAGAAGAGGCTTTACTTCAAAATGTTTGATTTATACAGAGTTATTTGATCGATTTAACTGTATTCAAAGACATTTGAGTTGTTTCAGCAGTACAAAGATAAATGTAACACATTCAATTATGACATACAGTACACATATTACAAACAATAACAATAATAAACAGCAATAAAGAAAAATTAAATATTAATAAAACAAACATATTTGCAATTAATAAACACAATAACTATTACATAATAATAATAAAACATTAGAACAAAGCAGCTAAAAAATAGTACAATAAACTTTTTTTATATATATATATTTATAAATATATGTAAATAAAAACTACAGAAGTACAGAACATAATATTCTTTATTTTAAAATGTTACATAATAATAAAGAATTGATGTCACCAATTTCTAACAGTTCCTCAACTAAAGTCAATTATTTCTGCTGTAACCATCGTCCGTTTCCCTTTTTAATCCCTTCTTTTACTTTTTTAAAATTTGAATTCAATTTGAATTTAAGTTTTATATCATAACAAAGTTACCTGAAGACACTTTACAGTTGAAGTAAGAGTGTGTTGGAAAAAAGAAAAACAGATCCCAGCGAATAACAGTGTTGAGGAAAAAAACTTCATTTTAGAAGGCAGAAACCTCGAGCAGAACCAGACGCTGGATATAGATAGAGAAAAAAAAGGTAGGTGGGGTAGATGGAGGGATAGAGAAAGTGAGAGAAAAGAGGAGAGTCCACTTTCAATCCCATCAAGACGTTCCTTTGATTACGTTAGCAACCCGAAACTGAGCAGGCCACGCCCCCACAATCACCCCAATGACCAGAGAGTGACCCCCACGTCGACGAACCCTCTGGGTCGTCTCAGGTGTCGTAGCAAAACTTCACACCTTCATCAACACTTGTCACTCAACCTGCGAAAAAACGTTTTATTTTATTTTATATATGTTAAATTAAATTAATATTTACAAATATATATATATATTCTCTTAAATAATGTCGATGGGCGATATATACTCAAAAAAGCCCAAAATTGGAAGAAAAAAAAACTTAAAATAAAAACCTGATTGTTACTTTAAGAGATAGTAATTACTTAAATAAATAAATGCAAACTAAAATGGTTATTTTCACTTGAAACCACTTTCCTGCACCACTCATGTGCATTAATAATAACAATGTCATGTTTTTATCTCCTTTAATCGCCAGTGAACTCATTGCCTTATTCGAACCTTTTTCTACTTAATATCAACAAGTCTGAAGCTGTCACTTCCAGAAACTTTTCAGTGCAACAGGTCCGGTTGGACGGTTGCGCAACATTCCTGACGCAGGTAAATGTAACGTCAGTGCTGATTCAGATGCCTCCGGCCTTTTGGGTCGATGATACATTTATTACACCTGTAATTTAGAGAAGCATTGTTTTGTTTATCTCCTCCTTCAGTAACATAGGGCAGTGGAATATTTTTGAATAAGACTAGTGAAGAATAAAACATTGAGTGTATTCACAGTTCATGGTGTCCAGGAAAGAAAGTTGATTTTCCAGCATTAAAAGTAATAAAAGGAGGAGAAATGCAACACTGATTCGGGCTGATATGGAGGCAGTCGTGTTCTCACCTGTCTATTGAAACCTGCACAATATGAAGTGATGAGGTTTCAACGTGAGAACAAAAGAACGGGTCAGAGAAGAATCAGGACGATGTGTCTCGACTGGTGGGAATGAGCCGGTGGAAGACTCAGACGTGGTTAATGTTTCGACATTCACACAATTACACCATTAAAACAATGGTATGTTTTTTTTTAAATAAATAAATATGAGTGAACATAAATCTTTTAAGTTTTTATTTTTAAATATACTTCTTAAAAACACTTTTCTGTTTCTGTCTGCAAGTTGTTTTTGTTTCATTTTTTAAGTAAAATCATCTGTTTGTGCTGGAGTTGTTGATGGTCACACACACCCTAAATAGTACGTATATGGTATAAAACTTCTTTATTAATGTGTTAATTTACAGCACTTTATATAGTTGTATATAGGCTGCAGGCAGCATAATAAATAACTTTGAAAAGACACATATATATATAATAATTTCACTACAATAAAGAATTAAAGGTAAATGGGAAAAAAACGTTTTTTATCAATTTCCACCTGAAAAAATGCATTAATTTAATAAATAAATCACATATTAGAGTAGATTAGATTGACTTTATTAATCTCTCTGGGGATCTCTTTCGGGGTATTAGATTTCCACTACACAGCAGACAATAACAGTTTCAGAAAAGCAACAAAGTGCAAAGAGATAAAGTGCAAATCTAAAGAACATAGATCTAATAGGAAATAATAAAAAGACCAAGATCATGATCAATACATTGTTCTTATCTACTCACAGCACTTTATTTTGAAGTAAACAAAGCGAGGAAATCTGTAGACTATCAATTCTTACAATGTATTATCAGTTATACTGTTTATTCTTTGGATTTATACATGTTTTATTTCATTATTTGATTGATTGTGTGTAGCAAAGAGACAAGTGGGTTTGTAAGCAAACAGAAATCTGTATAAACAATTTAAAAAAAGGGCTTCATACACTTTAATGAATAGATATTAATTAATATAAAAGATATTAACGAAAAGTAAACGTAAATCGTCAGGTTTGCAGATGCGATAGATAATGATCAAATAACTATCTTAAACTGGTGAAAACTAAATCCCGCAACAAAAAGTATGTATCTAATCTTTCTTATTGTCATGGAATAGTAATAGTGTATTAATAAAAAAACTAACTGACTTCCATAATCTTAAAGAACTTATTTGACAAATAATTGTTGTGTATATATTTTTAAAACTGTAAAAAAAAGTGCATTAAAAGAGTGCAACTGTTAAATAAAGTTTGTTTTAAAGTGATAATTCAGGTCTATATCAACATTTTATTGCCCGTTCTTATTACACAATAATTACAACAAATCTGAATAGAGAGTGAGTCACTTGATTGACAGGGGGTGTGGTCGGGAGGGTGGGGTGGAGGAGCCTGTCTCTATAAAGAAGACGCCTGGATCCTCCCAAGTTCACAGCTGCTGAGCAGAGCTGGTCCTCCTCTGAACCCCACATCAGTCTCCCCGGCGGCGCAAACATGGGAAGACAAAAGATTTATCTCGACAAACTGGCCCGGACCTTCCAGATCCGAAACCTGCTCCTGCGGCAGGCTCTGGCAGAGTGTCTTGGAACTCTCATCCTCGTGGTAAGTTTGTTTCTCTCACCTCTGCTTCAGCATCAGAAGAAGTGTCTGGATTTAGTTACTTTTAAAATGAAACATGTATTTCACTTAACTAGAAACGTGTAGAAAAAAAAAGTCTCTATTGAAGTCATTTAAATAAGGTGTAACAGGTTAAGGTGTGTCACACTAAGACAAAAAAAACACACAACACTCTTGTGTGTGATTCAACGGCGATACTCACTACGACATTCCTCATCTTTCTTCCCGAGTCAATATTTGAACAGGCTGTAATGTATATTTCACACTTGAAAGTGAGTCGATACACATTGTGTTCAAATAGTGGATGATAAGAACATTTCTGGGCAAATGTTGACAGAACACGCAAGAAAGAAACACAATGTGTGCTTGTCATATATGTTTAGTTTTCGTCGATGTATAGCCTTGTTTTTGTTGAACACACAACAGCCGGAGATATTTTTTATCACGTTAATATTTAAGAAGAAAAGAGTCACGATACAAATTGAAGTGAAAAAATACATGTATTTGAACAGTAGCTTCAGCACAAAATGAATAATCAATAACATTTGTTATTTACTTCTTATTGTTGTTTTACCAGGTAGTTTGTAGTTGACAGCCATCCCTGTTGATTCCTTTGATTTACATTCATATCTGACGGGTTTGAACAAAGTGATTTTTCCAAAGATTTTTCACCTTAAATGTAAAAAAAAAGGGTTAAAAAAGCTGATGTGACATTTGTCTCCCTATTTTTATAGTTAACTCTACAACTAAATATGGATTTATTAACTTTGTTTGTTAGCTTGTTGTCCGATGGTTCTAATAAAAAAAATTACAATTGAGCAATTAAACATATTTTTACCAATCATTACGCAAACAAGTTTTTCTATCTACATGTGCGTGACTCTCCATTTGTTTTCTAGAAGAATTGCGGAAAAAAAAGTTCTGCACTTTTACGATATAATCCGTTTGGAAAACCTTTTCAATAAAAACCCCATTGATCTTTGAGAGGTTTATAAATATACAGGTAGATTTTCTTTTTTACGATAACATAGCTTTGTATAGTCCTGAGGATATGAGAGTCTGGGGTTTATTAGCTCCCACAGCTGTCTCTCTAACTAACCTAAAAAAAGATGTATGGACGAGCAAAGTTGTGACGTAAATGTTGTTATAAGTTGTGTACGAAAACGGTAACCTGGGAGATACATGTGGTAGAAAAAAAAAAGGTGTGGTCTTCTTATGTGACGGTGACACATGTCTAAGGAAGGACAAGGAGAGTCTCCGTCTGCATTCTGAACATAGTTTTATTCATTTAAAGAAGCTTTAAATGTGTATGTTTCAGAGACGAACAATTTGCGGAGAATTCTTTGCAAAATATAACATTGTAGACGTACATTACTACATTGTAGGAATGTGTTTTGGCTGTACTATATTGTCACTTGTCAAAACTGTCAATAACATTCATGATTTAAACATCATATTTTGACTCAGGATCACTATAATGTCATGTACTGAACGACCTAGTCTGCGTCCTCAAAAGCTCAAATTAGCGAAGGCTTTAGGGGGCAGGATATTCTTTGCTACCTTAAAAAAGCAAAAAATGTGTGTGTAGGTTTTTATATGCTCCCCCACTGTGCGGTGGCTGGAAGAAGCTGAATCAGCCTATAGCAAGAGGGGAAAACAAAGCTGTAAAGTGTGGTTAAGGAAACTTTCTAGGCGTTGAGTTTAAGCTGGATATAAATTAAGTCTCTGTGGTGAGGAGGGATCTATTCTGAAGCTTAATGGTGCTTAATGGTCGGATTCCTCTGACATTTTTGGGGTGGAGAAAAAAAACTTTACAGTCTCCTTTTCCGTGTATTAAAAGAACATCAGGTCATCAAGATGTAAAGCAGCTATGGGTACTTTTCCGTTGGTGCTGATGAGGACCAGGTGCACCATTGGGAGGAAAAAAAAAGTCCACCAGTGTGGACCTTAACTAGTCCCTCGCCAAGACCACACACCTCCGACATTAAACCAGACATAACAAATCAAACCCGCCCAATACAAACATCATAATTTGAAGAGTTTAAATCAATTTAACTGGAGTCTTAGTTCAAGTTCAAGCTCTTCCTCGAAACAGGAAATGAATGTCTAGATGTAAGTTTAAGCTAATTTAAGCTTGTTTGTCCCTCAGGTTATGAGTTCTTGACAAAAGCCCAAAACCGACAGATCTTCACTCTTTTATCACTTCGCAAACTCTACTCATTGACCTTCAGAACTCAACCAACAGGATCGAGAAGCAAATATTGTACTACAAACTTTCCTTCTCTTCAGGGATATAAACATGCTTTTTTTTTCTCCTAAAATACTTGAAATGATAAGTACTTTTGATCCCGCATTTCGGTTGCCAGTGTAAGAGTTTGTATATGTGGATCAAACACTGGGAGAAAGTAGGACATGTTCCATGCTGAATTTGGCAGCAACGTGTGGCCACGTCTTGACTCGACTTCTTCTGCAGATGTTTGGCTGTGGTGCTGTGGCCCAGCTGGTTCTGAGCGGCGGTTCCCATGGAATGTTCCTCACTGTCAACTTCGCCTTCGGATTCGCCGCCACATTGGGGATCCTCGTCTGTGGTCAAGTATCAGGTAAATTTCTTTTGCCAGAACATTGTATTTCAGCTTGTTTTGTCCGAAATCCTTACGTGTTTCTTTGCCTTCGAAGGTGGACACCTGAACCCCGCAGTCACGTTCGCCCTCTGCCTCCTCGGCCGAGAACGTTGGAGAAAATTCCCGGTTTACTTCCTCTTTCAGACCATCGGTGCTTTCTTTGGAGCTGCCATTATTTTCGGCATGTACTATGGTGAGCCGAGCCTTTGATCCAGTAGTCTTAATGAAATTTCTCGGGGATAGGATGGTCTTTAATAATAACCTCGTCCTTCCAGACGCCCTGTGGGATTTCCCCGGTGCCTTCAATGTGACGGGACCGAAGGCGACTGCTGGCATCTTTGCAACGTATCCCGGCAAACATCTCACCATCGTCAACGGCTTCTTTGATCAGGTACTTTTTTGAAAACTATAACATCAAGAATCCAACTGCCTTTTCAAGTCACATCTGACTACAATAATCTTTCGTCTCGACAGATTATCGGCACAGCAGCTTTGATCGTTTGCATCCTGGCCATCGTTGACCCTTACAACAACTCCATCCCTCAAGGACTGGAGGCCTTCACCGTGGGCTTCGTGGTTCTGGTCATCGGATTAGCCATGGGATTTAACTCCGGTTACGCCGTGAACCCAGCCAGAGATATCGGGCCACGCCTTTTCACCGCCATGGCCGGTTGGGGCAGCGGTGTGTTCACGTGAGTTTCGCATATTCTCCACTCATGTATTTTCGTGATGCTAGCGGATGCTAACCACGTGCTACTCCCGCAGGGTTAGAAACGGATGGTTCCTGGTGCCCCTCTTGGCCCCCTTCCTCGGCACAGTCATCGGCGTGATCATCTACCAGATGATGGTCGGCTTCCACGTGGAGGGAGAGTATCGGGACCGGAACAAGGAGAAGGAGGAAAACGTCCGACTGACTAACGTCACCACCAACGACAACCACAAGGACGCTCCCAAAGAAACCCTTTAAGTCCATTTGAGACGTTTTGTAAATAGACCGTTGCTAGATGTTTTATCATTGAGGTAGTTGATTGTGTATGTAGAGGAGGAGGAACACAACACAGAGGTCACAGAATTACATTAATTCTTTTTTTTTTTTCCTTTCAAGAATTTTGATCTTAGTGTATATAGCACTCCAGTATTGTATACTTCATACCTATGTAGCTTTGGCACTAAGAGCAGGTGTATATGATCTTTGTAGGTTTCAGATTAGAAGTGCAGGTACATCCAGATATTTTGGTCGTCCAAAACCTTTCAATTGTATTGCTTTTGCACAAACAACATCATCTCACATCTTGCAACTTCCTGTATTAGGAATGTTTAGATATTCAGGTTGTATTGTGCATGTGATCTACAAGGACTTGTTAATGGAAAACGCAGCACAAAACAGTCGAAGTCCTTATGACTTAGAGTCATCAAAGGCCACGTAACTATGAATTTATTTACCTTCATAGTTATTTAAAGTGTCATATATTTTCATTTCATACATGCTATCTCGCTAGTGTGTCAGTGTTGCTAACCAAGCGCTTTATTGATCTTCAACACGAGTACCAAGTGCTTATCATAATCTTGGCAAATATATCCACTGCTCGACGCCAAACACTTACTTATTTTGAAATAAAAGCCACATTTCTACTGTGCTCTTAATTTGATCAGTGAAAAAATAATGAAGATAAACCCTGTTTTTAATCCAAAGTATTTACTCAGAGTTTTGCTGCACTGTGTTAGAAGAAGAAGAACTCATGTTTAAATATTAGATTTAACTTAATCATGCAAGCCTGATGATGTTTGTTTTGTGGTTGGGAACTGAAGTCAACCCTTAGCCTCTTCTCTACTGAATGTAGGTCAAAGGGAAATGCTTGTGTACAAACACAATAAAATTGTTTTTTTTATTGGTAGATTGTGGCTTGTGTGACCTTTTTTTTAGGGTTTATATCCCTTCAGACTCCTTTTTGCCTTTTATATCATCCTTTTAAACGCTTATATAACTGTACTTAGAATGTGAAAATGATATCATAGACATCTGGCAGGTGATCATAAAAACTAAATAAAACAGTACGATTTCTTAAGAAGAACTGTCAGGAAACCTGCATGGACATGTACATTCACTCTTTCCTTCTTCACAGAAAAAAAGGGGTTTTATGTTTCCCTAAGGAAACTCAAGCTTCTCCACCATAAGTTTTTTTTTCAATACTGTTATTTCAAGCTTACACACTATTCCCAAGAACACCACAGTGTCCACAAACCGAAGAGCCTTCCTTCCTTTATGCCTCGAATGACATCAACGTTGGACCTTAACTCCTGTGGTTCTGCGATACCAAGTTTTTTCCTGACATGAGGAAAGGAAAACTTTTCCTTTCCTAGCCACCCATGATACTCACTTTTGACGATCTTCACTTTCTTATGATTCAGGAAAAAGACACAATGACTCAGTGGTTTGTTTCAACAGGTCGAAGCAGGTCACTTTGCGTGCGTGTAACAGATTAGCGGCTTGAGAAGGAAAAGAATCGCCTCGATGACGTAACATACTGCAGATATTGAATTGGAGGGTAATATGAAGGGGCAGGGAGTGTTCTACACATTGGTTAACAAAGAAAAAAACGAAATATACCCATATTAAAAGCATACTACTTACTCTAAAATAAACATTTGAATATGTACGGTAGTTAGGAGGCTGTTAATTCTGAAAAATACTGTTAGGTGTAAAACATTCTTGACGTCATAACCATTCAAATATGGGTTAAATGAAGTATGATTATGCTGACACTTTAGAATAGGAAACATTTTCACAATTTTTACAATTATAAATAATAATTGTTTAGTAGTTAGGATGCTATTAACACTTCTAAAGTTGTGCTTACTTTAAGAGAGACAGTGTTTTTAATGGTGAATTATTCTCTTACGGTACTTACACTTAACCTTTGTGTTACCGCAGGGTCAAAAACAAATGCAACTGTTTTATCCCTTGTGTTGTCTCTCAAGATGAACAACCTCCCTGGCTTCCATAAATCCATATGCATTTGTGGAGGTGGGTCACTTTGACCCAGAGACAAAACAAGGGTTAAAATGTAGACCATGTATTTGCTTTTTGCTTTTAACAAGTGTGAGCAGGATGTCCTCCTTTCCTTGAGCTTTCACATCCACGCCCTGTCTCACTGTCACTCTCAGGTGCTCAGACTCTCTTGCCAAACCTCACCACCGCATCAACAGATGACACTTTGATTGATTTTCGTTTTTTTTAGAAAGTAATTGTTCCTGATGTTTTACTTATTTAACGTACAATTTCTGTAAAAACGCAAAGGTTATAACAATATAGTACAAGTTATAAAAGTCAAAGATGGGTCTCAGTTCAGCACCTGAAGAAGAGCCATTTGCTATTAGAGTATTGTACAATCGGGTCAGGAGCACATAAGGAAGTTGACAAGACAAACACACAGGGATCAGGACTTTCACAATAAAACCAGGAGGTGAGACAAAAGGGCAAATAAATGACAGGACATGACAGGCCGTGTCTTTATAATCCAAAGGTCAATATAAAGAGTTAAGAAAGAAATTGTTTAAGTTAGTCGATGTAAACCGTTTTCAGCGATCAGTTCTCAGGTCTTGGTTTTTCCTTGCTTCGGTCTCATGTTCCCTCCATCTCCCCTGGTCATGGGCAATAATAGCAGTCCCAAAGTAATATGAATCATTAAAGGATCAATGAACAGAATTTTGTCAATTTCAACCTCAATATCATGGTAATGTTCTTCAATTTTGCATTTACTATTTATTTTTTTGCCTCGATCTAGAAAGGGTTTGGTCAAATCGCACACTCCGAGTGCACTGGTTTATAGTACACATTAAGATGCACGTACTTGGCCAGTGCACAAATTTGGACAGGGTAGTACTGTCTCAAATCAAACACTGTCGCTACACACTTTTCGGAAATGACTCGGCAGCTTCTTCTTCTACAACTTTTTAATGCTAACCACTACTGGAAGTTGAAACCCTATCGCCAACACTTGACAGTCATCGCACTACATTTTCGCACACTGCTAATTGGGACGCACTTGTGCACTCAAAATACTAAGCGTAAGTGCAGAAGTGCGCGATTTGGGACACAGTTTTGGTCTTGACTTGGTCTATCTCGGTCTTGGTCTTGTGTTGGTTCTCAACACTCTCCAGTCTTAGCGGTGTCTCTCGGTCTTGGCTGACGCACTCTTGACCACAAATCTAGTCATTTTGAAAGACAACAAGACAGGATTCACATGAAGTTTGGATCGACATGTTCGTCAATCGTGCTAAGCTAACGAGTCAATATATAATACGTCTGAATTTTCACTGTTTATTTTCCATGGATAACTCTACTCAACAGGTGGGTGGGTACAAGAGAACAAAACAAAGTAGTGAAAGCATGCTGGGTAAAAATGCTCCAGACTTGCTGTTGTGGACATGTGGTTTCTATCAGAGGCAACATTGCTGCGGAGATGCTGGCAGCGGTTCTGGAGGAATTCTACTGTTCAATATCGTTTGATGTGTTATTGCTCTTAAAGGAAATATTTGGCATATTTGTGGCAATCCAGGAGTTATGACCCACTTGGCAGTGGCTGAATGTTTGCATCAGAAAACATCAGTATGTAAGAGAGACCCCAAGGAATGTGGTTTGTAATTTCTGATTATTAAAGCATCATGAGTTTGTGGAACCTCACCAGTGTTTCTAAAAACAATCTTGTCTGCAGATGTTTCCTGACACTCTTTCGAGTATCAAAAATAAACTACTCCTCACTAATGTTGACTAATGTTGACCAACCACCTCAGACTTGTGACTTTCCAGTTGCTCCAGTTGTCTGTCGTTCTTCTACGTAGGGTTGAAAACAACTCCAGATCATACTCCTCCCAGGATGAGCTGTCTGGCTGCTCCCGACCTCCACCTAAAGTCCACTAATTCTGCCCCTTTCTTTTCATTAGGACCACGCCTTGCTGTATTGTTGAGAGCTTAAGATCATTTGGTTGAAACTAATGTTTTAAATATGCTGCCGTTGCCTTAAGCAACATGTTGCAGGTGTTTTTATGAGACTGGTCTTGGTAGTAAGACCTCTTATTCCTGGTCTTGATGGTCTAGGTTCTTGGTCTCGTCTTGGTCTAAGAGTTCTCTATGTCGGTATCCGGCCGAAATAGTGATTTTGAGAGAGATAATTATTCGCTGCTATATTTATAAATATTGTCCACAGACTATGATCACATATAAAATGAAAGAATATATAATGTAAATTCAGGACATGTGACGATAACTAAATAAAGCTATATATCGCGAAATTGATGACTTATAAAAAAAGCAAAAATATTTTGATCAGACAACAAAACATTAGAACAGGCTGCCAAAAACAACACTAGTGTGTACTTAGTTGAGTAAAAATACAAAGAAAAAAAGAACACTACTAACACACCTTTAAAGGGCAACCAATGCTAAAAAACTTTTCTGACTCACTCACATGTTTCAAATGTTAAAGTCTTCCTTCTTTCCCGTCTCATATCTTGGCAAACGAGAGGTCATGGGAGCAGACTCCACTATGACATAATAATGGCTCCTCGAGCCAGCTGTAATCATGTCTGCTTTGTTTATACAAGAGTCCGTTGGAGGTGAGGATCATGACACACAGTGAAAAACCTTGATGTTTGACCATTCACAGTAGTCGTTGTGGTAGCTGTCGCTAATAGCCGTCACTAACTCTCAATCTTGCTTGTAAATTATGAACAAAATATTTCACGATAAAGTGCAATTTAATACAAATGATGAAAAGTGAGAAAAGTACATTTTCTCTTTTTACTTTCATCAACATATTTATGTTATTTGGAAGCACATTGCAGATGCCTTAGAATCTTGTCTCTTGGCCTCCTACAGACCAAGCATTCTCTGGGTCTGAAGCAGTAAAACGTCAACAACATCCCCCCGGCCAGGACCGTCCATGCCTCCGTCTCATCAAAGCGTTTGCACCTGGCCAGAGTTCAGTGCAACTACAACTCCTCTGGCTAAATGAAAAAAAAAACCACGTGTTGTGCAGAATATTAGCATTTCTGTCTGTTTTTATGGGTCAGACGTCAAAACATGAATGTTTTCTTCTGCCTATGAGGAGCCGAAAGAACTTTCTCACCGACTTTTACACAGCTATAAAGTGCATATCACATCGTTGTACGTAGTGTCTTGCTTCCCACTGGGAGGCTAATGGTCTGTTGTGTATATGTTACAAAACACCTGAGGGAGACAGCATGTGTGGACCATGTGTGATGGCAACAGTTAACGCGATGGCACAGAATCCCTATAAAAGAAAAGATACACAAAGTGGGTTAAAAAGATATCGGATGTTAAGATTCCTAAAACTTTAGTTTTTCACTAGACTTCAAAATGTTCCGCAATGACATGCTTTAATTTTTATCCACCTGTAGGTCAGTGGAAAAATGGACTTCCTGCTGTAGAAACACTACTGCTGTTTTTTAAAATTGCTCATTCAACAGCTTCTTCTTCTACTACTTTTTTAAATGCTAATTGCAACAATTGGAACCCCTTGCCGACACTTGACAGCTCAATCAAAACAAGCTATTAAGTTGTTTCATTGTGTTATTATTGAAGTTGTGTTGTTTTGTGGTACAAATTTCTTGAGACATTTACGTTGGTATCTGCTCCAAAGACGCGTCGTCAGTGAAGTATCTTCCGTTTATCGTCATCTATGTCTGTTAATTGTGGAAAACGTCCATCGATCCAACACTCAATTTTCTGGCCAATTGTGTGCTCATTGTGCGCTACATTTTCGCACACCTGCTCATCTAGTAGAAGGTGTAAGTGCAGGAGTGCGCGACACACCCGTTGGTAAGTTGTGAGCACCACGCTCTGTATCTGTGTGCAGGAGGAGGGTTTTTGTTTTGACTTATGCTTTTTATTTGATGCCACTATTGAGAGCTCTCTGTTTCTTGTGTTGCACATTTTTGCTGAATAACAAATCTTTAAAACTATATATATAATTTCTCCTGTTTTTTCTGCATGAATACACCCTCACCCGTCCAACTCGCTGCACTGTGCTACGCCCTGCTGATGAGTGCCAAAAAAGAGCCTCAGAATCAATGTCAAAAAAGACCTAGCAGCTATTTGTCATGTATTAGACACCTTCAACAACAACCTTCAATAATTGGCTTCAGTATAGGATTTTTTAAACTCGCTATATGGCGTCCTTTGACATTAAATCTTATCCTTTGAGCAACTATTTTAACCCCTGTGTTATCTCGGGGTCAATGTGACCCGAGATAACACAAGGGATACCGCAAACACATTTTTTTTCAGGCATTCGGGTCACCTTGACCCTGAGACAACACAAGGGGTAAACACAACTGCAGCATAAGAAAGCTCTGGAGCGGTTTTTTTTAGGAGTTTTTATGTTCTCTTGCATGGTTTTACTGTCCAAGGTGTCGCCTTAATCTCACCCTGTGAAGCTGGGATATGCCTCAAGCCTATTTACAGTCATTTAGAACAAAGTCTTCCGACATTAAGATATCTGCTGATCCAGTAAAACTTTCTATTTAATCCGACACATGTCTATGCTTGCCTTGCTCTTTTTTTGAGCAAAAACAAACTGAAGCTTTTGAGCTAAAACAAAAGCTCTCCCCCACACACACACACACCTTTATGGGGAAAAACGTTTTTTTGGCCCAAGAAATATTTTGCAGGTTACACAAGAGTAAAACTGGATGGAATATGGCTTATCAAATTGCCAGCACACCCACATTAACTTAACCAAGAACAGTGCTTTTGTTAAGGTAAAGATGTGGTTTTGCAGGGTGTGTTCTTTTTTTTCTAGCTGGTGTGTGTTTGTGGGTGTGTGCGTGTGTGTTCGTTAAAAGTTGCCGCTCATTAGTATAAACACAACCAGGAGGGAAAAGAATCAGCTGATCATGATTTTGTCTAAAAACCAACAACTGAGATGATCCTGAAAAAACAATTTCTTTGAAAACTGCTGCCTGTATGTAAAACGTACCGTAGCCATGAGTTCATGATACTGTCATGCTTGAAAGAGTTAAGAAAAACAGTTTAAGATAGACATTTTGAGATTTCCGTATGGCAATATGTGGTCATTTTCCCGGCTAAATCGGATTTCATGTTTTAAAAGTTTTTTATTCAAAGACTTGTTGTCCAGCTTATTCAAACTTGTTCATCAATCATGCCATGATCGTCAATATTTTGTACCCGTGCTCACCAATGTGACAGAAGAAAAAAACTAGAAAGCCCTGGGATTATCTAATATAATCCACGTTCTATCAATGGTGCGAAGCCCTCTAAAAGAGCTTCGAGGGTTAGAGGGCGTAGCACCATGAATAAGAATTTAGAAGTTGTTTTTTTCAGATTTTTACAATAACAAAGCACGACAAACAAACTAGTTTTTCATTTTATCCATATAACTTAGCTTTAAAATATTGTTTCTGGAACCCCTTGTGTCCAAACAGTGTTACTGCAATGTCGTAACAACAGCGTGGAGAGAATCTTTATAATATTAGCTTGAAATTCTATTAATGCCATGATCTTGTAAAATCAACATTTCAATATCATTGCAGATCATTTTGGGAAAAAAGTCTAAATGTTACATAGTGCAGCTTTAATTGAACTGCATTCAGGAAACAACTAAGGTTTTACAAATAAAACATACTATTAGTATGTGTCAAAACTAATTAAAATGGAAAACCCAAAGAAACACACAAACATTTTTATTTGGATGTAGATATTAGCTCAGTACAACGTCAAATCATACACACATTTACAATATTCAATACTCGGAATGATAGTCAGAAAATACATAAAATGAGTCAACACTTCAACGACTGAGATGTTAATGCATGTTACGTTGTGCGTTTAGGTTTAAAAGTGCAGTGGAGGATTCTACGTCATGTTATGGATGGAAAATTCCAACTTTTTAATGTTTTTAATTTTTTTTTTAATAGTGCTATAGTTCATAATAATAAAAAAAAATGTTTATTTTTTATTTTATTCTAAGACTTTTGCATTAGTTCATTTTTATTAAAAACAAATGCATAAAAATATTTTTAAAAAAATTCTGTTTAGCAAAAGATTTAAAAAAAAGAAAAAAAAAGTCATATTAAATGTTTAGTAAACCTGGAGTTAGAATATCATCTGTGAGTTTTTTTTTTTGTTTGTTTTTGGAGACACTAAAAGACAGATGGATTTCTTTCTTTCATTTTTCAACTCGCTGAGTCAGCGAAACATCCAGTGTTTATCCAAAATAAAAGCCTAGTGTTGGACCTGGCAAACCATCTCGCCAACATCAATATTCAACTGTCATTCCCAAAACCTCTGGTCTGAATCTGCAACCAACCTTCCCCCCCCCAACAGCTGCAACTGATCCCTTAAATTCCAAACGTTTGAGGAAAATATCACGAAAATAAAGCCGGCATCAGAGTTTGAAATGTTTTCATATCGCGACGACTGGAGCCTTCAGGCCTCGTACAGCGGCGTCACGGTCCCGTCCTTCCACTCGATCAGGATCTCCCCTCGCTGCATGACCGGGGTGGAGTTGGGGGGTCGCATGGCGTGTTCTGTAAGTCTGGATCTCTCGTTGGCCCCCGGGGAGCCCGGGACACACATCTCTGGCCTCGGACTGTACGACTTCAGGACGCACACCACCTTTTTCCTCCTGCGGGACGAACACAACAAACGCTCTTTTAAATATGGCTCAGAAATCTCTTTACTCTGTCGCTGCTATCGTAGAATATCCTATCGTATTCCTGACCTGTCCTGACACACCTTCACCTCACCTGTTCTGACAGCTGCTGCCGCTTATTCTGGTTTCACAAGAATTCTATACTGAAGCCAATTATAGTCCTTGTCGAAAAAAAAACAAGGAGGTTGTTTTGAACGGTTGAAGAGTTTATGAGCTCAACGAGAAGATTGATGGATAGTTCGATGGAACTGAACTGAACTTAAGGGTTATTCAGCGTTTTCTTATGCAAATTTTTACTTTTACACATCCCTTCATTGTGTTATCTCAGGTTAAAGGTGACCTGATGCACTGAAAACAAATGTATTTTTTATTATCCCTTGTGTTATCTCAGGGTAAAGGTGACCCGATGGCCTGAAAACAAATGTATTTTTTATTATCCCTTGTGTTATCTCAGGTTAAAGGTGACCTGATGCACTGAAAACAAATGTATTTTTCTTATCCCTTGTGTTATCTCAGGGTAAAGGTGACCCGATGGCCTGAAAACAAATGTATTTTTTATTATCCCTTGTGTTATCTCAGGGTAAAGGTGACCTGATGCACTGAAAACAAATGTATTTTTCTTATCCCTTATGTTATCTCAGAGTAAAGGTGACCCGATGGCCTGAAAACAAATGTATTTTTTATTATCCCTTGTGTTATCTCAGGGTAAAGGTGACCCGATGGCCTGAAAACAAATGTATTTTTTATTATCCCTTGTGTTATCTCAGGGTAAAGGTGACCTGATGCACTGAAAACAAATGTATTTTTCTTATCCCTTGTGTTATCTCAGGGTAAAGGTGACCCGATGGCCTGAAAACAAATGTATTTTTTATTATCCCTTGTGTTATCTCAGGGTAAAGGTGACCCGATGGCCTGAAAACAAATGTATTTTTTATTATCCCTTGTGTTATCTCAGGTTAAAGGTGACCTGATGCACTGAAAACAAATGTATTTTTCTTATCCCTTGTGTTATCTCAGGGTAAAGGTGACCCGATGGCCTGAAAACAAATGTATTTTTTATTATCCCTTGTGTTATCTCAGGGTAAAGGTGACCTGATGCACTGAAAACAAATGTATTTTTCTTATCCCTTGTGTTATCTCAGAGTAAAGGTGACCCGATGGCCTGAAAACAAATGTATTTTTTATTATCCCTTGTGTTATCTCAGGGTAAAGGTGACCCGATGGCCTAAAAACAAATGTATTTTTTATTATCCCTTGTGTTATCTCAGGTTAAAGGTGACCTGATGCACTGAAAACAAATGTATTTTTCTTATCCCTTGTGTTATCTCAGGGTAAAGGTGACCCGATGGCCTGAAAACAAATGTATTTTTTATTATCCCTTGTCTTATCTCAGGGTAAAGGTGACCTGTTGCACTGAAAACAAATGTATTTTTCTTATCCCTTGTGTTATCTCAGGGTTAAGGTGACCCGATGGCCTGAAAACAAATGTATTTTTTATTATCCCTTGTGTTATCTCAGGTTAAAGGTGAATGAAACACATTTATTTTCGGGCCACCTTGACCCTGAGATAATACAAGGATTATTGAATGATGATTTTAGACAAAGGTGTCTCAAATTCCTCCATTTAATGTCTAACCTGAATGCACATACATATATCTGTGTAGAAATTAAGATTAAAAGTGACATAAAAATCTACAAAACAACAAAATATAAATTAAATTTTATCCGAGATGTGCATAAAAAACATTCTCCTCCACAATTTGGAAGCTACAAATTTACTGGAATCTTAAGAAATAAAAATGAAATAATAATAATTATCAAGTCACTACATTACGTACATCAAATTTATAAACTATTAATAAGTCACATTTTTTTTACATTTCATATGAGGTATACATAATAATAATAATTTAAAAAAAGGAAATTTAAAATGTATGTGCTTCAAAAGAAAAGTTGGGGTTTGGTTGAAGTGCTGGGTAGATTAAAATGACAAAAAGTATTTTAAATGACTCTACCTGTTGGAGTAAACATTCAGAATAAGAATAACAGTCCCCAGAACCAGAGCCAGAGAGCTCAACACCAGCATGGTTATCTTCCAGCTCATCCCTGGAAAAAGAAAAAAACGTTTTTTTTACGACATTTATAGAACATTTAAGATCGAGAAATATGCTTTTAAACTCAAATGTAAATATTAAAATGATTAGTTGCCGCAAGTTTCATGACCACTTTCACATTTCCACACCACAATACAGCTTTGATTTCTTGAAAATCAGATAAAAATATTGATCTTATCTGTAAATGATTTACATTTTCTTTAGATTGTCTCTCGGTTGCCAGATGTTGCCACCTACTGGTCAAAAGCAACACTAACAGTGTAAACAATAATGATGTGTAAGTGAAATATAATTAAACATAATACATTTAAAAAAAAGTGTTTACCGTAGTCCATCGTGAAGAACACCATGGTGGGGTCAGCTGGAGACTTGGTGCTCAACGATGGTATGGACTCGTTCACAGTCACGTTCATCTCTGCTGCTGCAGCGCGCTGTGAACTTTCAACTGAAAACACTGCAAGAGAAGAAGAAGAAAAACTATTTGGTTTATAAATCCACCAGATGAATCTGATTATTACTAAAACATTTTTTCACAAGCAGCTTGAAACAATGGTATTTTCTAGAAAAAATAAATGGTTTGCCACCATCGTGTGGATGCTTTTAGTATCACGTTTGTGTCTGGATTTGTTTGGTTTTCCTTGCGAATTAAAACAGTATTTCATAATTTTACTGTTTCCTGCATCGTTTCGTGCTCCTGGGTCTCCTTGTTAATCTTTTATGAGAAATAAATCAATAAAAAAAAAATACATTATATGATTATTGAATCTTACGAAGAGCCCCAAGTCTGATCTTTTTCATTGAATTACATTTTCCTTAACTTTTGTGTTGTCTCTTGGTCAAGTTGAATCGCAGAAATACATATGCAGTGGCGGGCCTTTGGGTCACATTGACCCTGAGATAACACAAGGATTAAAGGAAACTGTAAGTCAAAGAAAATGATGTATGACTCTTAATAACATTCAATAATTATAATGTAGGAAACAGGTGATGAGATTTTGTCTATTATGAATCTGAGTAATAATATGTAGCCTTGTGTGAAAATAATTTAACACGTTTTTAAAAATATATAATTGTATAAACAATTATAGCGTTTTGTATCCTCTTTATGGGCTTTTATTTTGAAAAAATGGTTTCCTGTTCCTGCCCTGACAACAGTGTGGGCGGGGCTCTGCGAAAACCACAGCTGCCGACGATGAGCGATCTGCTGCTCGGTTTAAAGGCAGGAATCTTCTCAGACTCGGCATGTTACCCTTGTTGCCCTGGTAATTCTAGTTCCTGCCTTGATCTCGTGTTCTTATTCCCTGACCACTTTTTCGTCAGTGCTTTTGGTGAGTTGGATTTAATTTTTGTTTCTCCTCTGGTTTCTTCCCCAGTGGACCTCATGACTTGCAGCCACACCCGCCTTGAACTATCTTAATTATTCACGGGCTTATTTTTAGACTTAACATTGTTGGCTGCTGGACTGAGAAAAGGGACTCAAGTACATTGTCTGCTGGACGTTTATTGTATTACACTGTGTTTTTTTGTATTAAATTGTGTTTTGTTCACCTCAGCCTTTGTAATTGTATTCTCTTCCACATCTGGGTCACCTTGTAAAGTAACTCATGACATTGTTTTCAAAAAAAAGAAGTTTAAATTTCAAGTCTAATTGCCTCTAGGATTATTTAGTAAATTAAACTGAATATTTAGAGTTTTGCTTTTGATTCTTAACAGAATGACAACAACCCCCCCCCCTCATGTCTATTCTTTTCATAATTTATATACAGTATATATTTTACAGTGTACAACTTCAAATGGGTGTGATGTGGTCATGAAATGTTGGTTTAGAAAAATGTGAAAAGCTCAACTCCAAAAGCTATTTGAGATCAAATTTTTAATTAAAGATAAAGTAAATGTTATAAATGTTTATGTTTAAATGTTAATACGCAGATCATTTTTGGTACTAGCTGATCTCTACTGGTGTGTGCTGAAGCTTCATGAAGTAGTGTCATGTAGTTTAGAGGTCAGTAGGTGGCGCCATCAGTTTAGAAATGAAGTTTCATTAAAAAACAGTTGATTAAAAGCAAAGGAAAATGGTGTAGAGACTGCCATCTAGAGGAAATAATGACTACTTCATAAGACCATCACTATGATCTCATCCAATAAAGTCAATTATTGAGTCGTACGTGGCTGAGCTTCTCGGTTCCAGTCCGTGGTGGTTTCTGGCTCCAGTGACTTTCCACCGTGGCTCTGTGGTTGATCATGCAGGGTGTGTTGGTCGTCTCTCCCGCTGCAAAGGTTTTGACTGTCCAGAGTTCTCCACCTGCTGCCCTGTTGGCAAACATGGAGTCATAAATCGCAAGGAATTTCACCGGCTGATAAATCATCTTTACCACTGAAGTAGGTTCTTCTACATGAAAATAATACCTGCTTGTGCTCCCTGGATAAGAAGACGAGTGTGGATGCCGGGGCGGCACTGAGGTGAAGACCTTTATGGCTGAGAGTCAGGTGACCCTTCTTGGAGCAGGACCACCTCTGGCTGTTCCTCTCCATCTCCTCACCCTCTGATTCAATCTCTTCCCAGAGAATGCAGGGCTGCAGGTGGACGCCTTCGAACTCTTCCCCCGACGCCGTCAAGCATTCACCGCTGAGGTCGTTCCTGACGCCACCGTTCCCACCATGCCAGTCCCACTCCTGGGAGCGAGAGGCCGGGTCACATTCTCCCAGTGACACCCGGCCTTCTGCAGCGCCGCCTTGGACCTGGAGGCATTTGGAGAGCAGCTTGTTGCGGATCTTGAAGCCAGAGACCCCTGTTGCAAATGACAGGTAAAAAATGATTATAACCCTAATGAGGTCAAAATCAGTATTTTATTTCATTTTTCCTATTACTTAATGGAGTTGTTTAAATGTGGTAAATGGTTTTCTCCCTTCCTTCCCACATGAATGTGCAGTGGATGTTTTGGCTTTTTAAACTTTTGAGTAATATTACTTATTTCTTAAATTGTGTACTTTCATTGTTTTGTGTTGGACTGATAATATTAAATTCATTATATTTGTATGTTCCTTTTGTCTGTTTGAGATTTTTCTCTTCACTTGCATTTAGGTTCTGCTCTGTACAAACCCTGACAAATAATAATTTATAACTTTTATATAGTGCAGACCCCTGCCAAGCAGCTCTAGTACACTCCTAGTGCAATCTATTTTTTTTTTTTTGCGTATATGTACACATTTGTTTCACGTTTAAGATGAATATATTATCGGCAGTAGTATTCTTCTAGAACTCGCTTCATACACAGTTGTTGAGACCATGAACAGAAGCTCCTTCTGCATAACAAAGAGTGACGAATATTCAAACGTCTTGTCCATCTAGGTTAAGATTAGTCGGTTGGATTTTTTAATGTGGCCCTCCTGGGGTCAGAGTTGAACACGGAAACTCGTGTTGAAGGTAAAAGAATTGCTGTTTAAAAACTCCATTTTACATTTTTTTATATTATTAATTATGACCCTGATTTAAACTTCACCCCCCCCCCATTTAATAACTTTTTTAATTTTTTGTTTTCATTTTAAAACATTTATTCTAACAAGTAATGCATTTTTGGGATTGACATTTTTTCTTCTACTCGTCCCGCAAAACTATAAAATACATTTTCATGAGGTGTTTCAAAAGATCAGCAGCATCTAAAATATATATATATATATATATATATATATATATACAATTCACGTTTGAAGCTTATATTTATCAAGCCATGGCAATATTTTCCAAATCGTCCAATCATATTAAAAGGAATCTAATGTAAGTAATATTTATTTATATAGCGCTTTTCAAGACCAGGGTCACAAAGCGCTTAAACAATCAAAACAATACTCAAAGTATATACACTTTAAAGATCAAGATAATACTGAGAACAACACAGGAGTTCCAGAAAATCAAGGAAAAGCCTGAACAAATAGAAACGTCTTAAGATGTTTCTTAAAGGAGTCAGTAGACTCCATCAAGCGCAAAGAGAGAGGAAGATTGTTCCAAAGCTTAGGAGCAACAGCCTGAAAAGATTTCTCTCCTCTGGTCCTGAGTCGTGTGCGTGGAACCATAAGTAGATTCTGATCCTCAGAGCCCGAGCTGGGGTGTAAGGCTGGATCAGATCAGTGATGTAAGGAGGAGCCTGAACATGAATAGTTCTGAAAGTAAGAACCAGAATTTTAAAGTTGATCCTGAAAGAAACTGGAAGCCAGTGAAGAGTTTTAAGGATCGGAGAAATGTGAGTTCTTCTACTTGTGTTGATTTAAGTGTCTTTAATAGATCTTGGACCTATTGTAGTATGTCTGTTTGTACAAAACTTTGTTTTAAGTAAAATATTTATATCATAAAATGTGCTGACTGTGAAAACACTTTCCGGCTGATAAAACCGTCAAATTAGGAAGTCTCCACCTCCAAGGGAAGTGTTTAAAGAAAGAAGCTTCTACTGCAGGATGACCGAAGCCTATTATTCAACACGATGGATTTTGCTCTCGTAACCTCGTTCGCTGAGATTTCAGACGGTGGAGAACTTTATAAAGTATTAACTTCGAAACATGGTCATGAGGGAATAACTGTATCTCTGAGAGGAAGACTTCAAGATTTGAAACATGTGAGCAAGTCAGGAGAGTTGTGTTTTGACATCAGTTACCCTTTTAAAGTACCTAGTTTCAAAAAGTTGTTTTTGGCGACCACTACTGTCAGAAAAGTGTAACTGCAATCCCATAAAATGACACGTTTACCAAAAAAAGCATCCGGTATGAGGAATGAGGTAAAGGCTCTTGTTGGGTCGTTTTCTTCCTGATGGTGTTACCCAGGTGTCAACAAAACGGTACTCAAAGTTCAGGGACAATGCAGGTTTTTGTTCCAATCAAGAGGATCCCTTTAATCCCAATCAGGATTCTTCAGAGTTTAGTCATTTGTCAGTCTGTTGTTGCTTGTTTCAGCTGAAAGCTAATTTGTTAAACTGTACATGCTTGATCGGTTGGAACAAAAACCTGCACCACCCCGGCCCTTTGAGGATTTGGTTTAGAGACCCCTGGTATTGTAAGAGTCACTCAGTGCTTAATCAATTTATTGAAACTCCTTTTTTCAGTGGTTTCGCTAACAGACATTCGACTTTAATGTGATCTCTTTGGCGTTTAAAATAACATGTCAATAAGTGACTTCAAAGAATAAACATTCAAATAAAAGGTCAAACTCTAAAATGCGGCTACACCAGAACAAAAGCTATAACCATGACTCAGATCCAGTGAGTAAATACTGACGGCCATTTCTGGGAATCGGATTTCTGCTGCCCCCACTATAGGCTTTGTAATTGAATTGTCTGCGCTTGAATCAGCGCCAAGAATTTGACTGTTGCGTGTTTGTGTTTTACAATATGGAAGCACCATTAAAAACGAAGGCTGGTTTATGGAGGTCAATAAATTAAGTTACATTCTGTTTATCACTGCTATAATGAAAGCGAAAAAATACCAAGATCTCTGTAAATTCGTATTTTTTTCCATTCTTTTTCTTTTAATTCATTGCCTTTTTGACAAAGTAGAGGTTTTTTGTTTTTAAATCGAAGCGACTAGAAAGAACATGATCAGAAATGAGTAAATAAAAGCTCACAGGGAGATGATACAAAAAAGATGAGTGGGGGGGAAGATCGAGGTCAAGGTGGAGGAGGCTGACTTGTAACAACCACTCGAGGGGAACTGATGAGTGACAAAACACATGTTCAGTTTAACTCCATTTTCCATCCAAACAAATGCTTATGTTTTTAAATGAATTGAGACGAATAATTAATAAAACCAGATTTGTTTTTAAAAAAAACACATACAATTGAGTTAATAATCAAACAAATCATAACAAAAATAATTGAGTCTAAATGTGACACAAATATTGAGTGAATTTTAAAATGATTTGAAATCTCAATTACCTCATTTGTTTATATATATTCAGCTTCTTTTCTAAAAACCAAAAGTCGATCCGCAAAATTTATTTTACAAAAAGTTAATCAACGCAACATATCGATCTATATACTTGTATATAAGACAATATTTAAATATTGCTTTATTTTCTTAATTTATTATTTCTTCTTTATTTTATTGAGTTTTGATTGTTAAAGATCTTTGTGACCCTGGTCTGGAAAAGCGCTTTATAAATATAATTTATTTACTTATGCTAACTAGCAAGGAAAAAACTAATAATACATGTAAATATACCAAATATCCATCTATATATTAAATAGATTAAACTGTTGCTACAATCATAAGTACAGAGATCATGATGGTGTGCACATGTTTGACCAGTAAAAGTAGCAGGATCTCCTGCACACTCCAGGTTAGTAAAAAAAAAAAGTTAAAAAAAAGTTGATTAGTAGTGAATAAACCTGGTTAACATACCCCAAAACAATAAGAGGAAAACGCAGCAGCCGTGAAGATACTTTGGGCCCATATTCCAGCAAGTTTAGTCCACTCTGCGTGGAAAACAACACGGCAAGTGGAACACAGTCTCCACTCAGCATTCATCACATGCACGGATAAAGGGTCGAGGGGGCGTGGCAAACATTCCTTTATAAAAACTCTGGCTACTGTAGATTCACGGGAGGCTCTTTCAAAACTTTACATAAGCGTAAATAATATGATGAGTAGCGTCTCTGTTTTATACACATTTTTGTAACGTGTTACACAAAGCGGCTCGGATGACCGAAAGCTTAAAAACCAGAGGAAAACAACAAATTCTTTGGAGCATTAGCATCAAAGAGCATAAATCTGTTTAAGTGCAGAAGGAGCCTGGCAGGCTGAATAGAACTGTCCTCTTGTTTGGGGTGAGGAATGGGGCAGCTTTTGGAGGAGCCTGCATAGTCACCTGATGTTTTTCTATCTCCTGGTGGATCTCTAAGAAACGGCCTAAATGAAAGCGTAACACGATGGATGTGGCAAGTTTAGAGAATATCAAAACGAATCTGAATCTGTGGTCTCAGACCTTTAGGGCTGGTAGTGAGTGTTTGCCTGAAGTCGCAGAAAGATAAAATAAGTAAAAATATTATAGTTTGTTCAATTGATTATTATGGGCTGAAATGTGTTGAATTCTGAAAAGAATGTATGTATTTTCAACTAAGTACCAACAGCCAGTGATTCGTGAAATGTCAAAGTGCTTGTTTTGATCACTTTTACTCAAAAAATAAACCTGTAAACTAGTGAAAATTAGTAAAAAAAAAACTGTATATGAGACCATCTTGTTGGACTTAAACAGGCAAAGGGATCCTGCTGATTCAGAGTTATGATGGAACACCTGTCTTGGTGACTTAGGCCAGTCTGTCGAACTGAGCCTGAGAAACCTGGGTGTTGTATTTGACAGACATGTCACTAGTACAACACTGCAAAAAACTGACAAACGGATTCCCTTAACTAAGAAAAATCTCTAAAATCCATGTGTCTGTGTCTTCTCGTTTGGACTATTGTAACAGTTTATTTTCATGTCTTTACAAGGAGTCGCCTCGCCTGGCACTGACCTGCTCTAGTAGGAGAACTCGCATTTCCCCGATCCTTAAAACTCTTCACTGGCTGCCAGTTTCATTCATGATCAATTTTTAAATTCTGGTTCTTACTTTCAGATCTATTCATGGTCAGGCTCCTCCTTATATCAGTGATCTGATCTAGCCTTACATCCCAGCTCGGGCTCTGAGGTCTGTGGATCAGAATCTACTGATGGTTCCTGGACACGCTTTTGGCGCTTTACAAATAATTATTACTTACTTGCGTGCGTACGTACATACGTACCTACTTACTTATTTACTTACTTACTGTCTTGTCCTTACCTTGCTGGAATAGGCTGCACAGGATTCATTAAATTAATTAAACACAAAAAAAACGATGGTTTTCTTTACATTTGACTATTCCTGACATGGCAGTGAGCAACTATTGAAAGGGAAGTTTCCTTAAATTAATTAATTCTACTTATCTCTTTGTTTAAAAACATACTTTTGACATGTTTTGGACAATTTTCTGTGTGTTTTTGCAAATAAAATTGCGACAATTTTCTTTTTTACACTTTTTTTTTCACCTTTTATTCTGAACTATGGGCTAATCCTTTTGTTGATACATATTCAATGTAATGGAATTGACTGCACAGGATAGAACACACATTGACAACAGGGAAGTTGCTGTAAGTCGGCGGGTCCTGGAGGTCCAGCTGAGTCAAATCCTGTGGACGGGTCCGGTGAAAGCTCTTGCGGGCAGGATGTCCAGGGGTAGCAGCAGACTAGCGTTATACAAACGCCAGTATCTCAAGTATATCTGAAAGTCGGAAGGAAACACGCTCTAAAATAAAACACAATTGCCACTCACAAGAACACATTCACAATGAGCTGCCTTCTTCGCTACAACCACCCACGAAATAGTTTTTCTTTCCTCTACAGAAAACTGGGAAAAGGGCCATATCGCACCATCATAACTTCATGGAAGAGTCACTTAAATGGGTCTAATGATTCTAATCCTTGTGTCTAATAATCTTTTAAAGTATGTCAGCACGTCAGTACTTATTACAAGTCTGCCAGAACTTTTCATGGACCAGAAAAACACACAGATGATCATTTGGTATCCATTTCAAATTATGGTTCAACTCACCTTTACGGTATAATGGATGGAGATGATTGAACAGTTTTTGATGGAATAGACAGCATTGTCAGGAATGTCCGACTCCCAGCTGATGCTCGCTCCGGAGCCCGACGGGATCGGCTTCCCGGTCCCACTGCAGATAATTTCATTGGTAGTTTTGGCGGAGGTACCGGCCTTGTACTTGGTCACCCGTGTAACACAAAACCTGGGGGTTAAGGTACTGGAAGAAATGTTGCTGACGTGAGCAACAATAGGAAGTTTATCTCCTGCCGATGAAAGCAAAGCAAGTCCGTATATAGAAATGATACAAAAATTGGAAACAATTTATTTATTTATTTATTTTTTACCTGGAGAGCATTTGTTGTCGGTAGTCGCACTTATGTTAACTGCACCTTTGGAGAAGATCCCCACTTGTTTCTCAATAGATGCACTCTGACGATTCTTAAAGGATAATTTATGATTAAGTGAATGCTTAAGAAGATACTTAAGAACTGATGGTTGGGAACGTTAAACAAGATCTAGTCAGTCTTTTTTGTTTTCGCTCATCTTTAAATGGCTTTTTAAGTGTACTAAGAGTAAGACTTACCATGTTTCCTCCACGGTGGGTGTAAGACTTGGACACAAACTTGATGTATCTCTTAATCCTAGTTGGCATTCGCCATTTCCTGGTTATTTTAGCCTCCAGTGAGTAAGAAATTTTTCCAAAGTGACCATAAAAGGAGGAAGGGAAGTCCCTGTTGGGTTACAAAAAAAAAAAAGGCAATTATACTCTTCATGAATAATAACTAAACATTTGAACATCATTAAAGGCGGCATTTACCCTGGTGGGATTTGGAAAATGAAATTCAAGCGATGTGGCCCTTTAGAAAGTACGGTGTCTACAACAGAATGAAAAAAATAATTATAAGATGTGTAGTTGTGTGTAAAGAATCTGTTTAGGACACTTTTCAACACTAGAAGTTCCTTAATGAATCTTTGACTATAGACGGTCAGAATTGCGAGCAGGACAGATTTTGTGAAGAATGGCTTTTAGCGGCTGGAGTTGGCTTTAGGAGCATCAGAAGTATGTTTGGGTTGTGGAGGAAATGTATGAGGACATTGAGAAAGTGATCAGGAGTGACCGAGGGATTCAAGGTGAGCACAGCCCAACTTCATCTCTGACAACAAATATGAAATTTTCACTTGATAAAGTGACTAAACTAAAGTAAGAGACTGCGCTGGAGTTATAAAATGTGAAAAAAATATACAAAAAGTGGTGGTGAATTATGGAAGTGAATGTGTGAGAGCAGACTTTACATATCATGAGTAATATTTAATAGTCAATTAAGTCACTCGCTGCAAGAGACCGTCAACACTGAGTCTGGTTCTGCTCAAGGTTTCTGCATTCTAAAAGGAAGCTTTGAGATGTGATTCACTCATTGTTGAGTTGCTAGGATCTGCTTATCTTTTCCCCCGAAATAGTCTTGCTTCAACTGTAAAGTGTCTTGAGATAACTTTGTTGATAAGACACTTTAGAAAAAATGGAGTTGAATTGAATAATTAAAGAGAGTCATTGAAGCAGCATCATAAAGGTGGATTTCCCTGGCTCTTGACCTTTGCATGATGTAATGTAACGTCAAGGATCTATTGCTTCTTCTTGGTTTCCCGTATGTTTACACGTTGAATTTATTTACATGGAATTTTATTTTACATTTAATTGTTTACTACATTTCCTTTACGGATTATAACATTGCAACATAATAACATTGCTTCAAATTTGATGGATATTAAAATTTCCAGTTTTGATGCTGTCAAAAAAAGTGTTTGAAATTCACATTCAAACTCCGATGGCACACAATTCCTTCCATAGTAATACATTCTTATCTCATTTGCACGAGATGATGAGGATCGTGTAGTATTTTGGAATTAATTGATTAAAAATGTTTCTTTTTTTTAGCAAGATTTCCAATAACAAACCTTTTTGAAATAAATCTTTTTTGGTAAATATAAAGTTATGTAATGTTATGACATTTTTAAAGTCGGATCGAACATAATGGTCACACTTGACCCCTGTTGTCTTTGTGTTGAAAAGATCAGAAATATGTGCATTTTCACTAGTTTTATTAATCCACAACCTTTCTTTAAGGTTAAGGTCACCCAAAGGCAACACAAGGGATACCAAAATCACATTTTGTTTTCAGGGTCATACATTTAATAATGCAGATGAGATGATGGAAGGAACAGTAAGGGTAGAGGTCGTCAAAACGATGACGGTCAACAAGAATAAAGGACACACATTTTTATCAGGTGTGTTTTGCTCACCTCCGTCTTGCTTTGCGACGAGCCATTGTTTGCTACTGAAGTATTTCTCGAGGGAACCTTCCGAGGTGGGATTGTGCACGCCCTCGTCCGGCCAGTGAACTACAGCCTCACCTTTCATTTTCACACAAATGCTCTGGACTTTCATCTGCCTCTTCAATTGAAAGACAACGGCGCCTTTAATGGTCTCCCCCTCAGAGAAAGTCGTCTTGTCGCAGACGATGTTGAGATATTTCAATTGAAACATCTTGTTTGTCTCGTCTTCATTAATATTGCCACTGTCAGAGTTGAATAGAAATCTTTAATCATGCCATATTTTTTTCAGAACGATATGAATTCTACTTACCAAACAATTTATCAAGAATATATTGTCGAACAATTCTGGTCGACATCCAAAATGTCAAAACAACAAGCGGAATGAGAAACCCATCATTAAAAAGGAAAATCTGCTTTTATGCCTTTTGTGTAAAGCAATGTTTGTCAATAAAGTGAGCCCATGTATGTCTTTATTACAAGAATAATTGAGCACACGCAGATCAATCAAAACAACGGGTCGTCTCGGTCAACATCCTTGATCTGTGGCACTATTTTTTTGGTGAATAACTCACTACTCTTTTGAAGACACTCCACCTATGCATCAAACTTAAAATTATACTATAAAACTGTCCTCATTTATTACTACTATTACTAGTTCAACTCTACCTATATATTTCTTAAGATCTTTGTTTGAATATCTATTTTTCTAAAAGTTCTATTATATGATATTTTTAAATAAAATGTATAATAAAATAAATATTACACAATTTATTTTATTTCCGGACTTTCTTTATCATGCATTTTTGTACATATAGTTTCCTAAAGATGTTTGTTTGAATATCTTTTTTTTCTCTTTTTTGCCTTTTATTGTTACTTTTTAAGTGTTTTTGTTTTATACTTTTCGTGGTGCTTTTATATATTTTTTAAATAATATGTATATAATAATAAGTAAGTAATTTGTATAACACAGGACATTAAATTAATAAAATAAAATGATGATATAATATACACTTGTTTTGCATTTGATGTAATTTATTTTAAATGGTAAAATACAGGAAATATGACTTCCCTTGGAATCTTAAAATAAAATCAATTATAATAAAATGATATGCAATCAAATTAAAACCTAAGCATATTTTCTAATTTCCTTTTATTTATTTGTCTTAAATATTTAAAAGTCTTTATCTGTCCCTTTCTTCTTTTGGCTTGACGTCCCCCTTATAACAGTCACAGTATATAATTTGGCCCCCGAGGAAATAATTGGCCACCCCTGATCTAGGCCTTCATATAATTGTGTAACACCGAGTGATGGAAAAGTCTCTTGTTTGCTGTACATCCACTAAACGTATTGTCTTTTTTGTTATATTCTGTTAACAATTTTACCCTCATTTTCCAAAGGACTTTTCTATTACTTCGCTAGTTACATTTTTAAAGCCAGAGAAGATTGTAAATGGATCATAAATTTAGCTTAAACTAACATCTACAACATGCTTTACAAAGGCAAAACAATTACACAATGAATTACTATTGGTTGTGAATACTGTTATAGGTTTAACACCCATGTTGTAACAAGATGACAAAAACAAGAACGTTGGTAAACTTCACATCCCATGCTCAAAATTGTATGTATTTGTTACATATATTATGAAGCTTTTAAATAGTATCAAAAGGATCAACTCACACAAGCCTGTTACACAATTTAATTTTCATTTTATTTGTTCAGAAAGCTACGGGACAATGGAGTGATCCACTTTGTCGGATACTGACATCAAATGTTAAATGAATTAAGAAAACACAAGAAAAGCAAAGACCCAATATTATGATAAAGAGAAATATATACAGTTATATACAGAATATAACATGACAACTGAACACTTTTACAGCATTTTAGAGAACCAAAGGTGTATAAAGCACAAAAATATCATGAATATAATCGGCAACAATCTCATAGAATTCTATTAAGAACTAAGACTGACCGACATCTTTCACAGAGGCAAAAGAAATACAATTGAAATGTTTTTGGCGTCCTGTATTCATTTTATTTCTATTTACACTTACACATAAAAAAATATTCTCAACATCATGAGTTATCAAAAAGTCTAAGAAAGTTATTTTCATGTCTGAATTAAATCAAGGAAAATCTTCTATGCTACTGAACAGAACACTTGTCTGTGTTAATGCAATGTACAGGAAGTATATTCCTGTTTTGTTTTTTTAATTAATATTACATATAACATGTTTTGTGTAATGCAGGAGTCAAAACAACATGACAACATAATGAGAATAAAGACGACTGAATCTTAAAAAATTGTGCCATGCATGTCACTAAAGGAGGAGAAAAATAATTACAGACCATTACTCTTTATGACAACTTCTACAGCCCTTGACTGTGCGAGACAAAGAGAACCGGAGACCAAACCAAAGGACAAGACCATGGGTGGTTTTTGCAAGGTGGGCCACATACAGTACTGCTGTTGTCAAACAAGAGAATGCACAAAAAAAAAGTGGGAATGGGAGTTTTGTGCTGGTAACAATATGGATTCAAATATCTTGAACTGCATAAAGCACCTGGTGTGTGAACCTCTCGAAGATCAGATGGTATTTGATTTTGAGCTAGCTTGTTCGGGGATCGAGTGCGATGTCATTGTTCGAAAAACTTAGCGTGCACTACATCCAGTGGCAACTCCACGATTGGGTCAAACGAGAAGCTGATGTCCAAATATACCTGCAAATAAAAATCGTTTTCAACTTGAGACACTTTTGAAAACCATATTGACTTCACCTTAAAACAGTCAGACCACACAACTGTGGTAGCTTTTGAAACATAAGTAGAAAGAAAGAACATTAGACCACATTCTCAGCTGAGGCTTCCTGTACAAGACTTTTCTCACACGCGTTGGCGTCCTTTGCAAATCATTAACTTGTTTTCAAAATCTACGAGTTTTGTCAGTCAGCATTTCATTAATGTTGGAATACTTCGTACATATTTTTAATCGTTAAGATGTAATCCTTGATCACTCACCTGAAGTACGTACTCAACTGAGATGAGCGAGCAGTTGTCGATAGAATAAATCGGAACGTCCGGAATTTGGAGTTGAAGAACGACATCTCTTTCAGTGGCTGATGGGATTGGAGCTCCAGACCCTTTACAGAGAATCTGGACGTTTGTTATTGAGGGGTATTGAGTTCCGTACCTCGCTTTTAGTAGTAAGTTGTACTTGGGGGTAACTTTCTTGGGAGACATGTTGCTTATACTGGCTTTGATTGAAATGGTTTCCCCTGTTCATAAATAAGAAAAGAAGAAAAGTATTAAAACATAAATTGACCGCATATTCAAGGAGGGGTTTTGCAAAACCGGCATCGTTTTACCTGGATAGCATGTATTTGCGGTGATTACCCTCATGCTAACTTGACCTCTGGAGAAGATCCCAATTTTTTTATCCACCGACCTCATCTGAATGAACTTTAAAGGATAAGAGTGTTTAAATCGGTGCAGTAAGCAGTTTTTTGAAAGTATAATTCAAATGTTTATACAAGTTTCCTGTGTCTATAGCACTCAGTTCCATGTGGCACAATATCTCACTGACGTAGATACACTGTAGGTCTCGATCCAAAGTCTTTTCACATCTTGGATTTTTGAGCACAACATACTTTGACCTGACGCACAGTTCATTGTGTGATTGCAACCTAGGTTGTGTAATAAATGACTCCTGCCTCATGAGACTGGAAGCGTCCCTTCGTATTAATTTATTTCCATCAAGTACCGAGAGGGAAAAATAGGGTCACGGCCGAACAAGACCCCAAACATGAAACACCGAAGGCTTATCAGTTGGAGTAACACTTACTTCTGTTCTTCCATGGAAGGCGTGGGACGAAGCAAAACGTATTTCTTGCATCACAGACGATGCAAATCGCCAACTCCTGGATAGTTTGGCAGACAGTACGTAAACAATCTTTCCATGCGCTCCATAGAACGTGGATGGGAAGTGCCTGAGGGATAAAAAATAAAAAAGTCTAAGAAAAAAAATGATATGAGGGAACATATAATTTTTACAGGAGACAGCTTTACCCATCCGGGACTGGGAGATTGAAATTGAAGCAATGTGACCCTTTGGGAAGCACAGTGGCTGAAACAAAAACAAAGCAGTTTGTTGACTTTTTAACAAAACAAGACTTAGTTTAGTTTATTTATTTAAAAGGACAATGTGCAGTTACATTAAAAAGATGGCTGGACCAGATTTAGCACAATGCTAATTTCATGTCTTAATAAATAAAATGGAAGTAAGAGGTAAAAATCCTAGCATCATTAAACATGATTACAATGTTGAAACAAAACACAGATAAAAAAAAAGAAGAAGATTGTCATTGTATAAAAATGTAAGCTTACTTAAACGTATCATAATACCAATAAAACAATGAAATCATGCACAGTTTTTTTTAGATGATCAAATTTACCTAAATGTCACCCCAAACACTTCACATTCATCGAAGGTTCCTGTTTGCTTACCTTTACTTTGCTTTTCAATGATGTACAGTTTGACTTTAAAAAATGTCTTATTCCCTTTGTACATCTGTTCTCCATCGGACCAGTAGACTTTAGCTCCACCTTGAAAGGCCACGGAAATACTCTTCACTTTTGTTTTTTTTGTCAATTTGAAGACAACTTTGCCTTCAATGACCTCTCCTTCAGAAAAAGCTCTGTCTTCAATAATAACTCTGAATTTCCGTGGAGACATTTTCCTCTCTTCTAAATTGATTTGTACTCTTGTCTCCGTGTGTCTATGTCTCATATAACACTAGTTTCCAGGACAACCCCCCTTGTTCTGTGTGTCAGGGGACGTACACGACCAAATGTCACGAAATCTACCTACCAGTAGGTGACAGGATATCCTGGTGGTCAACCACTATCTTTTCTTTCTTTTCTCTATTATCAAAATTTGTTTCTATAGAAAAAAAATTAAAAAGCACTATAGCGAACTCATGTCATGATCGATTATGTAAAGAATAATAAACATTGGTTACTAAGAAAAACTACATGGATTGAACAACCCGATGTGCCAAATCAAAGGAATTTCCAATTGTCTACCTTTTGTATTTGTTTGCTTTTTTATGCCCCTTTGGTTGAGTTCCTTAGTTTCTTGTTTGGTAGCGACTGTTTTGACCTCGCTTACAAACCTAGAAACCTCCCTGTTTGTCTTTTTTTGGTTTCCAGTTATTTTATTCCCTGGTTATGGAATTTTGAGACATTGGACTCTTGTTGTATTTATTGGACTCCCTAGTTTGTATTTAATTGTGTACTATAGCTGCTCACGTTGTCGACTGCTGGTTACTCACACCTGCACTAGGTTTCTACCTTATTCAGTTTCTTACAGTGTTTCCTTTTTTGGTTGGGCACATTATGTGTCTGCTTTGGTCCATACTAGGGATTAGTCTAGAAGGTTTCATAGTACATTTACACATTGTCAAAGGTAACTATATATAACACTCTATGATTCATAATCTTTGGTTCTGACACCACTTATTCTATCATACAAGTATAACATAAAATGGTGTTTCTAACTGGTTAACATGTTAATTGAGAATTTTAGACCACATTTTTGTGAAGTGATAGTACAGTCTTGGATCAGAGAACTCTCGTCCTCATTGTGGTGATACAGGCACATGGTGGCACTGGATTTTCCATTAAAGAGAATGTAATTGAACTCAAGGTTGATATTCATTCAGTCTTTATTGTTAGGCTTAGAAATCCAGTTCTCATATGTGTTTCTTTACATTATATCTCACAACAAATGCATAGAATAAACAAAGCGTGCAATAGAAGGATGAGAAAACAAATGTTGTAGATAACCAGGATGCACCCTGCAAGTGTCTGGTCAATTTTATTGGCTCAAATACATTTTATTGGAGTGTTTTAGACACAGAAATAGGCTTAAATAGCTTAATAATTAATTTTAATAAACTTAATTAGTGTTTTTTTTTTCACTTCCAAATTCTCCGGAGATACAAACTAACAAAATAAAATTCCTTTTAAAATGCAATGATCTGAATTGACTACATCATCTGATATCAGGTACGTGTGGAACTCCATCTTGAGATATTGGCATCATATGGTAAAATACCTTTCACCAACTTTCCTGGCTTCAGACATGCTAAAGTGAAGTACACATGTTACTTTAAAAAAATGTGTTAAAGTTTTTATAAATATCAACTTTAATTCCTGGGCTATAAACACAGCTAGTTTGATTCATGTAGCTAGCTTTGCTTTTAAGTACTAATGAGGGATACAAGGCTTCTGAGATCTACTATGAGATGGTAATCCACTGATAAGGCACCCATGATGTAGACTATTTAAGGGTTGGCGAGGTTTCAGTAAACAGTGTTTTAGAACTCAGTAGGTGGCGCTCTCAGTTTAACAATTATGCAACCATGAATCCATGGCTTCCTGAGTTAAAGGCAGTACGGGTGGGCAAAACCACGTCATTATCCATTGCCAGCCACACTGGTGCACCACAAGGCTGCGTCCTCGGCCCTTTCCTACACCAATGACTGCACTAGCCCGTCACCAAATAACTTATATCATAATTACTTTGATACATCCAAACTTTCACTGCTAACATACAATTTGACAAGCACACCATCAACAAGCGTCCCCCCCCCCTATCTCCTTCTGCTGCGTATCAAAGCATCATTGAATCAACTCCTCTGTACGGGGCCATAAGATAAACTGCAAATATAGTAGAACAGGAAATAACACACACCTGTTGTACACACATATCACGCCCTCCCCCCCAAGACACAGAACTCTGAGATGCAGACTTTAAGAAAAAGTACCATGCGGCGTAGCAACCCTGAACAAAAGGCCAAACTGATCCGGTGCTCTTGAAAAGAACTTCCCTCTGTCTAGGGACAATAAAGTCGAAGTATATTAGTGGTTCAGAGACTAATGAGCAGAGAGTGCCATCTAGGGGCCCTTGAAAATGAGGACATTACACTTTGAAAGTAGTATTTTGGCTGATGAAGCTTCAGATAGTAGTGTCCCATTTTTAAAGCTCAGAAGGTGCTGCCCTGAGTTTGCACCATTGTCCGTTGCATTATAGTCAGTCTCAGTCACATAAAATGTACGGCATCACAAAAAGTTCAGTCAACTAATTCCAAAATTGTTAGTATTAATAATGCCAAATCTATCAGTAAATAAAAATAATAGTGTGTAAGTCAATAGACATCCAAGTTTGCTTCGGATTACCACAAATATACAATGTATACAATATGTTATTTAAACAAAACTAGTGGTAGGTTCATAGCTTCTTAAACAGTGTAAACAATTCTACACAAGCCATAAGTGAGACTGGCTTTAAAAAACGTATTTTTTTGGTAAGAACAAAACGAATATACACACATACATATATATAAACATTAGTTGTAGTTACGACAATCTATTTTTGAGATTCAGGCACGGAAGAAGGGAAAAGGATGGAGTAGGATGGAGGTGGTTCGTCCGACTGAGACAGGAAGTTGGTGTTCATCATCGGAGCAGAGGGCGGGGTGTAGGCAGGTGGGGCTGATGGGTAAGGAGCTGGGGCTGATGGGTAAGGAGCTGGGGCTGATGGGTAAGGAGCTGGGGCTGATGGGTAAGAAGCTGGGGCTGGAGGAGGAAATGCGGAAGCAGTTGGTGGAGGGTGAACGACAGTCGAAGACGGAGATGAAAATGGAGACGCGTAAGGAAAAGCCGGTGGCGCTGGATTGCTGTAAGCTCCGGCCGGTTGACGGTAAGTCCGCGGTGGCGCCGAATACTGGGCAGCACCATACACGGCTGAAGGTCCTTGGTAAAAAGCCGCAGGAACCGCTGGCGGAGGGAAGTCACTGTTGCTCTGGTGCCCAGTTGCTGCGGAAACCAGGCCGGGATGGACGATGACGATGGGGAACAAGATCTCCGGATCGAAGGCTAAAGAGATGTCCAGATATACCTGTCGGGTGAGTGAGAGATAATGAGACACCTGCACCAGAACCAATGTTTACATAAAGCTTTATCATTTTGGTGAGAAAAAAAGGCAAGATAAAGAAGAGGACAAAACGATTTTGATTTGATCGTGAAATTATTAATTGATATAAAGACCAGGAACAACGTTAAAAAGGTTTTATTTAAATTTAAGATTTAGTTAATCTGTCAATTAATACAAGGGAACCATTATAAACTGTTTATGTGTTAATAGAATGTATTTTAATGATGGAATAATAAAAAAAAAGGATAAAAAATATTGAAAATAAAGCCCATGCATGAGGAAATAACGTCAGGTTATCCCCATCGGTGAGGACACCATGGCGGCCCAACATAGTCTAATTTTCCTCGCCATACTCTGGTTAACCATGAGTTTATAATGGAATATTTTGGTGAACGAGCCTTTGCCGTTCGGGGAAAACTCGACACAATTTATGATTGATGACAAATTAAACGAGAAAACTAAATGAGTAAAATATAGTATAAATTTATTATACTAAAATAGCTTGCCTTGATTAAAATGAGACAAGTCATTATTTAGTTTTGTTTAGAAACAACACAAATATGCTTAAGGATTAGGATTGACACATACAAAAGGGCGGTGTAGTAGTGCAGGAAAAGCTATGGTGCATTCAATAGCATGGGACAAAATGAAATCACAGACAACAAATCTTTATTCAATTAAAATCAATTAAATAAAGTAATTGACAACAATAAACAGTGTTTTTTGCAGGAATGGAAGCCAAGCATTCTGAGGTCTTACGTTAACACCAATGAAAAACTAATAACTTAATGTTTTTTTGTTATAAAGTTCATCCTGAGTAACTAAAATTAATTAAAAACTTTATCTAGGAAAACTCAATATGTTATAATTGCTTTAAAAGTGGCTTCAACAACTATCTATACAGTCAGTAAACATGTTTGTTTGTCATCTTTAGTGTAACGTCCTCATAAACAAAAGACATATGTATAAAATGAACCATCTTACCTTGACCTGATATTCCAGTAAGATAATTTCACAGTTCTGGATGGAGTACGGCTCGTCGTGTGGAATCTTTAACACAGACTTGATCTCTTTCTGCGTTTTAGGTCTCAAACAGGCCTCGGTCACTTTGTCCAGAACGTGGTTTTCATGTTTGACACCATTGGTGGCACGGTAGACGACGTTTTTCAATAGAGTCACTTTGGGCCTCATTTCACTGGAGGAGGAGTTGTTGATCTTGGCAACAATCACCAGAGATTGTCCTGGGATAGACCAAAGAAATGTTAGTTTCACTTGACATTTGACAAGTAGAAAGTCACAAAGGTATTCAAATAAAACCAAAAATAAAGCTTTATGTCTCAACCATTGTGTTGCCTCTTGGTCAAGGTGACCCGAACGCCCGAAAACAATGTCGTTCACCTTGACCCAGAGACAACACAAAGGTTTGGCGACTTATATAAAACGAACATAAGAAGCACCGTACAAGAATACATGATAATAATGTTCCCTTTAACGCTCACATGACACACATAAATGGTCAAAGGACAAAGATAAAGTCTTTGTTTTGTAAAAATCAATTATAAATATACATAAAAACACATACATGGGTATAAAGTCAAATCCCTTTCAATCTCAAGGATAAAATAATGTTTGTAATCTGAAAAACATGTTTGATTACATTTTATAATTTGGTTGACTACAGTCAAAACTGTTTGAAACTGAGACAAATAATTACATTCCTGTCAGGACATCCACACCTTTTTTTCCTAATGTGATCTTTGAACACATCCATAAATCTCGATGATCGTCTTCCTCTCCTTCTTTAATCATGTGTTGCAATAGCTTAAACATTGTTTTCAGGTAAATAAAGAAGAGTTTTTACCTGCACCTACTGCCTTCAATAATACATTTGCATCTCTTTTTTAAGTCCCCCTGTTCAACAGGTAACTTGAAAAGTGATTTTAATTAAATGTGTATGAGCTTGACCTACTTTTTTTTAGTGTTCCAATGACTTATGGAATGCTCCTGCCACCCGCGTGGCAATATTCACATGAATGAATCTCAATGAAAGAACATACCTGGAGCGAAAGCTCTCCTCTCAATAGTGGCCTCCATGTGAACACTCCCTTTTGAGAAAAATCCCATTTCTTTGTCAGTTAAACCAATTTGAGGCGACTGAAAACAGACCAAACAATGTAGACAAAAGTTGTGATTTAAATGTTTACATAAAGAATCTTATTCAGAAACTGACTTCAGAAGCTATTCAACTCAAAATTCCATTCAAACTGACCATTAAAGACTGAATATCTGGGAAGGACTTGGTGACAAATTTGATGTCCTGGTCAACCGTGCGGTCCATCTTCCAGCTCCTGGAGAGTTTGGTTTGTAGTGCATAGCAGATCCTCCCATGTCTCCCTATGAACGTTGAAGGCAAGCTTCTACAAAGACATAACATGTTTTAGCCAAGCTTCAGTAATTCCTCGACTGATGGAGTACTTACGTTTCCGGTATTTTCAACGTAAAATTAAAGACATGATTTCCTTTAGGCAGGATGGTTTCTGCAAGTAGACGTGTTGGTGTTAGCTGAAGTGGCTGTCATTGTCATTGTTGTGTGTTGGGAGAAAGGAAAAAGTTCAGCAGAATTTTAGCAAAAAAAAATTAAATCATAGTGTTCAATCCCAATGGTGGAAGAATCGAACCATGATAAGTGTCTTCAGAATATTAACATACTTAGATGTTTTTCTTTTTAAGCGATTTAATCAACGTTTGATATTGAAATAATACATTTGTAAATTATACCATTTTTTTTATTTTGAATTAAAATACATTTAAAAAAAATCAAAATAGATTTTCTTGCTTAGATTATTGGAATAACCTTATGTAAAAAAAGCAAAAAAATTATTTAAAATTGAATTTGAAAATATTACAATTAAATTACTAAAAACAAAACAAATTAAACATCTCAATATAGTATATAATCAGATCAATGATTCAATAAAAACAAATCCAACCTTACAATTAAGAAATTATTAAATTAAATAATAATAATAATAATAACAATAATAATAATAATAATAATAATAATGTATAATAATGTATAATAACAATAAATGCTCAAAATAAACAACATTCCAATAAAACATGTCAAAGTTTCAACATATAAAATGTTAAATTCATAAATGTAATATTCTGGCACTGATATACTTCCATACCAAACTTTTAGATTTCATAAAATAGATTCAAATGCATTTTTTCCGTAGTTTAATTGTAAACGGAGCTTCACTTGACACAGGTCATCATGTAATACTATAATAAAAAGTTATGTCACATGTCATAACTTTTATTAACTTTGTTTTGTGCCAGAAACTGTAGTCCACTATAGATCGACAAGTAAGTTTCCACTACATAGTACTTCTCTGGTTATTATAGCAGTACACGTAGTTTCAGGAATCCTTCAATTTTAACTTTTGAAACAGTCGTAAAGATATTTTTAGGGGCGACAAGAATATCGTTAAAACTTGTGCGTAAACATCAACATTTTCTCGCACCTTTCGCGTGTTCCGGCGTGAAAAACTGCTTGAGTTTAAAGTATCTGCGGTGCGCGGAGTAAGTCTTGGTGCGATCGCCGACCTTTTTACTCCATCTGACGTTTGCGTCTCCTTTGGCTTTGACAAAGAAACTGTCCACGGTGGTGTCTTTGAGTAAGGCCAGGGTGACGCTTCCAGACAGAGAGTCGCCCTCGGAGAACGTGCCCTCCTCGTTCTGCGCGTGGCAGCTCATCGTCAAACTTTGGATGGACGGCATCGCGTCACAAAACTACTACTACTACTACAAACTAAACAAAAAAACGAAACATTAACGGGATCCTATTTGTTGTGCAACTGAAGGGTGGTAACTCTCCATGCCCGGGTTGGAGGGGGTGGAGGAGGGCGACAGGCCACGCCCCGAGGAGACTCTCACACGGAACTCTGCCACCATCTAGTGTTCATGATGCGCACTTCAGTTTCTTTTTTCAATTTTAATTTAATAAGTATTTTTCATACAGTTAATGCCACTCAATTTACTCACCCTCGGTTCGCAACATACATGTCTAAATAAAGCGAGGGAAATAACGTCATATAAAAAAAACAAAAAAAGGAACAAAAACAATTATCAAATCTATTATTATTATTGTTTTAAACAATTTTTAATTTCTCCAAACATATTTATAACATACTACCATTACCCACCTCTCGTTTTTATTTCACTTTTCGGTTAAACCGTGTTCATAAAAGCAGCTCATGTCGGTAAATCGCGCCCCCTAGTGTGCAGCTGGTGCATGGTCTTCTGTGGTGTATTTGTATGCAATAATTCCATTCAATTTTCACACCCTCGATTCGTAACATAAATGTCTAAATAAAGCGAGGGAAATAACGTCATATAAAAAAAAAAAAAGGAACAAAAACAATTATCAAATCTATTATTATTATTGTTTTAAACTATTTTTAATTTCTCCAAACATATTTATAACATACTACCATTACCCACCTCTCGTTTTTATTTCACTTTTCTGTTAAACCGTGTTCATAAAAGCAGCTCATGTCGGTAAATCGCGCCCCCTAGTGTGCAGCTGGTGCATGGTCTTCTGTGGTGTATTTTTATGCAATAATTCCATTCAATTTTCACACCCTCGATTCGCAACATAAATATCGAAATAAAGCGAGGGAAATAACGTCATATTAAAAAAAATAAAAAAAAGGAACAAAAACGATTATCAAAACTCTTATTATTATTTTTTAAACTATTTTAAATTTCCCCAAACATATTTATATCCTGTTGTGTTATCAGTTTTATCTTGATCTTTAAAATATATACTTTATTGAATATTGTTTTGATTGTTTAAGCGCTTTGTGACCCTGGTCTGGAAAAGCGCTATACTAATAAAAAATACTTACTTACTTACCATTACCCATCTCTCATTTTTATTTCACTTTTCTGTTCAACCGTGTTTATAAAAGCAGCCCCATGTCGGTAAATCGCGCCCCCTAGTGTACAGCTGCTGCACGGTCGTCTGTGGCGTCCTGAGCCTCGTGTATTCACTGCAACAGCTCCAGTAAGTAACAAATATATAGTGTTTGTTGAATTCTTTTGCGATAACGCGTGGCAAATTTGACGTAAATTCGATTGTTACTGTGTGTTGGAACCAGTACTAGACAACACACATTGTGTATTTAACGAGACATCACTGTGTTATTTGCTGAGCTGATAAAGGTGATTTAGTGACTTGCTAAAGCTAAAAACAAAGGTAAAAAAAACATGGAGTCACCGTGGACGGAAACCAGGAATGATTTACAATCTATATTTAGAAATAATTGTGAAAATATTGCTGGAACTTATTACACGAGAGAAAAGTTGATAAAGTTGGAGTCAGGTAAATGTAACGTCTTGCTATCTCTGTCTCCAATTTCAAGACGGGATGTTTTCGTTTCATATATTTGTAAAAAAAAAAAATGTTGTTGTGGGTGCACCTTGAATATATGTATATATATGTGTTAGTGAAAACATCTCAATAATAGTTACAATATCTATTCACATAATGTGTGTAAACATTAATGTACAGATCTAAACTAACTTTATATGATCTCTGATCTACTTATATCGGTATATGCTTGCAAGGCCTCAATTCTCAGTCCATTTTTTTTTTAAATTTAATGTGCATTATAGTAATGATGTGTTTAAAAGTAAAATATTGAAAAGTCTGTTCAATTTGAGATGTAGACCAGCTCCTGATATGGTGTTTGACATCTGGACTACAACATATTTTACACATATACAACCATACATTTTGTGTTCTAATATAAATTACAAAACAAATCAGGAAAATCTTTCTGTTTCAGAAATTTGTGATGCTTATATCATTGTCTGTAGTGCAACACTGACCAGAAACTGTTTCCTTCAACTGAGAAAAATCTCTCAATTTAGGAAAATGATGTCACAACACGATCTGGAGTTTATAATCCATGCGTTTGCGTCTTCTCGTTTAGACTATTGTAACAGTTTATTTTCATGTCTAAACAAGAAGGAGCTGTCTCGCCTGAAGTTAATACAAAACTCTGGTGCGAGAATTCTGACTTGCTCCAGTAGAAGAACTCACATTCTCCGATCCTTAAATATCCAATGGGCTGCCAGTTTATTTCATGATCAATTTTAAAATTCTGATTCTTACTTTCAGATCCTTTCATGGTCAGGCTCCTCCTTACATCAGTGATCTGATCCAGCCTTACGACCCAGCTCGGGCTCTGAGGTCTGTGGATCAGAATCTACTGATGGTTCTGATGACGGTTCAGGACCAGAGGAGATTAATCCTTCCAGGCTGTTGCTCCTCGTGTATTGTTTTTGATTATTAAAGCGCATTTTCACCCTGGTCTAGGCGCTTTTGAAAAAACTTTTATTTACTTACTTACTAACTTACATTCATTCTGTCTTTTAGTCTATTAATTATTAACCACTACATTTTATTTAGTTTTACTTTCTTCTCTAAAGTAATTTTTAAATTTCACATTACTATTTTCCTTTATAATCAACGGTGTCGTAGACAATACATGCTCAAATTATTAACCAAAATGTATTTTTCTATAGGGGCATGTAGTAAATCAAGAGGAATGACCTGATGAAAGTTTGTTTTATCCCATACAGACAGTGACGAGTGACGATGCAGAAACACGCCGGTCAAGTTGACAACCATGATGGCTCCCAGAAATGCTCGTAAGTTGCTATTTTTAATTACTACTATTACTTGTCGAACAATATCCCTGTTTTAACTAAGATACATCTGTATTTAAATAAATCAACAACCTTTATTTCTAGTGTTGTAAACACAACATAGGTGTCAGTCGAGAATAAAAGGGAGTGTTCGAGATCGACCACTGGGGGGCGCTAATTCACTGCCTGTCGCCCACCTTGGTTTATCCTAAAATAAAAACTTTGTCACTGCTAGACGATCTTGATAAGTGTAAATAATAAAAAAAAACTATTTAATAACTGATAATGTATTTTCTTTTTAACGCCTTCATCCACTCTTAGAAGTTTCTGATCACTTGAATAATTACTGGATACACATTACAACTGGTCATAATGTTATTTCTTTTTTATCTGCTCACTGAATTCATTAGTGGGAATTAATTCATGACCTTCAGAGTTTTCATGTAAAGATATTTAAGAAAGGAACCAGAACCAAAAACCTTTTATTTTTTTCTCCACTTACATGAAAAAAAAGTGACTAAAGCACCAGCTGCTCCTTTAAATTAATCCCGATTCAGCACTTGTTTGAAGTTTGTTTTCATTCGCCAAAACAAACAACTACTTTGGGAGCCGCCATGGATTGGAAAACGTTGTCTTGAGCCGCACTCTGGGTACAAATAAGTGCCTGTAATAGACGACTTGTTCTTTTGCGATTGATCCATCTCTGGCAAAGACTTAAATCACACCCCTGAGTGGAAGCTCATTAATCTATGTTGTGTATGTGCTGCTGCTCGGATAGGTTGTATCCTTGCGACGGGGGGTGGGAAAAAAAAAAAGGTGCCGTGGTCAAGTCCAGTCTTTATTAAGATTAATGAACAGCTTGACATTTTTAGTCCTCTGTCTGAATCGATAATTTTAATACTCATGTGGGCCAATGGGGATCCCGGCTCGTGGAACACACATCGTGGCCACAGAGTGAATGTTAAATGTCCAAGTGGTAATCAATGCAAAGAAATTAGCTATTGATCTCTTATAGTTTTGTAATGGGTTATCTATCGGTTTGCTCTTTCGGAAAATTCCAATATCAGTCGGATGGAATTGTGTTGGTTGTATTGCCGCGAGGGGTGTGTGTGTGTGTGTTTGTGTGTGTTTGTGTACGAGCGGACGGACGACTGCTGCTGTGTGTGTTTGTGTGTAATGTGTGCAGGGTCACATTCTAATTAGCAAATAGGGCAGATTTTTAAATAAAGATGTGGAGCAGAGTATTGGTGACTTGCATCAGAACTGTGCTTCAAATTAAGGCTTAAAACTGCAACTAATAATTACATTTCTGCTTTTCTAAATCTCTTTTTTTCAATTGCGAAGACATGTTTACATTTGAAAGATTTTTATCAAATCATTCTTTGAGTTGTTGCTGTGAAAACGATGGTAACGCAAACCCTGAAGTGGATATTGATTGTTCTGGTGAATCTTATGTTGTGTTTTATATTTATTATTATTTATTTTCTAATCATTTTGAAAAAAGAAAATTAAAACTTTAAACCCGTGCTGGTTCAGAGTCGCAGGGACAGAGGGCATTTTTGTTCAATTTTAGAAAATTAATAAAAATATTATTTGGATCAATTAATTACAAATCATCATTAATTCATTTTTTTTTTAAATATCTCTTGAGAAAAATAAGAATATAAAGTTAAGCATAAATAATTTACTTTCAAATTTCTCTAACTTTTAGAATTGTAGATTTAATATGTTTCTTCAGAAAATATTATTTAGTTTAGTTTTGTTCTCAAATAAATAGAGATGAGTTTGTTTTTTTCTATAGTTTCGGTTTAAAGTATTTAAAAAAATATGGGTAAAAGTTTAAGATTTAAAATTAAAAAGTGTCATAACATTTGAACAATTTTTATTTTTTCACTCATGGAGCGTTTCTGTGTATCCCCCAGAATGCATTGGTTCTGGAATATCATTGCGTCTTCTTTTAAAAACACACTATTACTTTTATGTGATGTCGCCTTTTAACCCTTAACTGGGTTCATCAATGGACTTTTACTCTCCTCTATTTTCAGTGTTTTCATCATTTTATTTATTAAAATGTTCATTGAATGGAACGTGTGTTGTTTTATCTTGTTTTATTACTGTGCTGTTTTAATGTATTGTCATTTTTAACTGTAGTTGTTTGCTTTTATGTCAAGCACTTGTAACCACTGTTTAAAAAAAGTGCTATAAAAATAAAATTATTATTATTATTTTTATTGTTAAATGTTCAGCTACTTGAAAGTTATGTGATGCATGAGTTATTTAATACAAACATTTAAAAACAAACAATTAAACTTTACTATTTTTAATGACAAATTACATTATCTAAGTGAGGAAACATGTCGCCTTATTTATTCTTATCATTTGAAAATGACTTATTTAACATGTCGAATGATGACCCAAACAATGTTTCATTTAAATAAACTTATTTTGTTTTGATAATGTATTATAATGATTGATCTAAATTACTGTGTTAGATGGGAATATGATCTTGCGCCATATTGACGTCAGGATCCAAAATCATAGCAAAATCCCAATAGTCTTCATTTGGATTAAAATATTTAGTTTTCCGTATCATGATTTTAAGCATTTACTTCCTAGTAACACCTGACCAGACTACATCTATCAATAATAAACAATTGTTAGCGCTACGCTAAGCAGAAACAAAAGGATCGTCAGCTTTTTTCTACAGGTCCCACGTAGAGTTACAGTGTCTCGCTCTGTCCGCATGAGCTAATACTACTACTTATTAGCCAATTTGATAAAATCCCTGACGCCGAGAAGAAAGGAGTCTCCTGTCCAACGTTAGCTGGCAGCCGCCATAAATCAGTGGCTGAGATAAGTCTTTCAGATCAACTGGCACATGGATCCTTCCACCATCACTGGAGAAAAAAAAAAAGAAATGGTGACATCCTTGATTGATTAAAATGGTGCCGACTAGCTTAGGCTAAATCATGTTAAGTGATGTGACATTGCAGTTTGGCGTATCATATTTCTGTCAAGACAATGACAGTAGAAGGCATTGTCAAGGCATGATATCTGACAACAGCAGTCTTGTAGAGGGGACAGGGGGGAGATTTATGACGAGGTTTTAGTGGTCTGAGGGAGATGAGAGGGAGTAAAAAGTACTCCTTTTTTGTACATTGTCACTTCCCTAGCGACTGTAAATTTTGCCTCACTTGGTTTCGGACGTTTACACGTCTCGACAAATTGCCCGCCGTTAAAGTATTTACTGTTCTTATCCGCCCTTTTATTCTCGGTCAGCTTGCAAACACGTTAAAGCGCAGAGAAACATTTACCCGCCGCACATTTATTGGACGTGCATTTTACGCGACGTACCTGAGCTCGAAGCACAAGACGAGCTGTAACCACGTCATGTCGAGAGCACGCTCGTGCTGTTAACGTTTTAATAGAGGATGTCTTGAGTAGGTCATAATGGTTTCATGTCGGGTGCTAGGGAAGTCTGGAAGTTCTCGTCCGTGGATTGGTTGATGAAAGTACTGGTGTTGGCTTGACATTTATCAAGCAGTCTGACAGACAGGAAGTACAGTTACTCTGCTTGGATTTGACTCTTGATGCATATACATGTTCATTTCTATGGATGGAAAAACACAAACAATTCTTGCTTATTTAGATTAGATATTACTTTATTAATCCCTTGGAAGATTGTCTCAGGGAAATGAGGAATTTTCAACAAGGTTTGTTTTGTAACAAAACTCTCCCAACATTTAAATATGAAATGTAACTAAAGTTTCTCAACAATTGTACTTCAAAAAGTGAAATAAATATGATTTTGTGTTAACATTTAACAAAAAAATCCCATTGTCATGTACACAAAAGTTTTTTTTGGTTTATAAATTTATTTAAAAAAAGAAAACTGTCTTTTGTCGCACTCAAACTTTACATGTTTTTTATTTACATGAGAATGTAGTAGTTATTTGTTCGAAGAGTTTTTAAGATTTATTAAATTATTGGCAGAGAGGAAACTAGCTGTAGACTATTTGTAAACAAAAATATAGTTAACAATATGAAATGTAAAATAAATAAATCTGAATTTTTTTTATTGCTAGTGTTGTAAACACAACATAGGATTTATTTGGTGGTGGCAGAACAAAATAAAAGGTGACACACAAAATAAGCAGTAAAAAAAACAAACAAGTCAGCCATTGATGAGATATTTCATAAAAATTCTCTTTTTTTGCACTCAAACATTTTATTTGCTTGAATAGTTTTCCAAAATTAATTGAAAATAAATGGAGCGAGGAAACTAGCTGAAGACTGTTTGTCATTAATAATATAGCTAAGAATAGGAAGTGGTAATAAACATAAAAAGTAAAAATTAAAAAATCAGGATTATTTGTATAACCACAGTGAATGGTTTTCCCCATCTAGGGATGTGCTTTGATACAGTTGTAATATTAAATATTAAGCATAAATAATCAATTGTATCATCAAATAAAATAACTACCTAATTTTGAAATTCGTTTTAAATTATTTATAAAATCTCAGTTCTCCATTTTTGTATAGAGGGTATTTGCTAAAGGGGGGGTTTCTTCGACTCTTTTGTTGTCATTTTACGTTTGAAATCTTCGCCACTAGGTGGCACTGCGAGACTAGAAATCAGAGCTAAGCACAGCAGCTTGAAGTTTGTGGTGGTGGTGGTGGGGGGGCTGGAGGGAGCAGCTTATAGAAGGGAGGCCCACACTTACCTCACACTCAGTCTCAACTATAATTTACTAATAGTGCAGGAGCAACCGTCGCCGCTATCTTTTAATAGATTTGTACGGAGGGGAAAGCAGGTGCCTGTTGTTAATGTGTCCAATTGCCCAAGTTGCCTACTGAATTCAGGGCATCCATCACTGTCGCCGGATGTGATACCCTGTCGCTCTACTTCACGTGGCGGGCTGGTCGGGCTGAGCCGGTAACAGATGAGGCTTCTCTCTCCTCCCGACGCCCACAGTCGCACAGGCACGACCGTCACACGTCCTCGCACACACACACACACACGCCGAAAAATCCACGGGTTTGATTCACGTTTAAATTCAAAGACATTCGTCGTTGATGTGACGATGAACGCCAACATTAAAGGTTGTTTACGCTTTTAAAAAATGTATGTTTTGTGCGGTTTAAAAAAAAAAATACCATTAAAAATATTCCTCTTGCGTTTCTTTGAATTCTCCACCTCCCTCCCTGCACCCTTGAGCTTAGCCAAGGGCACCATGTTGCTCGCAGGTTTGCCCTCTGCCCCGAAAAAACACCCCGCGCAGCTGCGTTTCTTTAGACCCGGGCTGAGAGTTTGAAGGTATAGCGAGCTGCCTGCTAATACCTTGTTAGGGCTGTTTCAGTTGCCGGGTCTCGGCGAGGTCAGTGTCAGTACTGCTTTAGTGCAAAGCCCTTGATCTGGATGTCGGATGAAGCTGGGAAAAGCCATGTGCTGGCCGTTAGCGAGCCGCTGTGATTCTCCACCTGAAAGACCCCGGACAGTTGTTAAGGAGTCAGACCTGGTTGGGTTGGAATTACGGCTTTTGATTATTGACGTGTGTCCAGAAGCGTGAGGGATTGTATATCTCTTGACGCGACATGAGGATCCGGTTATATATTCCCATCAAAATTCCCCCGACTGAGGCTTGTTTTCCACACGAGTCCTGAACTCTGGGCCGGCCTCTGTGTCAGGTGTTAAGCAGCGTATGAGGGCTGTGACACGGCTCCCTAACCTCCTCAGACATCTCTCTCAACGTAAAACAGACTCTTTCTGTAATTGTAACCATCGTGTTCCTCGCCGCGCTTTTTTCTTTTTTTTTTTTTTTTTTCTTCCTAACCTATCCCTCTGTGAGCCGTTTATGACTTAAACATTCCTCCAGTCTCATTCCTCAGTTATGATGATCACATGTTTTCTATTTCTCCACCTCAAACAAAAGCCGTGATCTTAATGACATCATTGATTCTGGAAGTGCTTATTATATATTGTTTGGAGAAAACCGGGGTTACCGGGGCGCTGCCCTCGCTCATACACAAGTGAAGGGAAGCAACGTTTGAGATGATTTCAATGAAATGACTTTAGGACACTAACTTGACTTGTTTAAATATAATATATATATTTATGGTTGTAGATCATCCTCTAGGTGAGTCCTGGTCAAGTTTTTTTTTATTATTTAGTTTTGACTTAAGTCATTCTGTAATTGACATTCATGATATCAAGATAAAATGAAAAGTTTGGCTATTCGCACATCATATTAAGAATCCTTTTATTTATTTATTTTATTTTGGCTCAACAGTCCCAGCATGCATTGCGGTCATTGGCGAGACTCCTGGTTAAATCGATTCTTGCTAGTTTACATACAATTGGTCACCGTTCTTTAAATGTTGTTACTTTTCTATATTATTCTACACATGCATTCATAGATTAAAAAAAATAATTTGAAAAGCACATGTAATTAATTAAATACAGTAAATATTGCTGATATCTTTAAATATACTTAAGTTTAACATGTATATTAAAAATGAAGGGACCCATATAGCCTGAGCTTGAGAAAAGGAAATATTGTATGACTTTCCCAACAACTAAGTAAGTAAGCAAGCCTTATGTGTAATAATTGTAAAATTATTTTGTAAAATGTATTTAAAAGCTCCATAATAATATTATATATTATTAATAATATAATTTATTTGAGCTGCCTTTAGTAGCATGTTTAAACTTAAGTATCCCACCATGCATTGCAAAGGCAAAAAGGTTCCACTAATGCACTGTTAGCTAGTTTTTCTATCTATCTATGCAACAAGTATTGCACCTCCTTAAACCTATGATTGGTATTTTAATGTGTTTCTGACTTTTGTACTGTAAGTGAAAGTACCTTCTCTCTAGTTATAGTGTATTAAATGATTTAAGGTTGGAATTGTACTTTCTGCGACAGCACCAAAGATATATCTGTTGACACAATGATGACAATACTATCTTAACATTCAAAAATAATTAAAAACATATATTAAATACATTTTAATCTTTTTTAATATAATTTAACAGCTAAATAACTAAGCAGCAAATCCCTTCCCTAAGCAAATATCTTAACTGACTTCTGGCCACTGCTCTACTTATCAATAATACATGTCTTCAATCTCATGTGTGTTTTGTCTTCTACTCCTATGATCCACATTTAAACCAATCACTGTAGACACCGTTTGGATGAAATTACAAACTTCCTGAAATTCAAACCCCATTTTTTTTTTTTTTTTTAAAGAAAGCATTAACTCCCTCAAAGCACCAACACTGTACTCTTGACCCGCCATGTATGCTCGCTACAGGCGTGGAGGGCACGGTTACATGTATGAAGAATCAAAGGGATCTAAAGAATATAAGCTGTGACACACAGACAGAGACCATCATGATCAGCTGAACCTTCAGAGCTCATGCCAGAGTCTCCCTTCTGGATCGAGTTCAGCTAGCTTGAATGGCTACCTCCGCGCACGTGTAATGCAATCCGACCATCGATGTGCTCTCAGGGTCTTTTATTTATTAGCGTTATCTACAGCAGGGGTCCCCAACGTTTTGTTTTTTTTTGGACCTTGGACCTGTTTAAGCATTATATTCATGGACCGACCTTCATTTAAAACTCATTTTTTCCACTAGTTTACAGGTTTATTTTCTGAGTAAACTTGACTAAACAAAAAAACGGTAAAAACCAATAGAAGATAAATTATAAACATTATTTTTTCTTTTTGTGCAACCCGCTAACAAATGCCTGACGGATCAGCAACGGTCCCTGGACTTTAGATCAGTGATCCACTGATCTACAGATATCTTTTGCTAGAAACAATTATACTTTTCATTTTTTGTAGCTATTTGTCACTCAAATTTAGACTTGGACACATTTTCTTCAGGATTCTTTGCTGCATCTCAGTCTTAGAAAGAAGATCGTTTGCTTGATTTACACATTATCTTTTATACATATTATTAATTATCTATAGAGATTAATTAAGATTGAAAATATATATATATATAGATATAGATATACATGTATATACTGTTTAAACAGTCCATGTTTTCATTGTCTTGTTTTGTTTAGATAAACTCTACTTGCTACTCCAAAAGGCTTAAAAAATATGGTTTCAGCCCTGATGGAAATAAATGCAACTGCCATTCCAATCCACTGCTGCAATGCAACCTACATGTCAATGCAAAGTTTTTAAACAATTTCAAGAGTCATTGTTGTTGCAAATGAAACCGAACGTTACAATAAATATGACAAAAACAAATGTCACATAGGGTTTCTTTAAAACATCAACGGTTTATTAATGAAGCACATCTTATCGTTTGATTTGAGTTGCAAGTATTTCCCAATTTTAACCTAAAACTGTAGGTGTTATTTGGGTGTAGCGCAGTCGTCATCCCCCCCGTGTCCCCCCCTTTTCCACCACCTTCTCTACCGACAAGACAAATGTATTTCTGAACAAAAGATTTTTCGGGGGAGAAAGTCGTGCCAATTAGCGGCTAATGAGACAAGCCTGTGAGGATTTCCAAAATTCTAAACGTGCTAACGTTTACGAGTGCCCCCATCTTAACTCGCCAGGTCCCCCCCCCATCTGCCCTCGCGCCCGACCACGCCGCACTGAAGGGGTTTTCGTATGATTGCTCGCACATGCTCGTGGCACTTTGGTTTCATACCTTGAAGAGAGAAGTTGTGTGGATACAAGAAACTGCACTGTGTCCAGGAAATATGACTTAAACTCCAAATGTGTCATGTAGTTTGTTAATAAACTCCACCATCCCACCCCCCCCCCCCGTACCCCACCTCCATACGTTCCCAATTTCCACCATAAGGCCAGGAACTGGGTGTGTTGGCTGTGGTCGGGGGAGGCTTGCGAGGGAAACATATTTGATAAGTGAAAAATAATATGCCAAGAGAAAAAGCAGTCATCCCGGTTGCCTTTGACATGCTTTTTATCAGACATGCCTGTGTTGGAAAAGGGAGAAGGAAATCTGCTTTTGTAATCCAGATCTTTTTGGACAGCCTTGAATGATTCGCCACTACTCCTCTTTTTTTTTTTTTTTTCCGTCCTCCAGAGTGTGCATCGAGAGCAAGTTTGGGGGGGATTCTCGGTGGAGGGGAAAAAAAAAAATCAAATGCGAGTTTGTTGGCCTGGAAGTGTTGCTGTAAACAGTGCGAGGAAAGCAAACACAGGCCAGATCAGGGAATATCATGCGGAGCAAACGCTTGGACTAAAAAGATGAAACGTGTAATGGAACAGCACAAATTCCCAGTCTCCGAAGGGACTTCTAATTGATTCTGTGCTTCATTACTGGGGTTCTCTTGGAGACATGGACAGCTCACTTTATTAGGAAAAACAGAGGGTCGGACATTTTATTGGATGCCGCGGTGATTTCCGTGGTACAGTTCACGAGTTTTGGCAGCGGAGGGACATTTTTTATTTGCTTCAATCTTTTTCCTTAAAAAAAATGGCGTTGTTTTTCCGAGGAGGTTGCAGCTCAAACGCGACCTTCATCCCGAGGAAGACGAGGGAATGTAGAGTCCAGACTTTGAAAGTGAGAGGTTTTGGGAGCACAGGAATAATTTTGGGGCTCCGTTTTGGTATGTTATTTGTCGCGGGGTACATTTGTGTATGTTAACTAACTGTGGCACTGGACTTGGCCCGCTTGTAATCGGGTCTCACTGCAAACATATTCTCTCAGGGATCTCTATTATTAATTCTGTCTGAACACATCTATAAATAAATAATGAAATAAATAATGAAAGTGTTATTACTTTTGGCAGCTAGTTTTCGTTTGCTTGTTTCCTGCTTTCTCCCCCTACTTGTTTCCTCGCTAATGAATTTCCCAAGGAATTGTCCTCCTTTTTTCCTACTTAATGAATGTTGACATTATGAGGTAATAACGCTTTGGACGCTGTGACAAAAGGAAACAACACACTTGTCCTGTACATGACACAACAGGTGTATCAACAACGGTGGGAATTAATTGTATCCGATGTCTCCGATGTACGTGTGCGTCCAATCACCGGTGCTCGTCTCTGTTTCCAACATTATACTTTCTTAAGAGCTTTGAAGGGAAACTGTAAACTTCACCGAAGAAACTTTTATTATTCTACACAGTTTACTTCTGTAAAAATGTTCGAAAGTAAGATTGTAATTCAGTTCAGAGTTAAAAAAAACCACCAATTCTCGGTATAAAAGTAATTATAAAAAACTTTGTTTATTGTCTTTAGTAATCAGATTAAACACACCATTATTTCTGACCATTTTATTTAATTTTTTAATTATAAAGCACTTCTAAATTAATAATAAAGAAATTGAACAAAATGAATTCATAGATTAAAATATATAGAAGAGCGTCAGAATTAGGAAGTTAGTATGGCAGTGAATAATGCCTGTATACATGAATTGAAAAGTTAAAAAAAAAAAAAATGTAATATTTAATTCGGTTTTTTTTTAGTTTTTTTTTTAAACATTTAGTATTTTCTCCTTTTTTAATTTCTACATTATAATATAGTATTTATTTAACTTTTAAACTTAAACCACTTGTTTGTTTTATGTTACACCTAATGAAGACAACTATGTCATTTTCAAAACATACATTCCTAATTCAAACTGCTTCCAAGAAGCTTGACCTGCATTAGAATATCTTCTAAATGCCTTTTTTAGCACTTGAAATACATTCTTGAGCACAATTGAACAGTTAGAATTGCACACAAACAAACACTTTTAAACCTTTGAAGACCTTTTGTAGCTCAGTCACGTGTGAAAAATGTACTTGGTTTAGTGGCTAAAGTGGTCTGAGGGGCCAACCAAAAATAATTAAACAAAATTATTGTTGGCCCCTTTTCACACACGTGATTCAACATTGGTCAGAAGCACACTACAGTACATGCCAATAGTCACTGATTTGTGACTTCTCTTGCTAAGAAACGTTGTTTAATTTTCTTCTATTGTCCTAAGGTAAATAATGGCAGAAACAATTCAACTTAATAATATTGCAGTGCTGATGGTGAAAGAAAGTACGTCTAAAACTAGAGGAAAGCTAGTCTAACTAAGCTTATCTATATTTATAATATATATATATAATTATCTATATAATAAGATACATTTTTTTTACCTTTAAAAAAAAAGGTTTGCTCGACCAGGAAGACTAAGAAACTCCATCAAAAATCACCTTCAGGAAGTAAAATAAAAATCAAGATTTTTTTTACCATTCTGAGATCACCTTTAAATTTATGTTTTTTATTTAGTTCAAAATGTAGTTTGGTCCCTTCACTTATTATGCAGCTATGAAGTTGGTCAGCATTCCAAGAAAAAGCGAAACTCATAAATATTAATGCCTATAAGTGTGTTAGCAGATCATGAAAAAAAAAAAAAAGTGTATGTATCTGAGGAATAAAGATGAGCATTTTCACAGTTTTGTCAAACACCACTGAATAAAGGTTTATTAACGATTCTAATTTGTCAAGCTGACACCTTCGTCCGTGATGAAATGGAGTGTTGAAGCCAGACTGAGAGGTACCGCGATGTTGTGTCAGCGCTTGTGCAGAGACTTTGAATCAAAACTGTTATTTCATTAAAATTGCACTGACTTTTAATCATCTTTATGCATTGACAGCCCATATCATTTGTTGTTTTTTTTTTTGCTGCGTTGAATTTGTTCCTTTGTTTTAAAAAAAGCTGGCTGATATAAAAGGTGTGGCATCTTTTTTTTTTTATGTAGTTATATTCACCTGAAGTGAATACATCAAACGTAATCTTATAATCGACTGTCACAACACTAGGGGAAAAAAAAAAGAGTAATGTAATGCATTAAAGCTAATTTACTCAAGCAAAACTGCAGCTTTATTCAAGCGACGCCTTTAGTCTTTCAAAGAACTCACATGCTCAGTGAAGAGGATCCTCTACAAACATTTGAAAACCCGGCCAAAAATACCAAGGAGGAAAAAAAGAGAAAAAAGATTGCTTTGTTCGTGTCTTTTTTTTCTCCCTCTCTTTCCCACTCTCCCCAAGGTTCTATTAGCGAATAGATCCCAGGTGTTCGATAAGCCTGTAGTGGACATGACAGCAGTGCAATCAAGTGTATAAATTTAATTGCAGGCTCATTTTGTGCCGTTTATTAGCCGTTTAGGGGCACATCGCTCCACTTGAACCCTGTTATTGCCAGACAGAACAGCTGTTTCATTCCCTTTTAACTCTTTGTTTCGTTGCAATTTAGAAAAAAAAGCGAGCATATTTGGGCCAAGTACTTCATTTAAAATAAGGAAAGATGATGGAAATTTTTAAAAATGTGATGCAAAAGCGATCATAATGGGAATAAAATAACTTAAACTCTAACTTGTTGTTTACATTTTTTACCCTGTTTGCTTCACTTTTTAACAAAGTAGTTAAATGTGATCTTATGCCAAGGTTTAGAGAAGCAACAGTTGACCTTTGAGCCATTTCATTTTTAGAACTTCCTTTAGTTTTCTACTTTAAGTTGTTTTAAACCCTCTCTTGAGGACATAAAAAATTAGTTTTATGGGATCAATATTTGGAATTCTTAGAAGTGGCTGAGATGGCATGTGAGGTAAAAAGGTTGTGAGAACAATAATTCACAACTACACAACAATAACACAACTGCAACAATCGTCATTTATTGAAGTTTATTTTTGGTGGGTGATTTGTGTCACCCACTTTTAATATATATTTTTGTATTACTTTGAACTTGTAAGGCATATTAAAAAAAGTATTGGAAAAAAAAAGTAAAGTTTTTAAATCAGTTTGTCGCTGTTTTTTGTGACGAAAGAAGCCTATTTCTCTTAAGTATAAATGTGTATATATATATATATATATATATATATTTAAGAAGAGAGTAAACGTTGATGTTGCTTTTAATTTCTGTATGTTTAGTAGATTTATCACAATACCTGAACCAGTACATTGTAAATACAAAACAGAAAATGTTTTTGTTTTTTTAATTTCATTCTTGTATTTCTTAATACATATAATTACAGGATTGTTACAAAATGTTGAGAGTTTGAGTTGCAAATTCTTAAAAAAAAAAAAAACGGTTTTATTGTATTGTAGATTTTACTTTTAAATGAGTATTTTCTTTCCCCGCGCTATTGTTTCAGGAATATTGCACGTCTATTTTTTTAATGACCGGAATATTCACACCCACACACCAGCAGAGAAAGTCTTTCCTCGGCTCATCTTTGTCGAATCCGGTCGTTCCCTTCTGCGCCGTGTGCACATGTAGCGGCTTTAGCTGAAAAGCTTCCCTCCCCGCGTGTGTGACACCCTATTAATAAAAAAGCCCACAGAAAGCTGTGTTAATTGTTACCGTGCTCTCGGCCCAGCATTCCTATAAATCACCCGACTAATTGCGACAAATTGTGGGCTGACATTAAGCTATGATTCCGAACCGGCAAATATTCATCAACATTGCAAACCAGCCCCATAAAAAAAAAAAAAAAAAGAAAGAAGAAAAACAAGGAGCTGGCCGCTTCCTCGAGCCGAACACGCATACAGGAGCTAACTTCCCGATTATTTATGGATTGCTCTTGTCCTCAGCAGTTAAGTGCTCTGTCTGATTGAATGAGATGCCATCTTGTTTATTTACGACATCTCTGGACAACGCCCAAGTCGTGGTGGTTGCATGAGCCGTCTCTGTGAAAATCTAAAAGCAGGTTTTTAACTATAAGCAACCTGTGAAGTCATTTTTAAAAAACATGTTAATAGTTGCTCAAATAAATACAAAAATAACCCAAGTGTATTTTATTTTTCAAGGTTTCTTTTCTTTAAACCTGTGTGTGTATCTCTTTATTACTATGTATCTTAAAGCATAGAAACAATAAATGAAGACAAGTTCCAACTAACAAATAATACGTACCAAAAAACTACCAAAAAAAAACTTTTTTTTGATGCAACTGTTAAACAATTAGTATAAATTATTAATGTAGTTGTACTTGCAAAAGTATTAAAAAAAAACACATATGTACAGAGTGCTTATACTAATACAGTCATGTCCAAAGTCTGGACCATGTGCCATTTGTGTTTTTTTGTTTAAAAAAAATAATTATTCACAATATCCCATAAATGATGTATCCCTTCATTAATTCCCTTATTGAGTCAAATTAAAAAAACCTTGTAAACTGATAACTGCTAAGTGCTAAGATAATTCCAAAAAAAAAAGAGAAGGTTTTCTTGACTATCATTAAGGTTTTATTTTTTGTTTATTTTAAATTTTTAGTTTGTTTTAAACTAGATGAAGATTTAACTATTGTATAGTTCACATTTGACCCCCACTCATTTTCACTTCATCATCATCAGTTTCCCGTTTTCTTTAAAAATGTTTGGACACCAGTGTTCTACTTTTAGAATAGACACTTCTGACACTTATATTTAACAAACAGCAAGATTAATAATGTATAAATATTAATAAATAAATAAAAGTAAACTGTATAACCACAAGGGTAAAAAAATGCACAAAACAATTCCAAAGTAATAAAAATCATGGGTAAAAAAAAAAGATCTTTCAGTGCCAGAACCCTCTGTTTCTTTTTAGAGCTACAGGCAAAAATGCTAATGTAGTGACTGATACCCAATTGTCTTTGTCTACATCTTAATCAAAAAGTACACACTTAAAATCATCTAAAAACCTCCATTCTGCTCGTCTGTAACGGCCCTCTTGGTCGACAATTGAATTTGTTCAGAAATAAATCAAACGTGTCTATATTTAAGATAGTTTGTAGCAGAAGCTAAAATGCAACTCAGGCAGGAAACAGTAAATATCGCAAGCGCTTCCAGTGTAGACGGTAGGCTAGAAACTGCGTCTTTTTTAGGCGGTTGCTACATTAAAACGGACGCACATTTCTGCCTTAAATTTAACAGATTACACTGTAAATAATCCAAACCCTTATTCGACGTGAGATGAGGGTGAACCATCACTTTAAAGAATAATAATTAAAATAAATGTTGTTTAAAGAAGCGTATTTATCTTAAAAAAAACCCACGATACCTTAAGCTTCCCATATGATGTGTACATGCACTGTGCCACCAACACTTCATACTATTATTACTTGAGAATGTCTTCAGCCCTGAAGGGGCTTCACTAGCTGCACATTTTAGCGCGAAAGGTCAACATTATATCTGCTATAGGGGTGTTTACCGCGGCACTGATCAATGCCACAATGCAACATGCACGTAAATCAATAGCGCATTTGGAATACATCAGGTCGTATAAGTGCATGTGCGTACACATGCCCAAATTGACCCGTGTGCAATCTGCAGTCCAATCCATCATAAATCACACTTAGCATATTGAGATGGTTATTTACTACGTCTCGGGGTCCCCAACGCCCGCTCGAAGCACCACCGTCGTGTTACCTCCAAAACGGAGGTGGAGGTGACGGCTCAAGTAGCGAGGGCAGAAAAAAAAGAAAAAAAGAAAAGGGGGGAACTCATTTGGACAGTGTTAAACATTGACGTGCTTATTACCGTGTTCTCTGATTCAGCTGGATGTGTTCAAGGATCTTCGCTGCAGTGGGAAAGGTCAGCTGCTCTTAGTTGTGCTCCGCTAGAATACTAATACTGTCCTTATTCAAATGATCTGCTCCGGCGCTTATTAAATTGATGGCCCAGGCACTCTAATTTAATAGTGTTGCAATCCAGGAGAGGGACACAGCTGGAGTCGCCGGTGAATTAGGTGCTTCTGAGGCAAAGTTCAAGCAGGAACCCTCTTTGCTTTTGGGAGGCTTTTTTTTTTTTTCTCTGGCAAATTAGCAGTCGGTGCCAGTGCAGGATTAATTGGCACGGATTAGAACACGCTAGTAATTTCCCACTCTCTTCTCACGCTCAAGGAGAGTATCTTGCCACGGTTTATTTTTCTCTGCATCACTTGTTTCTTTTTAACTTGAGGAAAAAAAGTGTGTTTACTTAGGATAACGGTTGTGAGTGTACCATGCATGTGTATGTATGATAGTGAGGGTCGGTGACACAATTTAAATAATATTAAAGTAAATGTTAAAAGGGGAACAATTACTTGAGTTAGGAATATGAAATGTTCTTAGATTACGGATTAAGTAGTATATTAAATTGTGAAAAACAGGATAGACAAAGGAAAAGAGCGTTAAAAATTTAAAAACTAACTTAAAAAAGGTATAATAGAAGTTCCAGTTTACTTAAAAGGACAATGTGCAATTAGTAGTGCAATAATGCCATGACATTATACAAGTATGCTAACTAGATTTTTATTTTGGACTTTTTCAGTTTATGTACATTATATTTAATTATACACCATAAAGCAAATGAAGAAGATGGAAAAAATATGTAGCCAAGTACTTTGTCGAGTGACACAAATATACACAGAAAGTACAATCGGTAGAAGGAAAAACAAACACTTAACTTAGAACTAACTTCAACAAGTTCTCTGTAAAGTTGATAGAATTTTAATTTTGTAGGAAGCTGTCAGAGACATGTGTCATTTTGTAGTTGTATAATTCAGACAGATCTAATTCCCACTAAATTACATGCATTTATTCACTTTTTGTATCTCTCTATAAGTATGTATTTTTGTTTAACTTTTGGGTTATGACATAGACACTTTGAAGATGACATTTACGATAAAATAAAATGCACTACGTTAGCACATATATAATAGCATGTTAAACATACAGTGACTAATGTCAAAATTAGCACAATTAATAAATACTATCAATCAGTTAATTATTTGTTTAATATATAGCAACTTTCATATGTATTGTCTGTAAGACAATGTTGACAGTAGATTTAAATAAAAAAGCATGAAGGTATGCAGGATAAAAAGGAGGCACTCGTATCAGACTGTATTTGTGATGAGCATCAGGGAAGTACGACCGACCACATCAGGGCCAGAGGTGCCCGTCGTAAATGAAGAAGCTCTCGAGACATAATTAAATGTTTAAAAAATATTATACTGCAATAAAACAGTAGTTGTCTGATAAAATAATTCCATAAACGGAGAGTAAAAACATGAGAATCATTGTGGTAGGAAACAAGAGCTAAAATTGCATTAGTACACATGGTGGCCTTTTTAGTTTGTGTTTTAAATAGCAAAAATTTAATTACTTCAATGATTTTACAATACAATTATTGCCGATCAAGTTTTCCCTGAAGAGAGGCGGCATTCTGCCTTAAAAAGGGGTGAGGAGGTCAGCCATCTTGAAAGTAGTGATGCTTCATGAAGCTTCATCAGCCTATCAATTGCTTAATTCGAGATTTTGTTAAAATTGTCGCCAAAAGCCAAACATATACATAGAAAAGTGACATCTCGTTGGCTCTACAAATGAGTGGGGTGTCTATTGACAAGAATCTAGTGATACAATACAGATCATGCTACAGGAGCAATGGTACAATATATAGTAATGTATTGAGATACTGTTGGAACAAAGATATATGTGTAGTATTGTTGAGTACTTGACTTTTGTGTTGCAGAATTTACAGACCGAATGACTCTTGACACAGTGGTAACTGCTTTCATTTGTTTTGAAACCAATATATGTCCAAACATCGGCTTTTAAAAGCTGTTGGAATCGACTGTATCCTCTCGTCCTCAGTCCTCGCCGAGTTTTTATTTCATTGTCCCTAGGATTTAATAATTGCTGCCATCTAGTGAGCAACAGTTTAATTGAAAGAAACAAATGAACAGTTTAAATAATTGTAAATTAATAATGTATATTTAACATACTCTTATTTTTATTATGATAAGATAGAATATAGCAAAATAAAAACATCTATACAGTGCTGTTGTATCAGGATACATCGGCACATCATTGCTCTTTCCCACTGTTTGAACACTAGTTTGTTGCTGTTTTTTTTTAGAATGTATTTAGAAAGTATAACTGGTATAAGGGCTTGAAAAAGACACATGTGCTTTTCCCACCTCTATTTGATCAATGAACCCATTGCTTCACGGCAAAACCTTTATTCTCACTGACTTTCTAAAGTGTTTTTGTTGTGTCCTTAGTAAAGCTTTATTTTTTTTTTAAATGGCCTGAAACAAATTACATTTGTCAGTGATTAATTTCCTTGATTTTCTGGAACTCCTGTTGTGTTTTCAGTTTTATATTGACCTTTAAAGTATATACTTTATTGAATATTGTTTTGATTGTTTAAGCGCTTTGTGACCCTGGTCTGGAAAAGCGCTATATAAATAAAAATGACTTCCTTACTTACTTACTTACTTACTTATATTATTGGTCAACATCAGATCTCTTCTTGGCGTCAAAAGCTACCGGTTAGATACTGAACAGGAAAAAAAACTCCAGCCATAAATTAGGGCACTAAAAGTCTGAAGCACGCACCAACATTGCCCGTCGCCTCTCAACTAATACACTCTGGCGCAAGCCGGGGCAGCATCGTGGGTGTCAGATTGATGTGACCTTGATGCTGTTTAGTGCAGTGATTTGTTTATTGCCACTTATTCTGATGCATGTGGAAGTGAGTCTTCAAAGCCACATCACACACGCGGGAAGGCAGGAGATAAAAAAAAAAAAAAAAACGTGGTCGTGAACAGAGGCTGGCGAGATGGAAGAGGAGAAGAAATGAAGGAGATGGAGTCAAAGACACACACTCCTGGGGCAGATTACATAATACATCATTCACAAAGCATTGTTGCCAATATATCTTTCATACTCCTTAAATTGCTGTTGCCATCCCTGGGCCCCCTCCGCGCTTTGACAAATGCATCACAACACACACAAACATATTGTGTTCTCTTGTCTGTGTACAGTTTGTGTACAGTTAGTGGAGTCTATCACAAGCCTCCTGGGAGCTCAGTGTGTGAGGAGCCGGAGCAGCAGAGAGAACAGTACAGTATTGATGGAGCTGTGCTTCTGTTAGGCAGTGAAAACAAAGTCTCCCTCATGCACAGTGGAGTGTAGGGGGATCAATAGATGTTGAAGCGCTTCATTTCCTCAGGCTTCTCCCGAAGAAATACTCACTGATGTGTCATGCTTGCTACAGTTGTTGCTACCGAACCAGCAGGTTGTACAGTACGAGCAGTGGAGGGAGTGTGAACACATTCTCGACCACGTTTTTTTTTTGTTGTTACCATGAGAAAGTATTTTTCATCAAGTCAAGACAATTACTGTGAGTCATTGATTTTCTCTCTTGGGTGATTGGATTAGCACCTGAATTCTGATTCTGAGTTTTATTTTAATTGTGACACTGTTTTTTGTTCATAGACCAAATAGATTGATCTTAAGCACCATGTAAGAGACACAGATTCACTTCATTTTTAGTTTCTTTGTCGTTGTTTTTCAATCGTACATTTTTCCCCTTTTTTATTTTTGGAAATGATGTTATTATTATTATTATTATTTTTTTTTTTTTTTTTTTTATGTCCGTGTTACGGGATGTATGTTTCACCACATAGTGACTGCAGTTAGCATTGTAATTGACTAGTTTAGCTAGAGAGTTAAACAATTTCTAAATTAATTAATCTTAAATTAAATTCATCTTTTTTCCCCACGTAACAGACATGACTGCACTCCTTTTGAAGCTCATTGTTCAGGTTTTCCTATGTGGAATATGTCCCTGATTTCATATTAGAAATCATAGCTAGCATTTATTATTCCTAACTAGCTAACCAGTCAAGGTAGGAAGGATAATATTCCCTTCAAATAAATGTACAGTTTTATTAAAAAAAACAAAAACATAATAATAATTGTAATATCCTTTAATCGAGCAGATAAATTCATCGTAGAAATGAAAGTTTATGAATTACATTGTTTAAAGTGTGGTGGTAACTTTCACCTCACAATGACTTCGGCTAGCATCGTAATCGACTAGCTTGGCTTGCTAATTGAGAAATGTCTTGCAAAACACAAAACAAACAAACCTATCCTTTTTTTTTATTATGTAACCCAATTTGACATAAGATATTATGGGTTATTTATTAGGTTATTTAAGTGTAATTTAAAGTGCTAGATTCACCCTCAGAATGACAACAGATACCGTTCTTATTGACAAGCTAAGCTAGCAGTTTTCAAATTTAAATTTTCACGTTGAGTTTAATTTAAAGTAAAAAATAAAATAATTAAAATTGACCTTATCTATTACCTATTTGGGGAATTGAAATGTTGAGTTTAATGGACTCTTTATACTGGTAAAAATTGCAAGTAAACGGTGTCAAATTATGTGGGAACTTGAGCTGATGTCATTAACATCTCTTAAAAAACGGTTGTACAAAGAAATATTCTTTTGAGTAACTAAAATAATATACTATACTGTCAAGATAATGTAATTTTAGTAATATTGATTAATATGTAGTTACATAATTTAGAATAAATATTGTGCTTAGTTCTAGTGGGACATTATGGATATGTGGATATTATATATATATATATATATATATATATATATATAGTTTCCTAAACTAAAGAGTGACCATTTGTATTTGCAATAACAGTTAAACTCTCAACAGGTAGTTAATTTAATTGTTAAATTAACAGGCTTAGAGCTCATAAAAATGCCACAAAAACACAGTGTTGTGAAAACTGTGTGAGAATCTTTTCAGTTATGAAACACAGATTATTCTACTCTAGTCCGTGTGAGAGATGGAAGAAGGAGAAGGAGAAGAAACGGGCCCCGGGGTTGAGGAGGGGAAGGCTTTCGCTGACACACCGGCTGTAACAAGGCGGCAGCTCTGAGTGATGGGGAAGGCTTTGGCCGGCACACACAAGATGTAGCTCGACATGTGACGCCGAGCTGAGGACGGGGTTTTTTTGGGCCGGTTCCCGGGGATGACACCGGGCCAGAGCCCGGGGCAGCCAGGCAGAGTGAAGAGCCCAGCTGTCACCTCAGTCAGCCTCTTCTCTGGGGGCAACTGTCAATCAGCCGACTCTCATATTGCCCCGTCATTGAAGCTAATTGCTATTGTCAACCCCAGAGACCCCCGTGCAATTGCCCTTTTGGAGGGAACAGCGCCTCGGAACATGAGATAAAAATGCAGAAAAATCCAGAGAGGCATATCAAAGGTGGCGCTAACAAGGCATTAGAAAAATGAAAGGACGGGATCACAACAAAACACTTCGTCCAGGACCACAGAGCCAAAGGGTATGAACGACCAAGGGAGTGTGTGTTGTGGCGGCGATTTTTCCTTTACATGCCCGCCTCACACACACACAAAAGCATATGTATGCGTGATGCAATAGACCTAATGAAAACAAGATGGATGCCCTCGTGGAGATGGGTGGCGGCGTTATTAATTGCCGTCTGTCCCCTCCTACTGATAATGATGGGCTGCATTTGTGGGGGATAGATTTTATTTGGAAGGATTATTTATTGTCCCTCTCATTGGAGGGGCGGTGTATTTAGGAACGGGCGAAGGGTTTAAATAATGGCCCGCACCAGATAAGTCCTCCTGTTAATTCCTCTTCGCTTTCCTGGCACCTCCTTAAACGACCGGTCGGCATTGTAAAGATTTATCTGAGCCAGGGAGTTCGGAATTGCAACTTTTTCCCCCCCGCGTCGGTTCTTAAAATATATTGTCGAATCTGTTGATTGTTTTTTTTTCTTTTTAAGCGTCAATCTTTCCCTAATTCACCACGACTATTACTGCTACACTTGTTTTCAAGATTTTTTTTTAATGATCGTTTGTTTATGTTCAGGGTTCCTGAGGATCCTTAAACAGTATTTAAAGGGCAACTAATGAGTGTCTCTTAAATAGATGTTGAACCTCTATTGTACTCATCAGTGTCTGTTTGTACAAAACTCTCTTTTCATTTAAATATTTACATTAGAAAATGATCTTGTTTTCTGGAGATCAAATCGTGTTTCACGATGACCACGCCCACTCTGCTGTGATTGGTCAAACATCAATGTTTGTCACCACGTGTCATAAATCCAGGAAGTCTACACCTCTAAGGGACACATTTTATAAACAAAGTGGCGACAAAATGACAGCAGGCTAGAGGATGAGTGAAGCCATTATTATGTTATAATGGAGTCCGCTCTTGTAACCTCTCGTTCGCCCAGATTTCAGGGGGAGAACTTTATAAAGTAATTACTTCAAAAAATGGTCATTATGAGAGACTTACTGCGTCTTGGAGAGGAAGACGTCAACATTTGAAATCTTGTAACTCAGGAGAGTTGGAATTTGACATTATTTACCCTTTAAATGCTTAGATTTATGAATCTTTAAACTTATTTGACAGTGCATACTATAAATAATTATTTCCAGATATTTTGATATACAATCACAACAGTGGAACTAATAACACAGTAGCAAATGCATGTCGCAATTCTACTTTACATCGAGCAATTTCGGAAGTATAAGTTTGCTTTTGGCAACATGGGAAAGTGTAAATCTAAAGACAACTAGTTGTTCAACCAACATATATGAGGCACAGAGGCATAAATCTATTACAAAGTCAGATGGATGATACTCAAGGAGAGCTTCTCAATGGACCAAATACACATTGGGGTAAAATTGTCCATAAACCTACATAATTAATATAGTTTTTTTTAAATTTTGGTTTAATGTCAAGTTAGTCTTCAATTTAAATTCAAATGGCATTGAAAAGCTCTTAAAAAATCTCTCTAAAACTTAAATTTAACTTCCTGTAGCAACCCTGATGTTGATGCTTAAACTGGGTGGCAACACCAAGAGTCCGACGACTCTCATTTGTCGAAGGACGGAATGACGCCATTATCATATGCACCCCCCCACCTCACCCCTCCTCACCCCTCCTCACACCCGGCTCCATCCCATCACCGGCTTACAACCCATAAATCAAGATCGTGGTGTCATGGCGGCAGTAGGCGTGGTAGCGGCGGTGACACGGAGGATCCTGGTGTGGGTGTGAAATCACTTGACCCTTCGCATTAACCTTTCTGGTGTGAATGGCCGCCAGTCTCCTCGGCGAGCCGGGGACAAAAGCAGCCTGTTATTGATTAAACTCCATCCCGCGTACTTGATATCAGACACTTGTTTAGATGGCCACATCAACACATCGATTAGCTCTTGGTTTTATTAGCGATAAACATTCAACAGTGTGGCCTTCAGACTATCTTCAGGGGAGAGAAAAACTTTCCGACTTTTTTTCCGAGGGTAGATTTTTATATATAGGGCCGTGTGCGTTTGGAGGAAGGTGGCAAAGGTCAGGAAGAGTGATGAAGAAAGTGAGCGCGGGGAAAGGCGTAGGTCTCTGGAGTGATCAGTGTTTTGTCATCTGGAGCAGTGTTTACATTTTCTCAGCAGAGGTTCTCCTCCCTTCATCACTTCCCCATCTCCCGGATCGATAGTCTGCATTCACCAGCGCTCCGTGAGAGGGAACACAAGCGTCTGAGTCGCTCGGATTAATCGGATCCAAATTTCATTCCACTTCTAGGCATGATTAGGATACGACCAGATACAAACATTACTGGGAAATCAATGTCAAACCTTTTAACAAGGGACACGGTTTGGTTTTTATTGCTTTACAAAAAATATAATTTAATTTGGAATTAAATTTAATTAAATTGGTAAATTCTTCATAAAGCATCAATATTATTTAATAACTTTTTTTTATTTTATATAATATATTTTGTAATAATTGGATTAATTTTTGAACAATCATGACTTGCATAGTACATAAAACTCTACTACTATTATTTTACGATGCTCTTCACTATATCACGTTGCCTGATAGACCCGTCCAGAGAGTCACGTGACCACCAAACTGCTTCACTGTAGTTGGTCAGAGATGGTGTTTTCATATGAAGTACTTTTTGAAGTTGTTGTAAAGGAAACAACAAAGACTAAGTTTGTAAGGATTTATGCAAGCAGAAAGTGAAAAATGAGAATTTACTACATTGCAGTTACTCGTTTCTGACACTAGGGGAGCTTTAAACAAGTTGTTCATTCTTACCTAGTGGGGCTTTAACAAAATAATTAATAAAAATACTAAAATATTTCAGATTGTTTTTAAAAGAAAAGATGGTTTATGATACATTTTTAATGTGAGACTTGAATGTTATTATTTTTATGCCCCTATATCCAACAAAATGTAAAGATTGAACTGCTAAACCTCGAGGTCAAACCACAACGCGTCCAAATAAGTCTAATCCAATTCCCGCTGCAGCAAAAGTACCTCGACACATTACTTCCTGGAACCGAACCAGTGCATTTCAGAGGTAACAGTAATGCCAAATCACACACCTTAACCTCGGAGGCCGACTTCGGGTCGCTTTTCAGGGGTAACGCCAACATCTGTTCCAGGAAGTGCCCGTCTCGTTCAGACCTAATTGTCGTCCCTCAATGAGAAGGCTGGTAAGTGAGAGCGGGAGGGGGTTGGCTGTCACGTTCCTGTCACATCCCAATGCCCTAGTAAATAGAGCGTGTGAGTGTACCCCTTAAGTTGCTAACGGACAAATACACCTCCCCACCCCCCCAAAAAAAAAAAAAAAAAATCCCTTCCCCCTTTACACTCCCCTCTTATTTATCTCTACTCCGTCATGTTCTTCATACGAGTTGAAAATAATGAATTGCTGCGCCGAGTGATGATTTATGATATCACTGACATAATTAATGATACACATCAATTTTCCTGCTTAATTGAAGGGGGCTGCCACCGATCCTGGCACACCGTAAAAGGCCACTGCCCTCCTGAAAGTGAGAACAACCCCCTTTTTTCCTCTCAGTCTTTCTCAGGTTCTTCTCGACTTTATCAGCTGTTTTTGCTCAAAAGTGTTGTTGTTTTTTTTTCCGGTCAACAACCGAGTAAAACCTCAACACATATCTTGTTACTGGCCTGTGTGTGTGAGGACTCCATCATGGCCACTATGTGTAGGTATACAGTGATATATGATTCATGAAGATGCGTGTGAGGCATATGTAATTGTAGCTCTACCCTCAGGACCAGAGACAACAAGGTAGTGCATGAATATTTGATTTGCGGGGAGAAGGTATAGGATCTACGCGGCGCATTTCAAGCAGACAGCCGTGAATGTGGCTTTTTACACACTCTATCCGGCCGTCATTTTCCATGCAAATGTCTTTTAAATTTGTCTGGTCGGAATCGGATTAAAGGAACCTGCCTTTCAGGAGATCCCTCGTGATATAGAATCCAAGATGGATGTTGCTCATAACTAATTTGGGATCAATTTCCTTCGGAAAATTGTCATTTTGTGGAACAAAAGTATTGAATATCACTGTAAATAAGGAGGAACAAAAGACATAAAACATTGTACGTTTTTAGTAGTATATTAAAGACACACAAGGTTTTTGTGGGATATATTTTATATTTTTTGTCATTTTGTACTAAAGGAAAGTAACTGGAATAAACAGAAGATCCTCCATTTAAGTTGATATATTATGAGTCTTAAACCTCAAATATAAGCGTCCCTTTGACCCAATATTTAAGGCCTGTGTGAGATAAACTATAAAACCATTTATTTCAACTCAAAATGTAACTTGGTAAAGATCTTTGTGTTGAATCTATTTTTTCTCCACTTTCATTTCTTTAATTTTTAAATATAGTTATTTTATATCATATTTTTTTTAATGAAATCTATATCAAACCTAAATATTACACAATTTATTTTATGTGTAATAACACATGTTTAATGTTCAATATTTCATTAAAAAATGTAAAATATAGGAAATATACCATGTTATTTCCATGTAGAATCTTTACATAAAATACATTTAAGACTGTCTTTTTATAATGTTTTTTTTTTAAGTTTTCCCATCATATTGTATACTTTATTTGTCTTTTCCCTCTTTTGGCTTGACCCCCGAAAAGGAAATAAATAATTTTTAGCTTAATTAATAATAGCCGACCACTTTCTTAAACCGTCAAAGTACTTTAAGCTTACTCTGATGGAGCAAATTCACTTTTTCTTTAATGTTTACTCCACGATTTCAAAAATATTCCCGACCCGAAAGATCATGGATACATTATTTGTGATGTTTTGAAAAAATAAATACCCATTAATAAGTTCAAGGCGGCTGACGGCGACCCCCGGCTGACCCCCCGAAATACAGTGAACTCCGGGAGCCGAGCTTTCTTTACTGGTGGCTCCACCAGCCTCCAGCCAAACGTGTGATCAGGTAGCTTTCAAAAGCTTGCCTGCTAGTGTCAACACGTACAATGTGGCCGGGGCAGTACAGAGGTTGGGGTGGAGAGTGCAGTTGCAGACACAGATTAGTTTCCGTGGCAACGGCCAAAGTATCCCTGTTTGTGGACCGACGGATTCTCGTACATGTTGACATGATTGGCAGGTCTATTGCTCCACAGCTGACCCACAGAAATGAGCGAATAAGTGTTCTAATGCCCAGCTGCGTTGACTGGGTCGCCATACTTTTTTCTCCCAAAAAAAAAAGTCCTCTTGTAAGTGCTTCTCCGTGGCATTTGCATAAGAAACATGGCATGCTTATTGGAACGGGCTTGGGGTTGTTGTGGGCTGCTTTCATATCTTAAGCTTGACGGCTTCTTTGTGATCAAGGGGATTGAGAGGAGGGAGGATTGCCAGATGAGAATAACTTCATTTTCCAAGCTTTCAGATGAGAAGCGTAGAACCGAGGGTAGAAGTTCATGATGCATGAAAAAAAAAAAAAAAAAACAAGAAAAAAAAATGGACCATATCTTGAGTGTTGAAGGAGACCAGCGAGCGCCATAAATACCCACAATTACTGGCATCAAACGTCACTTGTGTTTGAGGAGAATTAAGACCGACATTACGGTTTAATAGTTGCTTAAAAGTTTTTAAATTGCATGGCTAGTTTATGATGTTTTGATAATATATTCTACACCAGGGAGAGTTGGGCGATGATATGTTTTTTAACTTTATTCATCACATTATTTAAATTATTAACTCGCAGGTAATAAATAAAAAACATTTTCTTTATTTAATTACTATAAAAAAGAGATAAATTAACTAATATTATTTTGTATCAATGAAGAATTTATAAACGTTATTTTACAAACATTTACAAAACAATGTTATGTTGAACAAAACAACATTAACACGTCTCTCCTTTATGTAAATCTTTATTATTTTTTCTAAACATGCTTGGATTTAAAATAATTACATGATGTAATTAAAACATGATAATATATTTTAACGTATGTTATAGTTAATATATTTACTTTAACTACTAAACAAATGTGAATAATCCTCTTAACATCGACGCTTATGTAGAGGACATGTTCACCTCTCGACACTAGGGGGCACCAATGTACCGTAAATGCAAGTTTTTTCGCAGCGTCGAAGGCATCAAACCCTCAATAACGGTTTTCTCTCGACGCACGAATAGGAATCAGAAAAGTTAGCAACAAACATTTTAATTAATTTTGAGAGGACTTTGTAAAAAATTAAGTTTGAACTGATCGACTGTCGGTTCAGCTACATAATGATTTTTTTTATTTTCTTATCAAAGGAAGTGGTTTGTAAAACAATAGTTAAGGTTGACAGTCATGATGGCAGTTTCTTGTCAGTATTTTCGGCAGCACTGGACTGATCAAAGAAAATCAAGTAATTAAATATGAATGAAAGAAGACAATTTGTAATAAAATAAAATAAATGTAATTTGATTAAACCACAATTAAGATGCAATTCAATATTATCTTACAAAAGTATGTCTGTTGATGATTTTAAACGATATTATCAGATCCAAAATACTGTTTTTTCAATTATTGTTTATTTCCATCATTTCTTTTAATTTATTTTTACAGGCATCCAAAACAAAATGATGAGAACAGACTTGATTTAGAAATGAATGTTCCTCTTTAACACTTGCTTTTTTTTTTTCAGTCAGATTATAATGATTGTCTACACTTTGTGCCTGTTTTCTAGTTTAAATTGATTGTTTTATTCCAAAACTTATTGAAAAAAAGAGAGTGCATTTTCAGTTTGTAGTTTTATAACTACAAACTTTTAACAGTAATTGAACCTAAAAAAACAAGTATTTCTTTTTAAGTGTTTTTTCAGTTTCTATTGTTATTATTATTTGTTTAAATAAATGAATTTCCTTTGGAAATGTAAACCCGTGCATATATCATTTAACAAGGTGTGTTTGAAACACACACATGCATCGGCAGCGGCTTGAATAATCATGTTGTGCTTGATCAGTGGCTTGTTACTTTTATCCTTTAAAAACAGCACACACACACACGTGCACACACACACACACATACACACACACACCTTTCTTTTCTTTTCTTTTAATCCTGTTAAATTGAATTCATAGATCAACATTCAGAATGTTCGCAGCACGATTGCCGATCATTTCTGAAGATATTATTTTCTCAACTTTCCTCATTGACAGCCAGAGCAGTTTGGTATGTGAGGTGGGGGTGTGGGGGGGGGCTGCTGCTGCATAGACGGGGCATCTGCATGAGTGAGGTTCCCTCAGGGGCCGGGGTCATGGGGCAACCACAAGCTCCTCCTCTTTTCCCTTCCTCGACTCACACCCACTCACTTTTGATTGGTTGACGGCAGGAGGCCAGGGAGAGCCAAATTTGGCTACTTTTCTCTTTAACTGTGAAAGATTCAAATGCAAAATCAGCAGAAAACAATGGGATGTAATGTAAAATAAGAGTGAACTGTTACTGCTAATGTGGTTTTGGACGCAGACTCTCAGCTAGAACTGGGGTAAATATTGGGGTCACTCATAAACTCGCCTCCGTTATTTTTACTGTGCATGTATTTATGGCTTTATTTAAACTTTTTTTTATTTAAGCTTTTATTCATGTCAATCTTACCTCACAGAATATACTATAATCAATTTGTTTTCATTCATATTTATTTAAATATATAGTAATATATGTTAATAAAGATTTTATTTATTAAAGAAAATGGTAAGTAAATACATAAAAGAAGATTTGTTACATGTATAAAAATACAGCTTTTTAAACATAGGGATTTGCTAAAATGTCACAAGAGAATATAGAAGTTAAAGTATAGTGTTTATATTGTTATTTTGTGTATCTACACAGGACCTTGACTTTAGTTGGTCGATCATATATTGCACATTTAATAAAACTTTAAAGGGCTATATAAATACAAATGACTTACTTACTTACTAACATACTGACATACGTGTTGTGATCAGTTAATTCACGCTATTGTCTTCCCAAGTGTCGTGCACGTCGTGCACGGCCGCTGAGGAAAGCTCCAGTCGTGGGCTTTTGTTGTTGGAGAGCGAGGGAAGAGAGCTGGTCCCTCGTCCCCATCATCTGGCCGTGACACCGTCCCTGCAGGACGTGTCAGCTCCCCCTATTTGCCGGCGGAGTTCCAATCATCAACATGCCACAACCTTACGGCTGCTTTTGTTCCGCAACTCTGCCAACAGTCATTTGTGTTTCTGCAGGTCGGACCGCTGGAGAAAAAGTTCTCTGGTAGAGCAGGAGAGAAAACGGCACTTCACTGATTAAAGATATCTGCTGCGTGAAAGCATTCGTTGCCACGGTAAAAATGAAGTGAAGGGTCTCATCGTCACTGTGATCCCTCTTTAATATTCTTTGTTGTTGACGTTTTAACGCCACTTTATTTATTGTTTCACATATATAAACTTAAATACACTTAGACTTTTAGGGTTGTTTTGATGAATCCCCTAAATTAGGTTGTAATTTCTTTATATTCTGTAAAATATAATTTAAGTTTTGTGGAGTAAATTCGACAAGTTTAAGTAGTTTAATAAGTTTAAGTAGTTGAATAGATGGATGGATAGATTATTTATTAGTCCCACAAAGAGAAATTTTAGTTTATAGCAGCATCAAGGGGGAATAAACTACAAAAGCAAAAGAACACACACACACAAAAAAAAGAAATTGAACAAAATACCCTAAATAACAATACAATACAAAGAGAATTCTAAACTTAAAAGACTTGTTTAATTCACAAATATACAGTTTATACAAAATGTACAATATTTACAAAAGTCCCTGTTGGTTAATATTTGGTTATTAATTGTTTTTCCAGTGAAGTTGTGTAATGTAAACCCCCCAATAGCATTTTCCTTTAAAAAAAAAAAGTTGAATTAAATGATAATAATAATAAAACAATAACTTTAAAGTAATAGAAATATGTTTTTTTTCCCCTACAATCCTGAAATTACTGAAGCTACTTGCTCTTGTCAGAACGCTCGAAACTCCAGTAATTATATTCTTGATTTTTTTTTTTTTTTTTTTTGTTCATCTTTAATTAAAGTAAAAGGAGATGGGAGTGTGTGTGTCTTCACAGTGTGTGTGGCCTGACCTTGGGCTCCTGGCTGTATCCAACCGCAGCAGCGTCCCAGCCGGCTGTAAAAATAAAATGGAGGACGGCATGCACACAGTAAATCAGGGGAAAAAAAAGCAAGAGCCTCTGTCTTGTGTGTTTAAGAGTCCAACACTGCAGTAAAAAAAAAGTGTCTTCGGGCCGAGGGGTGAACTCAGGTGAGCCACGGTCGCCTCTTTTTTTTTCTCTCCCCCCTTTTCATCCGGAGTAGATAAGTGAAACATTTTCTGAACGCTCATCAGTTGAAGCACTTGCTCCACGCCAGCAGGGGACACTCTTAGTTGGCATGTAAACCGAGACGCCTGAACAAACGTGTGCTCAATTAATCGCAGAGCAAACATTCTCCTCCTTGTTCTCCTGTTTGTTTTTGACTTTGTTCTCATGCAACTTTTAGCCCTATTTCATTACGAGGTGGCCCGGCCCACGTTGGCAAAAGGCGGCGCCAGCAGTCGGCGTGGACTTGTAATTCAGATGCTCCACTTCTCACAAGGTGCGGGTAGGATGTGGGTCGTTGTGTTTTTTTTTTAAATTTTTTTTTGGAAGGTGGAGACGGTAGGGACGTGGGAATTGGCACGTCTTATTTTTGAATGTTTTGCCCGTTTTTTTTTTTTTCCCGGAGTCACCTCCAAACCTTAATTAACTGGGAAAGTCATCAAATCCAAGTTTGTCAACCTCAAGGGTGTTGTTTGGTGAAGCTAACACCTTCCTCCCGTCTTCAGCTCAGCATTAATGATGAGTCCTTTTTCTTTTTTTTTAAAGAAAACTATCAAGACTCGGGAGACGTCGCAGGGTTACCACGCTTGTCTGCAGGTTGTTGTCGTTTACCACCACGATGGGATCATAGCAAGGGGGGGGCGCTTGAGCGTGTTTTGTATCCACACGCGTGTGGATCTTCGGAGGTGACAAGTGCATGTTACATGTCAGCGCCGGTGTTTCCACGGTGGAACGAGGAGAGCAGCCGAGTGGCGCTTTGGTGACACCAGACCGAGGGTTAAGCGGGGAATAGGAAGCGCGTCCTAAGGTGATGGCACTGGGGGGGGCGGGAGGGTTGATGAAGGGTGAACAAAGGTGATGCAGTGTTTTACAAAACACGTCACACTGATATGCTTTGTTTGCTTATTGGATAAAACATGAGATTGTGGGCTCAAGGGGGAATTTTAGAAACCGGTAAGCATGAGCTTTTATTTTTTCTCGACAAAACACGGTGGAAAACAAATGACAATTAGGGTTTAATTTGTTCGTGCAAATACACGGTTGACGTCAATATTTCATTTGTAAAAGTCTTATGTTTTTGATTCATTATCCTTTCTATTTTTTTTATTGTTCATGATTAAATATATCAGATATAAAACTAGCTATCGGTTCAACAAATTCAATTTTATTATTAGGAAACTATGATATTGCATCAAGAAACTACTGAGCCCATTAAGGGACAATGAGGATAAAAATGAAGTTTAAAAAATATCTTTAGTTAAAGTTAAAGGGTCTCAAAGTTAAAAAGATCTTGAAGTAAAAAAGGAATTTTCATAAGTATGAAATGATCTCAATAAGTAAAAAAGATTTAAAGAATTAAAAAAAAGATTTAAAGAAGTTAAAAAGGATCTTGAGGCGTTAAATACGGTCTTGAGAAGTTAAAGAGGTCTCCAGAAATTAAAAAGGGTCTTGAAGTTGAAAAAGGTCTTGAGAAGTTAGAAAAGGGTCTTGAGATGTTAAAAAAGGTCTTTAAAAGTTGAAAAAGGTCTTGAGAAGTTAAAAAATCTTGCGAAATAAAAAAAGGGTCTTGAGAAGTTAAAAAAGAGTCTTGCGAAGTTAGAAGGGTCTTGACATTAAAAAAAGTTTTGGGAAATTAAAAAATCTTGAGAAATAAAAAAAGGGTCTTGAGAAGTTAAAAAAGAGTCTTTCGAAGCTATAAAAGGGTCTTGAGAAGTTAGAAAAGGGTCTTGAGACATTAAAAAAAGTTTTGAGAAGTTAAAAAAAGATCTTTAGAAGTTAAAAAGGATCTCAAAGTTAAAAAAGATCTCATGAAAGTACAATATCTTTACATTTCTGGCTGCTGTGAGCCTCTGTCGATTGACATAGTTATCGATTTGACGATGGAGGACGACTTGCAAGACTTCTTGCCGTAAAGAGTGATTCTCGAACAGGAAGATTTTATCTTCTTGTACTTGAGGTCAAGTTTGAAAGAAAATTCAATGAACTGCTCTATTGGCGAAAAATCAACATGTTGACCTGGAAGGAAATCAAGGCACTTTTTTGCTACTCGCTAGTGATATAAAGCGTAATTAAAAACATCACACAATCTTTTTTAACTTCTCATGATCTTTTTTTTGAGATCACTTATATGTCCCATTAGGGGTGCCATAAGAAACTGATGAGACTTTGCCGCTGATTACAGAATAAAATCTGGTTCCAAAAATCATTAAAAAAGATTCATCAAGTTTTAAAATGGAACTGCATGCAGTTCAGGAACAATATTGCCACCAGCTTTCAAATTGCACCTATCGACCATATTTTTTAAAAGCTTCAAAAAGCATCCCATCCTACAGCTAAGTTAATGTAGGGCAATCTGAGTATTTTTTGTAGTCATTTATCTTAAAATCTGTTTTATTTTGGAAGTAAAATCCTACATTTCCTACATATTTTCGTCCACTTCTTTCTTCTCTGCACTCTATCAGAGCCATGTGTGATATTTAGCTTCAGCGCAACTTTGCATGCTCCTCTTCTCCTCGTTTACACGGAAACCAAAGGTTGTATCCACCTCACACTCCAGACCAGAGGTGATTTATCCTCACGTGTGAAGCACTTTTCTCAAAACCAGACAAGAGATGATGGGCTCTGAACTTCAAATTTAGCGTCGGGGGCCCAATGGCATCTAGAAAAGGGTAGCGTGGAACACTTGACCTTCCATTAATTGTCTCCGATGCATAACCACTTGTTAATTACTGGAAGAGCCAAAATGGCTTCCAAAGCTAGTTTGTAAAAGGTCACTTACTGCTGGGTAATGAAGAGTCTCAGTGGAACTCTAGTTTGATGGCGCGCTGGTCTAATAGAGCGTAGATTCCTAAAGATATACGACACTGTGGCTCAACAATAGGACTTTATTATTTGATTGTTTCCTCCACAATTATCACCTTCTCCCAGTTCCATTCATCAGGTGGATTTTAAATCCTGCTTAAGCAGGTTTAACTTATCTCTTCTGCTTTGTCTGAATATAAAGAATATTTACCTTCTTTGTAATGATGAGCGGGGTCATCTGGTAGGGGTCATCTTATGTAGCTTTCCCTCTCAAATTATGAATAAATTAATCTAAAGATTCTCTTTAAAGAAATACCTGATAATATTAACACAATAACATTCCCTCACACTGATCAAATGTATCTATGAAAGGTGGATCAGTAGGTTTTACCCTTGATTTTCTTTAATTTCCTTGGATGGTTTACTGTGATGGTTCTGTGGACCTTTTTCTGCGAAAATGAATTTTACAATCAGGAATATTAAAAAGGAATACCTCATGTCGGAAAATGCCCAAAAGGATCCCAGAAAATTTTAATAAAAAAAGTTAAAAGCCAGCAAATAAATTCCAGTCTCTGGAAACAAAAACACATTCCTGTTCTCTATCTCTCAAGTAATCAAATATTCAAGTATACAAGTATAAAGGTAATGAAATATTAATGTATACAAGTATTCAAATATATAAGTATGTAAGTAATCAAGTTACACATATTCAAATAATCAAATATTCAAGTATACAAGTAATCAAGTAACCAAGTATAGAAGTAATCAGGCTTAGAAGTTCAAGTAATCAAATATATGAGTAATCAAGCATACAAGTGTACAAGGATACAAGTATACAATTTATTAAGTACGCAAGTTATCAAGTGCACTGTACGTAAATAAGCAAGTAATGAAGTTTAATGAAGTAATCAAGTATAGAGGTAAACTTGTATACCTCATAACTTCACATAACTCCATAAAACTTCATTAAGTTATCAAGTAAACAAGTTATTAAGTGTACTGTACAGGTTATACAAGTAATCAAGTATACAAGTGATCAAGTAATAAGTAACTAAATCTACAATAAAATAAGAATGCAGTGTCACTTGAACATGAAATACGCTAAGAAAACATTATAATAGTACTTATATATTAATATTAGGTAACTTTAGTCTTGCCTTGAACCCCTTCTTATACATTTTTAACAAGTTTCATCTTGAATAATACCAAAAACATATGTAAAACTTACACATATTCAAAAAATAAATGCATATTTTTTATTAATTCCATAAACCCTTTTAACCTCCTTCTATCGATACACACTTGGCAATGACAATTTCTGTCGTTGCCAAATAGTCAATTTGTGCATAAAACTAGGATATGAATCAATGAATATGCATTGAATTCCTTCCACTTATCCATGGGGTGCTAGTGCCTCTTGCCCAGCTACTTGGGACAAGAGGCAGGGGACACCCTGGATGACTTGCCATTCAATGGCAGTGCCCACAACTCTTCGTGTACACACTCATTAAATGTTTTTGTACGTTTTAGGAGGTAAATGCAGCGTCTGGTGTAAACTAGACAAACACAGGATAAACAAATTCTTCTTTGAGCTGCAAAAGGATTTTAACCATCCATTGAAATGGGAAAATCGACTTTACCCATGTCCAAAAATAAGAAATACAATCTTGTCCTCACTTTCCTTTTCGTAGTTAAAAGTCCAATTTCAGAAACACACACAAACTAAATCGTGCGAAATCACCGCCATAAGAGTCGTTGCCCTGCAAGAACCCACTTTGCTGCGGGCTGGAAAATTGGCCGACTTTAACCTTGCATAGGTCCGCGCCCTTCCAGGGGAGGAAAAACATCGGGGGTATGCAGACCCCGCTGCTATTTAGTGGTTTATTTGCACCTCTTTCATCCTCGATCTCCTTCCCGTTCTCGTTCTCTGCCCCCTTTTTTAATAGCTCCTGGTATTGTCTTGGCCCTCGCTGACAACAAAGGGGATAAATGCATTGCCTACTGTAAGTCCCTGTGGTTCGGCCTTGGACATGACACGTGTCAGCCTATGATAAATTGGTTGTGTGTGTCTGTTCAATTTCAAATGCAAAGCTCTAGAGAACAAGGGGAGAGGGAACGTGGTGGAGAAGGGCTTGAGAGAGTGTGAGGAGGAGAGATTCAGGCATATTTCTGGCACGGAAAGAGAAGGATGCCTCGCTCGCTGGATGTTTGCTGTGCGGGGTGAAGATAAGGTACAAGTTTTGGAGCGGGGTTGCCCACTTCCCGGGGTTTAGGAGGTGGAATTCTTGGCAACGGGGGTCGGAGGTAGAAATTGAGAGAGGCGGGTATTAACGTCACGCTTATTTATACATTCCATACAGTTCAGTCATGAACTCGATCATTAATATGAGAAGAAACAAACAACATTCCGGGCTAATAATCTTCTGCTAATCGCTGCAGCTGGCTCGGCTCTACCACGTCATCCATGCAGTGTCATCCAAATCCTGCTTGTTTCTCTAAAGCCGAATTTCAGATTTTGGTGCGGGGTGGGTGTTGGACGTCTAGGTTCACAAGGGAGGAGGAAGCAGATCACGTATAACCCCGGGTATCAGCAACCGGCCTGTGAGGTAATAAAGCAGAAATTATGAAAATTCTAATCATAGATTGTGAGATTTTCCTGGAGAGCTTTGGAAAAATTGTAAATGTCCCCTATTCTGCCACAAGTCTTTGTAGAGAATAATAGATGAAGGTTAGCACACTAACTGACTTCCATAAATGACCAATAAAAACATATATTATAAAAACCTACCTATATATAATCATAATTCCCATAGTTCCTTAAGAAGGCCTCAGCATTCAGTTGCATTAAAGTTAAACTAATGTGTTGATTTGATTTGTCTTATAAATATATCTTGGACCTCTATTGTACTCATCAGTATGTGTCTGTTTGTGCAAAACTCTCTTTTCATTGAAATAGTTACATCAGAAAATGTGCTTAACCCCCGCCCACTGAACTTTTTTCTGGAGATAAAATCTTGTTTACCATTCCCACGCCCTCCTTGCTGTGATTTGTCAAGCATCAAAGTTGGTCACCACGTATCAGAAATCTGGACCTCCAAGGTACTCATTGTATATCAAAGCTGACATTTGTAAAGCCCATTATTACATCATAATAGACTCTGAAATCTTGGCTAACGAGAGGTTACGAAAGCAGACGGGAGAGAACTTAAAGTAATAACTTCAAAACATCGTCAGGATTACTGCACATCAGTTGCTATTTAAGAAAGATCTTGAGAAGTTAAAAAGAACTATAGTATATAAGTTTTTGAAATTAGTCGCCCTTTTAGTAACTCAAGAATATCCTCATGTTAAGTTTGGAATGCTCCACTCACAACATGATTTTAGAAAGCTGTCCATTCCCTGGTTTCATGGATATGTAGAGATTTGAACAAATAATATCACAGTCACAGATCATTATTGTGGGAAACAGTATAGAGCAGAACCCAAGTGCGAGTGAGAGTCTTAAGCAAACCATAACAAATATAATAACATTCTCTTGCCGAGTTCAGACCAAACGTGTGAAAACTCCTATTTTTTTTTTACCAGACCACCAGCAAATGAGTTTGTATAACTATAATTAAATATACTAGAAATATTTGTTTATGTCAATAGTACTGTATTAATCATAGTTGCTTGGGAAATGTCTTATTAGTTAATGTGGAATTTACATAAACAAATTGAACTTGATCCTTATTAAAAAACAAGTATTATTTATGATGGCAAGTGTTGTGGCATTCAATTACATTTTTATTATTTTTATTATATTTGTGCACGTGTGCCAAGATTTACTTCCAGTTATTTAACCTGCAGGTTCTAGCCAACTCTTCATCCGATTTTAAGTGTTATGATAGAATGAACTTTAATATAATTACAGCATAACTTAAATATAAACAAATACATGTTTTTCATTATTTAAAAATGTAAAATTACCTTTAGCTGGTTCCACTTTAAAGGAACGTTAAGAGATGCACATTTTAATTTTGTCACGTTTTTTTCATTGCCCAATAGTTGGCACAAATCACCAGCTAGAATTTCAAGATAGAGTCAAGAGTTGTAAAGCATTTACCCATGACTTTAGAAGCAAAAAAAACCCTTTTGATTAGACGGATCCTTAGTTCTTTTTTTGCTTTATTTATTGCTAACAGTTGAATTTTATGTTCAGTGGTAGAAGATCTATTTCAAACTCCGGTTCTGACGCTATAATTGTTATTATTATTAGCATATTTCATTTTTGTATCTTTTCCTAAACCTCCTTTACCTCCGTTTCCCTGCTTTTACCGAGCCATCTTGACGGGCTACAGTATGAAGCAAGGGACCCACCGCCTGCACATGTCATTTTGACCTTTAAATGTCATTTGCAGGTGTGTTGAGACGGCACAAATTTGATAAGGCGTTTATCTGTCCCAGAATTCAAGCGCCCCACGAGAAAAGGACACAGGTGTATCTGCTGACATCCCCAACAGATAGAACCCGCAAGAAAAGGCCAGGGAGCGGTGATATTATATGCATCTGCTGACCGCTGGAAGAAATAAATGGTGGACACTAGAAAGAGCAGAAACATGAAAGATCCTAACTGTGCTGACCCAGGAGCAGTTTTTCTCTGTGATCTATCCACGCCTGAACTCTCTGACACCTCATCTGCTGTGCTGACTAGACGTTGTCGTGCCTTAATTGAAGTGGGTTTGTCTCATCCCTGCTCTCCCATCATCCTCTTCTCCATGGGTCAGCGAGAGGTGGGGGGAACCCCCTTGAGTACGCGGCATTGTCGGGATTGCTATTTGCCTCCTGCCGCCCCAAAGAGAGGATGTAAGATTGAAGTTATTTTATGCTTGGCTTACCCTTCTCTTCTGCATCGGATCCACTTCGTCCCTCTTTTCTTCTCCTCTGCCCTACTGCTCCCCCAGTTTACTCCGTTCTCGAAACCCCTCATGCAGCAAAAAACGTACAAGGCCGTTTGTTACACCAAGATAGGACATGAGTTTATGGAAATTTGCAGGTTTTTTACTTTTCCCAGTGGAATTAAATACTGAGAATAAGTTGACGTTTGAATAAAACAATGCACTAAAATTATTGCCGGATCAGTGAATGCTTTAAACCTGATTTAATGCTTAAGAAAACTTCATAGTAATGAAGGAAGTTTTAACGTTTGAAAATGAGGTAAAGTAAAAAATCAAAGTATTTCGTGATTGATTCATTTAAAAGCAGCCGTAAACTCTTGCCTGGTGTTCTCTCTGACCAGCCTAGTCTTGGGCCAACATTATTTTTCCTCTCAAAGAAAACATTAACATTTATGTGACGATAAATAAATAATTGATAATAAAATAGACATTTGCTTGGTAATAAAAAGAAGACTTAAGTACGTTATCATTTGTGTTGTGAAATATCGGCTTATGTGCTGATGAACATACGTCAACAAAGATTAGACGTATTAAGAAGCAGCTTGCATACTGAATTACTGTTATTAGTTTGGCTAAGAGAAAATGTTACTACTGTGGGTTTTAACTAAAACGAAACTAAAAGCAATATTTGTTGGCAAGAACTAGACGAAAATATTAATATTTTCCTTTGACTAAAATGGGACTTGTAGTCCGTTGAAACTGTGACTTAAAGAAATAATAAAGAAAAAGACTAGACTAAAACTCAATTTTAAACGGGTTGTCTAAAACAAAACTAGTATTCACCATCTTTGGCGTCTGTCAGTGCAAATAAAAGAACAAAGTTCCAGTCTTGATGGTCTTGAAAAGAAGTCTAGTGTAAACCAAGTCTTCTAACATATTGGTTTCAATAATGATATATTTTAAAATCTATTATTATTTATAAACTCAGATTCATAAGGACAGATAATGCAAAAACATGAAAGAATATACAGTAGTTAGATTATTCAAATAAAACCCAAACCTGTGACATAATGTGTTCATACTGTTTATTCCTAATTGCTCTAGGTATTAATGGACTCCATATTGCAGCAGAGCTAGAGTTGCTGGTGGCATGGTAGTACAAATCCTTGTTGTCAAAACTCTTCAATAAATGTATAGCTTTGTTTTTAAGTCATGGGGTGGGTTTGTGTTTCTTTCTCGGATTAATCAATTTCCTCATAAACATCACTTTTTAGGTCAACACTTATATTTCACAACATAATTTGATTTAGTTTTAAAAACATGACTTTTATTTGTGTCGTCTTTGATCAGTTTGCTTGAACGAGAGTGTTTTGTAATCCATGTGTCTGTGGGTGTGTTATTTTGAATGTATGGCCCCTATATGTGAGAAGGAGTCGGGCATCTTCGTAGCTCTAAGTGATGTTCGCATTACCGGGATGAGGGTAATGATGTGCGAGGTAGTTGTATTCTGTGCCGGGGCGACCCTGCGGCTCGCACCCCGTCCTCGGCCCAATGTGTTCCTGATATTCTTCATCGCTCATCCCCAGTCGGCCTCTACTGACAGCAGACACCTACACATCAGGAGAGCACACCACCATATTCACACCGGCATCAACATATGTACACACACATTTGGCATTTGTGTGCACACCGTTGCAACCGGCAGTGGATATTCACCCTCATTCCTGGGGTGAATGTTGGGGTCAGTGCATAAAACCAGTGGCCCTTGATTCATCATTACGTGATGCAAACATATGGGGCGGACTTGCAGCCGCCCTTGGAAGATTGAACTCCCCAAAAACCCCTTCAAAACATGTCTCTGCATATTGATCCCCTTATTGTCTACGTAGCTCGAAAGGAAAGACGGTCCTTTATTTCCCCACTTTCCACTGCGACACAAAGGCAAATATATGACAAAATCCTTCCTCAGCACTGCTTACCTTTATGGTTCAGTGCAATAATTGGCCCAGGGTGAGAACGCCCGCTCAACAGTGGCAGTAATGTATTTGAGAAGATATTGAAAAAGCTGATGAGGGAGACACAAGATGTGTTGTAGAATACAAAAGTTAATAATGCCGGGGATTTTGACGAATGGATCTCTAAATGCGTCCTGATATTGGTCTAAATTGCATTCTTTTCTTCCCGTTTCTCCCGTTTTTTAATTCCTACTTGCGCTCATTGACTATTCAAGGTTCTTGTCCCTTAAAGAGAACAGTTTACTTTGTTGGTCGGGTAATGAATGCACGTGAGGAACTGTTGGGGTCGTACGACTGTATATAAATGTCCACAGAGATAGTTCAGACAAGGTTGTAAAACCTTCCAAGCACTGTCATCACACAGGCTGACTGTACAAATGCCTAAAAGAGTCATGGACGGAACACTTATACAATGTGCTTTTGAGTACATGCATATCATTTTATTGCCGCATATATCACCCTCACGCCGAGGCATCTGAAAAGAGAGCGTGATCTATACGGAAACATTAATCATCATTCATTGTATGTTAATAAATTCAGAATTTCTCCATTTACCATGCAGACGTCCATGCGCGCTGGAAATGCAACCTTTCCAGAGCTCATAAATCACACACACTGAGTCATCTGACAAAGTACCCTAAACACAGGCTGAGGCGCTACGATCCCTAGGGCACAAACACATGCCATCTAATGTGGCGGAATCAGAGCTTTCCGACGCTACTTGCTGATGCTGTGCTGCCAGCCCAAACCAACAAGGAGCCTACACGGCATCCTGGGAAAACAACGGGGAGAATCAGAAAGGATTGTGGGATGTCTGTGGCCTTTATAGAGGGTGGTTTGGGATATAACAGACGTCTTTCTTTTTTTTTTCTTTCTGTTGCATTTTAATCATCAAGACGCTTCTAGTAGATGCAGCTAAAATTACAATTTCATCCCAGTGTTTATTGATTTCTGGGTTCAATATAAGTTCCTTATTAAACTTGACACTAAAATCCGTTTATTTTACTCAATCAAATTGAAAAGAATGCTTGTTTACCAAAATACGGTTGATAGTACAGAGAGATGGCAAATATAAAACCGTCATTTTCTTTTAACATGCCTGATTAATCTGTCTGCCTTTACATTAATTTACACCTATAGTCAAGATTGCTTCAGCCAAGACTCTGAGTGTCGAGACCAAGACATGACCAAGACTTAGATGTAGTTCAAGATCAAGGCTTTTCCAGATCAAAGCGTAGACCCTAAAAAAAAAACCCTGCAAGTACTGTTGACCAGGGAATTATATTCACGATAAAAAACATTTTTCCACTAGTTTACAGGTTTATTTTTAGCCCTTGTGCTTTCTCGGGCCAAGGTGATCCGTAGGCCAGCAAACAAATGTGTTTGTGGTATCCATTGTGTAGCCTCCGGGTCAAAGTGAACGAACTCTGCCACTGCATATACATATGTTTGTTTGTGTCTTTCATCTTGACCCATAGGCAACACAAGGGATACCACAAACACATTTGTTTTTAGAGCCACTGGGTCACCTTGACCCAGAGATAACGCAATGTAAATTTGGCTAAAACGAGTGTCTTGACATGTCAAAAGTCACGTGCTAATTGTGTTAATTTTTTTCAAAACAAAACACCTTTAATACAGTAATAACCAATAAAATGGAAATTATATGAAACATTTTTCTTTGCGGTAAAATATGCGTCACAGACTGGTACTGCTCCACGGACCAGCGGTTGGGGACCCCTGAGGTATATAACGCATACTCAGGTCAGGTTGAAAAACATAAGCATCATATTGGAGTCAATTTAAGGCCAAGTGAGTTGGAGGGAATTCGAGACCAAAGCTGTTCTCAATAACTACAACGATAATGCTACTGTTAGATTTGCAGTTTTACAACATATATTGCTGCCAATTTCTTTCTTTCTTGCAACAGTAGAATGCGTCACAAATGCACGTTGTCCCTCAGTATTCAGAGAAAATATAACGATATTGAGATACATTACAGGTCCTGGTGGGCCAATTGGGCCTCACTACAACTTGACCTGAATTAAAGAAGATTAAAAACTGAGGCTATTGTACAATATTAGAAGTGTGTTTGGATATTAATCCATTAAATTATAACATTCAGATTCAAATTCTGATAAACAAAGCAACACATTTCTATGTATGTTCCTCGAATACCATTATTGCTACGTTTACGTTCCTGATTTTCTTCTGATTGACGTTTGAAATTTCAATGTGCATTGTAGTTTATTTCAGTGGAATAAATATCCTTATTTGTCGATTGAGAGATTACAGACGGGAGAGAGGACGTGGTCTATTTACGTGTCGCTATCTTCAACCCAATTTTAAACGAAGAAAAACAGATTAATTTGTTGTGAACCTTTGTGATAATTGGGTGCATTCAGGTGTTATCAGTTCACCTACAATGCAGATTCATTTATTTTTAGCCTGCAGGGAAAATGATCTTCTTTGTGTTTGCCAGTTCACCATTGAAATCTGGTCTTTTCTACCTTTTTAGTGAAGTGTTCACATGATTGCTAATCTGTATATTCTCGCTTTATGCTTTAGATTAAAAGATTAAAGGCTTTGGGGTAAGGGGAAAGGAAGGACACAAACAAGAAAGCCGATGAAACCATGATCGTGTCAAAAAGTGTTGGTGCTACAGTGGTATTGTGTTGGTGAGACCCCTCTGTAGTGCGATTAGGAAAAAATTGTGTCATCATATGTTAATGATCCTTTTCTTTGTAGTGACGACCGGCCTCTGATATGCAAAACATCGCGGTTAAGACTGTTGAATTGTGTAGAGTGTAGGAAATCCAACGGAGATGGAGACTCTGGCTCTATCCGGGTATAAGACAGCATTATTTATCCTCTTTCTCATTATCTTCAATTTCCTCTTTTTACCTCCTCTTGGGTCTCCGGTTCCCTTCCCAGCTTCTCCTCCCTTGCCTGGGCCTATTTGACACTCCCCAGAGACGGAGGGACGAGTGGTTATTTCTGACTTTGGAAGATGGTCGTGACTAATTGATTCGACATCTGATGGAATGTGTGTAACGTCTCTTTTTTTTTTCCGCCAGCCCCTGCCACTCGCTCAAATGAGCAGGAAAACCGTTAATGCATCGTGCATATATTTATGCAACATACAATGTGGTTTTGATGTGAGAGTTGTATTTTTGCCAGGCGTTGTCTGTGTTCCCGCCTAAACCCCTTCGTACCGTCGTCCCTGGTAATCTAAATTATTACTGGACTGTTTGATGTTACCCTCGGAGAGAAGAGAGTCTGTATACCAATGTATTCCCTTTGGCCCCATAACAATAGATTATATGGCTAACACTCAAAATACTCCCACTTATGTCTTTGTAAGACCGCTTTGTACTGTTTTTACATGTTTTGGAGATGTTGCACCACATAAACACAATTGGTCCCATGGGTGCTTTTGATAGGAAAGTATCTATATCTACCTATTGAAGTAGTTTCTTTTCCTTTCCTCGCTCTCCAACACTCCACTCCCTGTAGTCTTCCTCGAAGTCTGGTCCTCCGTCTTTGTCTTTGCGGTCGGTGTTTTGGGTCGAGTCCAGAGACCTAATGAGGTGATTCTGATGGGTAGGAGTCCCACGGCCCCTACAGGCTTCTCTTGATACCCTTTCAGAATAACTAATTGATATAATCATTTAGTCAATTGGTCACAGTAATTGTTTGCTGGTGGCCACACGAGGGCTAAACAATGACAAGTGTGTTGTAGCTGCAGGAGGCTTGTGTCGCCCCCGAAAAGTGCAGCAGTTGTTGTTGATATGAAAAATGGTCTGGGACGGCTTTTCTTTAAAGAACTATCAAGTTAATCTTTTAAAGTCACTACCATTGTGTGAATTAAATCGAGCCAACAGAAAACATCACCCGTTTGTCTATTACTACATACTCAAGGTTAACTAGTTGCAGAAGTTTTCGCTGCAGTTGCAACATGTTTTTTAAAGGCCAGAAGAACACAGGTCTTAAATTTAATTGACTGTCTGTTGCTGCAAGTATGAAGTAAGTATGAACCCCCTGTTCCAACTTCAGGAGTGATTAGGAGCCTAAAAAAATATAATATTCATGGACTTTATTTATCCCAGAATCAACATAACATAATCACCAGACATTTTAATATGTTATAAATAAAACACATGAACAGAAACATCTATTCTTGATAAGGTAATGGGGGAAAAAAAACAACCAAAAAACAAATGGCGGTTATTGATTATTCTGGGATAATGGTAACTACATAAATTGACTCATTTTACTTAATGTCAAATTTATAGTATTTGGTGAAAATCATTCTGCTTAGTTATTTTATATGGTTTTGATATTGAAACACAGAAGGCAAATATACCCCTGACCCTACTTGTGGGATGTAAACTTTTTCCTTCATCTTCGTTGCCTCCCTTGCTTTATGTCACCCTCTGACTTAAAGAGGTGCCAAGACACCCATTTTTTAAGGTACGTTTATAAATAAGGTGCAGAATTCTAATAGCAAAGGCTAGAAATCGCTCAAATTTGGAAACTAGCTTTAAGTGTATCTTTGCTTGTTGATACCATAACACGTATCCTAACATCAATGTATACACGTTTTAATTCAACAAGCAGGGGATTATAGATGTCATCAATTATATTAACCTGTTAGAAATATGTAGTAAATAAGGAGCGATTGAATTAAAGTGGATTTATGTTTTAACAAAAAAAAAATAGAAAACATTTACTTTTTAACAAACATGTTTGTTGTAAGATGCGTCAGTTATTGACTGTTTTTTACATACACTGTGTGAGCGAGTTCCAGATCCTTGTACTTCAGGGAATGGCTGACACACTGGAATTGATGATTTGTACTGCTAGCTCAAGAGCAATTCATGTTTCCACAAGTGCTTATACATCTTTTCGGATTCTAATAAATACATATTACAGAGCAAAGAAGTTTCCATACAGGCTATTATAGGGTAGCTTTCTTCTCCGTGAACTCTAAATCAAGTGCAGAGTATATTTCAAGGAGCTACCCTTCAGCCTTTAAATGTCTGCATAGCAATGCTGCTTCCCTTTACGAGGAAGGCACATTCACTATATGGTCTGGATGTAGAGAAGGCCACTGGGGAATTATCAAGTGTACATCCCATCGACCCGCATCCACTTCCCCATTACCCTGACATTTCATCCCTACATTTAATTCCAGGCCTTTCTAAAGAGCAGGTAATAGTGCAGAGGGGTACAGGGACCCAGAATTAAGCAGTTTTACACCGAAGGGTAATTTGGTGTGATAAATGTGCCGTCGCTGCTAACTAATAATACATATTTTAAATAGCGGCGGCGCAGCTCCACGGCCCAGTAAAGGTAGCATCATTATTAATGTGGGAGTCGCGGCGTGTTTTAGTCAGGGTTACGGCACCAAGGTCAAAGCTACGTTTCACTGAATTAAAAGCCATTTTGAGCTATGGCACTCCTAATCAACTCGGACCTAAAGGTGCATAGCTCAGTTATAATGAGGCACCGATGAATTTAAATAAACAGCAAGATCTTGTGATTTATAAAGGCAATGCGCTATCCTTATAGCTCGTTATCCATGACGGATACACTTTATTCTCCGGGCCTCTTTACCCACAGGACCCTGAGCTTTTAACCAAGTAATCTCTGCCTCCATTGTCAGCGGATATGCGTTTGGACCAGGACACTTATCCCCGTCATTATAAAAAAAAGTGGAGACACAATACAAGAGTAATGGTAATGTATTCTATCCAAATAGGTGATTTTTCTCCTCCCCTCCCCTCCATTTCCCCCCCCCCCGCCATGTTAAAAACTACCCCAGAGTTTAGAGCCCATAAATTCATCATGATATTTCCACAAAGGATCTTTCATCGAGTCGAGGAGACGGCATAATCCCTGATTGTGGAAGTGTTTTGCATTTAAAGGGGGGAACTTTTGGTTTGGGAATTGATGGCAATATTTGAGTATGGGGGCGGAGGGGGCGAGTTCCAATTTTGGGAGTGATCAGTGAAAATCTCATGCCTGGGAAAAGTCACATATTTGTTTCTTTGCTTTGAAATGGGTGGCTGTGTGGACTTCCAAATGCATCGGGCTTCTGATGATGTGCTGGTTAAGGGACACTCTGCATAAAACAACTTTAAAGTTTCTTTCTCACTTTTGGAATCAACTTTTAATCAAATGCTGTTGCATCACTGAAGCGGCCTGGTGCAATTATCACTCTTGATGGTTTCAATACCAAAAACTGTATTTTATCTAAAAAAAATAGAAGCTGATTCAACACTCTCACCCTACTTTTGGGGTATAAACTTTCTTTTGTGTCTTGCTTTCTGTCACACATACTGGCGACGTACTGGGGCGACCCAGGCACCTCGTTTTTAAGGGTAGTTTGAAAGATGATTAGAACTTCAGGTCCTTCCTTTAATGGTTTTAGTTCGGCTAGTTGCACATTTCTAAGGGTAGTGGAAACCTTGATAATGCCGTAGTACATGTAGCAGTTTAAGAGTACAATGATCAGTTGTTGTCTTTACATTTTAAAGCATAAATACTGTATATATTAATGAAGTACAGGTGGTTTATATGCTTTTTCTTTTCCTTGGATGTTTTTGAACATATTTGGGAAAATACTAGATGGTACAACCAAATAGAAAATACAATTCCAGTTTAAAATGTTTCTGTGAAGAATTATCAATGGAATTGAAGCTTTAAAAAACATCGACCTCGAACTGAAAATGAAAATTTCTCCTTGTACGCCCAAAGGTTGCTCTCTGGTTTTCTTCAGGTAGAGCCACTCTGAATTCAAAAAGACTAAATATTTTCATTTTGTTAAAGGACAGGTGTGTTGACTTACCTCCAAAATACACTTGTTTGATTTCCCATGTGAGCTCCAGTATACAGTCGCGCACACATCGCTGCCACGAGTCAGAAACTCCCTCACTGTGCATCGCATTTCAGAGTAATTTCCACTCCTGACACATCGGCTCAGACTACCTGCCAATTTCCGTCTTGCTTGCTGAATGGCTGATTTGCGGAAGCGATGCTCACCTCAACACTTGGAAGATTTGCTCAGGAGTGAGCAATGTGAGGTGTTTGAGCTGTCAGGTTGTTCTTGTTCTACAACGTTGGCTCAAGGAAAGTAATGGTCAGAGTCATCCTGTTGAGTGGATGTTAGAAAAGTAGTTAAACACCCATGACATTTTGAGGGGGAGGACAAAATGTACTGTAACGTTTGTACTTTACGATGCTGTTCATAGACTTTGTTGTTGTTTAGGGTTGTACAAACTTTTCTGTGATGTAAGCTACTTTAGAAATGACCATGTAATTAGGATTTTTTCTCGTTAATCAATACAACAAGAAGGAGCTGTCTTGCCTTCAGTTAATACAAAACTCTGCAGCGAGGATTCTGACCTGCTCTAGTAGAAGAACTCACATTTCCCCGATCCTTAAAACTCTTTACTGGCTGCCAGTTTTTTTCAGGGTCAATTTTTTAAAAACTGATTCTTACTTTCAGATCTATTCATGGTCAGGCTCCCCCTTACATCAGTGATCTAATCCAGCCTTACACCCCAGCTCGGGGTTGTTTCCCCTCCTTATTAGTCCCATTGATAACCTGAGCATCTTCAACTCTGGCTCTTCTAACTCTTTTTCTGGCCTTTGTGTGAGTGCTACTGGTAATATACAAAAGAAAACTAACCAAAAACAACCTGGTATCAGGACTGTCCAATGTACCTTTCACTCCATCAACTCTTCTTACCGAACACATCTTCACCCATTCTGGCCTGTCTGCATTCTCTTCTTCACCCCCATTACACTGACACAAAACTACCTTGTAACTTACGCAAGAAAAGCCAACGTTATGATATTCTAAAAGTTTATTTTATTTTCATGTCTCACTATCAACCTGGGCTCCCCTTTTTGTAATGGACTGGTGGATCAAGAACTACCGCTTCAGCACCCTTTGCTGTAGTCCGTATCTCGTATGGTCTTTTACTACACCGAATAATTTAATCTGGTCTAAAGATGAGCATTAAGTAAAGCTGTTGTTGTTGTTTGTAAACTTACTTTCTTCTTCCTCATTACGCTCCCTCCTTCCCCTCCCGCTGTGCTTAATAAACCAGCCCTTGATGCTTTTTTTTCGTGGGGCTAGAGGTCGTTGATTTGTCTCCCTGTTCCCGTAGGTCATTAGGGTCACCAGCAGCCCCCGGAAGCATCGCGGCTTTGAAAATGAGGAGCCCCCTCTCCGCTCCCCCGCTGGCGACTGTAAGCACCCCTTTGCCCGCGCCCGCCCCGATGATTAATGCCACCCCCGTCCAGCCACAAACCTTTCCGCCTCAGATAATGCCAGGCAGCAAGCGCGGCTGACACTTTTAATGTATAATTAAGTAGAGAAAGTCAGCACTGGCTATGCAAATTTCTTAAAATGATAAATGACGATGTACAGCACCAGGGATTGATTTGGTGTAAATGAAACTAATTAAGGAAATGTCAAACATAATTAATAAAACAGGTTTAAGCTGCAAAACATTGTCAATTGAATGAATGAGGAGGCATTGGCGCCCATTGTTCAGGCTTTATTTAGGTCCTGTGTTTAGCTTGTTCTCTGCTCCAGAATGCTCTCGCCCCCCTCCTCGCTCCCACCGCCGCCAATTCCCTGAGAGCGGGAAAATAAATTTGCTTGTCTCTCTGCTGACTGTAGAAATTAATTGCTGAAATCTTGTCCCATCCAAGTGTTACATTCACACGCAGGACATTAACATAACTAATTTGAAAGAGCTCAAATGAGTGCATAATGGAGCTCCGTCACCATGCATGACAGTCACTGGTCATACCAAATTAGCTTGGTTTTATAATTGAAAAAAGTACCCCCCCCTTACAGCCCACCACCCTTACTAGTTTTTTCCATCCAATCCCTCCCGATATTCATCAAAGTTTGCTGCCAATCTTCGCCCGCGGTTTTCCTTCAAGAGATTTATTTCCTTGAACAACAAAAGGTTTTATCATTTACAAAAAGAGTGCTTGACCTATAATTAGAGAGGAGGTACGTTTCGGGGGGGGATGCCAAGTTGGGGTGGCAGAGTCCGATCCTTAGTCCTGGTAATGATGCTGGAGACCTTGTGGCCCTCCTGGGATCCGGAAGAATAATGGGATGGGCTATTTTTATTGGGGAGCAAAGTAGTGGGCCACCAGCCGCTGGGATCGTCGCTGCATGGATTTGGTGCAGAGCAGCGGGGGCTGGCGAGGGGGGCAACGGAAGGGCGGACGCTCATTGTGCCAAAGCTGCCCGCTCGTAACCCTGCCCATCAGTTCTTTATGTCAGGTTGATGCACTGACGGTGCCCTCGGTGCCCCTGTGCCGGCAGCTGCCCTTCCTGCTGAAAGAAAGCAGAGTGTCGGGGTGAACACATCTGTCGCTCTGAGATAGATGGTAAAGATTCAAGGTGAGGAAGGGGGGTCTGTGCGTGTGTTCGCTTGACTTTCTCTGCCTTTTACATCCACACATGTTAACTATGCATGTTTATACAACGTGTTAGTGATTCCTGAGTGAAGGTGGAAGTATTTTTAAATAATCCCATTTATCGTTTTTGTATGTTTTTAGCTAATTATAGGTTTATATTAGCATAGTTGGGAATATTAAATGTAAATTGATGTACAACATAATTTGTGCTAATATAATTTAAATTTAGTGTATTTATTGTTGTTTGCTGGGGAAGTAGCAGTTCAGGGAATAGCTTTAATATTCCAACTTCCTTTTTTTTTCCCTTGCCTTTCCCATTACAAACCTTTTGGAGATTATTATTATTATTATTAAATGTTTCTCCTCAAAGCATATCCTACACATGTTAACATACTCAAATAAATGCTATTTTTGATTCTTATTCCATCTTTTAATTCTGGAAATGTAGCATTTTATTCTGGCAAACCCATTTGACAATAAAAAAAATCAATATATTTTTGGCCTTAAATTACACTTAGAAAATAAATTCCATAGTTCACAAAATAACGCCACATGGTACATGACAAACAAATGTTCCAACTTTCATATGGTGAGCTTTATATTACTAATATAACATCTTATTTGTTCTCAGAGGCATGACACATGGTATGATTTTGCTGCTTTTGTTTTAGTGTTTGGCAAGATGTGTAAAAAAAAAAGAAGGGTTTTTTGGTACTCTTACTACTGTACTACAATATGTTTTAATTTTTTTTTTTTTAATTAATGCAAATATGGATTTTGCTTATTACACATATTGGCTGGAAATAACTTTCAAAGTAATTTTCAATTGCAAATATATTGTAAAAAAAACAAACAAACCCTAATATTATAGCATATCTTAACCTGAAAATGAATTGCAACACCGGATACTATTTGAGGTATTTTTTTGGAAACTTATTTAAAATCTTGGCTATACTCAAACTGATGTCTCCTTAAGCTCTAATGTTAAGATAAATCTCTGTAAAAATACACTCTTTATCAAGTTCATTCTTTTTCAGCTCATCCATAACCAATCAAAATATTTGAGAAAAGTGTATCGTATATGGTTTCTACCCGAGCTCATATTCAAGTCATCAATCTTAAAAGTGACGTAAAAAAAGTAGTCTTTGGACTTGGGTTTTAGTTTGGCGGTTTGGTTGCATCAGAAGTGTAAAAACCAGTGGCGGAGACTAGTAATTAGCTGCCGCTCTTAATGAGTGTGTTCAGTTCACTGAGCTCCGAGAAATAATTTCTTTTGAATGATTACCACAAGACGTTCTGCAGGAGGGATTATGTGTCTTCTATGAACCCAAGCTCTTTTTTTTTAGTGCCAAGATTCCTGCTGTAAATCTCATTTTCTCCCTCAACACTTTCAAATAGTTGTGTTTGACCGATCACTGTTTATTGTCTTGAGAAGTTCGGAAAAATATTTTCGCTACATTAATTTCAAAACGCCGTTATCAGGTCTTTTGTAAATCTCTCTGCACTTTATTTGCTCCACATTTTTAAGGAGATTTTCCTCCTCAACAGTCTCCAAGTGGGTTTTTCACCTTTCCCGTTTTTTTTTTTTTCCTTTCACAAATTTTGCGACTCTTTCCCGCTTCCAAACCCTTGAAATGCCAAAGGGTCACGAGTCAAACATATGCAGCACGGATAACAATTTATTACCTTACATTTGCCTGATAATTTTTCTCTTTTGACAAGCGTAGGTAAATCACAAAGCCTACTCTAAAATGTATGAGAACTCGGGCCGGCTTGATGAGTACAGTCTGTTGCTATTGGCGGTTCCCCTTGTGGGCGCCGGAGCTCCCACAAGACCAATAAGGCTTATCGGTGCTCCAACATGACTGCGGTTAATGCAGGAACAGGTAGAGGTCCAGGTATTTATAGTATGCGTATGCAAATGGTTTTTCCGAAGCCATGTCGTATTGTTAGACCAGCGGGGTGACAGTTAAATACATGTACAGAAGAAGAAACGTACCGGCCTCTCTTTTCTCTAGGAGACAAGTCTAATCAGGTAGGAAGGTCTTTCATTTCATTTGAATATATTCAGGCCCGGGCTCGGGCGACGTGTCGCTCTCCTCATGTGAATTGTATTCCTTCATGCTGAAGGCTCATTATTTTACAGCAGGGTGTGTGAGAGGTGGGCCTGGTCTCTGGACCCTCTGTCGAAAGCTGTATTAATCAAACTTCTCGCTGCTGAGGAGACTTCGCCAACTGACAGAATGTGCTGCCTTTACACACACACACAAAAAAGGTAAAATAAAGTGGTGTGTCTGAGACTTGGTTAAAAAATCAAAGTTTTAATTCAAATGTAATTATTTTGCTGAAGAAAATTAAAATCTAAATAGACATTCAGTATATTGGGTATTATTTCCTTAAAGAGCGGACAAATTGATACAATGTATATATATAAAAATATAGCATTAACAAGAACTTGCATTAATAAAACAGTACATTGAAACACTATTACTAACTCTGACAACTACATGGATGGTTTTGGACTAAAACAAGTCTTAACTGATCACATGACCTAGATAAAGTCAGGATCAGAAACACTAACAAACAAAAAAGCAAATGAAACAGGAAGTCAGTAAAAGAAAGGTCTAAAAGGGGAATCAAAAATTGACTCCTTTGATTTCTTTAAAATAAATCTTGGCTGAGAACAGTTTCAAAATATTTTTTACGATGCATATGAAACCCAAATAGTGTAAGATTATTCATGTATGTTTGCCATTAAAGATGAACAAATAACTGACAAGATAGGATTGAAATAAACAATCAATTAACAACAATAAAATAGCATTTTTCATTTTTAATGTTCTGAATAGTAGATCTTATGTCCAATATAAATCCAATTATCCATTATTTCCTCCTCAAGATGTTATCATCATGATCTCTGTCTTCTTAAGTATCAAGGCCTATCTATATAAATATATTGATATATCAATCAATTAATTATAGCGATCAATTACCACCAACAGGGTAATTAAACCCTACAGACATTTCAATAAAAGATCTTTATTCAATGTAGGAAAAGATGAATTACTGGTTAAAGAAGTTACTTCTCTCATGATAAACACCGTCAAAACTTCTTCCCAGTCTGACACAAATGACATCTTGAAGGAGGGGGGGGGGGGGCAAAGGGGGGTAGCATTTTTCCTATCACCCCCATGTCAAACAGCCTCACACCAGACCTCACCAGAACCGCATGAAAGAGACAAAGGCATCCATTTTTTTACTCTCTCATCATCTCTCGTTGTCCCCTACTCTCCATCCCGCTCTCCTCTCATGATGCCTCGACCTCTCTAAGCAGGTCAAGGCTCTCCAGTGGGAAGCTTGTAGTCGGAGGAGCCTATAGTTGGAGCTCCACTCCACCCACTTGCAGAGCAAAGGGCTGAACATCTCTGTTACACAACCAAAGCACTCTGATGTCTGAGAGCTTGCCCGGCTCTCCTGTGTGTCTCACTGGAGGCGATTGAGAAGAAGTGTACGAGGGAACTGTTTAAATTTAAACTGGCAAACTTTCTGATGGAAATAGCGGTGACCCCGGGACCGGTCTCGTCTCGAGTTGAAGCATTGTTGTAATCAATACGGGGTCTCGTGGGGGAAGGCAGGCGAGGACCTTTCGTTTCCCGTTTGTAGAAATAATGGAGAAGACTGTTTGTTATTTCTCCCAGACATTGCAGCGAAACTCGCAGATATGGCCAGGGCATCGCAGGTTATGACGCCGGCCCAGGGAAACAAACACAAAAGAGGATAATTTTATCAAGAAACAAACAGCAGAGCTTTGTCTGAAGCTTGCCGGGGAGCTCAAAGGTCGCCGAGGTGCCGAGGCCACGTTTGACCAGCTCATCTTGAAAAGGGGCCTCGGATCTCCTTTGTTCCCTTACACTGGGGGACAAGAAAACCAAAAAGCGAAAAGTCTGCCGAGGCTTATGAGGAGTCATTTGAACTGTTGGCTTTTGTTATCTTTTCATCCCTTTAGAGAAACGAAAAAAAAAAAAACAATTGAGAAAAAAAAACAGTCAAGTCTGTTTATTGAGTCAATTTTCTTTTTTTTTATAAACTTGTCCACCTTTAGACATGTGAGTTGAATTTATTTTCTGAATCTAAATGTGCTTGGTACTGAGAAATCAGTAGCATTTATACATTTCATAAAGACCACCTAGATTCACATTATTCCAAGATGGCGGCGAATAATATTAAATGATCTAACAACATAATTATGGACAGTTGTTTCTCTACTATACTCACATAGAGTCTCATCTGATTTAATGAAAATTAAAGTCAGTTTGGACTCAACTTTATTGATCAACGGTTGGGGTGATTATCAAACTATAGGCAAAAATGTATGTTCATGCTATTCTAGTGACTTCATCCCGAAAGAACCACTTAAAAACATCCAAATACCTCCATATTCCTCGTCTGTAACCTTAATGTACTCCTGAGCTCTGAACTAATCTTGACCAACTCTTCTGATCACATCTGTCTGGATTATTGAGATAAGAAAACTGAAACAGAAACATTCAAGTCTTAAGATAAAAGATAAAAGAGGCAAACTGACCTGCTTGCTATCGAAGCTAAATGCTAACAGAACTCTTGTTCCAACACTCTACGTACAAGAAAATCTAGTCGGACAATGAAATCCCGGATCTTTACATGGAAGTAGGGCTGCGACAAATGGTAATTTTGATAATGGATTAGTCAGAGGTATTAGTCGACTAATCATTAATAACATTTCAGTGTCAATTTCAGATTTTAATGCAGAATGTAGCTTCTCTTATACAGCCATCAATAGCTTCAAGTTATAGGCAAAAATGTATGTCCGTGCTAATAGCGACTAGTTCTTCGTTGGCGTCATGTTAATCCTCGTCCAAAAAGGTACCATAAAAAACATCCGAATACCTAAATGGTGCTCGTCTGTAACGTCCATCTTGTATTGAGGCCCCAACATTAGGAATCATTCAGAAAAAAATGTACACAAATCAATATTTTCGGCTTGTTGTTAGCATCAGATCCAGGACTATCATTGTAAATTTTCGCTTACGCACCAAAAGACTGGGAGCTAATACCATAAAGAAACCTAAACAAGAGTTTTTTCGGAACAAACATTTTGTAGATTCATTACAAGATGGACGTACAGACAAGGAGGTATTTGGAAGTTTCCAAGTGAGTAATTATAAAGGAATGTGCAGAAGAAGACAACTGAGCATCAGTCACTACATTAAAATGAACGTACATTTTCCCTATAACTCTAAAAAGGAACAAATTACTCTGAAAATAATCCCAGTCTTAGTCGACATGAGGGTGAGTAGAAAATGAGCGAAGTTTCATTTACAAATGGAATTTTACTTTGATAAATTAAGTCTATTGTTTTCTTTATATTGTATTGTTATATTGTCAGAAACTTCAAAGGCAACTCAAGTCTTAGTTTGTATTAAATCCATTTGGCTCAAATCCGTTGACTTTCTCTACTAACTAACCGTGGAAACACGGCACAGTGATGGTGGCTGAACCACCATAAGGATGTTGTGGAGGGTGCAGGGTGGCTGTGGTGATGGATACCTCGAGGGCCTGCATGGCTCTGTGCTGCTTGTCTCTCTCTATCTCTGTCCTTGCATGGCTTGCTGTACAGACGAAGCATGCTGCTAAACCATACAAATCCTAAATTAAGTGCTGTGGAATTGAAATTGGCTCTCTTGTGAAGTGTTCCACTTGCACTGGAGCTTAATTTTGCCTACTCATATCATTTGATTCAGTCCCTCAGTCCCTCTTTTTTTTTCTCACTGCAGCCCATCACTTCCTCTTCCTTCTCATGTGAAATGAACCCATTCAGTGCTTGCGCGTCTCTGCCCTAAGTGAGGGATGACTTTTTTCTAACTTGAAATCTGTGCTCATGATTCACTCATTTGTCGCTCTGGTTTGGCTTCGGTAGCTTTTTATCTGTTTATGATTCGCCTGAATATTGTGTTTGGAGTTTATGCTTTTTATGCAATATAAAAAAGCTCAAATACCCAGTGTTGCCGGGGTAAGTCGGGTTCATAGGTTATTTATAGAAAGGATTTTGAAGGAACAAAAAAAACAGAGACAATATATAACTGCAAAGAATGATATAACAATAATTTGAAAACCAAAAGGAGAGGAGAGAGGGGGTTTATTTTAGGTAGATTATTGGCCTTACATTTTCCCCAAAAATCTCAACTTAATTAAAATCATCCTTATATAATATGTTTTGACAATTTGAATTTGATAAAAAATGGACCTATTTAAGTCTTCAATGGGATATCCTGTCATCCTTTTCCCCCCCTACAGGTAAGAAAAAATAGCTACAATTCTGGAAACCTCCTTTACTTTTTGTGTAATACATATGTTTTAATTTAATTAAAATTGGACATATTTTAATTTTTATTGGGGGAAATTGTACCAGTTGCCCTAAAACCTTTTAAAGGTCAATAGTCTTCATGATATTTTTAATAAGACACACTTGTACTTACTACACACAAATACCTACCATCATGTATATATGTGTATATGTTTGTTTGTATATGTATATGTCACAGTACAGAATGGAATCCTACTAGTACTGATTGGAATTCCATGATTCCATCTATTTTCCAAAACATTTTGATGTCATCTGAATTTCTGAATTGGAGATTATTCTGGTAGAATTCCCATTTGTACTAGGACAGATTGGAATTCTAATATTCAGATCCCAATACAGTAATAGTATTCCAATCTCTCCTAGTAGAGAATTCACTAGTATAATCTGGAATCCTACTAGCAGGATTCCAGATTCTACTTTTCTAGACAGATTGTGGAACTGTCCTGGGTGTATATATAAATATATATGTCAGAGTATATGGAATTCATTAGTATAATCTGGAATCCTACTAGCAGGATTCCAGATTCTACTTTTCTAGACAGATTCTGGAACTGTCCTGGGTGTATATATATATATATACAGTATGTCAGAGTATATGGAATTCACTATTATATATATATATACACCCAGGACAGTTCCACAATCTGTCTAGAAAATCCAACGACGACAAAAAGACTACACTAAGATCATGTAAGTAATATGTGTTGCTACACATGCCACATGCATGCAGCCTGTTCTTGGCACAGTGTCGCCCACCTGGCTGAGCACAACTTGTTTGAATGTCATATTTATCGCGGCATTTTGTCAGAAAATTAACTTCTTTTGAGTTTGCGGTAGAGCGGAGCATATGGCCAAAGCTCTCTGGAGATGACAGGCGAGCGGCGCGGGAGCTCGCCGGTGCCGCTGCCCTGCTCTGGCAGCAGATGCTTTGGGCTTCTCTGCGATTAAGTGGAGATCATCACTGTTTTCTTTGAGCACCGCTGTGCCTTGTACTCTGAAGTGTTCCGTTAATCACTAGCTGCCTTTTCAACGTAAGCTGCAAGAGCCCTCATTAAGTTTGAATTTTCCCGTCAATCGCTCACCTTGTTGTTTTTCTGCAGGTATGCCAGGGTTTGTTGGTGCTTTGAAACTGCAGTATGTTCACAGTCGCACTAGAATATCTAAGCAAATAACTGGAACACACTTACAAAGAAATCTTTTTCTTCAACATTTTGTCATATTTTTGTATTTTAAAATATTTTCATGGCTTTGATTCACAGTACTCCCATGCCATATTTTCACCCTGCCTGGAAATGACCTATAATGCACGTCGTTTCAAGCACACTTAATTTTGCTACCCCAAAAATACAAAACATTACTAAAGGTCTGTTGCAATAGACAACATTTTGCCTCAAAATAAAACTGACGTGGCTTATATAGAAGTATGTTGCAATGTAAATATGTTCAAAGTATAATTACATTTTTATTGATATTTTTTTCTATTCATGTTTTTTAATGGAATTTTGAGGTTTTTTTTCATTACTTTAATTAATTACTGTTTTGTTTTGTTGTTTTGGCACCTGTGGCATATAAAACATAAAACCATACCCATCCCTAATCGGATTTAAATAGTTAAATAAATCGTTTTTTTCTAGTTGTCTTTTCTGACCATCTGAAGTCAGAGATGGCTCAGATGGAACAATATGAAAATGAGTGAAGTTTATTGTGTTTATGCGATTGGTTTTCATCATCAAAGTCAAAATGACTTGCATACTACAAAAAAGTTCACCCAAGATTCAAACTTCACTCATTTTCTACTCACCTGTCGACTAAGGGTTGGGATTATTTTCAGCAGAATCCATTCCTTTTGAGTTATCTGCAAAAATGTACAGTATGTAGCGATCGGTGCTCACTCGTCTTCATCTTCGTCCCAAAAGACACTTAAAAACATCCACAAACCTCCATACTTCTCGTCTGTAACGTCAACCTTGTATTGAAGCCTCAACAAGAGGAATTGTTAAACAAGTCTATATTTTAAGGTCGTTTTTAGCGGATCCCAGGCTATCCGCGTAAATCTTGAACATGTGTTACAATGCGTAAACACTTGGACCTGGAGCTGAAGAACTGGAAGCTTCTGCTAAAAAAAATCTTAAAATATAGATTATTATATTATATTATTTAATTTTTTCTGAATAATTCCTCATGTCGAGGCTTCAATACAAGATGGACGTTACAGACGATCAATATGAAGGTATTTGAATGTTTTTAATTGTGTCTTTTGGGACGAAGCAAGTCGCCAGTCACTGGATTAGCATGAACATACATTTTTGCCAGTAGTTTGAAAATAACCCAAACCTTTAGTCAAAATTGGAATTTTGTGTGACATATGGATTTAAAAACATAGCGTAGTGTTAATTAAGTTTTAGATGTACATAAATTAGCACAATAAATGACCAAAAATGGATATAAATGCCATATTTTACAATAATAAGGTGACTAAGTGAATTGATGAGGTGAGTCGCTCTAATGCCGTGTCCTCGTCTGCTGCAAAGAGTCCCCGGTTAGTGTCAGAAAAGTTAGGTGATATCTGACAGACTGTCCTGTTTATCACTAAAGTGACGGGAGGGATGATAGGACTGACCTATTTTTAGTAAACATCATGCCATCTACTTTTGCGATTGACTGGTGAATCGTGGTAAACATGTTGATCACCCACTGATTCAAAGTGACAGCCGGACTTCCTTCGAAGTTTTCCTAAAAAGATGGATATAAATATTCACTTTGGTGTAGTTGTTCTCATAAATAATTTGCCGAGGTAGTGTTTTTGTACCTCGTCTGTGAATACCTTCCACCCATGTGACAATCCATTGTTTAGCAGAGAGACAGCCACACGCCTTAACCCTGATCTCCAGCACAAATAATAATGTGATTACAGGATTTATTCCGCATCTCCCTTTTGTAAACAATATTACAACATTTCCTTTCACAGTAATCGCTTGATTTAGGGAATGTATCTGCTCCAGTAGGCCTTGGTGTTGCCCTATTTTTTTCTTCTTCTAAATAAATCATAATAGACACACTTCCTCACAATTTAAATACCATTATTGTGCCCAGATCAAAGCTTGTCCTCATATAGCAATCATTCCTTGACAATAGCTGGATAGCATTGCTCTGCTTCTCAAAAGATTTCTATGCTTTTTAAAAAACACGATTGGATCAACCATTTATCACAGGTTGGATTACCTGGAAATCCCGTGGCAAACACATTGAAATGATAAACAGATCCTGGCAGAAACTCCCGTCTTGTACGCCTGCTGTTCTCCAAAATAAAGTGATTAGCTCCAGTTTGTTCTTTTTTATCTATTTTTTGAATAAAATCATTGAATTTTACGCCGTTTGTTTTGCCTTGTTGGGTAATTCTCTCTGCTGACTCATGAAAGACGTGCTGATGAAGTGAAGGATATTTGTATAACTGTGAAAAGTTTCTGTGGTCACGTTTTAAGAGGCCTAAAAAATGAAAAACTAGACTAAGCATAAGCTTACTTCTTTCCCTCCTTTCATTAAACCAGCTGCATACATTTTTTTTTGGTTTTATTGACATTTCTGGATTAGGAATTCAACATATATCTGTTAAACAACGAAGCTTAAATACTTAAAGGGTGAGTTCACCTAAAATTGTACACATTTTCAATTTACACTCATGTTAACAAAGGGTTTGGGGTTATTTCAGCAAAATAAGTTCCTTTTTAGAGTGAAAGGCAAAAATGTACGTTCATTTTTATGAAGCGACTATAGGTCAGTTGTCTTCGTCCAAAAATACTCACTTAAAAACATCCAAATACCTCCATACTGCTCATCTGTAAAGTCCATCCAGTATTGAAGCCTCAACGAGAGGAATTGTTCCGGAAAAACTTTAAAAAGTCTGTATTTTTAAGCCTGTGTTTAGCGGGCGCTGCTAGGCTAGCTGCAAGGCCAACATCCTACTCAGACAGGAAGTACTCTGGGTAAATATCCCAAGTAGCTTCCAGTCTACTGTCTACACTAGAGTATAACTGTTAACAGGAATGGATTACTCTGAAAATAATCACAACCTTAAATCGACAGGAGGTTGAGTAGTAAATTTGTGAATTTCTGGGGAACTATCACTTTACATTTTGGCGGGTTGCAATATAGAGAAACTAGAAGGGTCATTTTTCTTTGGTGTTCCTTAAAACAACTGCTCAGGATGAATACGGATAGTTATGGCTGCAGTTCTGATTTTAATAGTAGTTAGCAGAATAGAAAAAAAAGGGAATTTAATATTTTAGATTTGGGAAAGCACTGAGAAAATACTCTTCTTGCCTAGGAAAGCATGACAGTATCCCCATAATTGTACTGATAGAATACATGTGGAGTCTATAACAATAGAAATGTTATTATTATTATTATAGCTGAAAAGGATAAACATAAATGATAGCCATTCGTGTACGTACTTGAAGCTCTTGTTGGAAACGACTGAGGGGCAGATTTTGAGCAAACAAACACTTGTCAATGTCCTCTCAATTGTGATTCTTAATAATCTTGTAATTTTGCTAGTCAACACTTGTGTATCTTGCTTTGTTGTCATGGATGCTAAACTGCTTTAGCTATGCTTTAATCATCCTGCAGAATCAATAATGTATAAAGAAAAACAAACAAAAAAAAAAAATGGAAGCCCCTACACGGATGCACAACGTATCTGTTTAAAATAAATTATTCTAAATAACCTCCTACATGGTGGTTTCCTATAGTGTGTGCGTGTTTTATGGCATCTGGCCGTGGGCATATTTATTCAACACAATAACCGTTCATCTCATCTGCTCAAAATCAAATCTATTCACAACTGTGCAAATTGCTGCTTTGCTCTTGGCACGGCGCGGCTAATTTTTAGACGAGAAAATTCCTTGTCAGAAGCAGCCAAGGGAGAAGGTGTCAGTTTGATACCACACGTACACTAACGGCTGCGCAGGAGCATAAGTGTTCGCCGCGCTTCAGTGGCGGTGTGTTTGATTTCGGAGCTGACCACCAGTGATGCCAACCCTGTAGTCCTCGTCTCGGCTGCCTCTCGAGACCCTTGCAGACAGCCCTCCCCCACAGCTCACTCCAGACTGGAAGAGAAAGTAACGGAAAAGTCTGTCAGACAATAAAGTCGATGTATCGCTCATACTTTTTATAACTTGTCTGTTGTTCCACTGCAGTTACAGGCGATGCAGTGTACGTAGGAGTATATAGCGACCTAAACTACTATACCCATCTTCCCTTGGGGCGCCTCAACGGACGCTCGCTCTGTTCTTTGTCTAAAGCTGTGGGCTCTGCTGGAGAATAAGAGGCGAGACAAGAGAGAGACAGTAAAGATGGGGAGGCAAGCCTGAGCTGTGTAGGAAGGATAACCTGCACCTCTGGAGATTTTTTTTTTTTTGCGTCTTTTCAGAAGTACCAAGACAAACCCTCGAACTACTTCTACTTGTTTAGCGCCACGGAATCAAAAAAAAAAAAAAAGTTCTGGAGAATGACTTCTCCTGCACTCTACAACTCACTGTAGGCATTTTTTCATTCTTTTTTTTTTTTTTTTTTCTCCTCCCTGACAGATGCAACACAAAGTTTGCACTTGAAGTATGAATAATTTTCCCCGGCGTAAATGAGAGTATATGGTTTCTGTGACCTTGTTTCTCTGGCGGTCGTGTGCCTAACGGTTTTTCCTTAATACGTCTCCAGTGTACGTCGGAACTGAAAGCACATTTATTACACTTCAATAATTCTGTACGTTTCCTTCTGGGAGACTAATTCTCGTAATAGGATTTTGTGAATGTGATTTGAATAATGATCTCAAAACATCCAATTTTAGGCTACTTAACTAAATAGAATATTACTGATTGCAACACTTATTCATGGTTGGGGTTTTTGGTAACCTTCTTTTCAGTTTCTTGCCAACAGCCAATTTTCTATCAATTATAGCATGATATTAGAGCTCAGTAGGGCATACACAGAAATAACTGTATACTACTGTTTATCATGTCACAATTATGAGCTTAAGTGTGGGTGTTGGGGTGGATTTTGTTTTTCATATTCGCGGTTGCTTTCTTGTCCTTTGCGAGGGAGGGTTCAGCATTGCCAGTTTTTTTGCATCCTTGAATATTAAAGATGAGTTCATTCTATTACAAGAATATGTGTAAATTAAAACGGGTAGCAAAATAATTATTTATTTACACCCCTTTGTTAATAGCTTGGCTTTTGAACCAAGATCTGTTGTGTACAATGCGTGGAAAAATTAGCATCATATAGAAATAAATGATGTGAAAGCATAAATACATATAAAATGTATGATGATGATAATCCTTGACTATCTAAAGTTGTTGTTTACCTTACACTAATTACCTAGCGAGGAGATAACAACTGTGGGCCTCAGGCTACTAACTAATGAAACATGTTGGAGAAACAAAACAGAGTCGAGTTTTCTCTGAGAAGAACTTGTCTGCCTGCAGTGGTTAGAAGCCATATGAGAGAATGATAACTCCTTGAAAGCGTTGCTAACTCCAGATGAAGCTCCAACCCACCACAAAAATGTAATAATCTGGTCCTTGTCCTCTTGTATCGTGGCATTCTATTAGAATCTACAGGTGATTAAAACGATTGAATGCTTGGTTGGTGTTAGGTTGGTCTCTGAAGGAAATTTAAGGTAGAAAAATCAACCATAGATAAACCAATTTAACAATAAAGGGAACTGGGCACAGGGTGGCATAGTGGTTAGCTTGATCGCCCCAAGAAGGTTGCCGGTTTGCTTCCAGGTCAAGAGGGGGGCAACTTTTTTGTGTTTACTCTGGTTTCCTCCTACAGTCCAAAAACATACATAGTGTTGATTGGAAACCTGGGTTTTTGTGTATTTGTGTGCCCTGCAACATACTGGGGTCCTGTCCAGGGTTTCCCCAACCTAATGCCCGAAAGAAACTGGGATAGGCTCCAGCCCCCCCGTGACCCTCATAAAGGATTAAGCAGTAACACCCTTATGGTGACTAAGGAAAAAGAAAATGTTCAAACAAAATGTTTCTTTTTGGAGTTACGGGCAGACGTGTATTTCCACTTAACGTTTGATAATGGTGGCTGCTTTTCTTTTGTCCTTTTCGTCCAAAAAGACTAACTTAAAAACATCCAAATACCTCAATTCACTGTTGTGTCCCTCTTGTAATGACAACCTTAACAAGAGAAATTGTTCTGGAAAAAATTATACTGACCTATTTTTTATGAGTGTTGCAAAAGCTTAAAGGCTAACCTGCTACAAGGACAGTATACACTCTGGGTGAATATCGTGCTAGTTCGGTGTAGACAGTAGACACTAAACCCTTAGTCGAAATAAGGTTGAGTAGAAAATGAGTAAAATTTGAATTTGGAGTGAACTATAATTTTAAGAAAGCAGCTAGTTTGAATGAGGAAAAACCTTGTTAAACCGGGCTGTTAATACAAGCAACGAATAAACATAGAAAATCACATACAAAAATTATTAAAAATCCAAATCGTCTGCTCCAGTCACAGGTTTGCAAAGGTATATACGGCGACATGAGCAAGTCAGTCGTGATGCCAGTTGGCCAAACTTAGCAGGAAGCTGTCCTAGTAAATGGCAGCAGCTGCTCGTAGTTCGAGAGAGCATGTCCCAGTCAGAGGAGAAAAGCGATGGCGTCTACATTAATACTACCTTAATGGCCCATCTGGTGCTCCGTAGGGTCCCTGACTGCGCCACCGACTCATAGGCGTTTGACAGGCAGTCTCCTGCGCACCAGACGCGCATGGCATGCCAAATGGCGGGGAGACGCCTCCGTGGCACGCAGATCTGTCAAACTCTAGCTGATGCTGTAGTCACACGGGCGCAGGGAAGTTAAGGCAAGTTTTCACACGTGATCGCTTCCTGACATGGATTTGCGGTGAGGGTGGGGGCACGACTGTTCATGTGTTTGTGCTAGACAAGCCAAACACCTGTTAAGTAGCCATGACCAGATTAAACCTAAGTGAGAGCCAGGTTAAGATAAGGAAAATGACCATATCATATTATTTTTTTGCCCTTCTGTAAACAAATACTGGGAAAATTAGGTATTTGGGAGAAAATGTGGAAAGTCTTTGAGTTGCCCGTTTTGGATCGTGAGTACACGTTAAAGAAAACTGCATTCAAAATAACAGTCTAAGCCAACATTTGTCCTTTTAAAATATTAATAGACGTAAGAGATAGAGATTACGTTTTGCTGTTGAAGCATATACATACATTTATCACAGTTCTTTAAAACCACAAACAAAACGTATTAACTTCCTGAGATGTGTGAATACTGCTGAAAATGTTAAGCAGGTCGGTTATAGAAGTGCAACAGTTTCCTATGCTGGATCTTCCATATTCTCATCATTTCCATTGAAACTGTTTTAACAAGTTTATGACACATTACATGTTTGTCCTGGTCGTTGATGGTATTTTAAAGTTTAATTTTATTTGAGAATTAATCTGATGAATGCTTCAAGGGGTCGATTTATAATCGTAACGCTTTAGGAAATATGGAAATAGTACCTGTGACGTCAATGTCTGTTACTGAACCACTGTTTTGAATCCATTTCATGGCCAACTCAGGACCCGCAGCTATCGCTTTTAGCTAAATGCAACTAGTGCTGTTAGCAGACTGTCCCTAGTGTTGTAAGCAGACGACAGCTAGCAATGTTAGCTATCGGTAGATTGCAATGTTGGCTGGCGGCGGATAGCAATGTTAGCTGACGAAAGCTAGCACTGTAAGCTGACGAAAGCTAGCGCTTTTAGCTTACTGCAACTAGTGCTGTTACCTGGCTGCATCCAGCCTAGCTAGCTGACTGTCCCGAGCGTTGTAAGCAGTAGGCAGCTAGCAATGTTAGATGACGGAAGATAGCAATGTCGGATGACGGCAGATAGCAATGTTGGATGACGGCAGATAGCAATGTTAGCTGATGGCAGATAGCAATGTTAGCTAATGGCAGCTAGCAATGTTAGCCGACGGCAGATAGCAGTGTTAGCTGACGGAAGCTAGCACTTTAAGCTGACTGCAGCTAGCGCTTTTAGCTCACGACAGCTGGTACTGTTAGCTGACTGCAGCTAGTGCTCGTAGCTGGGTTCACCTAGTCCTGCTCGCTGACGGAATCTAGCGCTTTTAGCTGGCTGTACCTAGCCCTGCTAGCTGACTGCCCCTATCGCTCTAACTTCAGCTAGCATTATTAGTGGACAGCAGCTAACGCTTTTAGCTGACTGCAACTAATGCTGTTTGCTATATGAACAAAGGGATTTTAGCTGACTGCATATAGCAATTTTAACTAAATGCTCTGATAGAAGTGGGCGGAGCTATACTAAATATTTTTACATTATTTTCTTACATATTGTACCAAAATACCAAACAAATTGTATATTTGCATACATTAATGAAAATATTTGTGATTAAGTGGTTAAAATCTTAATGTTGGGTATCATATTTGACAAACTCGTTCATGTTCACTCCCCAGTATCACTTCATCTTCAGAATCTTCACACCGCACTTCAAACTGCCACAAGTTTTCTTTAGAAAACACTCGCTCGGCATTCTCTTACACACTCGCTTCCTAAGGACATATTTTAAGATAGCGGTGTCAAAAAGAAAAGGAATACTTCTTTGGAAAATGCATTTCAAATGGCTTATCCAGCAGGTAGCCCCTAAGGACACCTCAGGGATAAACCTTGGCGAGTGAGAGATAGAGCAGGCAAATTGGAAAGGAGACAGGGCCGTGACGAAAACAGTGGAATGTATATATAGAAAGAAATAAAGGAAAAAAAAAGTATCCTCTTAACCTGAAGATGCTGCTTCAGAGGATTGCAGCTCTTCATATCAGAATTCACTTTCTTACGTTCTGCTCTGTTTATGCCTCGTCCTGACCTGCGCTGAAAGAATCCTGCCAGTTATTACCATATTCTTATCTATTTGAGTCTGATTGTAAAATAATACAGCGAATATAAAACCCTTTTGATTCTCTTTTGAATGTCTTCCAGCAAAAACAAACACTTTATAATAAACAATAATGATAATCTAGTGTTTTAAATTATTAATTCTAAATAAACATGAATGATTAAAAACAATGGTTATTAACATATTTGCTTTACATTGAATCTCAATATATATTTATTCAACAGTGCTTCGGAACAAGCATCCTTTATTCCGAGGGAAAAGAATGGAAGGGAAAGCGATAGTTTCCTCTGTAGAGGGCAAAAAGGAAAGAAGGGGAGGGAAAAGAGGATTCAGCGAAAATCGGTCGAGGGATTCAAGAGCAGAGAGAACTCTTCAACTTTCACTCTTGTTCCCAAATGTGTTGCAGGCAAGGCTTAGCCTTTGAAGAGCTGGTGGCAAAATGAATACACACTTCTTCTCTGCTTTCTCATATATTCCCCTCTTTCCTTTTTTTTTTTAAAATGTTGCCTGTTCCATATCTTCCTCTCTTCATCTTCCTCCTTGGGCATCTCCGTTCCTTAGTGGCAAGCCGGGGCCGGGGGGGTTCTCTGGTACCGTGAGTGAACCTCCTTCAGAACACGCCTGTCCCTCGACGTCATGCACATATTGACGCCTCTAACATGATCTACGCTCACGCTTGTTTCACCTGAAAACACTTGTTTTATTTCATGTTACATGCTAGCACGTCTCCAGATCAATTGAATCAATTCAACCGGATTTTTTTTTGTTCAGCAGCGCGACAGTACCTTTTGTAACCACTAGAGGGGGGCGTCGATAACGCTGTGACCTCTCTCTCTCATAATTTATTTCCTGCAGATTAGTTGAGGAAACAAAAGTGGATCTCAGCAGGAGGTTAATAAAGAGTTCTGCTGCTCAAGAGGGTACAACAGTCAATTTGCGAAGGTGTCGATTGTGCTGTTGTTCAGCAGCTCGTGCCCGGTGTATTAATGACCGTCAGGAGCGAGCCCGGGCGAGCTTTCAATCTTCATCATGAGCCCGGGTGACAGACTGATCCCAAATTGATGATAAGAACAAAAAATAAATCTGTGAATTATTTTTCAAGTCATGCGGTTTCATGTGGCAGAGAAAAAAAAGGATTTTAATATATATTAGTTTTCCTAAAGATGACCACTTATTTAGTTTATGTGTACTTGAACCTAAAACAAATATATTTAAAGAAAGGATCACTTTTTTAATTTATTTTATTTTATCAGAGCCATCAGAATATTGAACAGTTTATTTTCTTGATTGAAATGTATTTTAGGGGTTACATTTTTATGTTTTGAATAAGTGAATTAAAAAATATCTACATTAAAATTAATATTTCTAATTAAATAATTTAATTTAATCATTTTTGTATAAAAAAAAGGTTAAATTTGGCTTTGTTGAATAATTCAATCCAGTTGTTTGTATCTTAAAAACAGGTTAAATTTGTGTTGTTTTTTTTAATAATTAAAATTTTAAAATGTGAATATTGTCGAAATATATTCACATAGTTTGATTTATTTTCTAAATTCCACTTTTTTAGTTCTTAGCCTTTTAACTTATAAAATAAAATATTTTAGCCCTAGCAGAATAAACTGTTACAGACAATTAAAAAAAAAACTATGCTTAAAAAAATGGCAACATTTCAATAAAAATTCAACATTTTAAAAGTTAATTTCAACTTTCTACTATTCTAATAGCACAGAAATACTTTCCTACTCATTCTAAAACCAGTTTGAATCATACAGTATATTTTATATTCCTTTGTGATACCAGAAGAAAAAAGTCGGGTCATTGTCTAATGATAGAATTTCTAAACTCCGTATTAAACATGCAGCGCACGACAGGACGTCCCCCTTCATCTAAAGTTCAGCTCTCCACTTCCATTCACGCGCCGCCGACTAATGTAAGATGTCAGTTAATCATGTTTCTTCGACTCTCTCCCCCTGTAATAAGAGTTGGGCTGACATGACAGGCATCCGAGTTCCACGCTCGTCCCGCAAACGTAACGTCGCGCCATCTTCCCACTCGCATTACTAGAACAAGCCGGGGCCGATGGGACCTGCTCCACTCAGCGCTTCTTCTCTCCTCCTGGCCTTTTTTTTTTCCGGTGACAGCGCTGCCGCTGATACAAATCCACAGTGACATTTTACATTGTGCTCCCTAATTGTAGCAGCTGATAGTGGGATAGCTCACTGTACAGCTTCATATTTCCTCTCCACACCAGCCTCCCTGTTCCACAGCTCAATGTAGGCTAGAGGTTGTTTTTTTTAAACGTAGCAGGACATGTAGAGTTGATTATCATCACAGGAATACAACGTTCACCCTCTGTTTAACGCACTTTAAGTGTGGATTTTTATTTTAATAATGAGAACATCTTAGCTGTTTTCATCTTTGTTAACGTGAACATTTCATTTTCTTTTTTTGTTTACTTTGTAAAATTTAAATAAAAAAAGAAGAAATATATTCCCTCATACCACACTACCCGTCCCTCTTGAAAACCTTTCAAAACAAACATATAGTCTAATAACAAATATACTGATACTTCACTGAAAAGGTACATCATTTCAACAATTATTTATTATGTTTTTCTCTCTTCTTTTCCTTCTATTTGTTTTTTACGATATAGATTAAAAAAGCCTCTGATTTTTGTTTGATTAAATCAAAGTTTAAAAAGTACTAGCAAATACAGTACAATACTTTTTGTTGCTTGACCAAAATGATACAGCTACTAATATATTCTGTGTTAGTTTGTTGTCATTGGTTTACCTAGAAGAGTCGATACAATAATATCATGAAAACTAACACATCTAAATGTCTTCATTCTTGTTACTTTGTAACAAATTAAATCAGATTTTTCATCTATACATTATAAAATTACTGAATTTTCAGTGGCAGATACAGTTAAGGGACATTCTCTACTATACAACTAAGTATACCTTAGTACTTAAGAGTTTTTTAAGGCACTTGCCACTTTTTTTTTATGTAAAACTACATGACCTGCAAATATTACCATTTTCTCCTTTATTGTTACTTTTTTTTAACGTAACACTAGTTTGTAAATTTCACCTGAGTGTAACTGAAGTACTGTAATCCACCTTGACAGCTTGCAAGTATACTACTTAGTAAACAAAGTTTTTATTTAATGAACATTGTTGTTGTTAATACAATTAAATGACATGTACCTCCATGCACCATTCATGTCCATGCACTATTTTCTGGTAGAAAGGTGGAACATAACTCAAGAAATATAGCATATAAGTTGAAAAGACAATTTGTGCAAGACTTCTCTGCTTGAGGCCTTGGCTCCTGCAAAGGTTTGAGTACATTTTTTTCTTAATTTTTTTTTATGTTAAATGAATACTAAATCCTCCTTCGTTAAAAATGACCAAAAGTTATGAGATTTATACCTAAAGTAACATCTAAGCACCATATAATTCACACTCGAATCAACATTTTTGATCCTTTGAAATAAATGACGATACCTTTTTTCTAGATCGACATCCACCGGTTTTCTAGAATCACCTACAATTTATAATTAGGATGCTTGTTATCCCCCCAAAAAAGTGTGGGTATATCATCAGGAAATATGGCTCGCACTCTAAACAAAAGTGTGTGGCAGGTGCAGCTCTAATTATACAGTTGTTTTAAGACTGCCGGGCGACTGTGAAGCGGGAGCAGCCTATTGGGAGAAAGAGATGAAGTAGAAGGAAAAACAGGGGGAGCGGGGAGGGGGGAGTCGTATGATGGACGGACATTGGAACACCAGCATCTGGTGGAAACTGCAGCTGCTGCATCGTTCAAAAAAAAGAAAAAAGAAATATATATATATATTGCCGCGATCTGTCTTGTACTAGCAAGTGTAAAGCCTCACTTGTCGATTAACTAACCTGACTGTTATTGATTCGAACGTTTCCGCTAAATGCCGTGACCGTCTGCGGTAAACACGGCGATAAAGGTGGAGCTGAGTCGGCGCTTTTTCGATGATCTTAGAAACCAAATGCAATCAAACTTTTAATTCCAAATGATCATTTGTTTTTTTTGTTTTTTTTCGGGATTGGAAGTTGCACGTGTGCGATCTTGAGAAGCGAGCGCCTGCAGCTGTGCTCGCTCTCGCCTTGTTACCGTCGTTCGCGTTCCTCCTCTTCAAGACAGATGTTGGGAAACCCACAGAAATCAGAGCTCAAGCTGCACCGTAATCGCTGCCATTTTAATCAAGGTCTCGCATGTGACCCCCCAGTTATTTTCTTGCTGATTACGCTTAGGGGAAGAAAAAAAAAACCTTGACATCATATACATTTCAACGTGATCCAATCTCTACATTCAAGCGTCCTGGATTTGAGGAAATCGCTCTTAATCAATTTTGAAATGTCGCCGTAAAGCTTCGCGATTATAATCATAAGATTCAACGTAGAGGAGAAAAAACGACAAAACATCTTTTTCTAAAAAAGGAAAACATTGATTATTCATTTTCATGCCTCAACACCATTTAATTGTGTAGCTGGGACGGGTCAGCGGGGCTCTCACTCATTTGCAGGAAAAATAAAAACCCAGCAACACTCGAGCTGCACCTTTTTTTTTCTTTTTTTCCTCCCAAAAAACATGTCCAGGCTAGAATTCTTTAATGAAAATCCTATCTATCACCTATTTTCAGCTTCATGCCACTTATTTCTTTTCAGCGTCCCAATTAAAACCTCGCAGGAGGTATTTGGCTCAGCGGGGAGATTCTGTAAAGAACTTTTTTCTTTTTTTTCTTTTTTTTGATTCTGTGATCATCTGGCACAGATGCTTAAAAGACTAAACTATGATGTGACATCTTAGAAAGATCCATCTTTCCCTACAGGGCTGGAACAGAAGCTGTTTTTTGAAAAGGTAGTACTTTGATTATCGTCTTTCAAACGGATGATCAACTAGTCATATGTGGGAAAAAAAAGGTGTGTAAGAACATTTTTGTGGAAAAAAGGATCTGTTGCTGTATCAATCAAACCCAAAATCTGATAAAGTTGAAGAAAAAAAATGGGGAAAATTGGAAAAAAAGACAATTCTGACTTTGGGAAAATGTCAATGTCAGAACAAGCGACACGTAATCATAAATGCTATTTCTTATCAACCCTAAAACAACATTGGAAAACAACTGACCACTTCAGAAAAATAGTTTTTACAGTACATTTTTCCATCTTTATTCATGCAGAAAAAACCTGTTATGAATTCTCAAAGAAGTTAATTACTTAGTAATAGTTTTGTATTTCATGAATGTTTAAATGTTCAGAGGGAACACAACTTTTCTAATGACTACGTTTGTCCACCTATGCAATACTTTGGGGCTGTGTGGAAAAATACTATACTTCAAAGAATAATAGTACAAATAAAGAAATGTATACATTTACCGGCCAATTTATTACCTTGCTAGTACCGGGTTGGACCTCTTTTTGCCTTCAGAACTCCCTTAATCTTTGTGGCATAGATTCAACAAAGTACTGGAAACATTCCTCAGAGATGTTTGGTCCACGTTGACATGATAGCATCACACAGTTGCTGCAGGTTTGTCGGATTTGTCCAGTTCCACCACATCCCAAAGGTGCTCTATTGGATTGAGATGGGTTGACTGTGGAGGCCATTTGAGTCCAGGGAACTCATTGTCACGTTCAAGAAACCAGTCTGAGATGATTCCATCTTTGTGTCATGGCGCGTTATCCTGCTGGAAGTAGCCATCAGAAGATACCAGTACTGTGGTTATAAAGAGATGGACATGGTCAGAAACAATACTGAGGTAGGCTGTGGCGTTGCAACGATACTCAATTGGTAGTAAGGGGCCCAAAGAGTGCCCAGAAAATATCCCCCACACCATTACACCACCACTACCAGGCAGGAAGGATGTTGTTGACACCAAATTCTGACCCTACCATTCGATTGTCGCTGCAGAAATCGAGACTCTTCAGACCAGGCAACGTTTTTCCAATTTTCTATTGTCCAATTTTGGTAAGCCTTTGCGAATCGTAGCCTCAGTTTCCTGTTCTTAGCTGACAGAAGCGGCCCCCGGCGTGGTCTTCTGCTGCCTCAACGTTGGACTTGTTGGTGTGTTCAGTGGTTATTTGAGTCACTGTTGCCTTTTATTAGCTCCAACCACTCTGGCCATTCTCCTCTGACCTCTGGCATCAACCGGGCATTTTCGCTCACTGGATATTTTCCGGTGAGTGTATGTGTTATTATTTGTACGGTATAAATAATATAAGATCTGATAACATCAGTTCATCATTCAGTTGAACGGATTCATTCGCTCTCCAATGTGACCCGTATATATATCTCACCCTCTTTAGCGCCCGACCCTAGTCACTGCTTCTGTCATTAGGGCTTCTTTGCACTTTTGAACAGTAGACCTCTGAGACCTCAAACTGACAAGTTTGTTGAATAATGACCGGCTAAGGCGAAGTGGACCCGGCGTCTGGAGAGCGAGGGGGAAAGAGAGAGTCCTGAGTCACAGACTCGTACCACCAACCGTTAAAGCCTGACACGACCACTTCATCTTCTGCAGCTTCCTCTCCGAGACCGCCACTTTAAATCCTTTGGATTTTACCTCCAGAGAGGGCGACTCGGTTTAGGAAAGTGACCGGCGGATGGTACTTTTGAAGTACCTCTGTTTTCAGGTCATTTCAAATATATTATGAATATATGTATTGATCGTCTCTTACCTTGTGTTGACTTGATCTTCTTAACGTTTGTTTTTGTTTAATTTTGTTCACTGTCTTGAGCAAAATATCCAACACAACTATTTGCTGAGGTTATCCGCGACTTCTATGGTTGATCACAATAACCTTTTATTGACAACATCTGTACTTGTAAATGGTTCAACATTTTATTCTACTCAAAAATATCTAATGTTTCTGTATTAGCGCACATTTATTTTGGCTAGCAGCGTTATTAACACAGAGATTAACTTGCCTTCTAAATTTATTTTTTTTTAACGCAGCAATTCAACTATAATGACTTAAATCAGGTTTTCAACAAAATATTTGTATTTAAAAACATGATCAGACTTTCCTAATATAGTTAGTTAATGTCTGATGATAGTAAATAAAACAACTTATTATTGGTCATGACAAAAACAGTAAATTAAGTTGTTTTTTTCAATGAAAACAACTGGGGATTCTATAAATTTGAGTTTTTAGATTTTTTTTGAGTATTTTAAAAACATAAAAGACAACTTCTCAATAAATATATCACAGTATGTACACTGGAGTAAGTAAAGATAAAGTTTTACATAACCATTTAAACTGTTTTGGAGCTTTTCAATTATGTATAACATGGCATTTTTCTTTCTTTTCAATCATGATTTAAAACCAAATGGATGCATTAGGATTTTGCCTAAATTAAACTTTGTTTTGTTCAGACTTGGATTTAAAAATCAATAAAAATCAGGGTAATACTAAGAGAATGAATACAATCTATATAAATACATTCAATATCAATTGTGTGATAATATTGACATACAATCACCAAAAACAATGAGACTTAATGATACTATAATGTAGTCGTATGTCATGTTATTATAGCTATAAACGGAAAAGCTTTGATTCTTTAGAAATCACTTCGCACTAGTTTTGCTTCCTTCTCAGAAAAGTCTCTCGACGACGCAGCTCCGAGCTTGATTTGTCATCATCACGACATGATGGATACACACTTTCTCTCCTCCTCACTGCCCAGGTTCTACCTCTCGCCGGTAATCTTGATGCAGTGTGTAATGTTTGTTCGTCGCCGCCGGCTGAAATTGAATGAGTGATACGACCAGAGGTGCCGGGGATTTACAGCGTGGCAAAAATTGATGCTATCTGTGCAGCGATGTGTGTTTTTTTTGTTTTTTTTGTGTGTATGTGTTTCTTTGGGAAGTGAGGTAATAAACCAGAAAGAGAAATGCTCTCGGAAACACTATGATTTCACACTTTAAGTGGCGGAAGACAAATAGAATAACGGAGATGTGTGAGCAGAGCTAGTAAATGGTTGAATAAATGTCCTGGATTTCAATATTCATTTGTCTTTTTTTTTTTGCGACGCTCATGCCCGACACGAGCGCTGTTTATCCCGATGAGTGCCTGCATCAGCAGCAGATGCGGGTCCGGACTTCTGCTTCCGTAATGGGGTCGGCCTCCGCGAGGGGTCAAAGGTCGAGCCGAAAGCACCTGCAGTGGATGCTTCTTCTTGAAAGCCTAAGCTAAGGCTGAGCAGGAGCCGGACGCTTGTGGGAATAAAAGTGCGGGCGTTTGAGAACGAGCAGGCTGTGCCCCGGTCAGATGCTAACGATTGAAAAGACTCAACTCAGCTCTTTCTTCTGTTGGCGAGCACAAGCTGGGAGTCTTGGGCTATTGTTGGGAAGTCGGGTCAAGCCATCCAGATTGCCAGAGCGGCGGACAACCATTCATCATCGGTTCCACCACATTCCTGAGCTGTAAACTTTTGAATTCGGAGAGTTTCTAGACTTCAACTGAATAATCTGCTTTATTAAAAACTTGAAGTAGGATTGTCCGTCAATGAGGAAGAAAGATGTTTATTCTTTATTAATCTTATTGAATTCATATCTTACAGTCTTATACCAAATATCAATATAGAACACTTTAGAATGGGGAACATATTTCACTATAAATAAGCTCCTTATACGGTATTAACAGATCATTTCGTCATGTATTAACCAACATAAAGTACTAACTCAAACATTGACCATTGTGACTATATTCTTACCTTAATAGCATGATAATTAAGAGTTCACGCTAAATACCTAATACTTATTTTTATTATTTCTGACTTGCTCTAGTAGAAGAACTCACATTTCCCTGATCCTTAAATCTCTTCACTGGCTGCCAGTTTCTTTAAGGATCAACTTTAAAATTCTGGTTCTTACTTTCAGAACTATTCATGGTCAGGCTCCTCCTTACATCAGTGATCTGATCCAGCCTTACACCCCAGCTCGTGCTCTTAGGTCTGTGGATCAGAATCTACTGATGGTTCCTGAACACACTTCAGGACCAGAGGAGAGAAATCCTTCCAGACTGTTACTCCTAAGCTTTGGAACCATCTCTGTGTTTGATGATCTATTGACTCCTTCAAGAAACATCTTAAGACATTTGTATTCGTGCAGCCTTTTCCTAATTTTCTGGAACTCCTGTGTTCGTCTTATGTTGTCTTTGTCTTTTAGAGTTTTTAAATTTGTATGTAGTTTTAACTCTGTATTGCTTTTGACTGTTCAAGCGCTTTGTGACCCTGGTCTAGAAAGGCGCTTTACAAGTAACTATTAATTACTTACTTATTTTGAGTATTTGTGATGCTATTAATACTTCCATAGCTATGTTATTTTCTTTTTAAAGATACAGAACAAGGAGACAAGTATTTCCCTCTTAATAATACTAACCCCTAAAGTTAGTTTCACCAAAGTTGATCTTTAATCACTTTACTTTATTTCTTTTTAATATTCAGTACTCAAGGTTGTTAAGTGTGAACTCCTTAATATCATGCTCTTAAGGTAGAATATACTCACAATGAATAAGGTGTGAGTTAGTACATTACCATGGTTAGTAAGTGGCCATTTAATGCTAATACACATACAAATAAGTAACTTATTAAGAGTTAATGTGTTCCCCATTCTAAAGTCTTCAAGGAATGTAATAGATATGATTATTTTAGCCATGCTCATGTTTTGACTGACGTTTTGTCGTCAAAGATTATCTATTTTTAAGTTTAAGTTTCGCAAAAAAAATAAATCTTGGTTGTTTTTATGCTAGGTTGTGTAGGCCAGAAAAAACTCTTAATTATATATTTCAATTATATTGGACTTAAATGAGTCCATATCAGAGTGTTTTCATGATTTGAATAAATTATACTGAAAATTATTAAAACATTTTTTTTTTTTTAATTAGCAAATTAACAAAACTGTGCATTCAAATGTATTCCACTTTAAATCACAGAATGTGTTTTTTCAAGTAAAAAAGGATGAACAATTAAAAAAATAATATTACATTTTTATTAGACCAATGTTCCCCAACCCCCAGTCCGGGAAACCGAAAAAATAAACATAAAAATAAAACAAATTTTATTATATATATATATTTTTTTAAAAGATGGTATTTTCTCTGAAGTAACTTTAGCTTGTGACTCTTGACATGTCAAGATGCTGGTTTTAGTCAAGTTTACTAAAAAAATTAACCTGTGAACTAGTGAAAAAAATATTTTATATAAAGTTTGGTCCGGGAATTGAATGCTCACATTAAACTGGTCCGCGATGCAAAAAAGGTTTGGGACCCCTGTTCTAGACTGCCAAGCTGCTTCTTTTTAAACCTCAAATAATAGTCTGTAAAATTAAAAAGAACACACATCTTGAGCTCAGTGTTTGCTATATTTACCAACTAATATTTATCAAAATGTTCCAGGCTGCTAATCCTACATTGAAAATCATTGTTGTGGACTGCATTCCTGGCTTTGTGGAAAATATTTTTTAAAAGCGGCGATTTTTCTCTCCTATGTAAACAGCTGGCAGCGTCCCATGCTTGCACAATTAATGGGCCTTTAATTGGCAATGATTATTTTTACTTAAGCAAAAAAAAAAAAAGAGAAAAAACTGTGGTTGCCCCTGAAACAAACAGATGTTGGCGAATCCTGCTGGTCGCTCAGCATGGATGTTTGAGGATGTTGTTTACCAGAGATGGTTTTGCACACAGAAGACATGCTTGGGCGTGTTCATCTGAGTCGGTTTGTGTTAATTAAAGTCACGTTGACCCATATTTGCATTTTAATTAACCTTCATTGTGCCTTAAAAAATGGTGGCGTCAGCACTTTAACAATTCCTTTAATATAGTTTCTGCCCCGGTCACTTTTATTTGACATTTCAACGAAGGGCCATTATTGAAGTTTTACCTCATTCAGAGCTGAAATATCATATGCTTTTCTTGATTTATGCTGACTCTTTCATCTTTCTTCTAATGGCTTTTTTTTTGGAGCTGGCCACTTCCATCCGTATGTAATGTACGCAAGAGAAAGATAGTTTAATTCACTTTTCATTTTATATTAGGGATGTTTAAAATATTTAAAGCTTGATTCACTCATGACAGTGTTACTACATGAACATGAAGTCACTGATAGTTTTAAAGTCATCTGTTCTTCTTCGAGCATGTTTCAAGGACAGACATCTTTGAAAAAACTTTATTCATGAACGACTGCAAATTAAACTAGAGTAAAAGAAGTCTGTTGGTGATATGGGTACGTCTAGAAAAAAGGAGAACAATTTGGGCACTGGAGATGGATATGACATAATGTTTGTTTCGACATACTGATGTTCCTTGAAAATGACCAGATATAATTCATAACACTCTGCTAGGGCTGCATGTTATATGGAAAAGTATCGATATCAGAATCAGAATCCTTTATTGTCCCGCGAGGGGAAATTCGTTTTAACAACAGCAAGAGCAATATACCAAAAAAAATAAAACACCCAGAAATAAAATATTAAAAAGAAAAGAAAAAATCTAAATAGAATAGAAAATAAATCTGCACTATATTATATACACAATCATATTTACAAAAATAACAAGAAAGGTGCAGTTAAATAATTATCTTGGTGTGTTCTTATTGTGGAGTCTGATGGCAGCAGGGAGGAAGGACCTGCGGTACCTCTCCCTCACACACCGGGGATGGAGCATCCTATCACTGATGGAGCTCCTCAATGCCCTCAGTGTGTGCTGGAGAGGGTGAGACAAGTTCCTCCTCATGGAGGCCAGCTTGCTCCGTATCCTCCTCCCAGTCACTTCCTCCACAGGATCCAGGGGGCGCCCTAGGACGTAACCGGCCTTCTTAATAAGGCTGTCCAGTTTAGCCCTATCCTTTGCTGTCATGCTGCTCCCCCAGCAGACCACACCGTTGAAGATGGCAGAGGCCACTACTGAGTCATAGAATGACTTCAGGAGTGGCCCCTGGACACCAAACGACCTCAACCTCCGGAGCAGGTAGAGTCTACTCCGCCCTTTTTTATAAAGAGCAGCAGTGTTATCCACCCAGTCCAGGCGGTTGTTGAGGTGAACACCCAGGAACTTGTAAGACGTGACAATCTCAATGTCCTGTCCCTGGATGTTCAGTGGTGAGGGGGAGATGGAGGGACACCGCCGGAAATCCACAATGAACTCCTTAGTTTTGCTGGAGTTGATCTGGAGGTGGTTTTCCAGGCACCAGTCAACAAAGTCCTGGACAAGTCCCCGGTACGACCCATCATCCCCGTCCTTAATGAGGCCGACGATGGCGGAGTCGTCCGAGAACTTTTGCAGGTGACTGGTGGGAGACAGGTGTTGGAAGTCTGCAGTGTACAGTGAAAAAAGGAACGGTGCCAACACTGTTCCCTGGGGGACCCCTACACTGCACAGTACAGTCTTCGAAACACCATCCCGGGTCCTCACGGACTGTGGACGGTTGGTGAGGTAGTCCACAATCCAGTCTGTGAGGTGAGTGTCCACTCCAGACAGCTCCAGCTTGTCCCTCAGGATTTTCGACCTGATGGTATTGAAAGCACTGCTTAAATCCAGGAAAAGGATCCTCACAGTGCTTCCAGGCGACTCCAGGTGAGAAAGTGCTCGGTGGAGAAGGAAGATGATGGCGTCCTCCACACCGATGTCAGGTTGGTAGGCAAACTGCAACGGATCCATGGAGGAGCGCACCAGAGGACTCAGGTAACTAAGGACCAGCCGCTCCAGAGCCTTCATAAGGTGGGATGTCAAGGCCACAGGTCTGTAGCAGCTGGGATCCTTAGGGTGCTGAGTCTTCGGCACCGGTACTTCCCAGGGTCAAGCTCATGTTGAACAGAAGTCCAACAATTTCACATAGCTGGTCAGAGCACGTCCTGAGTACTATGCCACCGATGCTATATTGGCACGTGGGATATGCATATCGCAAACATGTCCCTAGATCGCAAACATGTCCCTAGATCGCAAACGTATCCCTAGATCGCTATAGGCCAGAACCAGCACATGCTCAACCTCAGCAGAGTAGTACTACAAATATATTTCGGTTTCAATACAGACAACGATTCCCGAAAAAAAACATTCTCTGCAAGTCTTCCGTAAAAACAGTGGCAACAACGAGGGGCTACAGCAACTACGGGTTATATTGCAAAATGCACATTTTCAGTCAATTCAGTATGTAACGATGGCTTTTGGATCTTTTAAAGGAGTTTTTACCAAAGATATCAACTGCCTTCTCGCACATATACAATACCCAAATTGCAATCCCAGAGAGTTATGAAACTTGTCTGCAGAATTTAATGGCAGAACTGCTTGCTTAAAAAAGTTAAAACAATCTGTAGGTACAAAACCTGAATGTTCAATATGTTAAAGTAAATGAAAATAAATGCAAAATTTAAAACTAAAAACTCTTGAGCCATTTTCTTTGCAGAATAATGTAAAAAGGCTACTTTAGGACAAAATATATATAAATATAACATATATAATATATGTAAATATTTGGACCTTTCTACGTTTGAAAGTATTCACATTAATTTGTGTATTTGTAGTTTGTAGTTAGTTTGACTTCTTTTAAGACTCATTCATAGGTTTAAGAAAAAAAAAATCGATAAGGCAATTCTAGACGCCAATATCGCACTTATTTCAAATATCGTGCAGCCTTAACACTTACTAAATGGAAGCTCCGGTCTACTCTGGATTGATGCGGTGCAAAACGGTCAACAACAATGATGGATAAAGGATTTAGTTCTAGCGACTCAAAGGGACATGAAGTACAGGTGCTTTAGTAACACTGCAATTCCACTTTTAGTTCCATATTTCAGTGGAAACGGTTGAGAAAAGTAGAATGGACACCAGGAGTGAGTCCCAAATCGACAATTTCGGCACTTACACTTAATATTTTGAGTGCACAAGTGCATCCCAATGAGCATTGTGTGAAAATCTAGGGCGCAATGCACACTCAATTATGCCACTCAAACGTCCAGAAAATTGACTGTGCATCGACGGACACTTTCCACCCTTAATGGCCGCCATCTTAGTGACGTAGATGATGCTTAACCGAAGCCACGTCACTGACATTGCGTCTTCGAAGCAGATATTGGTGTAAATGTCTTGCGAAAACACTAATTTTACAACAAAACAACCCAACAACAGTAATAGCAAAATGAAGCAAAACTTAATAAATTGTTCCAATTGGCCAAAAGCGCTGCCAAGTGTCTGCAATAGTGTTCCGAAGGCTGGTCGCAAGAAGCATTAAAAAGTAGTAGAAGAAGAAGCTGTCGAGTCATTTAAGGTTAGTGTGTAGCGGCAGTGTTTGATTTGAGACAGTACTACTGTCGAAATTTGCGTACTGGGCAAGTACGTGCACTCGTCTTAAAGGTAACTGTAAACCAGTGCACTTGGAGAAGTGCGCGATCTGAGACAAAGCACATTTCAAATGGAATGGCAGAGTGTATTTTGAGAGCAATGTCGAGGATCTAACTGCCAGAGGTAGACAAAAGTTGATCTCTGGAGACATGTTGTGGGTGTAGATGTATGAAAGGATAAGGGCGTGAAGGACGGATGAAGGTTGAGGCGAAAAAACCTCACAAAAGACTCTTACACAAACTGCGTTGAAAAGGTATTCTTTATGAAGACATAAGGGGGGAAAAAAAATCTTCCACATTTGCTCGAGGGCTTATAATATAATTTATAGGTTTTCATGTTGGTGTTCTAAGCCTGGGACGGAACAAAACAAGGAGTCAAGCGAGGAAAAATAATGGAGTGTGTGGGATGCTGAAAAGTAATGTCAAACGGCTTCCTCGTGAGACAGGAATGGATTAAACACATTGTTTGTGATTGGGTAGGGGGGCGAGGGGGGAATAAAAAGGAGGTGCTTTCCATAGCGTGGCCTGCCATCTTATCTCAGCCTCCAACAGTGGTGTAATCTGTTGGTCTAGCATGCCTGCAAATAATTTCAATCTGTCAGCCAGACAAAGGAGCTGCCACCTTGTTGTGCATCACGGATTACTGTACTCTGCATCCTGTCCTGCCCCAATATAGACCCGCCGACAAAGGATTTAATTGAATATCCATTCATGGGTAATTTGTGTGTGTGTATGTGGGAACATTAACAAACACAAGATTAAAGCTTATAGCGAGAGCGCAGGGGGACGTGTGTTTTTTTTTTTTCCACAGCCGTGCCCCTCACCGTCGGCGGCGTTCGGATTCAGACAGGCATGAACACACAAAAGTCAAAGCATATGGTGGGAATCAAAGTCGACATTACTCTTATCTACGTGGTTACATGCCGTCGCATAGTTTGACCCATTTAGAATCCTTCCATTCCAAGCGTTTTCAACCTTGAACCTCATCCCTTCTCATTTGCGCGCAGGTTTAATTCCATCCGGCAGATTTGTTTTTGCTCTTAAGTACATATCATCTACACATTTTAGCTTCACATTACACTTGTGTGTAAGCTAATTAATCCTCGGTGTTTATCGTGGACAAACAGCGAGGGATTTCCATTCGTATATCCGCGCCGGTAATGGCCTTTCAACTTTAATCCAAAATATTAATTATTGCGCCTCGTCACTATTTGCTCGTCGTTCGCCTCGGCTCTTAAACAGTCTTCGGCGACACTGAAATGACATTGACTTGATTCCTGGAGCATGTGTTCGATGATCTATATAGGATGCGTCAAACTCAAGGCTGTGGGGGCAAATCTGGCCGCCCAAGACATCTTAAGTGGCCCACAGGATGGTCGACTCAGCACTGGTGTTGATATCATGAGCTATAAAGATGCCAATGTTTCAGATAAAAAACTGAAATCATGGATGTAAAAAGAGTATACAGAGATTCTCTAAGATTATGTAGGTTTTGCTTGCATCTTTTTGTTTCTTTATGTGATTTCTAAAGTAGACATGGATGATATAAACAAAAAAATATATATATATGTATATATATACATATATACATTCTGTACTTGCAAATTCAAATGACAATATCTCCATATTTAGTTTATGGAATCTAGAAGAGAATAAAATACAAATATGGCAGCTCATTAGCAAAGTATATGTATTCATCTGTCTTAAATTTTTCATTCAGCTTAAATTCCGCATTAAAAGTTTGAGTTGCACAAAAACTTTTTGTTTATAAACAAACCTAATTGGATGACAAAAGCTAGCAGTGGTTACACAACTAACAAGATCAAGAACCAGAACTTCCAAACCACGAAACTAACATGTAAATTGTCTGTTTAATGTCCCTTCATGAAATTTTTTTGGAGAAATCCTATGATCTATTTTGTAGTTATTTTGCATACAGACGGACTACCAGATGCACCTTTACCCTTCGTTCCCACTGAAACTGGAATAATATCCCCATTAGAAGTGGAAGTACAGAGCCAATGTTTAAGATAAAAAACAGAAATTATTAATTTAAAAAGTATACAGAGATTCTCTATAAGATAATAACTGATGTTAAAGAGATTTGACGTGTTCAGACTCAAACTTCCTGTTAAAGATAGTTTGATAAATATAGATTTTGTTTGTCTCCTGACAAAGTCTGCGTAAATATTTCAGCCACTAGTTTCATTGAGTTTAACACACCTGTTCTACATATGTATGGTATATTGGTTTTTCTATATGTTCTTGTTCAAGTAAATTTAAATAATATATAATTATTATTTAAGTAAGTTTTTATTATTTTTAATATTTCTATTTTCTTTTTCTTTTTTTTTTAAATTTCAGACCCTTACTAAAGCTACCAGGTATTTCAGCTAGTAGTCTTATATAAATTATGTTTATTTTAAAAAGAATATGACTGAAGAGAATCCGTTGAGATTTCCTGCAGCAACATCTGTGCTGCGTCTCCTCCGATGTGCTAAATAAAGAGGTAGCCACAGGTTTGTTTAATACTAAGCAACCCTTAACTGTTTGGACAGACAGCAGGCTGTTGCTTCCAAATTTGTTTATTTTCCCCGATAAGAGCTCTATTTTATGGACAAGCATCTGATGCCGGGTTGCTGTCAAGCTGTGAGGGGCTAATAAAAGATAACATAGAGTTGGTTAATCTGGTGAGACTCAAAAGAGGGATGTTGTTGACCTACACTGGCGGCGACGTGTTTCAATTATACACTGTCATACATTTGTCAGGGCTGGGGGGAGTGATGAGGGGGCCGAGCATGCGAGTTCAGGCCCGGGTTAGAGTCGTTCTCCATCACTTCTGATGCGTCCTGGGAAAAAAGCCTTTTAATTGAATTACCCCATTTATTTATCAAGCAACAATGCCCCGGCCCAGACCCATGACGTCAGGCAGTTATATACAAGTTTACAATCGCATACTTTGTCATCTCTGTGTTCGGGGGAAGAAGCAAGCGAGCAGGACGGTTGTCGTACCGTTTATTTCTAAGGCTACCAGTATAGGCATAGATAGTCGCTCACAGATTATCACTTTAGTCCAGAATCCTTGCCCTTGCTAATTTTTTTTTAATAAAGATCAAGAATATTTTGTGTAACATAATTATAAATAATGGATTTGTATACAGCTTACCTAAAACCTGCTCTATATTTCTACCAAAATTTACATTACATTCGACTGGCTCTACTGAAAACTATCAAAAAACCTAACATGATTTATTTTTTTATGTCGTTATTATTCTTTCAACAACTACACAAACACTCAGTTGGGGTTAAGAAACCATGACAGCAATCAACCCTACACATCTTAAGACGTTTTTATTTGTTCAGTCTTTTCCTTGATTTTTTTTACTTTTTTGAGTATTGTTTTGTTTGTTTAAGCGCTTTGTGACCCTGGTCTGGAAAAGCGCTATATAAATAAATATTACATACTTACTTACTTATATAGCGCTTTTCCAGACCAGGGTCACAAAGGGCTTAAACAAACAAAACAATACTCAAAAAAGTACATACTTTAAAGATCAAGATAAAACTGAGAACAACACAGGAGTTCCAGAAAATCAAGGAAAAGCCTGAACAAATAGAAACGTCTTAAGATGTTTCTTAAAGGAGTCAGTATAAATAAAAATTACTTACTTACTTACTTACTACCATAGGTTTTGCAGTTAAGACACTGCACATTCACCGATACGGTGCAAGGTTGATTCCCGGTCAATGTATTTTTTTTTGCTATGATCCAACACAATTCTAGAATCAAATAGGTTGTTTTATCAAATGTGTTGTACACTGTGTGCATATAAAGAGTTGCAATGTGGTTTGTTCTAATTGGTGATTGTTAAGTGCATTGAAATTACAACTCGCCGTAATGGTGAACGAGCAGGATCCCTGGGTTGGTTTTTTGAGAGATGAAAATGGTCCTATATAGAGATTGTGTTAGAAAATTTTGGCTAGTTTAGAGGCTTGTTTTTTTGGTAAACTTAGGTTAAACGAGCACCTTAACCTATCAAGATTCACAGGCTAATGTTTCTCAAAAATAAATCTGGTTACTCATTTAAAAAAAAAAAACTGAACCACTGGAGTAGGGTAGAATGGACGCCCAGTGACTGGGATTTTTGCTGGTTCGATACGCCATATGGGTGTGTTTGTGTTCATTCATCCGTGGTAAAAACACTTCAGAACAGTGTGTGCATGAATGGATGAACGTGTATTGATCATCTTTCCTACCATCTATACCAGGGTAAGAAGTTAGAAGGTAAAACTCTACACAAAGAAACACCAACACAGTTTGGTCAAGTTTGTTAATTTGTGCACCAACTTGGTACGGAATTCTGTGACTACTTTTTTTTTCCCGTTGTTTGCAAATTGCACTTGGTTGAGCATAATTAATTCCAATCAAGTTCAATTTATTCAGGCTGAGCAGCTGGAAGTGTTGCTGGAGTGCCGTCTCCAAGTCTTGTGACAAGATGTCGGACCCTTCAGTCCCGGTTTCCAGGTGTAGAAGAAGATTCTTGTGTGTTTCCAAGCATGGAGGCCGTCGTTGCACTCTGGCTCTGCCACCTGGCTGTTTACCAAAAAAAAAAAAATCCGTAATTGTCACTTCATTCACTTCCACCAAGACAACAACTCCTGCTGTCCTCACCCACTGCCTGTGTCTAATCAACGATGTCGTCCCGGTATCTCCTCAACTGGCGTAGTCAAGGGCCCCGCCAGTGAGTCTAAACACACTCTCTATAAGCACGTAATGTACACCAATTATGGTAATGTTTGCAGATGGTCCGGTGTTGATTGCAGCTTTAGGATCAGGAGAGGGAAGCTCCAGCTCCAACGTTCGACTTTGTGTGGTACTCATTATTGCAGCGGTGTCTTTGTCGCTTGTCATCCATCTGTGCTGAGCCTCTTTGACGGATACCGCGGCGCCAAAGAAGCCAAAAAAAAAGTCCCACGTCAACGAACAAAATTAAGTAAGTTTAGATTTAATTGGCAGTTCTGGGTCCTCAGGAGTGAGAAAGTTTTGTTCGTTTTTTTGTTCTGCTCAGGATCCATTGTCCTAAAAATAAATACTCACCATAAAGAGATTGGTGCACCAACTTTCCTTTTTAACTTTAACTTCAGAATAAGCACTGAATCTAGATTATTAACGGAATTGCTATAAATACGATATAAGCATCTGTATTTAAAGTTTCTTTAACTTCTGTCGATGGTTATCCCTGGTGCAACTTATTTGTTTGGACTAAAATAATAATGAGAAGAAAAAAACTCAGTAGACTTTTATTCAAGAGAATATTTCCCTACATTATCTTGTTAATAACCATTTTACATCAATAGCTGTGACGATAATCTGAGAAAAACATGCTTTTTTCATGTTTTCTTTTATGTCAGGAGTTACCAACCTATTGTATAATTAATTAATTTAAGAGTCTTTTCTTAATTTCTTAATGCCTATATATCTTTTCAAACTCTCTTGAAATACCTTATCTGCTTACACACTTTACGAGTGATTTAAAAAATGTATTTACATTTTTCTATTATATTCCTGTTAAGAATTATTCTTGAATCCTCATAATGAGGGGCCTGGTTGTCTTGACTGACAATTGAGTGTGTAGTAGTCATTGAATTCTCAACAAAATGGTTGTAGTTTCTATGGACCAATCACCATTCAGCCTTGCCATGAACCCCAGCCTTTCAACCTGGGGTGTGTCCTAAATTCCACACTTCTACACTTCCACTTAATATTTTGAGTGCACAAGTACGTCCTGATGAGTAGTGTGCGAAATTGTGTTTGATTTGAGACAGAACTATCCGTTCGAAATTTGAGCTGTCGAAAGTTAGTGTCATACAGTGCATTGTAAAGCATTTTGACATTTTGTGCATAATAAATGCAGTGATTCATTCATGGATTTATGATATTATAATTCATCATATTGCTAGCATATTCAGCTTTATTCATAAACCAATGGCTTGTTTGTTCCCAACAGGCTGCCTCCACAAACTGGAGGTTCCTCCTCAAATGCCAGACCTCCATGGGAACAGTGACATTATTTCATGTGCCACAGTGTCGTGCATGTGCAGTCGACCGTAAACTCGTAATTCCAATCAGTCGCTTATACATATCTTTCGCCGGCGTTGTTTATCTTCCGTCTTTATTTAGCTGAGGATGAAATAAATAAATCGTCACAAGAACTTCAGGCTGTCGAGGCGTAGTAATATACCTCGAAGGCCCGCAACCTTTGTGGTACGGCGTCGCTGCCAGGCATGATTCCTGTTTAGTGAGTAAGTGGGGTAATTATGGTGCAGCTGGAGCCGCGCAGCAAATGTCACACAGCAGATAAACAGTAGGAGCATCCCTTTTCTAAATGCCTGATTTATCCACCCCGGACCTCCTGTAGCCCGCGGAGCACTGCGCAACTATTTTGGGTGAGATAATAATCATCACATTTGAAGTTGAAGTTGGTAAAGTACAGGACCTTGCATTGACACACTATGAATTACTACTGAAAAACTTCAAATTATGAGATGAAGTTTCAAATTTCTATCTTTAAATTTACTGTTTCTATTAACACGTAGGATACATGGATTGGTCAAGTTAATCAGTTATTTAGATCTTAATTTTTTTTAATGATTTGGACAAAAGAACGCAACAATATTCACCCCTGCTGGTGGAAACTTTACTCAAATACAGCAGAATATAAATAGAAAGTCTGTTCAACAAAATAAATCATCATGGAGACAGTTTTTTGTCTGTCTTTGGACCGGCATCAATAATTAATTTATATTATTTAACTTTTTTTTGGATTACATTCAAAATATATTATTTGATTAATTAATCACATTATAATTCATATTATTTGTTAATCTCACTACAACACAAAATAGTGTTGTGTAAATAAAAAAAAATACTATTTGACAATTCAATTAAATTCAATTGTATTTAATGTGTCTTATCATAACAAAGTTATCTCAAGACTCTTTACAGTTGACAGGACTGTACTACGACAGGGGTCTTACAACTCAACTGGGGGGCCACTGGACATAAATGATTGTTGTAACTGGGCCACTGTGTATATTTAATGATGTTTTTCATTATTTAAAATCAATTGACATTTTTTGGTTGGATTTCTTTATACATTTTTGTGTGATTTAAAGGGGAATTATTGGCCATTTTTGTGAAAATTTCAAGCGTTTATTCTTTATCTTAACTACTGTATTTTCATATATATGATAACATTTCATTGTATCTTCTTTAACTAGTTGACTTTGTACAAAGATTTACTCGTAAAACCTTTCAAAAATCTCATTGGCCGCAAATTTCCCGCAGCCAATAAGCCACTATTAACAAAATTAAATTGCTGATGCTTCCTCCACATGGATAAGAATGCGGCCCATGTCCCAGCTACTTGGGGTGACGCGCAGTAACACTCTGGTCAGACGGTTCAGCAGTAACCACTTCATCCAGCCACAGATCCTCGTTTAAAAGCTCCAACTTTTCCGAGCTCCGGTTGAAACCTTATGGTCTCCTGGAGTAGCGGTAAAACGACTTGAATGGCTCTCCATTAAGGAGTGCTCACTAACGCATGACTGCAGGGTGGCCTTTATACCATCATGAGCCTCCAGAGGGGAATGGGAGAAGCCAGCGAGCCACGATCATTCTATTACCTGCTGAAAATGGATGCCCTTGTATCTCCTCCCTGATTAGCTTTGTCTGGAATAACAATGATGGCTTTAAGTGTGCCTAATTGAGGCCCTTCTTACCCCGCCCTCGCCCACTGAAAGTGCTTACTCCTTTTTTTTTCTTTTTTTTCTCTTGTCCTTTTAATAATTACATTATCATTTTACGCCCCTGACGCGACGGTCGGAAGTGGGCAGGCGGTTGTGTTGAAAGTGAAAGCTCATTATTGGAGCTGAATTATGTGCCGTTTATCGATCCCTATGGTGGATTACGGCGCTCTAAGTTAGTCTAGACAGAGCAGTTAGCCAGATGACGGAGAGGAAACATAGGTGCCTCGAGGGGAAGATCTTGGGCTCAGTTGGCAATTAATGCCTGCCAGGTAATGCAATTCAAGTAGGTGTTAAATGAAGCAATGTATATAAAATCCAATTTAGTTCCACCTTAAATCAACGAAGGCATCGATGGTCAACGTATTCTGATGCGTCAAAATACGCGGTGATGCTTTTAGGATGAGTGTTTTTTTTTCCGCTGTCTGGAGTGTCTGGGATCAAGGTTGATTGATAGGCCATACTCTGGTCCATTTTCCAGGCCGGCTTTGCTAATCTCTGTCGCGGGCTGACTGAGGTTGTTTGTGTGATAAAGTGCACAATGAGTGGGTAAAGGCCAAAGTGCTGAGTAAGAAGCCAAGCAGGACATTCATCTCTATAAAGCCAAGGGTCCCTTTTAAAGCTATCAATCATTATCTTGATGAACACGCCACATTAGGGAACAGCATTTCCTTCCCCGCTATCCACGGCCAACAGCTGTTTGTCCTTCACTGGACTCATGAGGACCTCAGTCAAGTGGGTGGACGCTGGGACGTGTTTTTCGCTTGAGTTTCGCTCGCCTAGCTTTCCAGAATAGAGGGAAACGGGTTGAGAGGTGTTTATATCACAGAAAACAATTAGCTCCTCCACCAAACCTGTGTTCAAGAACTGGGTCAACCTTAAAGCATCCAAAAAAATAAACATTTATTACTTTAAACGGTCTTCTAAAAGACTGGTTGAACCGAGAATTTTCCCTTGGACTCACACAAAAAGTGGGTGTGGCATAGAGTTAATTTTGTTGTGTGCAAAATTGAACTAATGCAAGTCAATCAGAGGACTTGGGCGAAAAGACAGCGTATTTTGCGTCCGTGTGAATTAACAAAATAAAAAACTATTGGAAATCTTTCAATCCATAACATTTACTTCATGTAGTGAGTACAGCTTTGATAGTTTTAGTTGAACATGTGCTTCAAAAGTCAAAGCAAAACGTAAAAAATTGTGAAATTTGACACGTAATTTGATTAAGTGAACTGATGACGTGATACCTCTCAGACCTTGTGATGTGATTGGGATGTGATTCATCTGCCGCAAACCACGGCCGCTTTTGGTGCGAGTCCTGGGTGGCATTGTCACTGAAATGTCCGAGTTTATACTGAAACTCGGGTGAATATTCAATACCTTCTATTGCGTATGACTATCGTATCCAGATACAACATTTTAGTATCAATCAACTCTGACGTCATCGAACGTCATCGGTGTTTGATCGACATCCCTCTCACTGTGTGTGACGACACATCAGCGCTGCCGTCTGTCCAGACCTCAACGAAAGGTGGTAAGATTTTTTCATTTCCTCTCTTTAATTCGACTTTTACAACCGAGTTGAACTTCAGTGACAGCTGGTACCCACGTGACCGCTGTTCGCTTCAAAAGATCCCGCTCTGCGCGCCTGTCAGTGACGCGGCGTCGTCAGTGACGTCATCGCTGCTGAATGTGGGACTTCTTAATGTTCGCTCCATTACTAATAAATCCTTTATTCTTAATGATCTTTTCACAAGAGTTAATTTGGATTTATTATGTCTTTCTGAGACTTGGCAGAGAGAGGAAGAGTTTATTCATCTGAACGAACTCTGTCCAGTAGGGAGCGCTGTCCTGGGGAAGCCTCGCCTCTCTGGTCGTGGAGGAGGTCTTGCTACTGTTTTTAGGGAGAGTTGTTCTTGCAAAGTGATTCAGACACAGGAATTCACTTCTTTTGAGTCTCAGATGATCTTGGTTGGTTCTACAAGACCTTTCTATTGTGTGTCAATCTACCGTCCGCCTGGTTCTGCGGCGATGTTCTTGAAAGACTTTAGTGACTTCTTATCTTCCATTATTCAGATGGAATCTGTTCTTATTCTTGGAGACTTTAATCTTCATGTTGATGACGTCACATCTTGTTCTGCTAAAGAACTTTTAACTTTAATTGAAGCCTTTAATTTTGAGCAACATGTTTCTGAACCCACTCATCAAAAAGGCCACATTTTAGACTTAGTTTTTACTCTTGGCCTGGACATTTCTAATGTATCTGTACATGATGTCCATCTGAGTGATCATTCTCTTGTCTTGTTCAACCTGGACTTCATCCCTGAACCTAAGCCTTTGAAAGTTAGGTCTCAGAGGCGTGTCATCTCAGCCGATACTGCAGACAGTTTTTCTGCTATGTTTGACCGTCTTTCCTTTGATGACTGTCCAGATGTGGACAGTTTGATTCACTGTTTTACTGATCATTGTGTTGAAATACTAGATCAAGTGGCACCTGTTAAATCGAATTTGAAAATTCAGAAAAAACGGTGCCCTTGGACAAATGAAGATCTCCTGAGTCTGAGGAGACTTTGTCGAAAGACTGAGCGTCTCTGGAAGTCTACTAAACTTGAGGTGCACAGACTTCACCTCAGGGATCTGTTGACTTCTTACAATGAGATGGTAGAAACTGCTAGATCTGATTACATCAGAAAACTGGTAGCAGCAAATAGGAAAAACCCCAAAGTTTTGTTTGACACGATTAATTCTCTCGTGTCTCCTGCTCCTCAAATCACGCCGGTCTTCTGTGAAGCTGACAGCAATGCTTTGTTGAGATTTTTCATTGACAAAATTAAATTGATCAAAGAGAAAATCTCTCCCCCTTTGTTGGGAACCCCTACTGTCTCTGAGCCCATCTCCTCCTCTTGGTCATCCTTCTCTGCTGTATCTTTGGGTGATATTTCAGCACTAGTGAACAAGATGAAACCCTCCTCTTGCTCAGATGACGTCCTTCCTTGTAGGCTTTTTATCAAAGTATTTGATGTAATTGGCCCCTGGGTTACCAATATGGTGAACCTCTCCCTTTCCACAGGGGTTTTTCCCAATGCATTTAAACATGCCATTGTGGAGCCTCTGCTCAAAAAACCAGGCTTAGACCCAACTGACCTCAGTAATTTCAGGCCTATTTCTAAGCTCCCTTTCTTGTCCAAGATCTTGGAGAAGGTGGTGTCCGAGCAGCTGTCTTTGTTCTTGGATCAGAGCGACATCCATGAGAAGTTTCAGTCTGGCTTCCGTAAACATCACTCTACGGAGACAGCTTTACTGAAAGTGTCCAGTGACATCATGATGTCGGCTGACTCTGGTAAATTCACTGTTCTGGTTCTCTTGGATCTGTCGTCAGCCTTTGACACAGTTGATCACCAGATCCTGCTGAGAAGACTAAGGGATGAAGTGGGACTGTCTGGGTCTGTGTTAGAATGGTTCTCATCTTACCTTTCTGGGCGCAGTTTTAGTGTATCTGCCAATCAAATGAGGTCTGAATCGGCAGATCTGTTGTGTGGAGTCCCTCAAGGTTCTGTTCTGGGTCCTTTATTGTTTTTGCTGTACTTGATTCCCCTTGGTAAAATCATTCAGAGATTTCCAGATGTTTCTTATCACATTTTTGCTGATGACATCCAGCTCTACTGCTCTTTTGACCCAACTGAGCCCCAAAGGCTGAACAGCTTAGTCAATTGTTTGCTAGAAATCAAACAATGGCTGAGTGAAAACACTTTACAGCTTAATGTGGACAAAACTGAAACTCTGGTGATTGCTCCTGATGATACGATTCCAGGGTTGAGTCAGTACTTGGGTGACTTAGGTCAGTCTGTCAAACTGAGCCTGAGAAACCTGGGTGTTGTATTTGATAAAGACATGTCTCTTGTTCAACACTGTAGAAAACTGACCAGAAACTGTTTCCTTCAACTGAGAAAAATCTCTAAACTTAGGAAAATGCTGTCACAACATGATCTGGAGCTTGTAATCCATGCGTTTGTTTCTTCTCGTCTGGACTATTGTAACAGTTTGTTTTCATGTCTTAACAAGAAGGAGCTGTCTCGCCTGCAGTTGATTCAGAACTCTGCAGCGAGAATTCTGACCCGCTCTAGTAGAAGAACTCACATTTCTCCGGTCCTTAAAACTCTTCACTGGCTTCCAGTTTCTTTCAGGATCAACTTTAAAATTCTGGTTCTTACTTTCAGAGCTATTCATGGTCAGGCTCCTCCTTACATCACTGATCTGATCCAGCCTTACACCCCAGCTCGGGCTCTGAGGTCTGTGGATCAGAATCTACTTATGGTTCCACGCACACGGCTCAGGACCAGAGGAGAGAAATCTTTTCAGGCTGCTGCTCCTAAGCTTTGGAACAATCTTCCTCTCTCTTTGCGCTTGATGGAGTCTACTGACTCCTTTAAGAAACATCTTAAGACGTTTCTATTTGTTCAGGCTTTTCCTTGAATTTCTCGAACTCATGTGTTGTTCTCGGTGTTGTCTTGATCTTTGAAGTATGTACTGTTTTGAGTATTGTTTTGATTGTTAAAGCGCTTTGTGACCCTGGTCTCGAAAAGCGCTATATAAATATATATTACTTACTTACTTACTTACTTTATTCCTAGGTTACATCAGACTATGACCTGCATCTGTAAAATATTATAGGATGACCTTTTAAAAATGTTCGAATTGGGATAAAATTCTAACATGCACTCATGTGCGCCCCAGGTTCATATTTTAATCACTAATATTCCCCATTTCATCCATAATTTACAATGGAAATAGAGCAATAAATGTAACCATGGCATGGTCTGAAATTTGAGTGTTTGACAGTTGGTTGGACATCTGTCAGCTGAACAATATTTTTTTTTTTTGGGAATGACTTGTTTCCTTGTTTGTTTTTTAGTGCATCTGAGAAAGACGCAGTTACACCAAAAAAAAAGACACTTACAATGAATACTATTTCCTATGCAAGTAATTATTCTTACGGTTTCTTTGACACTCATGATTTATTTGTCTATCGAAATAAGAAGCCTAAAGAGTCAAGCCTGTCTTGGTAAACTGTATCAAGCCTACAAAATGACCTCTACCCAGTGGAAGCACAAATGGAACTTTCAGGAAAATTATTCCAACCCTCCAAATCCAGCTTCCCATTGGAGCTGGCAACTTAACACTTTATTAAAGCCAACTTCTATCTCAAAACTTATTATCAGGTAGATGTTGTCCTTGATTCAAACATCTCAATAACGTTGATAAGGGTCAGTTGTGGTGCTAGCTAGATGGTGAAGCAAAAGAGTGATTCCAGGAAGAAGAGGAGCTGATTATACCGGTATCATAGCTCATCCTTGAAAAAAGAAAAACATCCCTGACCTTGCACAACAACACCGCCTTTATAAATCTAATGATCTCTGAGTACCTTAATGATACAGCATGTTTTCTCCCTTTACTTTTCATCTCTGCGTTTTTTGCTTAACCTTTTTTTTTTCTTTTTTTTTCTTCCACCCTCCGTCCCCCCCAACCACACACCGACATCCACAAAAAGCATAGTCTAGATAAAACCGCAGTCAGCACTTTGTACTGGGCGTCTAGCAAATGAGCTGTCCTATTGAAATAGAAAAGCAGAAAACTCTCTGCTGCAGAAAATGTTGCTACGGCAAGCCTTGCAAACGAGGGACTTGTTTGGAAAAAGAGACATGATAATGCCCTTTCATTGCAAGTGTATTATTTCACACTAGGCAGAGCGGATTACATTTATTTCTGCTTCGCTTCACCACCTCTTTTTGTAACCGGCCATGTATCTCACCTGCTGATAATGAAGTAGAACTTAATGCTTTTAAGCTCTGTAACCGAGAGATTTTTGAACATAAAATTCATCATTTCTCATCCATTCCTTCTTTTTTTGGGACGCCATTGAAGTGATACCCTTACTGTAGTTAGGCTCGTCCGGCTTAATGGCAATTCTGCTGCTATACATTTCCCTTCCACTGCGACTCAGACGGGTAACCAACCGTAGTGTCTTCCAAAGCGTGCGCTGATTACTGTGTAATAGACCAGTTCGTTTTCAACACCATGAATCTTCACTGGATTACTGGACTTTATGTTACTCCATATATTGTTCATCCAGTGTTTTTCTAAATTTTGATTTAGGTCCAGATTTGAATTTTATATTTAAATAAGTTCCAAGACCGGTTGTGAGATACTTTGTTTATGTTAAGTTGGCTAGAAACCAAAATAAATGCCTACATTAGCCAATTCTATATATTTTTAGTGGTTTTTTTTTTTTCTTCGCGTATTAATTATTTGTTTGCATCATATTTAGGGACTTTTTTTTTTGTTTTGTACCCAAGTGACCTCACTGTGTTTTTAGTGTATATTTTCTAACCTATTATAAGAGAATGAAACTGCAACTGTATCTTAAACTTTCAGGGTTTCCCAAAACATCTGTCTAAAATTAGCGCTAAGAATTGTGGAAACTATTTGAGGTTCTATCTTTTGGTTGGATCAGGATTCTATCTGCAGTCATAGAAGTCATGTGACTGCAAGTATTTTACACAGAATAGTCTGACAAAGTCAATTAAACCTGTGGGTCCGACTCCCATTTAAAGTTCCCGATGCAGGTAATAAAAAATTAAAAAATCACCATTATACAGGGAGTGAGGTCACATCCTGATCTATTTGTTGCTGTGTACTTGTTGTACAATCTCTAGAGTCACTTATCAGTCAAAGCTGAACAAATAATACCATCATTTATTCTCATGTCTTGAAGATTAAATATAACTTTATTTTTGTGTCAGAATTCAAAATAAATCTGTTTTCCTTGCTCTACTGAAATGATTATATAAAATACTTTTGGCAGCGTAGGCGGAAAAACTGTGATGAACAGAACTACTTAACAAATTAAAAACGGAACAAAAAAAAGAATGTGTTAGATATTGTTCTGCCAGAAGATATGAACTTGATATAGAAGTAGAAGTTTTTTTTTTTTGTGAGAGCAACATTTCTAACTATCCTTTGGATTTCAATTCAATTTATTTACTATCATAGTCTAGCTGAGTTGGCAAAGGCTTCTAGCTAGTATCCTTTTTGAGCTATCCAGGGTAGCTAAGTAGTCCAATAGAGGAACAACCAGAGTAAGTAAGTAAGTAATAGTTATTTGTAAAATGTCTTTCTAGACCAGGGTCACAAAGTGCTTGAACAATCGAAAGCAATACATACACCGTTAAAAATACCTACAGATTTAAAAACTCTAAAAGGCCAAGACTGGTCCGGAAGCGTGTTCTGATTCACAGACCTCAGAGCCCGAGCTGGGGTGTAAGGCTGGATCAGATCACTGATGTAAGGAGGATTCTGACCATGAATAGCTCTAAAAGTAAGAACCAGAATTTAAAAATGGATCCTGAAAGAAACTGGCAGCCAATGCAGAGTTTTAAGGATCGGAGAAATGCGAGTCCTCCTACTAGAGCCGGTCAGAAATGATAAAAATAAGTATTAAGTATTCAGCGTAAACTCTTAATTATCATGCTGTTTAGGGAAGAATATAGTCACAATGATTAAGGTTTGAGTTAGTACTTTATATTGGTTAGTATCTTGGAAATGTGAGTTTTCCTACTAGAGCGGCTCAGAATTCTCGCTGCAGAGTTTTGTATTAACTGCGGGCGAGACAACTCCTTCTTGTTTAGACACAAAAATAAACGGTAGTAGCGCTAAAGTATGTTGGATTACCCGCTTGATTTCACTTGTTGGTCAATCTATTAAAAATAAAACACACTTAAATCTCTTTAAGAAACTAGTCACCGTTAAAAGCACTAATCAAAAACGAAAACGAGAGGTTTATCTTAAAAAAGAACACAAACAAGTACTTGTAAAATAAAATTAAAAATACCAAAATTAGTATTTTATTGAATTTATAGAATGATCTGCCCTGAGGATTAACACATGTTTATTTCTGGCTCTACATCTTCTCTCCTTAACTAATTAAGATTCTCTTCTGCTTCAATGGATATCTGCTCTAATAAGACACCTGTAGTGACCCCTGATTTACCCAATAGGGGGTCCCCTCTCCCTTGTCCCCCCGTGGGTTATCCCTCTCCTTGTTTCGCCTTGTGTGGTCTCCTCTGTTCGGGGCTCTCTTATTACTCGGGCCCGGCCTTGGAAGGTGGGTGGCAGGGGAGGAGCAGGGTGGACGTGGAGGAGGTTCTTGTGTCCCTGGATGAGTGAGTGTGGATAAGAAGTTGTTTGAATTCATAATTGTGCTCTTGTGAAGGAGGAGATTTGTAAAGCAAGGCTGGGTTCATTGTATGGCAGTGTGGGTCCGGTGGAGGGTGCGAGCGGCTCAAAGCTAATGTAATCTACGCTATTAGAGAAGGTTAATTAGCTGCTGAACTGGAGCCTGAAGAGCAGGCGGAGAAGGGGAGCGACACGGGGAGCGAGACGGGGCGAGGAGAGGGCGGCGGCGGCGGGGATAGAGAGGGTCTTCAGGGAGTCATTAGAGACGGCTTGTTGTAATACAGCCACACAGTCAATAAGGCTCCTCAGAGGAGAAGAAGAAAGGGGCGAAGTATGAAGAGAGTTTCACACCAGGAAGAAGGAGAAAAAAAAAATGTCTGCCTGTCAGAGGCGCCGCTGCTCTGCATACGTGAGGAAAGAATTCTTCATTAGTGACTTCATTGGGTGATGTTTGCATTCAAGCTTCTCCACATGCACTGAGACCGTCTGACGTTCAGATTGTTCAATGAATGCTTAGCAATACATAAACAATTACAAGCAGTCAAGAAAGATTAAAAAGCTGTAAATAAAAGACTCTATAAACCTATTTATCTTTTTATTTAATTTTTGCTGACCTATATGTAATATGAAAAAAATCTCCTTACTCCTATACCTTATTTCTTAGTCATACAAATTGATATTGCAACCAGTGATATTTACATGCAAAAAAATATATCTTTGTATTGATGTATTGATGAAGTGAAGAACATTGTTTGTTTTTCGTTTATTAAAACAAACTGCATTCATGTTTAGGGGAATCTTTATCTTTATATTCATTTATTTGTATTTATCCGTTATTAAGTCAGTTGAGTCCCATTCGATATTTACACCCGTTTTAAAAAGGTACCCTTGGTTAAGAAAGCACCAAAGACACAGTTACAACATCAACAACAATACTACATACAAAGAGTTAGGTTTATACAACACACCATGGCAGGCTTGATTTGTTTTGCAGATAATAAGAAGCACTAGTGGGATGATGGCTCAAAGCTTTGTTTCATAATTTGTAAGGGCGAGAGTGACCTAAAACAACCAAAACAACTGTGAACGCATACTGAGAATGCGTTTAAAGAAAGTTAGGGTAACTCTTGAATGATTATGTAGATAAACATGTGCCAATGCAGCCATCTTTGACATTAAAGTGACGTTAAAAAACGATTTATTTGATGAAAGGATAAGAATCTTTTATTTTTCAGGAAAAGCATTTGTTGCATTGCGTCAGCGATTTACGCTGCCGTCTCCACCGTCTTACCATCAATGAATTCATGCTTGGCTCATTCCTTTCTTCAACTGATTTTATCAAGATGCACAAATTGGTCTTCTTTGGATAATAATCTTTTTGGTCTCGCTTCCTGCTAGAGCACCCCCTGGTGGCCTTTAACATGTAAAAACATCAAGACTAGCTTTATATGAATAGGCCGCAGGTTTCAAAGCCTAGCAGTTTATGATGCAGAAATGATGGTAGCTCTGTTTAGAGGTTTGCATAGTGGTCAAAGATTGTTGTTTCCATGTTGTCTTTCATGTGAAAAAACTCAAGTCATACCTTCCCCATTTAAAAACCTAATTTTACGTATTTAGCAATTTCTTGTTTAGTAACTTGGTGATAATAATAATTGTACCTTTTCATACCTCCATGGCTGTCCGACAAAAATAATTACAGATTGGTTGGTTTTCCTTCCAGCAATTTAATACCCATTATGAACATTGATGGAACTCTTTATTTAAGGGTGTCTTCTGACCTTGGCGTGTAAAAAAAAAAAAAAAAGTGAGCGAGGATAAGCGAGAGTCATTCACGGTAGACTTTTACCCCCAGTTTAATAGCCGAGTGAGGTGTTTTCTCCGGCATCATCGGATCAATGGAGAGTAAATAGCCCACACTTCTTGTTTCACAGTGCGGTATTGATCTTTTTTCTCAGCCTCTGCCTCCCTTTCCCCTGCATCTTGTGTCTTTCAACCCCTGGGACTGCACTGATTGCCACAGAGTGGACAAGCTAACAAGCGCATGATGAGGAACCAGACTTCCTTTTCTCCTCATAGGCTGTTTGATTTCTTTTTTTTTTTTTTTTTCTTTCGCACTTTCGGGGTACCGACATGAACCAACACAGTCAGGGAGGACAGATAGACGAACTCTCTGGGACTTCAAAAACATCGGCGCTTACACGGCTCGGCGCCATATAAGGAGTACGCCGTTTCCTTCTTGTTTCCGTCTTAATCCAAGAGGAGCTACTGTACGCCGGGGTTGATGGAGTATGCCAACACATCTCTTGTCATAGACGTTCCTCACCTCATCGGGAACTTTCTTTTCTTTTTCAGTTGGTATTGTATTCGCTCCGGAGTTTCCTTCGTACCTCAAGTGGCCCGCCAGGAGAGGAACTTCTTGTTCTTTTTAGGACCAGCTGTAACTAAGGTAAGTTCAGTGTCGATGCAATACATGGTCCAGACCAGCAGCGGGAGTGATGAGTAGATAAACCCCTCCCCGAAATCCCACCCTCCCGATCTTTCTGAATAATAAGCATAACAAGAGGAGGCAGTTCTTCTTTATCTGGTATTGGAACAGGTTTTTTTTCTGTTGGTCTACTATTTCTACTATTGGCTGTACAGTTGTAATCCATCTTGTTGAGAGTGTGCTGCAGAGGTTTTGCCCAGTGGTTCAGGATCAATATAGAGTGTGTTTATTGAATCCCGTTCTAGTGTTGCTTGAAATAAGTGATCAGATGTACTTGTATGGCTCATTACTAGACTGGTGGGACAATGGATCTGCAGACGGGACACATGTTTCTTAAGTACAACCTTTAGCTGCTCACTTAAAGGCTAAATTTAAGAGGGATTCGAACGTGAAGTCAGATGTTTATCCGTGTCTGGTTTTGTACAGTGAAGATATGCTTTAGAAAAATGTACATTTAAGCTTGTATTAATGGACATAATGTTTTTGCTTGTGTAAAGAATAACCAGATAAATGGCTAAAATCAACATTTTAATCAAACAAATCTCTGTCATTTGATACGTTTAATTCTCTCTTCAAAAGAAAAAAAACAAATGTTTTTCCTGTTGGTAGATACACTAATTATTCCTCTCAAGATTACTTAATGACTCTAATGAAGTAACAGGTGTTTTTCCTCATAAAAGGTTTTGTCTGAAATACAAACATTCAACATGTATTCTTAAATATAACGTGTATTTATGCACTGCCTCTCACACACAAACAAGTCAACAATTTAAGTTATACTGAAAGAGAAGAAATTGTGTTAATATAGACACAATTATCCAACATTTAAAAAAAACAAACAACATGTTATGCAATTTTTGACTAAATTCTGCATTAATTCTTTACATCGGACACTGGCCTTTAAGCCACAAAAGCCTGGATGTCGGTTATGGAACTTAATATAATGGAACCTAATACTCTTGAAAAGATTAGAGCAGTTTGGTTTCCCTACACGGCTGAAAAACACAATACACAATATCTTATTAAAAAATAGTTAATGAATACAAAATGAAAATCAGAATAGAAATTAAATACAAATAAAATGATATAAAATGTTATGGATTAATTCTCATGATTTATTGAAGATGTTTTAATGATTTCATCTTTTTCAATTTTGCTATTAATCTCTTCATATGTTTTGATGATTTTACGACAAAAATACAAGACATGAATATTACTATTATAGGTATAGTGGTATAATACGGATGTATAGTAGTTGTACTACCATGTTTTAATGGATCTCAAATGGTGTTGGGCAGATTGCACATTTTGAAACATCTATTCTCTTTTAACTTCAGTTAGTAATTCAGTATTTCTGACTGGAGAGCTCCAGACATGTCTTCAAATGAATCCTCATCGCTGTCTCCCCACTTGTGTGTGTGTGTTTGCATGCAATATTTTAGGCGACTCCGGGAGGGATGACAGTTCTAACCAGGCCTATTAGGTAACCCTCAGGGTGCCCTCAGCACTGATTTGAGCACCATTAATTTTCTATTATGGAGTGCTAAAGATGTGCCCCTGCACAGTCATTCACCTGGCTTATTGAGTCTCGCACACACCAATTGTGGACTTTTCCCGCGCGCTGTTGCTGAAGGTTTTAGTGTGACCCCTCTGGGGAGCTAATTTATTATTTGCAGATATTGATCTGGCAGTGTAGGCCGAGCGATGTTGACTCTACTCTGGCCTGTGGTGCTTTTAACCATTTACACACTGAAGCAGACTCAAGATTGTTGTTTTTATTTTTTATTTTAACACCTAAACATTGTCTATGAATGAGTAAAAAACACTTGGAAGCACAGAGAATCAAACTTTCAAACACTGCCTGGGTTGTCAAATAAAGGACTGGAAAAAAAAAAAATCCGAAGGTCATTCAAAAACATTTATCAAAACGTGTCGAGTAAATAAATAAAGAGTGCGACGGTAAAGTGCATGACCCTGAAGGCACCAGATAACCGCTACAGATCATCACACAGTTGCGACATCACCACCGAAAACAGATATTTCTCAGAGGACTATTCCTGGAGCGATTGCTAATATACCTTTTTTTCCTTCTTCTCCTGTATTGTTTTATTTTAAACATAAAACTGCATTATTGCAGTCCTCGTGTGACCAAAAATGAAAGTTTAATATCAAGAAGAAATGGGGGTAATATCTTTTCGTAAGGCAGTTGATGAAACCGAGAGCTGAGCATCTGTGGGAAAAGGAAACGTATAAATATCAATAGACGTTCTTTTAATACATCACGTTTTATCAGGGTTACTGCTGTGAGAGATTCTATTACTATGGTCAAGGAAAAAAAACTGTTGTTTATCATTTGCGTCGTGTTGTTGTTGGACCCACGACAATTTAAATGAGATTTCTTCATCTTTTACAACCTCAAGTTGTTTGGTTCTTTAAAACACTCGCATATCTATAATATTTCTTGACAATTATGTTATGGATGAATAAAGAAAAAAGGGAAGATGTGGAAATAATGACAGTCCCACATGTGCGAACGATGATAGATGAACAAGAAGCCACTTTATTTTTACAAAAAAGCCGTTTTTTCCCCCCATTTCCATCTTTTGTTTTTTGCTTGATCTTTATGACCATGATGATATAATAAAGGTCAGAAGATTGTCCATGGATGATTGGCCCCTAACCATTCCCAATTTGTCCATACTAACTCTGCAAAGGCCATTTCACGGTTGACAAGCTTGTCTCTGGTTGAATTTGGCCTCCATTCTAGGCCCCATATTCATCTTTATATCCATGTCAATACACTAAAACGGAGATAGAGGTCAGAGAGGAGTCATCGCTGATGAGGAAACATGGCTGAGCGGATTACTTTAGTGTTTCCGCAAATGCTTTTATCAGGGGTTGAAAGAGTCACCCATGGAGAAAAAAACAAGTCAGAAGGTCTTATTCGGTTTGAAAAGAATAGTATAAAAATGTTAAATATAACGGTGAAACCAACGTCTTTTCCTGATATATTCTTTATGTACAGCCTCGCTGTGTCTTCTTAGGTTGGTTTTTTTTTTCCCCTTGAATTTGCATCCATTAAACTGCTTTGGAACACATGCCATTACAAATTGCCCTGTCTGTAAAATGAGTAAATGTGCTTCTAAGGCAACACAGTTGTCAATAAGCATCAAGCTGCCATCGCCAATGGGCCCCGCTGTCTCATCAAGCGATCAGGCCAATCTGCTTTAGCAGAAAATGTCCGTGCACAGCGCGGCATTGATGAAAATGTCTTTTCAACTTCATGGTGCATAGAAAAAAAAAAAAAAAAAAAAGGCAAAGCAAATCAGCAAATGTTCCTGGATTTTGACAGCAGAAGCGTGGAAATTCTGTGACAACTAGTTGGATCCGGTGAAAACGGTGCCAGCGCTTTGCATTAAGTTACACTAAGCGCTAATTGGATGCTATCTGGCTCGACATCACATGTGCTCTGTGCAGTATCAGGATCTAACTCTGGCTAACATAAGCTCTCTGGTGTTGCTGGCTGATTACCCTTTCCAAAAAAAAAATTTAAAAAAAGAAAGGATGATGTGGAGGAAAGAAAAAAAAAATCCCCTTTTCTCTCGCAGGCTGTTGGCACCGTGCTAACGTTTTTGATTTTTCCTGATGTCCTGAAAATGGATTTTCAGCAGTGATTGCCTCAGTGAGGATGATCAAAGATTTAGAATAATTGCTGCAGTATGACTGCGTTTTCGCGAGGAATAACAAGGATAGTGGCCACTTCCTCTCGCTGTCATATGTCGGATCATTTTAGCCGAGCAATGCGGCATGACTTCACAACATACTTGCCTAAGTGTTTCCAGTTGTTGGTTTTAACACCGTCGCTGACCACTTCCTGTGATGAATCAGGATGATGTACTCGTGAACACGAAACATGCGAGGATATATATCTTGGCACACAATTAATTTGCCCCCAAGAAAACCCTACAGTCATGCTGTGAAATAAAAATGCATATTTAATTTGTTTAAAATCCCCTGCTGTTAGAAGTAATATCCCTTTTTTTTTAATATATAGATATAATCCCACGTGGATGTTTCTGTTTCAACGCCCTGTGTTGTGGGAAATTTAGACATTGTTATCCACGACGTCCCTCCTGGCGTGAAGTGAAATATGGTCCCTCGTTTAACGTGAGGATGTAACCGGCGCTGGCGAGGAGAGAGGCAGATTGATCGTAGGGGGGGGCACGGAAAGATTAATAATCTACACGGGCCAGTTATGACACCTATTGTTCCACACATACCAAGTGGTGGTGCAACTCCCCCCCCCAAAATCTGTCACTGTGAAATAATGTTAACCTCAGGTACGCCATTACTCTTACTCATAGGTGTTGTCTTTGCTGTTAGGTGGACACTGGAATCATTACTAACTTCTTCTCTCTGTGTGTGTGTGTGTGTGTGTGTGTGTGTGTGTGTGTGTGTGTGTGTGTGTGTGTGTGTGTGTGTGTGTGTCACAATTGTTTTTTTGAAAAACAAACCATGTATATAGTTATACGGCTTTAACCCTTGTGTCACACCGTAAGAAACTAATGTGCTTGAGGTATCCCTTGTGTTGTCTCTGGGTCAAGGTGAACGACCTCCACCACTGCCTAATGTTTGCGGTGACCCAGAGACCACATAAGGGATACCACAAACACATTTGTTTTCTGGCCTTTTTTGGGTCACATTGACCCATATATGACACAAAGGTTATGTCATACTGTAAAACCTAATAAATAAAACGATACAACTGAACAACAATGTACTAAAATCACTGCAACATTTAAGGGAAAATAAATAAAAAATATTTAATAAAAAATAAAGCTAGAATAAGTAAATTCAGACAAAAGTAAATACATTAAACCCAACTTAACTTATCACTGAAATGCTTTTTTTTTTTTTTAAATTCAAACAAACTGAAATTGATAGAAAGCCTAGAAAGTTATTACCGTTCACTTATACAGTTTTTCACATTTAGTTAGAAAATATTGAATGCTCTTGAACGCATCATAGCAGTTCAGACGTCATTGAAGGCGTCATTCTCTTATTGGAAGGCTGTTTGTTCCAGTCTACCTCATCCAAACATTCATTATTGATTTACTATAAAGGGGCAATTACATGCAGTTTGATTTATCCTTGTGTATGAACATAAATAGCATCTTTTTTTATTTTAAATGGGAATGTATTTTTCATTTGATTGATGGATATGGTAACTGTTTATATGATGTCATTGGTCACATTTGGCCGCCCATTTGTTTTCACTTAATCAAAAGTTTTATCAAAATTATGCACACCCCTAAAATAGTTATATTAACATGCAACCAAACACATTGTTGGTCATGATTAAATGCCACCTACAACACCATTTAAAAAATGGTTTAGTGGGCCCTTAAACATGGTTTACGGGGACCATCCTACACACAGGTCTTGAAACCAAGGAGCAAGACTCCTGTAGTCACACTTGTAATGTTGAGCTTGCGTAACAATGTATTTTAAAACGTCCGAATATTGTTTCTTTTTTACTCTCAAGAAATGGCAAAGAGAGAGCCCTTCTCTCACCCCCTCATCCCCTCACCCCCTCACCCCCACCCCTCCACAAATATAGATGAATGTCAGACGCCCATGAAACTTAAAGATATAGCAGGTGTCACTTTTTAAATGAGGCGTGATGCTCCACCTGTTTTATAACTCGTTTTATTGGTGTTACAATCCCTCTCTCTATCACAGCACTAACACACACACACACACACACACACACACAGACGTGCACACACACTCGCACACGTGAAGCTGTGCCACTTCTGACTCTTGTAAAATTCGGAAGTAATGATACCTGCAGCGAGTGAATGGCTGAATGCGCCGGCATTAGGGCTATACTGGAGCTTTTTCACCTCGGGGTCAGTCATTCGATTTAGGGGCTGGTAGGTGGTGATCAGAGATCATTTCAGGCTAATGGTGCAGCAGAGGAGCAGGACGCCGACGGTTCTCAGGCTTTTGACTTCTTTCATAATACAGGACAAACCATTAAACACACAATTGCTTCGTGCATCATCCAGCAGACATGTCTGAGAGTGATTTGAGTCAGGTGGATTCTTTATGAACGACTGAGTCGACCTGCGACTCCATCGTGTTAATCCCGGGATTTTTTCTCTCTACGTGTTCAATGGAGGTCGATGATATTGTGTGGTTGTGTGATATTATGTTTACAGCTCAGTGCATCTCTGAAGACATTTGAAGTGAACAATCTTGTGCATCTGTTTTTTTTATGATTATTTTACCCGAGACTGCGGATGGAACGTCTGAGGTAATGTTTAACCGACTTATTTTCAGTCTGAAATGGATCTTGTCAAGGTTTGGCCCTTTGGCTCTTTGCCTGTGTCTATGTGGCCCTTGTAAGTTAAGAGCGGAATTCTTACTGTGAACTTGAAACTGAAGAAACTGTTGACAGAAAACATGCTGCCATCAAATTTATAACAACAAGTTAAAGGTACTACTTACTTTAAGGTATTTGTTTTGTATTGATTGCCATCTACATGTTTGTTAAATACGACTTTGATTCAGGACATGACCTCTTATTTACTTATATCTACCCGTCTATGTCATGTTTAATTAAATAAAATTATTTTAGCAAGTATTTCAGTTAAAAATGGAGATTAAGTATCAATTATGAACAACTGACATGAATGATTTTTGCCAAAAAATAGAATGTTTACTTAAATCGTATGTTTTGACCACAATAATTTGCTTATATAGTCATTTTTTAAATATAAAATAGTTATGAAGTCTTTTATAAATAAAATATGTACGTGAAATAAAATAATATCTGGTAAATAAAAAAAGGACTAGATATAATTTTCTTTTATTTTTCTTTTATTTCTGGAAAAAGTGTGGATTGTTGCATTTATTTTACCTTTTTTTGTTTAGTTATTTTTGTTTAGCACTCATCATACGATTAAGTTCCTTGCTGTGTGTCAAATCACGCAATTCTCACGCAAGTGCACTTTTTACAGTACAGTACACTGTAAGAAAGTGCACAAATTTCGACAGTTTCTCAAATCAAACACTGCCGCTACGCACTTACCTGAAATGACTCGACAGTTTCTTCTTCTACTACTTTTTAACATTGATCGCCAGTGACATATCTTCTGTTTAGCGACGTAGCTCTAAATGTAGTGTCATCTACGTCACTAAGATGGCGGCTGTAAAGAGTTGAAAGTGTCCATAGATCCACACTCAATTTTCTGGCCCTATGAGTGCGCCAATTTAGTGCACATAGCGCACTACATTTTTGCACACTGCTCAGTGTGACGGCACTTGTGTACTCAAAATTTACTCAAAAGTTCAAACGCAGAAGTGCTGACCAATAGATACCATGTTATAGCTTCTTTTTCTTTGGGCGTTTGACCATTTTTGGTGCTCAGCCTCTCACAACTATAAAACTACATCATTTTTCATCCTTAAGAAAATGTAATTTCTCACCTCTGCTCCATACATGATGTATCTATGGTTAAAGGGAATTTTTTGCTAAGCCAATTTTTTTTTTCTCTCTAAAAGTCCAAAAAAAATTGTTCAAAGCCGACAGAGAAACACGATTAGCCGAGCTTTGCTTCGATATGTTTCGCTGTCTTCCTTGTTGTCCTTGGGAGCTTAGAGAGGCCCTGTGGGGGCTGGAGTGTGTGAGGCTGGAGTGCAGGGATCACGGGGCATTGTGTAGGCCGGGGCTCAGCATCTGCTCGCCCAGACTGTCCGCGGTTTGTTCCTTTTCCAACACATTCTTACATAATTATCTTTGATACACTCCTCCACAGTCGGGCCACAAATCCACATGTCAAAGTCCTGCCTTGAAGTTTGAGCAAAGCTGGATGAAGGTGCACACTTTATGTGCGATCACACACACCTTCCCACACAGGCCCACACACACACACACACACAAACAAAAAAGTTTGGGCCACAGAGACAACTGGTTTATGTGTTTTGAAGCCAGGAGATAGGGGTTTAATCCGGGGCGACTACAGTGACACTCAGCAGAGTTCAGCTAGTTCCTGTTGTGCCCAGCACTTTCCCCTCTCAACACTAAGTTCCTCTAAGTCCCCATAACAAAGTCTCTTCTCAGTCTCCCCGCGATGACGGCATCAGCACCACAACAAGTCATGCTCCCAATTCCTGACTATAAACCGCTTTTGTCAAGTTTTTCGTGAACCAAAAGTCGCTTTGTTCTCAGTATTTGCCTCTTACTTTTGATTCATCACCTTGACAACGGATCAATTTAAAAAATGTTTCTGACATATTTGTTCTCCACAATAATTTAATTATTGATTATTTATTTATTGTAGAAGTACTTTAAAAAGAGGGTTTCCAACCTTTATTTGCACCTGTCAATAGTTTAATGTCTCCATTCTTTTTATAGACCAGCCTTTAAAATAATAATGCTACAAATAAAAAATTGCAAGACCTGCAAAATGTGTGAAAACCTTGTAATGCTGAATCAGCAAGAGCCGTCAAATGGTTTCTCTTCAACAAAATGGTCCCATAAAGAGTTTGTTTTATTTCTTTGTATTAGTTTCCAGGCTATTTTTCTGAGTAAATAACCGAAAACAAACAGAAAGACTAAAAGTATTGTTGAATTTTCAAAATAAAGAGCACTACAGACCGTTATCATCTATGTGTAAATAAATCTGAACTGCTATGATGCGTTCAAGAGCATTAGATATTTTCTAAATAAATGCAAAAAAAAAGTATAACTGAATGGTAATAACTTAAATGGTTTAGTGTTGGTAAAACATCCCCAAGAAATTTCAAAAGTATTCTTTTTTGATGTTGATGATGAAATTAAGTTCAAATATAATACATATTAAACAAGAATGCTTTCCATAATTTCAGTATTTTTCACTAATTGAGACGCAATTTTAACACAATTAAAAACCATTAGTGTTTAGTTAAAAAAAACGTATTAAAAGTGTCATGTGTGTAGAGCACATTAAGCAACAGTTTAAAAATAACAATAATATATTTTATTTAAAGACACCTTTCTAGACACAAGGTTGAGATACATTGAAGACGGCGAAACACATTAAAACATAAATAATTACCTTTTAAATTCTGTACATTCAAAGTTATTTATATTATTCATACAATAGAGGCATCAAGTCAAATATGTTACGGAAAACAATTATATTTTGTAGCATATTTTCATACAAAATGGGACACGGATAAATGAAAAAAACAACAATGGCCTGGTTTTGAGTTCAAAGAAATCATAACCATATTATTCTCATGCCATGTTTTGAACAAGGGTTCTTGGATCTTCGTTTTGCTCCGTATTATCTAGTCTGATGCCAGCAGAACAAGGGCAGGGGACGACAATGAGTTGTGTGCTAAGGAAGTCTGAATGCTGTGCCAGCGGGATAAGAGAGTGGAAAACACAGAATAGGGCGGAGGGTTTTGGGGGGGGGGGGCTTGATTAGCATAACTCGTGCGATGCCCAGAACCTTCTTTCTGGAGTGGCATGTTTACGGCACCGGGGCTTGGCAAGAGCACACTCATTTTATAGGGTTTATTAAGGAGACAAGGGCAGGCACGAGCATGCTTTAGAATATTGCCTTTGTACGTTTGTGTTGGTGTGAGCGTCTTTCCTTTTTATACGCTCGTTCTGCCGCCGCACGCGTGAGGTCCGCGCCGATGCCGAACTACTTTAACATGTTTGGATATTGGCTTAAGTGCCCTTTAAAAGCAATAAAGGAGAAAAGTGCATTCATAAGCTACGAGGCAACGAGGAACCGATCCCGTTTCAGAAGGAGCCCCGAGAACAAGGCTCTTTGTTGTGCTTGGGCTGCTTTCATGTCTCTGAGGTCATTTTCACAGAGCAAACAGGGGAGACTCATTATCAACCTGCACCTGAGAGGTCAGAACCTGAACTCCCCCCCACCCCCCACCCGTCCTCCCGGCCTTCATGTTCGTACTCCCACCCCCCCCCTACCCTCGCCTCACACACATGCTCTCTCCCCAGCCGGGTCCGTGTTTCCCCGCTACCGCTGGTTCCGCACTCGGGTTTATTAGCGCAGAACATCTTTTCCAGTGACTGAGCTTGCCCTTATTGTCTAGCGTGGTCAGGGTCAAGTCAAGGGCGCTCAGCCTAGATTGGAATCATTTGTCACATGGTCCCGGGGACCGGAGCTGATTCCGGCAGAGGCCGGAACGAGGAACACGGTGGTTCCAACAGCACCTCTGACATGAGGGCGGCATGAAGGAGCAGCCATTGCGCCGCACAGATGGCCTTGCACTTATTATGTAAAAAAGCGCTTGCCAACACTTTCCTCTGCCTCATTCTGCCTTTGATTCCTGCCTTATTTTGAGGAGGCTTGGAATAAAAAAAAGCGTCTGACGGTGGTGGGGAAATGAACCACACGCTCTGTTGGTCTTTGGTGTCATTCCAGAAAGCCGAGGTCACAGGAATTGTTGATAGTATCTTGAAAAAAACGAATGTTCACATGAATACGCTTTTGATTTGCATTCAAAATGAAGGGTTGAAGTGACGGTTCCGACCAAATTTTAATTTCACTAATTTTCTACTCACCCTTATGTCGACTAAGGGTCGCAGATTATTTCAGATTTATCTTTATCTTTTTAGAGGTATGGAAATGTACGTATAACTCTCGCAAACTGCTTATTTTCTTTGTACTCCTTGTCCAAAAAGATACACTTAAAACAACTAAATACCTCCATACGTCTGTAATGTTTGTTTTGAAGCCTCGACGAGGGAAATTGTTTGGATTTTTTTTAAATTTTATATTAATTCTTGTGTAGGTCCATAAGAAAATAAAACTTTAGACGATAAAACAAAACAAATGAGATTAGAGAAACAAAAATAGCAATAGTCAAACAATAATAGTCAAACAATAATGATATGAACACAATAAAATTATTTAATAAAGAAACTTGTTTGTAGCAGGAGATAAAAACATTTTGGTAAATATCACGCAAGCTTCTAGTGTAGACAGTAGAGAGCTACAAATAACATTTAAATATAATTTTTTTCTAGTCATTTACACTTTTTGAGGCTTCAATACAAGATACAAGATGGACGTTACAGACGGGTGGCATCGAGGTATTTGGATGTTGTTTAGTTTGTCCTTTTGGATGAAGAACATTGAGCTCTATACGCGACAGTAGCATGGACAAACATTTCTGCCTATAGCACTAAAAAGAAACGGATTACTCTGAAAATAATCCCAAACCTTAGTCGACATGAGCATGAGAAGAAAATTTGCAAAATTTGAATTTTTGGAGGGTTGCTATCACTTTAAGTATCACAGATCTATGTCCATAGTCTCCAACCACTGTGGTTTGGTACCAATTCGTGAGGCATTTATTACATTGCTGAATAGAAAGATAATTAATTTAATGTCCAATTTATTTAATATTACTGTCTTTATTTATTAATACTGTCTGAAAAGAGACTAGCCTGTGGCTTCCTTTAAACCCATTTTAAAATCACTCCTTTACAGACTGACTTTTACATGATATTGATTGGATTACATTAAGTTATTATTATTATCATTATTAATTAGAAGATGTTGATTTTCCCCAAAATAGAGCTTGTGACTGTTGACACGTCAGCAAACATGTTTCGGTCAACATTCATGTAAACTAGTGAAAATATTGAAAGAAAAAAAACTCTATATTGAAATATGTTTCCAGCACAGGTTTTCTGTAGTTTCACTGATAATTACATTTTTGCACTTTTTTATGTAAACTACTTTAAATGTCACATTTACAGGACGAAAAACAGTTCATGTTGTGGATATTAACATTTAAACTTTTGCATTTCAACATATGATTGATAACACAGAGTAAATATTTATTCAAGAAAAACTACTCAAAACTCTTTTAGTCCACTTCAAATAACATGTTGGTTTAATTCGACACGTGTGACCAAAGATTGCTTACTTGAGATAATGAATCTTGCAGGATTGAGTTTCAAATGTACTTGTTTAAGGACGTTAAGCTAAAAAGGTATTGACACCGATAGTTAAAATTGTTCATTACAAACACCACTAGTCTGTAATAACATGTAATAAATGACATGTTAATGCAATACTAGATTCATACGAGCCAACTTTTAATTATAAAGTGAACCGTAGACAATTTTCTAAGAAAGCTGAATGTATTTTTTTCTTTTCCTCTCCCTGCTACCTCCCTTCATGGTCAGCACCGGCGTGCATGAACAATGGATCATGCTGAGGTTGCATGTGGAAAATGACTTTAATACACCATATAGAATGGCTTATTGCTCCGGTCACTGCAACCGCAGTGAAGATGGTGGATCCTGCCGCTTGGGAAGGTTAGACCTGTCAGACGACTGCCGTGACTGATACTCAGACCCTGCTTATGAAGTTCTTAGTGTTTGTGTTGTGTGTGTGTGTGTGTGTGTGTGTGTGTGTGTGTGGTCATGTGCGATGTAACTGCTTCGCAATAAAGGTTACATACGACTGAACCTTTATCCTTCAAACCAATATTAGTTAATATTTCAACATGTTTCACAACCGGGTTTGCGGGGGATGAAAAAATTTAGATTTTTTAATGGATTAATAATAATAATAAGAGTTGAGATGTGTTATTGCTGTTGTAAAAACGACATGCTGTGCAATTCAACTGCTAAAATCAACCCGAGCAGCAGGATCCACTGTAGCATTTTTAAAGACATGGAAAAAGATAGAGTTGGCAAGAGACAGGGGGAAATGAAAGATTGAGCACGAGGCCATTTTAGCTTGTTTTCCCTCTGAGAGGGCAAGTGTGGAGGTGAAGGTCACCGAGCGACTAAGCACACAGCTCATAAACAGCACAGCTGGAGGAATCATTGAAATATAGCCCTTTGTTTTCTCTTGGCCATAATTGGCCCAGGAGCCTTCTTCCTCTTCCAGCTTCTCCCCCTTTTTTTCTCTCTGTCCATTTCAGTGTGTCTCTCGCCTTCCACTGCACGTGTTTTCCACCGGTGCAGTTTAGAGACTAAGACTGGGAAGGCTATTGACTTTGGGGTTAAAGGGCACACCTGCGGTCAAAGAAATGGAACACAATATGATATATATATATATATATATAAAAAAAGAAACGAAAAGCATGCTGGGAAATAACATTCATGCCTTATTCTCTCCCCATGTATATTTTAATAAACTGCAACATGTCATATTCATTAAATATATTTAATAGGTATATCATTTTCAGTAGCATTATCAGCTATTACAATTAAACAGAGTTTCCATAACGGATTCCCACATTGTTATTTTTACAATATTCAAATAGGTTGTTTTCAGTGTCGGTTATGGACGATTTTGTTAGTGAAGCCTTATTAAATGTAAGTAATATGCTACCGTAGGTACGTCAATTTTTGCTGTAACTAATGAATACCATAAAAATTGTAGGGCGTTGAATATGACTACGATCTGAACAGTTTTTTACTATTTACTTGACATAACTCAGGGCTAGGTTTCCGGTGAGTTGACTATTATTCACTGTTCAATTGTATCTGTAATATCTTTGTTTAAGATGCATTTATTTATTATTTTATTTATTCTTCCTGCTTTCTTTTCCTACATTTTTACCCACATCATCCAACCTGACACTAGTCTGTACACTTCACAAATATACCTTTCTCCCTCGCTTTTGTAGCAAGTATTTACTTTTAAAGTATCCAGCAACGCAAAGTATCCTAGATACTTTTTAAAGAAGTAACTCGTAAGGGTAACTATGTGACTCTTTCAAAGTAACTTGCACAACACAACTTGTACAATGATATATACTATAAAAAAGTCCCAAAAGTATGTGGTTCTTTTTCGTATAGACAATAACAGTGTACTAAATTATTAATTATTTCAAGTTTCAGCTCTTCACTTTATTAAAAGGAAACACCACTTGAGTGTTTAAAGTTTAGTCCCCAGTCGTCAGTTTGGGGAACCGAGTAGTATCGTGGAAGAAAAACTGTATCAGATCCAGCCTCAGCATTGCTGTATAATTACCATGTTAACCCAGATGATTCTCTCTGATCTCAGCAAACATGGGGTTGCAAGGCCTCACCAGGCTGGCTTAGGCATGGATCTATCACAGGGCACTGTGGGAGAACGCAGGCATCTGATGCGACGAGGTATGGTGTCATCTGCATATTCTTTATTCAAACCCCTGCTGTGCTTAAGCAAATGCATTTTTTCCTTACCTCAGAAATGTAAATTCTACCCGAAAAAGTTTGCCAATATTGGTTTTGCATCCGTGCAACCCGAAAAACATCTTTTAAAATATGCTTTTATGACTATATACTATAAAAAAAAAAAAATGTATCAACACGAGATGCCAGGTTTGTTAATTTCTCTATTCTATATGTAAACCTCTTTTCATCTATCCCTCGCAAAGTAGGGATATTTTTTATCCGAGACCCTTTCCTTTATTGACTGTTATCCCCCTGAATGTGAGTGGAGATTCTTTCTTTGGTTGCTTGCTTCCTAAGCCTTATTGATCCGTGGGCGTTTTTTCTGCCTCATTCTCCAAAGTCACTAAGCTTGCATCAGTTCATCTTAATCTGTTTGCTCCTTAAACCCGGAACAAGGCATGTCTTGTTCCTGGTTGTAGGAGTCTCTCGGCTGGCTTCCCTCACATCCTTCCGAGCCAGGCTACTCCTGGGTGGCAACAAGAGGCTTTTCATATCGAATCAAGTGTTATTGAGTTCCCCTCACACACCTCTTACACTCCCCCCCCCCCCCCCACCCCCAAACCTTCTTGATTATTCAGTCTCTCTTTTCCTCTCGTCCATCCACTTTTAACAAAGCATTCCTTTAATGACTGTAGGATTACAGGCCAACCTTTTGCAGCCAGTCTGTGGAGTAGCCTGTAATCTGACCTCATTACATCCCCAGTGACAAGCTCTTGGGTCACTCCGGAGTGGCTACCCCTTACCTTCTGAGAACCCAATCTACAAACACCAAAACACAACCCCTCCCTACCCAAGATTACAGTTAGTCAACCAAGTCGGGCATCAGGGCCAAGCCATCTCCTCCCTTCCATACCTGTTCACCAAAGCATAGCATCCCTTGATCCCGTATCCTTCCTCTAGCATCTCCTACATTACAGCACGGTCGTGAAGAATGGCCATTTTGTTCGGTTAGATGAAAACACAATTGTGTGGTCCGGGCATGGTGGTGTCACTGATAAAGATTTGGGAGAACATGTTGTTACAAAAGCTTATCTTGACACGGAGAGCAGTTGTGGTTGCGGGTACAATTACAAGGAGTTATTGTCAAGGGTAACATTTGGACCATTGCTCTAAATATTGTTAAGCATTGGAAAACACCTGTAAAATAATATTCCTTGTCACTTTTGCGCCCCAAATGTCCCTCACTATGGCGTGGATTTTATGCCATTTTCGACTAAAAACAAAGGGTCAAGAATGCAAGAATGGTTACAAAAGTTCAAGCATCTAAAGTGTTTGGCTGGAAACCCAAGGATAGGTGGTTTGCCAAAGACACGCCACTTGAGCCGGTTCCTAGTAATAAAAGTAACGGTTTGTCGTTCTTCCAGGCATGTCAAGCTAGGTGAAAGCCAGATGATAGACTGTGGAATGTGGAAAGCAAACGAGAGGGTAAGAAGGTACTGATAAAAACCATTTCCCCAACACTCTCTGTATCTCGCAGTACTTGCAGGGAAGGTGTTGACAGCTAGTTGGCTTATTGTCCGTTCTGCACTGTGGGGCTGTTGGATTGGATTTGCCTTAAAGGAGCATAGAGGTCGACGACGGGTTTCACAATCGCCTCAATCGAAAGTCTTGGAGCTGCAAACAAAAATGATATTCTGTACATGCTTACTGTTGGTCATACACATTAAAAATTGGGGCAGAAATGCCTGAAAGTCTTCTATTTAGTGGTGTTTTTGTCATTTTACTGAGCACAAGCAAATTTAAAATGGTCATAAAATAAAAAGGAATTTCTGGAGTGCAGAATATATTGGGAGAATAAGTTTGTCCGACATATTTGAGGTAAAAATAATAGATTCAGTCCATGTATCTCATGGTTCATAGAAAGGAGACTAGCAGAAAACAGGAAAAAAAAGGAGGACAAAAGGAGGATAATGGACAAGAAGCAGCAGGGTGTGACCTGTATCCACTCAATAGCATACCGGTCCTGGTCCGTGTGCCAGTGAAGTCCACATAGCGCCAATCAGGTCTTTAAGGTCTCTGGCAGCTATTTCCAAGACAAGGATTACCAACGTCTCCTATTGGGCGAGACAAGGCCTCCTGGTCTGAATTCATCAGCGACATTGCCTCTGAGATGTAGGAAGCAGGTTAATAGATACTCATCAGACATCTGCTGCTGTGTTACCGTCCAATAATCTTCTCGCTGGATCTGCTGCCAGCAATTGATGACCACATTTTCCCCTAAACCACTCAACTCCCCCCCCTGTCTTTTGCTCTCTTACTCTCTCTGTGGCTGAGTTAACCTAAACATATGAGACATACCGTATGTCACATCCAGCCTTGATATTTACCTCCACCATGGGGTTATGTTTTGGCCATCGTTGGCCCCTTTTTAAAACGGTGTTACTCAAATGTTTGGATGGTTTCCCATGTAATCTCCGGATTGGTTAGGAATGGCCAACCTTGACATGGTTAGGTTTTGGTGGTTGTCTTAATTTCCATCTTGATTTGAAAAGGGTCTTGTTGGCTAGTTCTCACATACTGTTAAAACTTTTACTCTAACATTACCAGTAGTCTACTGGTCTAGACACATGATCAAGTCCCTTTCCTTAGTGCTAACACAATTCTTGAGTCATGGAAGGTGTTTTATGTGATAGTATAACTCTTTAAAAAAAATTAAATTAGCACATTGCCTTCCAGTTACCTTTTCATTGGATGCCAAAATACTTCCAATTCAAGACTAATGTACACTATTTTTTTCATGATTTAAATTGCATTTAAAATAAGATTCAATTGTGATTAATGCTCGCAGGTATCTTAAGCTAACTAGCAAGACTTGAGTCCCACCCCTAACAAAACAAAGAATTATTCAAAGAAAGGAGAATTATTGTTTTATTAAAATGTCCCTGATGTGATTTATCTAAAGGAATCATTTTCAGCATGTAGCATCTTACAGTAATACTTCTGAATAGAAACTGTTGTCATTGGCCCCATCAATGATTACAACCACACCGAAAATCTCACGGCTTCTCTTCTTATTGACTGTTTTCACACCGAGGTTCAGAGGCCAAGGAAAGAGCGAGGGCCCCTCCTTTCCTGGGTTATTTATGACTTTTCTTCCCCAAAGTTATTTTTCTTTCTGTGATTGCCGAGTGGTGTGTGAAAGCTGACGTGTCGGAAGATTACTCAGCTGGCCGTCAGGAGCACATGGTCAATTTGCCATGATGAGAGGCACTGTATCACACAACCCCCTGGAATCCCTCGGCGGAATCTCAGATTGGAGTGTGCACACACACACGCACTCGAGGGGCTATGCCAATGTGGTAGTCATTTCAGACGCCAAAATCAAATGGCGGTTTCAATCGTTTCCACATTTCTTAAGATAACATTATGAGAGGGAAGAGAGAATGGAGGGTCGGGGTAATCAAACAAGCGCTGTTTGGTGAAGTTTCTGGGGAGGGAGAAATAATGGGGTCACAAGATGAAAGGTGAGACATGTGCAAGAGCCGTTCCCGGGTTCAAGCGCAGGACAGTGCCACTTGTTTCTGATGCCTCCACTCAGGCACAGTTCACCGCTGTCAAAAGGCGGGCGGTTACAGATGCCCCTTAGCTACTCCTCACAACAGTTAGCCGCAATTCAACCTAACAACCCGGGGAATTACTAGAAAAACAGGACAGGAGGTGTCAGGAACCTAAACTGTATTCCGACGCGCACATGTTGGAGTAGTTACGTGCAAATTACTCTCCCCCAAAAAATCGCAACATTCTTAATGTTTAAATCTGATACTTGTGGCCTCTGTCTGTTTAAGCTTTCGGGGCCGTACTCGTAAGTGTAAATGTTTTCTTATCTGTGATTGTGGCTGGATTATCACATGTTATTACAGCACCGTACAATACTACTTGGAGACTTTACCAATCAATTCATTTGGAGTACAGATTATGAATGAAAAAGTAATATTATTTGGGCTAAAATAAAGTATCCAGAATTTATTTTATAAACCTCTGCTAGAGTCTTTGGTGGGAGTTTATTGATCTGTCTGTACATTAAATTGTACTTGCTGATGTATGGTTGACTGTATTTATGCAGCCCTTGTAATGTCAAAGTATGATCATGTATAAATGGTTCTAATGCATTAAAAATTGTATTTTGTATTTATTATTCATTTACGTTTTCACATAACACTTATTTACTTTTTCCCTCCTTTTTGTGTGTAATTTTTTTTTTGTATATATTAATCCCTCAAAATATTTTTTTTTAATTAGTTGAAGAAATGTTTTGAAAAAAACTCATATATACAAGAATAAAATTTCAGCTTATTAAGCTTAATAAATTTCATGTCCTAATGACGAATGCAAATCCTTTTTTTTTAGGGATTTTCCCGTCTTTCATTTTGCTTGACGACCCCTAACAACATTATAATTGCCAACCCCTGTTCTGGGGTCTAGGGTCAATATCGTATCGTGGAAATTGTCCCATTTATTTCATTTTAAACTGTGTTTTAAAATTTAGTATGCACTCTCAACCCTTTTCTGTGTGGTAATTGAATAATCTGGACCTCCTACATGCTTTTCAGAAGTGAAATGTCAGTGATAAAAGTCGTTAATTCAACACTAATAATAGAGTAAAATGTTTGGGGGGGATGCTCCAGCTAAAGGCGAAGACCACTGTTATCATGTTTAACATTAGCATCTGGATTAGGGAAGAGTGTGCTACAAACCGAAAGGGTGCTGTCCAACGCGGTCCTGGTGGGAATTTAGGGCTTATAGAACGGGGGGCAATGGGCGTTTTCTCAGTTCACACTTGAGCTCTGCCCAGCCATGCTGAACCTCCCTGCCTTCATGTTCTCCCACGGCCATCACGTCTTCACTCTCAGCAACAGATTAATGGAATGATGAACATAATGGTCAATAAGGCTAATGTGGGGCTAACAGAGTTCAGATGGAGGACCAACCCACCTATAGCTATTAAGAGCAGTCGGGGGAGCATTTAAGGTACAGTGTGGGTGAAGGATGGCTTCACCTGACATCATAATGAAAAGTTCACTTGTGTGGCACATCCTACGATCCAACATAACATTAACGCTTCCCCCTGACACAAGGTTTTGTTTGTGTGGAAGTAGAGTTTCAAGGAGATTTAACCAAGTTCAGAAATGATATCCTCAGATGTCTGAATAAACAAAGAAGCTTGTAAAGAACAAGTTTGCTTGTGTCGTCGCAGTCAGGCCTGAGCTTTAATGAGACTTTTTTTTTTTTTGTCAGGATCTCTGTCTAATCCTTGGATAAAAAATGAAATTCCTGCCGTCAGCACTCCGCGTACAGTAGCTGCAGAAGCTCCCAAGCCAAGGAGATTTTCCAGTTTTGTGTGCGCGCCGCCATGTTTGAGGCTTTCGTTTCATTCCTTGTCCAGATTGGCCCCATCCTTGACCACAAGATTTGCCATACACAGAACTCTTCAAGCCAAGAAGTTTTTCTTCGGACTTCTGTCAGCAGCTGTGCTCCTTCTGTTCTCTCAGATCGCATTTGTACTCTACGAGCTCCGGAATCGTGTCCCTCCACGCTACAGTAGTCGCCGTCTAATCGGCGAGTTCATAACACGAGCGTCGCCTTTGTGTCCGTCACACGTTCAACACAATCGAGGGTCTTCGTATTATGTTTTCTGGGTGTATTAAAATGACTTGGTAGTGAATGCGCCTCGGATCCCGTGGGAGGTGCGGAAGGATTTCAGGGTACTCCAGAATGGGCGATGGGCGTGTCGCTCTGTTCACACTTGATCTCTGCCCAGCCATGCTGAACCCCCTTGGCCATCCTCTCGTGAAATAAAAGACCCGGGATCCCTTCTTTGTCTTCCATACTGAAGTAGGACACTCATACTTGCTAATGTACAGTAGTGCTAATGCGCAGTTAGCATCAAGAATACAGCAAAGTAAAAGTAAATAAATTGTAGTGAATTAATTAAACTACTAACCTTATGTACCTTCTATGCAATTTTGCCATAGTTTTCAATGAAAAATATGTTTCTTTTCGTGAACAAGTATTCATCATGTTAGGCAAAAGACAAAATACAAAGTAGAAGATGTTGATGATTTACTGGTTTAAAAAAAACGTAAAAATATTTTAATATTTTAACAAGACATTACTTAACTTAGTTTAAAAAAAGCTATCACTGCATCGTATTCACGCAGAGGCTAGGATGCTTTTCCAAGCGTTCAAATTAAGGCGAAAATCATTTACTAAAAGAAAATATACTCAATAATATAATAAGAAATACAAAAAATGCTTTTTCTGGAATAAAATGAAAACATTCTTGATTTTATGATGTAACACAAATGCAATATTAAAAACCTTTTTGTGGTTTTGACAAAAGTTATTACTCATTTTTCCCCTTAAAAATCCCTTTAAATATTCCCTTATTCTCCGTTAAAATCAAATCAGTTAAAACCAACACCCGTCACCCATTCCTTTCCTCCATAGTCTTCAAAATATCTGCCAGGTTTTCAAAGATTTGGGATTTCCACAAACTCTTTCTAGCCGTTATATCATCTAAGCATGTTTGTAGCACTACTTTTAAGGTAAGGTAAGGTAGAACTTTATTGATCCCTAAGGAGGTCTCCTTTGGGAAATTGTTTTTTTTCCAATTAGCCACAGCAAAAACAGCATTTTTTCATAAAAAAAATAAATAAAATAAAATAAAAACAAGAACAAAGAGAAATAAAGAGAAAGAACAAGATGATACAATCTAAGTCTAAAGATTTTGGGGTATGTTGACATCTTAAATCCATATATTGCTGCTTTTTCATTTCAGTTTTTCATTTCATGATAACTTTTGTTTCAAGACTTGTTTATGTCCATTAAATCGTGACATTATAGCTTCAAAAGTTCAAACAAAAGAGCCCTTGTTACACCAGGAAGTGATCAATGATCAATGACACAACAAGCTAGTTTATCAGTGGTTGCCACTGTGACTTCTACTTTTTTTTTTTTTCCCCTGTCAATTTTCTTTCCTTAAGCATCTTCATGATCACTTCCTGGTCAGTAAATATAGCAAAAAAGGGGGAAGGCCATTATTTCAGAAAGAAGTGTGTAAGCCACGGCGGTCCGACCCGTATTGATCGGCCTGGGAGAGGACGCTGAGTGGGGGAGAAGGACTATTTGCTTTAAAGTTCAATGGTTCTCCACAGCTGTTAGTGTTGCAGCCACAGGAGCGATCAATATCTGGACAGAGACCCGTGTCCTGAGACACGCTTCCCATTTAGAGGCACAACACGGCGCTCACGCGGGGCACCCAACCGCCCATCTTTAGATTCATATTCGTCCTCCAGCTCCTCCCCGGCGTCTATGTTGTCAAGTTCTCTACGAGCTGCTTTCTTATTTTTACACCGTCGTTCGGCTGGGGTTTTTAGCAAGAGGCGGACGAGAATTGGTGTGAATTGTAATTATAGACGATACACGGGCGTTGGAAAAAGGGGGGAAGATAGAGGAGGGAGTAAAAAACGCGGCGGGATAAAAATCATTTTCTATAAATGTAGGTGTCACAATGCAACGATTATGTATAGAAAGTATTCAGCAGTGTTAGCCAACCCCTTTTTTTTTTTCTTCTCTCCCTATGAAATAAAATAATAAGCGTAATGAAATGTGCTTGCTCCAGTTCTTGGCAGAGGTTCAAGTACGGAGGGGAGAAGGGTGCGATTGTTTCTAGTTCAAGGTGTGTAATGTACAGAGGCGTACATGCATAATGGGGTATTGTCAGGGGGTTATTGTGCAGATATTAATGCCCTGGTTTGTCCGGGATATTTGCTGCAGTGCTTGGCTCTAACTTGAACAAACACTCTTTTTTTCCAGACCCCCAACACGAGGTCACTCGCTTCAGCGGAAGGAACCCTAAAAAAAACCCTTATCTCCTTTTCCTTCTTCACTTCTTCCACCTACAGCCTGAAACCTCCTTTTGTTTGTCAACATAAATGCCCCTGCCGTGTCTTTTTGTGTCTCAAGCATGCACCCTCTTTTTAAACCCTCTTAGTGTCTCTGCTCATCCCCCCTGTGTAATCCCCCCTCCATGCATATGCATAGCTGCTCTATGGCTGTGCATATATTTCCCGTGGACCCCCTGCTCACCCGGGGCCCCCACCTGCCACCTCTACCAGATGCAGTAACTTTCTAGTCAGACGATTTTCAATTCTCCCCCTTCAAAAAATCAGTCACTTTTTGACGCCTGTTCTGTATTTCTAAAAGTCTCCACAAGAGGGAGCTGCTATACAATCCATCCCGTCGCTTTAATCAGGGGTAGAAGAAGCATCCAAATCCCAGTGATTTATGAAAATAAATAGCTTTTTCTACCCTCCAAAGCAAAAAGTTATTTACTTTTCCTTAAGTTCCCTAAACGATTGTCCTTCACCGAGTGCCTCTTTTGTGCTGCCGTGACAGTAATTACATGCTAAGCCATCAGGAACATCAAGCGAAATTGACTTCCACTCCTCTCTTGTATTGTCAATCCATCATTCCAGAACAACCAAAAAAATATATATGAATGTAGACGGGTCCTGACCGAGAATGTAAAATAATGAATCCAAACCGAGGATTATATTTTTTTTAGTGTGATGGTTTCCACTGTATACAACCTGGCAAAGTTGAGTCTCACCCACTTGAATCAAGAGTTATTTTTCTGATTTAAATTCATCTTCTATTCCGAAAAACGTCCCTTTATGCCTATAAACCGATCTTTTTTTGGGTCTATCTTTGGTTTAAAACTGGACCTAGGAGACACACGTTTAAATGTTAAGACCATTTAAGGTCACAAATTAATTAAATGACCTTTGTTTGAATTTTAATTTGATTTAAATATAGTTATTTCTCACAGTTTATTCGCAGCTGCAATATGTGTGTGTGTTGTGTGTGTGCGTCTCCCTCTCCTCACTGTATCTTTTCATTGCAGTACAGTTGTGCGGCTGCTGCTGCCGCCGAGTCTGTTGTCATGGTGTTCAGAGCCCGATGCCAGATGTCATAGTTAACTTTGAGGGAGGAAGAGAGCGAGCGAGTCATGCTAGAGGCTATTTTGTTGTCAGTGATTTAGATGAAACACAGAGATGTTAAAATGTTAGGCTTGCTGCACAAAGCAACCCATTTTTCCCCTTCTTTTTCTTTTTTCCCCAGCAAAAAAAAAATGGAGATAGCAAATTTACCTTGAGGGAGTGTATTTCTTTTCTTTTTTTTTTCTTCTGTTCTTCTTTGCAAGACTGAGTAAACGTTATATGAAGCTGGCATTAATAAGCAGCCATCACAGAGATGATAAATATGTGTTCATTAATTGTGTTGTCATTGTGGTAACACAAGCTACTCAAACACAATGTCAACTAAAAATAGCTTTTTTAATTGCTGTTGTTTTTCAAAATAATTGTAATACTCATTAAGTTCAATTCCTTAAAGGAACGACAATGTAAAATCAACACAAACCCATTCGTAAGGTTCATCGTAGCAACTATTTGGTATAAAATCACAATTTAATTTATTAATATCTGACTTAATTGAATCCCTAAGACTGACTTCACTGCTGACATTTTTAATGAAGAAAACACTTTTGATGGTTGACAATTCACATTATACAAAGAATGTTAGTTAATATTTCCCTTAGTATACTATCTTAACATTAACAAACACAAACGTTCATCTTAGAAACTATTCATATTAAATTCAGAATGTTATTCTTAATATTTGACTTAATTTGATAACTATGACTCATACTGCTGACATTTTTCATTTTTTAACCTTTTTTTTACCAAATTAAACTAATTAATTAACTCATTGTTGACAATTTAATAACAAAATAAACACAAACACAAAGGTTCGTCATGGCAACTACTATATGTGATTCAAATAAAATAGAATCATATTAATTCATATTTTTCTTAATTTGATAATATGATCATATTACTGTTGACATTTATCATTCTTTAACTTTTTTTCAACATAAATAAATGACTTCTCATTGTTGACAGTTTGAAAACAAATAAACACAAACACAAAAGGTTCATCATGGGAACTATATAGATTGAATAAAAGAATATATTCATTAACATTAGAGTTGATTTGATATCTATGCCTGACTTAACTGCTAACATTTTTATATCAATTAAAATAAGAATCGTATGAATTCATATTTGATTTGATAAACTATGACTGATAATACTGCATTTTTGATTGTTTTACTTTCTGTTAGCAAAAATAAATGACTTCTCATTGTTGACACTTTGACAACAAAACATAAACACGAACACAAAGGATCATCATAGAAAACGATATACATTCAATTAAGAATCATATTCATTAATATTTCACTTGATTAAATATCTATGTTATTACTGTTAACTTTTTTTTAAACTAAAATCAACTACTGTACTTATTGTTCGCCAGTTTGAAAAAACAAACACAAATACAAACACAAACGTACTTTATAACAACTTTTCACATACATACATGTTTGTCGTAAATATTTTGACTTAATTCTGTGTTTGACTAAAATCGCAGCTGACGTTTTTAAACTAACAAAAAAAACACTATTCTTAGTTGCCAAATAAACAAACACAAATGTCCATCCTAGCAACTATTTAAACAACATTTAGATTTATATTGATTAAAATCGCACTTATTTGAATGACTTCGACTTCACTGCTGACATTTTTAAACTTGTACAAAGAAAAACTACTCTTTCCTTCTTTCCTTGTTGTTTCCAGAGGTAACTTCCAAAGCGAACGTAGACGTCCTGCGGGAAACACAATCATCTAATTCCTGAATATGTAGATTCCGTACAGTAAACAGCAGAAGCTGTGAATGAATGAGACTCTTAACATCTTACATTTAGGCAATAATTCATCAGATATATTTTACTGGTTTAATTTATGGTCGTGCGATTCCCAACACCACCAGCGCGGTAAACATCGTTAATCAAAATACATTATTATAATGAAGCTGTTTTGAATGGAAATAAAAAGCAGGTTATCATTTGCTTTGTGCATCTTTCCCTCGCCGCTGTAATGAACGGCGGAGCTGCCAATGCAGATGAGGAATCAGTGCCAGGGAAACAAGAGTAGTCGGGCTATAAATTCAACAACAGGTTGCCGTAACCTAAAGTCGTCAACCGTAAGTGATTGTCGGAGAATTGCCGGAGACGAAAAAACACTCGAGAGCGAAGAGGGCGGCGACGCTTTATTCAACTCGTTGGTGCGAATCTACATCGTGGACTGCCATTTTAGAAGTTCGCTTTTGCTCCGCGGTTTTCTCTCGCTGCAGACGAGTTCAGTACGATTGCCTTCATCAATTTACTTAATGGTAATTTATTTGTATAATATGATAATCGTCACCGTGTTTTAAAATACAATAAATTCGTACAAAAGTTTAACCAGCAAGTACAGCTTTAAGGTACTTTTCCTTTTATCGTACACTTTTTGATGTTTTCTATATTAAATGGTGTCGTTTAAGTCTCTAAATGTCGTTTTTATTACAATTTGTTTTGTACATTTTTTGGCAAATTATAAAACTTAAATGAAAATTCTGTGTTTTTGCAATTGTTACTGAACCTGTAATGTGTATAAGGAGTACAAAGAGCATTCAAGTATGCATGTATATGTCTTTTTGCTGAATGGTTAATTTTAAAAATGGTTAAATAAGAGTAGTTAGTAAACTTTTCTTTCTACCTCATTCATGGGCAAAGTGCGATCCAGGGGCCACATGCAGCCCGTTTCCTGCGTTAATGTGGCCTTTATCAGTTCAGAGTAAATACTACTTATGAATTCATTGGTCAAATATTTACATCTTAACTGAGAATCTGTCATTAAAATGTTTATAATATGAAACAATGTCACTGGAATGTTTTTTTTATAATTATATATTACTTGTTCTTGGTACTTAAGGTCACTTGGCCCCTGAAAACAGTGCCAGTAAATCAAGTTTTTAAACTTGAATTGCCCTTAAAGATTATGGACAAATGGTCTTGAAACTAAATCAAATACGAAAAGATAACCAGAGTATGATGTTGTACTTAAACAATGCAAATACATTTGAAAAAAAAAAGTTGTAAAATTGTTATATTTTGTTTAATCCTTCAAAATATATAGTTTTTTTGTCTAATAACTTTAATAATTTTGTGCATTCAGGACCTTATTTCTACATGTATCAGTGCAGCAACTCTAATCCACTAAAAATGAAGCTTTGATAAAAAAAATAATTAATAATTAATTGTTTTAGAAAAGATGATACAAAACACATGAAAACAGTAAATTTAGATCAAAACAAGGTATATTAAATAAAACACATCAATAAAATGAATATTAAAGGATGAATAAATGAGTAAAGAAATACCAGAGATTGATAAATAAATAAATGGAAACTATAAAACTAATTTCCTACTAATGACTATTGAATTATTTTATTTCCAGTCCCACATTTCTTGTAGTTTTGGCCTGTGTTCTATACTTTCATTTTTTGTTCTTCTACCCAGATCCTCACTGTCACCGTGACATGTCAAAACCCACCTCGTTCACTCGTGGTGTCATCCCTCCTTCTCTCTCTCTCTCTCTCTCCGCCTGGTGAAGGAGGGATGAGGAATCGCCCTCCGCCACCTCGGCGAGCGCCATTTGTTAATGAAGGCCGAAGCGTCGGCTGATAAATATAGTTGAAGAGAAATGGCACATGTAAGTCATCTCATTTGGACGCATTAGATTTGAATTTATCGGGGTACTTAGAGGGGACACGGAGGCCGTGACTCTAGCTGTGGAGGGGACGGGTGCAAATGAGGGACTTTTGTAATGGACAGTCACAGCGGGGTGAGTTGACTAGTCAGCCGGGGAAGAGTGCAGGAGTGTTTATGTTGAAACACATGCAGGGATATTTGGACGACAGGATGATGATTGTTTTTTGGTGTTTACTGTAAATTTGTTTAATCTCCTGGTTTACTCGTCTTAAAGCAGAAGAATCAACGACTTTTTTTTAAGCTAGCAGTTTCGTCATCGTAGATACGAAACTGTATGTCTCGTCGAAAACGTTTCCAAAAATCATTACCATCACAAGAGACTGTTTGCAAAAGGACAAGTTTATCAATGAGGCGTTGATTTGTGCTGGAACGAAATCCAAAAAAACATTCACTTTATTGCTTCTTTTTTTTTTTTAGTGTGGTAGTCGTTAATATAATTCCGGCGTCGCAGGAGTGAGTTGCTTTGCGCGGTTCACGGTTAATTTACGCTCGTGTCGCTCCACGAGAGTCCCACCGCATTTATAAACGTTGGCAGAGTGAGACGTGGTAATAGACCCGCTATACCTCCGAACAGGCGGGGACACAATTTGGATTATAGAGGAACAATATATCCTCTTGTTTCTTGGCCCAGATGCTTTTAGTAAATACACTGCCTGGTCGCTAAGAGGGATGTTGACAGAAAATCAAAAGCAATGTAGCAGCAGAGTACCATAATGGAGACTTAGCTGTACTTTACACTCCTCTTACAAAGATCTACGGTTCGAAAACAATCAATCCCTTCAGGAGAGCTTGTTACTCTCCGCTTTAATACAACTAACACCTTTTCATCATTGCGGCTCAGCCGTGATCCTATTTACAGTATAAACACTCTTTTCTGGATCAGAAAAAAAAAAAAGATCATCCACAATTCACGTCACTCCTACTCTGTTTTTATCCTATCATACATTAAAGATTCTCTAGTTGTTTCCTTCAGAGTTCATCTCCAGTTTATCGTATGTAAACAGTCCAGCTCTCTTAACAAGTCTGATATTCTGTAGTTGAAGTTCATAGGTTGGCTTGTGACTGAGATGGTTACTGGTTCAATACCAGTTGTTGTTGGATGACACTTAACCCTGGCTGCTATTGATGGTTGAACTGCATCGCAGCCTACTGCCATCATGTCCAAGTAAGTATACTGAGTTATGAATCGTTATTTAAGATCAAAGTGTCTTATATACTTTAAAAGGTTTGGTGAAAATGCAAGCCATTAAAACAAAAAAGATGACTTATTAATGCTTTAAGATAATTTTTTTAATACATATTTAGGATATCTTACAATAAGCTAACTCTTGAAGTCTCTGGTTACCGTATGCCGCCTGGAAAAGTTAAAACTGACTTTTTAAATAAATTAAATCAATGAATTAATGAGGTTTTTGGACAAAGCAAGGATGACGTTCAATTGAACATCTTTAGTGACCTTTATTCCTAAAAAAAAACCCTTAAAAAACTGAAATGACCTTTCATGTTACAAAAAGGTATATAATGTTCTAACAATAAATCATATTATATTGACAAGAGGAATATAGATGATACATTTTCTTCAGGATTTTGTTTGGCACAAATCATGACTCATGTTTTGTTCACAAATAAAATAACTTATTAATGAAATATGACTTATTTAAAATGTTAATTGTACATTTCTCAAGTTTTATTTTATTCATTTAAATAAGATCTATATTATTGAGTCAAACAAGTATTAACACTTACTGTTACTATTTGAAGCACCTTTTAATCCTACATTTTTAAATTAAAAAATAGTATCATCATCACCACCTTCCTCTAGGGGCAAGTTCTTCACCTGATATTTATTTTTATGAAAAATTGCTGTATTTGCTGTAGCTAATTGGAAAAAAACAATTTCCAGAAGGAGAGCTACTGAGGGATCAATAAAGTTCTACCTACAACCAAACGTGCTACTTAAGCCCCGTGATTGTGAGTTACTTTCTCTTCCCCAGATGCTAAAGTACCGTGGTTTCTCCAGTTCTTGCTGGCGAGAATTTCGACGTAGTGCATCAGTTAAGATGGGAGACGATAAACATGGTGGTCATGGTTCTAATTTTTGTAGACCGGAGGAGGGTCTTGTGATACAGCACGTTGCGACATTCCAAGATTAAGGTCTAAATTTAAATCGTCTTCCAAAGCGAAAGAGATGGTGGTGGACGCTATGACGTGTTTGTTTCAGCTTGAATTTTGAACCAAAGTTTGCAACGTATTGGGTCCAAGTTCCTCTTCAGCCACTGTTCTCAGTATAGACATCTTCTTAAAGTGGTCAGCAAACCGCATTCTTTGGGAATCAGAGGTCAGCGTAGCAGATACACTTCGGGAAAGCTTTCACCAAACTTCACAAAAACCTTGCAATGGACAGTTAAACATCACGGTCCACCCTCTACCACTCTCTACCATCAGACATTTCCTTCCTCCTGCCTGGCCCACTTCTATACTGGAGTACCCATTAGGCTTAGCTACATTTCTTCTTCTTAAACGGCCGTTTAACCGTCTTTTCCGCACCCTGACGTCTCGCCTGTTATTACCGCCATTGTCTCTCTTTTCTGCCGTCTACATGTGCGAGGCTGGGGCCCTTAATATGCGGAGAGCTTTTCTCAGGCTTTCCTACGGGCACAGCAGTCTGTGTTTACTCCTCAGTCAGAATGCCTCCTTTCCACAAGTTTGACATGCCTTTTTGTTGCCATAGTAAGCCCTCCCTTAAAAATATATATCTCTGCTTTTGGCCTGGATATTTTTTTATCTCAGAGGTTTAAAGCCTGTTGCCCCCAGGGCCAGATTTAAATGTGTGTGGGTCTTCAAGGATTTTTTTTTTTTTTTCCGCAGCAAAGCCGTTTGGATCGCAGCCTCACCGCCATACAAGTGCGACCGAATTGTGTCATCTCAGGTTTTTGAGCCATCGCTGGAACCAAAGGAAAGTCCAAAAGAGAAGCAAAAAACACGAGACAAAAGCTGATGAAAATGGACCAGATTGGATTATGTCAGACTTGGCATGTGTCTCGTTATGCGGGGAAGTCTTCGGTCTGTCTTATCACTCTCTGCCTTACAGCTAAATTATTTTTTTTTCCAAGGCAAAGCGCAGCTTGGTTGACTGGAAAACAACAGGCAGATTCTCACTGTAAATATGGCTTAAAGTGGTGTGGGCTCTGGATGATTTAGCCTACAATACAGGAGATGAAGGACAGGGGGAATCACACTGTATAAACTCACTTACTTCGGGGATGTTAGCTGCTTTTTTAAGTAGATGGGGAAATGTTTTTTAGCACTTCTGATGAAATGACTTTTGAAATATTCATATTCGCTGCCACATTCTCTCCCAGACTTGCGTTACTACTTGGGCTTCCACCCTGTCGTCTTGATTCATTTTCTTTTCGTCCACTAATGTGGAGTGACAAAAACACGACACAGGCAAGTGAATACACTTTACACATGTGCCAGACCATGTTTTTTATCTCAAGGTACATGTTGGGCCTGATTAAATACATGTTTATTTAGCATTGGTCAGCTCTTCTTGTAGTAATCCTGGGTTCCAGTCTTACCATTTACACAGGAAGAACTCGCGATATTTACCAGTAGTTGCTTCCTGTAAGTGTAGGATGTTGGTCTAGCAGTGTCTGAAAAAACAAGCTTAAAATATAGATCTGTTAATTTAAAAAAAAAAAAGGATCAATTCCTCATGTCCAGGTTTCAATACAAGATGGTCGCTCATAGACGAGCACCACGGTGGTATTTGGATGTCCTTTTGGAGGAAGATGAAGACGAAGACCACTAAGCATCAATCGATACGTTAAAATTAACAAACATTTTTTGTCTATAACTCTAAAAAGAAACATATTACTCTGGAAAGAACAGTTAGTCAACATGAGGGTGAGTAGAAAATGATTTAATTTTGTTTGTATCCCTTAAATACTCACATAGTAAATGTTTTATTTGAAATTAATTACCAGGCATTTATGTAAAAAATCAGAACCAATAATTATTATAATATTGTATGATGATGGCAACAAAACACATTTTGTTCCTATCCATTCTAAAGACCTCAGGGTGGATATGCCAATGTTTATGCTCATAGAACATTCTTTCTTGTTCTGGCCTTTGACTGTACTGACCTGCCTTGAGTATCTAAGGCTGTAATTACAATGACGTAGCTTTGGGACAAACAGATGTGAGATATTATTAGAGTGGGTTGGAAAAAGTGATGTCAACACTAGTCGAAAAGGAGGCGTTTGAGATTAGATTTCAGGATTATTGGTGAATACACATCATTAAAAGATGTGTTTCACTGTACCAAAAAATGATCTCCGTTTAAGGTAAATACAAAATGGGATGGTGGTTAAATATTTTTGTTATTAGCTTACTCTTTGTAATGTTATGAATTACGACGTACAACAAAAACCGCATTCCTTATCACCTTGAAACAGAGTGACATCGGGCCATTCCCAACATCTCAAGAGCAAGTGTTAATGCCTGGTGTGAAGTGACTTGTTTAGAGCTGTCCACTTGTGATCTAATCGCCTGAGAGCCACATTGATGCCGAGACTAAACAGAGCTGGACCCCCTTGTTTAGCATTATCGTCTATGTGTTCCAGTGTCAGCTAGCAGGAGGTGCAGCGGAGCAGAGAGATATGGAGGGAGGACTTTATAAGCAAAGAGGCCTTCAGGATTAGTCCTGGGAAGCACTTGGGGCTAAGGCCTGGAAATGGGTTGGTCTTCAGACTGAAAGAGAGTTCATGAAAGGACGTCCATTTTCTCCTGTTCAGTACAAAAGAAATTCAATATCTGAGTCCATGCCGCCTTAATGCAGTTGAATACAAAAACGGTGTTCGGCTCTCGACATTATCGCTGGTCTGATAATGATGCATTTAAACTTCAGGGCAAAAGTTCAGCTGTGAAACATTTGATTGAGGCCTTTGAACTCTCGACTGGAGCTGGATCTGCTCTCTTAATCCCGGCTTCCATGTGATCGCCCGTAGCTTGAGGATAAACCGAAGACCTCCGTGTCCATCATCTTCCCGTGTCAGCCATCTGCGGCACTATTACAAATGCAAGCACCTCTGAACTGAACTACGCAACCTTGAACCGAAAATAAATCGATAAACATGTCAGAGGAAATGGCAGAAAAGAGGTGTGAATGAGTCATTGGTGAAGGCTTGATCCCTGCTCGACCTTTAGAACTTCCAGCTGTTAGTGTGGACTGACGTGCGTTACGTGATTGCATTGTTTGGGAGATACAAGACATGTGTCTACAATTTCAACCAAATGTCAGTGTTATTGTATTTGTATTTTCTCCATTAAAGCCAGTGAAAAATAACAGTATGTTTTGTTGCTGAAAAAATGGGACAGTATTGGACACTTTTTTTTGGTTTTATAAACTAGATAGTATGCAATAGATGTGGTCCAGTTAGCTCCATCAAGACCACAGATTGTTATCATATAGCTATATTTGAAAAGCAGAAGATGAGGAAGCTCATTGAAATCTGCCTCTGGAAGTTGTTGGAAATGACTTATAACCCCTATTAATGGTTTTCAAGTATCTTAGGTAAAAATGCCAAATATAAAGTCCTGAAAGTATTTGTAACAACATTCTTTTCTTCTTTCTTTCTTTTAGAATCAGAATCAGAAACTTTTATTGCAGGTGTTTGAATCACAACATATGTTTTTTTTTCTTTTTTTGTGGTAGTATTACTATGCACGGATTACTGTAAGATCAGCATAATTATAGACTAGTTTTCCTAATGTTTCCTCCCAATATATACCTGATCAGAATCAAAGACAGTCGGGAAATATCGCTTCTTCCTGAGCTCAGAACTTAACTCGGCAGACTCTCAGGGACATCGACCTGGTGTAGAGCAGTGCCAAGCATTCGGGACCAAAGCCACTTTTAAGCTTAAGGGTAAAGCAAGCCTCATGAAGCCAAAACATAGGCACGTGGGCTTTCTTGCTAGGCAAGCTAAATGCTAGTAGATACTGTATGGATTAGGGATAGACCGATTATCGGCGCCGATATTCATCATTTTGAGGCATATCGGCTTCGGCCTTTTTGACAATCCGACGGCTGATAAGAGATCAATTTAAAGCGGTTATTCTGACTCTGATGTGGCAGCGCCTCTCTGACTCCAGTCACTACTAGGTCTCCAAATTTGCCCCATGCCAAAAAAAATCGTTATTCTCATTTTGTCAAGAATCGTGCAGCCCTAGCGTAAAGCCATTTACACAAAGTTAAGTGTTGGCGATTGTATTACTAAAAAACTTGATGCCAAAATATTAACTTTTACAGCAAATGAATATCGGCTCCAAATATCAGTTATCGGCCTCCTTGACTACTAATAATCGGTATCGGTCTATCTCTAGTAAGGATAGATGGATGGACAGACGGATAGACAGACAGATTTGAATATGTGTTTCAGGCTCACCTCCGCTTAAAAACGATATGAGTGAGATTGTCTTGTAACCCTTGATAGCCTAGCATGACCTATTTCGCCGAGATTGTAAATGTATTCCCTCAACCGTTCTGAAAGCAAGACCTGGGAATTCGGCCTGGGAATATCTTGGTATCTTCCAGAAATGCTTGAGGAGGTTTATTGGGTGAGGAAAGTAGGGGGCGCTTTTCTTTGTCACCTGACATGGAAATGTACAAGACAATACGCATCTTTTTCATAACGTAATGAATACAGTTGATCTCTAGACGAGTCGTCGGTGAAGTAGCATAATTCACCATCAGGGTCAAATAAGATGGGTATAATATAATGTAATTTTCGGTTCTGCCATACCGCGCCGCACTCTACACAATGATCTATAAACCAGTTACCAATTTCCGCCGATTTACTGAAAAGGTCACGGCTTAAAAGAGCGAACTATCCCATAACTTGTCATGAGGTCACCCTTGCATTAGTGCATAAAAGTCACCATCTGGAACAGTACTCGCTGGCTGGAATTCATTTCCTAAAGACCATAAATACACAAGATCAGGAACTAAACACACAAGCTCTCGCACCTCAGCTGGAAATCTATAGCCACTGTTTATCAACAGTCGACTTCTCAAAAAGGAACGCCGCGTAATTTACGAGCCGCTTTAAAGGCGCTTGTCCGGCTGACATCTAAATGTTTAAAAGTCAAGTGAATGAAGAAGGTAGTTACTCCTGAAGTTATGTCCTCCAAGGGAATGTAACAAAGCTCCTCACTGAGATTAATGGCCACTTACCCAGGCGTCTGAGGTGATATCCATAACCATACCTCCAAACTGAACTCCGTCTAGCATCCACAAGTGTAAATAAATACGGATATATGTCTTTCACAGACGGCTGCAATCTGAAATATGACCATCAATATAATTTTTAACACACACATTAAACACATTAAAGCTTCGTGTGATGTTCTGTTCATGGTGTTGAATCTTAAAACCGCACTAGATTATGGAAATACAGATTTTTTTTTGGTAGTGTAGTAGTAACGGCTTGGCAATAAGACGATACAGTACAAGCCAAGTTTTTTGAGATAACTAACAGGCGTATTAAAAGTTTGTGTGAAGTGAAAACCATGAATTCATCAAGAAAAGGATAGAAATCTGTGAATCAGTAATTAGAAAAAACTAGTATAAAAGACATGTTTTCAGTATTTTCAAATGTGTTTGTTGAGAACATACTTCCAAAAATACTCATTCATAGTATTCATGCTTTCACTGATAATCTATGATCTAAATGATTATGATTAATAAAGAAAACACATTCAATAAAATAAGTGGTACGAGTAAAAAGTACCACTAGTTCAGCAGTTTATGCGATGTATGGCAAAACTATGAAGGATTTAGGCACCAGTAGGCCGTGAAGAAGTTCAAAATGAGCGTCATATTGGGGATTAGAGGGGATGTAAGTGAGTTTGAACATGACATTGTTGTTGTTATCAGACAGAGTATTCCAAAAATGTGTGGCATTTTCACCTGTTACTATTTCTGGAGTTTACAGATAATGTTCCATTAAAAGAAAAAATGTAATAGCAGTTCCGCTGCCAATTGCCAGAATGTATATGCAGTTTTACCACGTTTGATTGAAGACAAGCCTTAAATACTTGATAACTACAAAAAAATTATTCAATTTTTCCACAATTTCACAGCATTACTGTTGTGGTTTTGCCACAGAAAGATCGTAAATGCACTTGAATGTATTCAAGAATATGTTGTGAGTGATAGTTTGGGCAGTTCTAGGAACGCATTCCATGTTTAGTGCCGTTTGTTCCATTGAAAATGTAAATAAAAATCAAGTTAATAGAAGAAATGACCATGAATATATAATACTGCCATATTCAGGCGGAATTCACCTTAATGTTCATTTTAAATAGTAAAATTTGGCGGACATTTCCATGAGCAACTTTACTTTCGAAGCACCATTGCTACAGACCCGTAGATGCATGATTTCATTAATTAAAAGCAATAAAAGTAAATAATGTTTGAAGTATTTAACTCAGTGCGTGAACAAGTTAAACACAACCTGTACCAGTGTCTGCATCATTATGACGGTTATAAACCAACATCTGCATGTTTGTATTTGCATCTGTGCTTCTGCCGTGATTTAAGTGATTTTAGCGGCAGAACAAGTCTAATGAGCTGGTGCCGTAATTATCAGCCATTTTGCTCTCACTTACGCTAATTGCAGCTTTATATTACAGTTAATACCGCCGTCGATGTTCGCGGCTCCACTGCTAGTGATACGTTTTGGCTGCCGAAGAATAGTTGTGATAATAATTTCAGACTTTTAATCTGCACTGTCAATGCTTTAATATCTTCCTATTAATGATACTTATGAGCTCTGACAACATTCACAGATGGGATGCAATGATCTCGTTATTTGTAATAAACAGGCTACTTTTTTTTTACAATAGCGGCAAAGTCAACCAGGACAAAGAAGGGCACGGGTCTCGGAGGGCGGCGTCGCCTCCGAAATTACGTTTTATGTATGAAATGAAAAGTGACAAAGGAGGAAGTCATGTGAAGCTCCAAAGTCAGAATCAAAGACTTTAGGTCTTCGTCAGGGATCAGGGAACTTGTATTGTCCAAGGCTGAAGGCAGACACTTTGAAGGATACATTGTTTTCTTAATGTGTGTTGTTATATATGCTGTTATAAATGTTTGAACAAAAACAAAAAAAGGTTATATTCTATTTGTCGACATTAAAACAAATCTGATAAAGATAAGGGTTTGCCCGATTTAAAGAAAATATTTATTTAATTTCCGATTAATTTGTTGATAACTTCGCAAATACGATATTTTAGATGAATCTCAAAACACACAAATACACAAAATCTGAAATTTAACATGTCTTTATTCCCAAATAGAAGAAAAGATTAGGGGAAAATGTTTTCTCTAATAAGCGATGTGAACATAATGAAAAGTGTTAATACAATATTATGAAATATTCAAAATATTTTGATTGCAGTCAAAAAAATGGATATATTCTGAATTAGTCACTAGAATGTTATTCTTGATAATGTTATCGTAAAGGAGCTATGAATTAATATTATTAAAATATTGAAAAAAAACATTTTTTGCAAATGTGTAAGAGGGACATTTTAAAAATTGTCATTAGACTTTTAGTTTTATAGTAATTAAGATGCAAAACAATATCTACTTCTTATTTGAAGGTCCCTTGAACGTAGTCTTCATTGAAAAGTGTGTAATTCATCCAGAAAACCAGAGTTTTTTTTTAATTTCACTCATTGACTCTTGCGATAAAAGGCTTTTGTGGCATTTTAAAAGTTTTAAAACATATTATTTGGCTGATGAACATACAGTAACATATAACAGTTAAAAATTGAACCTGTGGACTGCATGAAAATCTGCCGATGGGCCACAAATGGCCCTTGTGTCGTACTTGTTAGAGGATAGGATCTTTAGCCATACTTTGGCACTTCCAATATTGTTATTAGTATCCATACTAAAGGTCTTCCAGAGCTAGGTATTTAATTTAAATTAAAAAAATAATCAAAAATTCAGGACGTTAGAAGTTTGTTGTTATAGTACCTGATATTGAAACATTTCCTATTATTATATAATTTCCTACTGTTCCGTCGGCTCAACGGCCCACACACTTTGACTGTCAAACATTTAAGCGATAACTCTTCTTCCCTTTTTAGATGAGCTCATCCTCTTTTTTTTTGGTAAGTTATCTGTCATGTTCCTTCTTCTGTTCTCTCTCTGCCTCATGTATTTGGGGGACTTTGTGAAATTCCAGTCTTATCCAGGTGAGTAGGAGTTGATCCCCGGGCCCTTTGCTCTTGTCAGGAATCTCTGAGGCTATCAGCGTCTCTTGGGGCCCTGTTTCACACACACCAAATTGATGTCTCCCAACTGGAAATGACACTTTGAGCAGGATTTGCCATTCTAAACCACCTCAAACCCATGTGATCTCCACCATTCACTCTCCCAGGGATTGTATGAAATGCAGCGTAGCTTTAAAAAGCCAATGAGCATGGCATGTCTGGATGAAAACCTGATATCACATGAGAGGAAAGGGGGGAAAAAAAGGAAAATCTGAAACCGCTGGCATCCAAGAACATAGTTTTGCTCCGAACAAAGGCCAACAGACACATGAATAATTGGTTATTACCAGGGGATCTCTGTGCAGGATGAAGAGATTGAATGTAAAATAAATCAATAATCACATGGATTATCATGCGTCAGTGCATGTCCACCATTTACTTTTTCATGATGACGTCTTTGTTTCCTACATTGAATCTAGAGGCCTTTTTTTTATATTTCAGATGGTTTTTAGCTTAACTACTAGCGTTAGCTATCTCATGAAGATTTTTAAATCTGTAACCAGTAACTATTAAATAATAATAATGATGTTAAAAGATGTTGTTGGAGCTCCGTCTCTGAAATTGGATTGTTTTTTCTTGTATTTTCTTCATCAATAATGTTTTTATCCTCATCTATGACTAATACACTTTTCTGATTTACGTGGTTTGGAGTTCCTCAGTAAAGTACTTTCGGAAAGGATGTTAACAATTCAATTAAATGTCGCAAAAAAAATCAACAATACAGTTGTCGATGTTTATTTATTTTAATTTTTTAAGTTGTTCTAGAGTAGAGTCACAATTATGACACATGTATTGTTCACATGACACACATAAACGATCAGACATACCATAGATGAAGTCAGCATTCAAAAACATATTTACAAATAAAAATAAAAAATACTTATTAGGTATGTTAATATGTTCTATATATATATATGTTATTATTCTCGTCAGTAAAATATATAAATACAATAGACAAAAGCAGAAAATTGTTCTATTGTTGTTGTAAATATTTGTACTTAAAAGCTCTGCCTTTAGATGTATAGAATGTATACAAAACAGAATATATTTGCAATTCATTCCCTAAATATTGTGATTGCAATTATATTCGCGATTGTTATTTCAAATGTCCTCTTTTTTATTAATTTTTTTCCGATACAATAAATAATCCACTTTACAGTAAAATGTATTTCTTTGTGATTGTTAAGATAAAGTTATTAAACCATTTTTAAGATAACAAGTTAAACATATATTGAAATAAAGGGAGGAGGTTCATTTAGTTACTTTAACTACACTTGTAAACAAACAATATATTTACAGCGAATACTTTACAAACTCCTGCAAGCCTCAAGTGTGATTTAAACCTTAATATTTACCAGTCAATAATAAATCATACTAACTTCAGTGCAGAGTACAGAAAAGTGCAAACATTGTTCACATTTTTGCACAGTTTCAGCCCTAGTTCAGTTGTTGTTTGGTCAATACAGTTACGAGAAGCACACCAAACAACACAATTCTAAAAGTTTATTTATTTATTTAATTGTTTTGTAGTCATTGTCCCTATGTCTAGGTTAAGATAATGTATATATACATAAATAATCAATGTTTCTTCTGTATTGAAACAGTATTTTAGAATCGTTAGTGGTGGAAACAGTTTGGCTATTTTGCTTTTGATAGATACAGTATATTTGACTTGTTTTAATGGGGTTATCATTTCCTACTTACGCTAGTCTATGTTAGCTAACTTGGACACATTAACTCACATTTCAACTCACTGTTTTGTCTCAAAGTATACATCGAATTTCCCCAAATCGTTGCATCGTTAAAAAAACAACTAGGATGCATCATAACCATGTTCATGTTATTGCCGTGATGGATTCTTCTGTGTCCTTAATGAGAAACCCTTCGACGACACCGACGAAAGCCGGAGAGGAAAGATGTGACCGAGAGTCTCTCCACTGACTTACTTTCCTCCTTCTTCTTCTTCTTCTTCTTCTTCTTCTTCTCCTCCACTGAACGTTCCCGCTGGAGGACCCTATAGACAGATATAATGGGGAAGGGCAAGGGTGTGAAAGGAGTACCTCAAGGCGGCACATTCAACTTTCCCCCGATCTCTCATGCATCCACTCTTGAGCTGTGAAGGCCTCTTTCTTCCCCCTGCTAGCATGGGAGCCCTGTAATAGGCTCTAATTTATTGGGAGGTGTGGGGATCTTTCTGTATGGGTTAAAGGGATGAGTGTGGGAGAGAAAGAGAGGGAGGGAAAGAGAAAGAGAGAGAGGATTACACGTAGGCAAGTGTGTTGAAGCGGAGGAGGAGGAGAGGGAGTGGAACGGACTAGGCCCCGAACGTAATGAGTCATTAATTTCCTAGTGGTTTTGTGGCAGTTGGCTCATTACTGGTCTGCAGAGGAGCAGGAACAAAGCTGCTGGTAGGTAGGAGGTGAGCTTAAATAGTTCGGGCTCAACACTTCCCAACAAAAGAACGAGGGAGAACATTGAATGGCACTTGGAACAGATGCTGTAAAAAGTGGCAGATGCAAATTGCGGGAGAGTAAGTCTTCCTTCAAGCACTTTTTTTTTTTTTTTTTTTTTCTATTTCTATTTTGTCAGAATGCCGCCTGAGAGTCTAATTAGTCAGCGAGGTGTTTCACTTCTGATAGGCCTGTGTCTCGTTATTGTCACAAAGAGGATTTCGTAGGGAAAAAAAAGAAAAAGAAAAAGACGGCAGGGAGCTTGTGTGCCCCGGTGCAGAATCTTGTTTGTTAATACGCCTCATTCATCTTTTTCAGAAGTTTTATTTTTATTTTTAATCATTTCATTCCTTTTTTTTTATATAAATTAGTTATTTTGTTTTACTTGAAAAAATCAAAAATCGCTGCACGTGAAGGGTTTACTCAATATACCCGTTTATTTTCTCAGGTTTGAAGGGTTGACGTTAAGAGAGACCTTGGCTGAAGTGTTAATATTTGTACTATGGATAAAAGGCAACTCCAAAACAAATTCAACCGATTTTTTTTGTTGTTGAAAAAGTCATGATTTTGAGTGTTGGCAGCTTAGACTAACAATTATAACACTCGTAAATGATCAAAGGACATAGTCTGCATTCTAAAACTTCACTAATAAATAACCAAAATAACACAAATTAAATACTAAGTTAAGTTAAGTTGATATTCTTTAAGTAAAATAGAAAAACATAAATAAGAAATAATGTTATATAACAGCTGGAAATTGTTCTAATGTAGTTCAAAATGTTTAATTATAGTTAAACAAAAAAATAGGATTGTAAGTTTATGATGTGTAAAAATAATAAAATGTTTATCATTTCAAGTGTGGAATTGGATAAAACATAAAAAACTATAATATAAATATAATGGTACTCAGACTGTGGTGTCAATAAAGTTTTGAGAGTTTATTGGCAGCGACTACTCACAAGCTTTTATGAACTTGTTAAAAGATACGACGAAGTACAACAATGTTATTTATGTATAAGTGTAATATAGTGCCGCTTCGTAGTAATACTATAGTGACCCTCTATGCAGCGTCGTATTTTACATTATGTTCATTTTTCCAGCGTTGTGAACCATCAAGGTCATTAAGTACTGTCGATTTTTAAGAAAATTTTATAAAAATAATTTTGTCTTATAGAACAAAAATGGGGTAAATAAGATTGGGTAATATATCTGTCATGTTGGCTATAATTTAGTACCTATTTTCAACTGGGTCTACAATATATTTTTTATCTTTGTCTGATAACTACTGTAAGGGCTTTGCTTCAATGGGATTAGGAAAGAGCACAATGGTTCCATCTTGGGTGACTATAATATAAATATGTTTTCTGTGTGAAATTATATATTTATTTTATTAACGTAAACACAAGATTTCCATAAAACAGTTCCACAAAATGCTCTACCGTTAAAAAATAACGTCATAGCTTGTCAGATTAACTTCACACCTCATACCTTTTAAATTATGAATGTTATTTTGTTTCAACTCATCTTAAAAGTCACTTTATATCGGCACATCTTTCCTTAAGTGCATTTTTTTCCCCCCCACCACCATTTCTGCGAGACCCGGCTTATATCACCGGTAAAAGCTGTCACATCCAGATTTAAAGTTCAACTCTTTTATTCATTCTCATGCAACTGTGAACGCCCTCAGGCCTTCCATCGACACATCACCTGAGAGAGAGACAGGGGGGGAAAGAAGGAAAATAGAGAGAGAATATGGCCCTGGCTCCTGATCCATAACAGTCATTGCCTGTTACATACATTTCAAAATTCATTCAGGCTATGAAGATAATCGAGGTAGTCGACAGTTTCCCCCTGCAGCCCAATGGATTTATGATAGGACTGTCAAGAAAATGAGGCGAAATGACACAGTAGCTGACTTTAGCTGCAAATAATGTGATAGGCCGTACAGTGGTGCAGCAGCAGCTGCTGTCATTGCAGGTAATAGGCTATAAAGAAGCCTGATAGCAATACCTGTCATTTCTTAATGGCTGACTTCACTGAAGAGCTTTTGTGGCCTTTAACATGAAGATAATAGAAGATACAACAAATTTTACAGCTTTTGCATTGCATCCATAATTTATCACCGGAGGCCCATGCAGCAACATAACAAGGACGAGCGGCTCGATGAGGTGGATGGAGAACAGGTGCACTCTGAGTTGGAGGAGACTTGGATGGTTCTTTTTCAGACTTTGAGTTGATGTCGTCCCCGAGTTCATCCCAGACACTCCTCGGCTTCAGTGTCATCTTTATTTATATAAAGTATTAGGTCTGCCTCTCTGTGTGCATGTGTGTGTGTTTGTACTAAGATAGTTCCAGAATTTCTGAATTGGAAACAGGAATGTTTGTGATGTTAACAGTATAGAATAGAGAACATTTAAATACATATAGATAAAATAGCATAAGATAAATAAAATAAAACTAGATACTTGTACATTTAGGAAAAAAAATAATAAAAAAAATATTGAATAAATACAATTATATAATATAAAAATCAACAAACTGGTAGAAAAAGTTTCTCGAACTGCAATGATTTGGTCTGGATTAATTTATACATTTTGAAAATTTAAAACATTTTTATCATGTTGGTGATAAACATCTATACAGTATTTTAGCAGTTTTTATTTTGTGTCTGTATCCCTTTATTTATGTAAAAACAAGATTTCCAACTGTTTCACAAATGTTCAGACTTTTTAGCCTGTCTACTGTTAATATATATATATAATAATTAACATACCTCATACCTTTTAAATTATGAATGTTATTTTGTTTCAACTCAGTGAAAATAATGCCGACATTAAACAAATCCACTTTGCAAAAAAGGTTGGTGACCACGGATTTATGTTTGTCATCTATTTGTAAGTTAATTTTTTGCAATTGTTGCTTAGAAAATTAAGTTTTTTTCATATGCTTGTGTTTGGTTTGATTCTCACTTGACATTATTTAGGGTTTGTAGCAAGTGAGTTTGTTCACTAATCCTTCCTGAATTTTCTCTAGTTTCTTCCTGTATATTTTATGATTAATTTTATTCATTCCATTATCGAGGACATAGAAAAGCTAGGGATCCTATCCCAGCTTGTTTGAGCGTGAGGCTTGGAAAACAGCCTGTCACAGGGCCTCAGAAAAACAAAATTATGCATATTTTCAATGAACCTCTGCAACATTATAAAACACCAATGAAAGTGTCTAAAACTTAAAGAAAAGGTTGTATTTACCTCAGCGATATTAAATCACCAAAGCTTTATTTTCTTAACTCTTTAGATGCACAAGTTCAGTTGTAGCCGGTGCCCCCGCACAGATGTATACACTCCTGCAGATACCATCTATCCTCGTCATTCATTACCAGCTCTCCTCAGGCTGTGGAGCTGCATAAACACAGAGGTCTAGGCTGCGGCTGCACTTTCACCTCGCAACAGAGAAACTTCAAAGTCACGTCTTACACAGCAAATGGACGCTCCCCGTCTGCCGGGGGTGATGTACGAGCCCAGAGTCGCTGCTTAACTGTACGCTGGCCACAGCTCAAGTCCCATCACGGAGTCGGGTCCGGGTCGTTTGTTAGCTTCAGCTGTATCTCCAACTCTTGACTGGGAGTCTGAGGGAAACACATTCATCGTCTTGATACAACTGTAAGAGCTTTGGTGCCTTAGTTTTGCCTTTAATAGAGAAACACTTTATATAAAAAAGAGTTGAACATTAAAAGTACGTGATGCAGAAAGTTTTCTTGAGTCATACACAAACCTACTTGTCATCAGCATATAGCACCAAAGATCCACCTAAGGCTTTAAACAGCAACTTCATTGGGATTTAAACCTGTGACCTCCTACTCCATGTTTATGTTGCTAAACCGCTGCTGAAAATTCACATTTTATCTTAAAACTGTTAAATATTTGGGTATTGTTGTTGTTTTTCCGTTTTGTTTCGGATCTTCTTCCTCTCCCACTTGAGCTGCGGTGAGCTGAATTTATGCATTTTCATATGCATTAGGTGGAGGTTGAGGCTAGCAAGGGCAGCATATAGTAAAACCTTAAAATATATATATATTGAAAAAGAATGGAACTGCATTTCTCTGTGATATAAAACACTTAAATTACATTATATATGGAATTAATGTTGTTTTATTTAATGTTTTAATTGTTAAATACACAAAGAAAATATGCGTTTAATTCAATTTACAATGGTAGGTTTTTGGTTATTCGTGTAATAATTAAAAGTTTATCTTAATTCATTTCATTACAGTATAACCATTTCTTGATAAAAAACCTACTAGAATAAATTATATTAAAACCATCTTCATATTGTGTAAGCAAATTTAACTCAAACCAGTTTATTTGGATATTATTAGTGAATTTAATCAAATTGTTTCACTCGAAAGACATAGAACCTCTTCCCACTGTGAGTGTAAGATATTGAGGTCAAGCATTGGACACACAGGGTGAGCAATTGTAAGGTCAATGGAAGAAATGATGGAATGATGAAAGTGTGAATCAGAAAATCCATCCCAAACAAGTGGACAGTTGACAGAACGACGGGGAAAAAAGCATGTGTTGAAAAGCGTGTTCCGAAGCCGCTGGTGTGAGACAGCTTGGCCCGGCCGAGGCATATTGAGGGCAGCAGGTGGAAGAGTTGGCACAGTTAATTAAAACGCCTGTCTTAATGTCTCGGCCGTCACTCCAGCCAGAGACACAGACACGGGGAGAAAGAAAAAAAAAAAAAAAGGGGGAATATGTGAAGGTGCCAGGGTTGAGCTGGGAGGAACCCAATCTCACCGTCAAGCCAACACACCAGTCCACACGTCAGTCAAGCCCCGACACTGTGCCCTTCCTCTTTGTCACTGCACCAGAGTAAAACGGCAGTAAGTTAATATAAGGGTGATCACTGTTGGCTTTCTCGTAGCAAAGGTGGAATTGTGTAAACATTTGGAAGGTTTTGCACGTAAAATGAGAAATATATTATTAAAATAAATAGTTTTTTTCCAGTGTGGGTGGTTCTTTGTATATGTGGCTTCGGTTGGCAGCCTGCCATGGTGTCTCCTCCCACTCACCCTATGTAGCTGGGATAGGCATTGACTGCATTAAAGGAAAAACAAATTCAAGTCAAAGTCAATATGAAGTAAATAGATTGCCCAATAGTTTGTCTACTTTTTTTTAAGAGTAAAGTAATAGATTGTTTTCACAAAAAAAATCAGTGAGATAGAGAATAACTCTGCCAAGGGTGTATTTTCACATGACTTTACAAAAACATGACTACAATGAAATCAGTAAAAAAACTTCTAAGATTGAATAATTGCTGAAATTGCCTTCTGAAGTAAAAGTTTTAGTTTCCGAAAAAAGGGCAAAAGTAGAAAAAACAACATATTTTGGCACCACAGTCACGGACGTACTTCAGTCTTTTGATTGTATGCTGTGTTGTTGGTTTGAAGCTGGTTCTTACAGGCAGTGGTTGCATGAACAGTAGTGCAGAGAGGCCATACAAGTGAATTATTAGTTAATCTAAATCAAAGAACCAAACATCTCAGTGTTCAAATTCAAACAATTAACCCATTATTAATTATTAGCCAACAACAAGTCCTGAACATTTAATAAAACCCTTTGTGTAGGTTATTTATTTTAGAAATACAATACAAGAAACCAACAAAAACAAATGTATATAATAAGTGGACAACATAGTGATTTGAAAAATGTGTCGAGACCGGAAGATGCTCTTGTATTCAAATGAGAAAAACTTTTTTAGTACTAAAATGTTCTTCCTCTTGACAAAAGAATTATTAAAAGATTAAAATAAGCCTCCTACTCACTTTTTCTGACATCTTTAGGAAGGAATGTAAAAAGAAAACTGTATATTAAACTTTTGTTTAGTTGATGTTGATATTCACAGAAATGATTGAGACACATTCTCACAAAAAGGACTTTAAAAATGTATATTCGAAGAAAATACTATAATAAATACATCATAACATTTTTAGCTATATGTATGTTCTACATGTTCTAGTGACATCATGAGGGGCCACATAAATAGTCAAACTATTATTATTAAAAAATAATAATTTAACCATGAAGTTTCTCTTTAGAGCCAATAGTTTTAAATCATTGTTTAAAAAAACCTTTTTATTTTAAAATATTTTCTCATTGTGAATACTAATCAGTAAATAATCAACGATTTACTTCCGCACACGACATTTAAAAAAAGTTAACTTCAACTGTTTTAGAAAGACAGAATCATTCTTCTACAAGTAAAAAGAAATCAGTCTGAAGTGAATGTTTTTGCTCCGCAGCATCTGTATTATGCCTCCAGACTTCCAGCCTTGCAGTGTAATCTGTCTGCCCTTAATAATTCATCGAAGGCACAGCCTGTGTGCTCTGAACTGAATACTGAGGGTAATGGGGATGTTGTGATATGTCTATCATGGTCTGTCTGGAGCAGCCAGCGAATCAAAGAGCGGATAAGTTGTTCACTGTCACAACAGCGTCGAGTGTCGTCGTCGTCACTCCAGGTGGACCTTCGCGAATCTATTCCTGTCGATGTTGTTTCGCGCCGATGACACCTTTTTATATAAGTTCCTTGACAAATCTAATGAGACTTCCACAGGGTTTTTGCTACGGAGACTTTTAATTAGACATTGAAAGTATAAGAAGAAAAAAAGAGGATTCGGTGCGAACTTGGCACCGACGGATGTGTGAAGTGTGTCCAGAACGCCGTGTTGTTTGACTAATGTTTCATCAAGCTTTCGCCCGTATCTTCCGACAAATTGCTTTGCCAATAACAAGCCGCGGTGCCGCGGCGCGGAAGAATCTGAGATTGTCAGTGTGAGCGACAGGTGGGAGATGGCAGATAATTCAAAGAAATTGAAGGTGTGAAATCTTTAAGGGGCCACTTCTTAACACGGCAAATGCCAGGCTATCTTTCCATCAGCTGCTTGCTCTCACACGCCACCACATTGTTAACTGCTGGCCTGTCTGTCCATCACGACCGCTTCATGAGGGATTTAGACCCGTTTGGTGCCTTATCTCTCTGACTGCTCTCCGTCAACCTGACCCATGCATGGATGTGTGTGTGTGTGTGTGTGCGTGTGTGTGTCCACCTTTTTTGACAAGAATGCGGTCAAAAATTTGCCTCTACTTTTTCTTGATCGTTCCAGATTCCTGTGCCTGTGTCTCTTTTTTGTCTCGTCTGTGTCCGACTATGTTTATCCACTGTTGCTCTGGCAGGAGCCGGACATAACGGTGCTTGTAGCACTTGTTAATCTAGCTGTCAACACTTGCCACTGACCTTATATTGCAGCGGGGAGGCTCTTTGTCCTTGTGAGTTTATGTCTCTGTCTGCCGCACTGTTTTTGCTGGAGACGGATGGAGTTGAAAAGTGCGATGAGAAACTTCAGACGATTGATAAACAAGTGTGTTGGTTGACCATATTTCACCGGTCAGAAGCAACGTCGGTAAAATATGTTCTAGATGTATGACATGCGAGTGTCTCGATCCGTTATACCAACCTGTTTATGACGTCTGTATATTCAGTATCAACTTGTGAGACAAAATAAATTTAACTAGATATAACTAGAATCTATGTATAGCTTTTCCCGCTTGTTAATCACTTGTATTTCCTCACTTTTGCTGAATGCATGCGTTAAACAAATAATATTTGTCGTTTAATCTGACTTTTCAGGTCTTTTGGGCCACTTTTAATTTGTATTTGACGATTTTGACATACGTGTTCTAAGATTAAATCTATAAAAATGGATTATTAGCAGCATGACATAATAAAAGTAATTAAAAAATGTTTGTAATAGTAATACAGAAACTTTTGTGAGAACTTCAATAGAGTACATTGTTTATTTTATATGCCCTGAAAAACAATATCTGATTCCTTTTTTACTTTATAATAATCCCAATATCTTAGAAATTATTTTTATCCAGATCTACTTTTAAGTTAATTTGTTTATCTTTTAATACAATAATACACTATTATCAATCTGTCCAGGGTGTCCCATCCTACTACCATACAGTCCTAAGTGAAAACACTTTGCACAAAACTAAAACTCTGGTGATTGCTCCTGATGATAAAGCTACAGGGTTGAGTCAGTACTTGGGTGACTTAGGTCAGTCTGTCAAACTGAGCCTGAGAAACCTGGGTGTTGTATTAGACAAATACATTTCCCTAGTAAAAAAACTTCAAAAAAACTGACCAAAAACTGTTTCCTTCAACCTAGAAAAATCTATAAATTTAGGAAAATGGTGTCACAACACTATCTGGAGTTTATAATCCATGCGTTTGTGTCTTTTTGTTTATACTATTATACCAGTTTGTTTTCATGTGTTAACAAAAAGCAGCTTTCTCGCCTGCAGTTAATACAAAACTATGCAGCGAGAATTCTGAGCTGTGCTAGTAGGAGAACTCACATTCCTAAGCTTTGGAACGATCTTCCCCTCCCTCTGCGCTTCATGGAGTCTATTGTTTTCCGATTGTTAAAGCACTTTGTAACCCTTGTCTAGAAAGGCGCTATAGAAACTACCATTACTTACTTACTTCCTCTCCCTCTGCCTATGTTGTTCTGGCAATTAAGAGTTTTTAAATCTGTAGGTACTTTTTAATGTGTATTGTTTTTGATTGTTCAAGTGCTTTGTGACCCTGGTCTAGTAAGGCGCTTTACAAATAACTTTTACTTACTTACTTACTTACTGTATATGACCTCTTAAGCTCGATATAAGCAGTAATATCACATGTTTTCAAGATATTGTAGCAATACTGTATATCATGTTAGTTTATCACTTCTTAACAACTCTTTAACGTGTTAACTGTATTTGTAACAACTTCATTCAAACAATATATTTATATTATACATATATCAGCAGATCCTTCAATAGCTTCCTGGATCCAGATGGTAATTATGAACACCTGTGTTGTTCTCAGTGTTATCTTGACCTTTCAAGTGTATATTTTATTGAGTATTGTTTTGATTGTTTAAGCGCTTTGTGACCCTGGTCTGTTAAAGCGCTCTATAAATATGAATTACTTACTTACTTACCTCCAAAATGAAAGAATCTGTTCCTTGTCCAAAGTAATTTAATTTATTTCATATATTGGTTATTTGGACAATAGCTAGATGGACAAACAGATGCCGTAACAAGACAGAGGATCGGGAATTTGATTAAAAAAAAGAAAAAAAAGTGAAAACAGACAAAACACACACCCCTCACATCTGTTGAACCCTAAGAACCTCAACAGTGTCCTCTGTTTGTGTGCACTGAGAAATAATGAGAGAGAAGACGGGAACAGGGGATGGGAAAAGTCTTGGGGAAAAAAAAACAAAGGGAAATAAACAACGAGCAAAAGAAATATGTCTCCTATTTTCCCCCTGTAATAGTCTCAATTCCTTTCCAAGAGCTCCCTGTCACAGGGAGGTAGTTCCTGCACCGACACGTCTCAAGCTGTTCAAACATCCATTAGGATGTTTTGTTTCTTACACACCAGCCGAACGACAAGACAAGGCACAAACGCACAGATGATGAGAAGGGAATTGAGGAGGAAAGGAGGGAGACGGAGAAGACAAGACTTGGTTGATGGGAACAGCAGAATGAGAAAAGAGGAATTTATCAAGGAAGCGGTGTGATATTTAATGATCCTTGTACGTGGAGAGAGAAGACCACACCAGCGTGTTCTCCTCCACCAAATACCGATCCCTTAACTTAATTTCCTGCACAATTGCTGTTCTATAGTGCATAGTACAGTGATACTGGCTGGTAATATAGAAAACAGATTGCCTGTGCGGTGGAGTGGATAAAGCTGAGGCTTGTGCTGCTGGAGACCTGCAGTCTCTAGGGGGGTCTTGTCGGTGGGCTTCACAAAACCAACAAAGCCCATCTTTCCTTGTGACTGGCAGCAGCTGGCAGGTAGATCTTCAAGAGCCGGGGAAGGGGATCTGTGGGTGTGGTGTGTATGGGATGTGTGGCTCTGCAGGGTGTGTAGCGGCTCCGCTAACTTTGTAGTGAGCGGAGTTGCACAGCCTTCACTCTCGTGTTTCCTCATATGCCACAACTCCAGTCGACTCAAGAATTCAGGCCTGCACGGGCAGCAACTGCCAATCACGGCGTATACTACTCCAGAAAAAAAAAAAAAAAAGCCCACACACGCACACCCACTCGCCATCTTGGATGCAAACATAGACGGCACTTGTCTGTTGCCGTCTGAAAAAATGTATTCGACAACTCCCACCAGATACTCTCGCCAAAGTTTTTCTTCCAATTTATCAAGAGTGGCATATGTAGATCCGCTCCTGACATGGAACGTGATCTTCGTGACATTCGTATGGAATGTTTTCGAAACAAGTCAAAGTATCTTCTACACTGGATAGAAGGGAAGCCACGTGAGCGGCCAAAATGGAAGAAGCATTCATGAAAAAAAAATTAATCTGAATTTCTATTTAATGGTTGATGAATAATCTTTGGTGGACGATGTAAAAGTGCAGATGAAACAGTCAGTGAAGTCACATGAGTTTAGGTGTAGAGCAGGTAGATCAAAGGAGGTGAAGAATAAAGTGCAGCCATGGTGGAATAGTTGAAAAAGACTGGCAGGGATGGAGAAAGAGTGTTGGCTAGTGTGAAAGTTAAACTTTCTAGAGCTGTTGGAAAGGTATTGAGAGCAAGATTTCGAAGAGTAAGAGTTGAAGATGCTCACGATGTGGAGGACATGTTGGATAAATATTGACCAACACAATGAGAATCATGGATGTAGTAAATAAGTAAATAAAGATACATAGGTGTGACTAGGAAGGCTGGCTCTATATATATTAAGGATTGAGAGGATGATTTGCTCTGGTTAACTTTTAGTTAGTTTAGTTTACTTTTAACTTTTAGTTAACCAGATAAAAAAAGTTCAGTTAAAAAAACAAACCCATTGCTTTAAAGAAAGTTTCTCTCTACTCTATCATTTTCCTATAGGACAAGTTTCACGCATAGTCACGCTATTTCGACCCAAATATAAGGCGGGTCTATCTTCAGTTCAGCATCACACAGATTATAAAAAACAACAGTGAGTGGTCGAGTCATCGTAACATAATCGGTTGTTCTAGTTTCTCCTGTCGTGAGCTGCACTTTCATTTGGAAAGTTCTTGATAAATTGTGCTGTAAATTCCACCGTTCAGAAGGAGGAAGTGAACGTCCGGCCTTCAGATTAAGAGCTTGAGCGCAACTATCTGCCTTTATTATCAAAGTGATTCTATAAAATGTTTTAAATGCACGTTTGTTAATTTTTTTCTCTTTTAATCATTCATTCATTTTGCCATATCTATTGATTGTTTAAAGTGAATTAAGATTGTCACCCAATAAATGTGTTTTAAATAATTGAAAATGGCAGGTTTTAGTATTCAAATAATAGAATAATATTCAAATAAATACACATTTGAATGTAGAATTGTAAGGTTTGTGATGCTATAAATCAATAACCTTTGGAGAAATTAAAATAATCGAAACGAGTTAATAATTTAAATCCAATTAATGTTTTTTGGGGGGTTACTTTACTTTCATTAATTCGGTCATATTTGGCCCTCAATCCATGTGTTTGACTTGTGTGGTATAGAATTTAAACAGTAAAGCAGTGCTTTTAACTTCATGAGATTTAAACGATTTGAAATTAAATATAGTTTAAACTAAATAGATGGTTTTAGCAGTATATTAAATGACAATCATGTAGTAGAAATAAAAAGCTCTTCAGAGACTAATGTTCAATATCACATTTTATAAATAAACTGCTATTAACACTTGTTTATTGCGACTTTTAACCAAGATAAAATATGTGTACCACAATTACAACTGTCTTTTACTATAAACTTGAGTAGGCAAGTAACAAACTATTGGGGTTAATGATGTTTTTTTTATATCAAATAAAACATCCATGAAGTTTTCTAATATTATAATCAGCTGCTGTCATCATCAACTCACTTTCACTGTAAAACTTATTTTGTTTTTACTCACTTATGCATCCTGATTTTATTTGCCTCTTCCCAAGTAGGCCAGAGCCTCTACCTGGAGAACTGATGTCACTTGTACCCCAGTTTATCATTTTTTATACGTTGTCATTTCATGCAGGAAGTGTCAGTAACCTACTTGCCATCGGGTTTTTTGCGCTAATGTTAGCAGTTTGAACCTCCTCTGACCTCTCCGAGTGACATGGTTTTGTTGTGTAACAGTCTTGTGAACCGAACTTCCTCCCCTGAGAGGTCATTAAGGACGGGAATGTTTGTCTTCCGCTCGCACCAAATGAATATTCAGCTTATATCGCTGCTCGGCGTTCTCATCTGATATGAGTTTTGGGTTTCCAATTTAAAGAAGAGCAGAAAGTCGTTCCAAGTGGGGATGATGCGTTTCTCTGCGAGCGGTCACCGGAGATGTTTTTTTCCCCTCTTGACATGATCTATCAGAGACTTCCAGACACTTTTGCTGCTCTGATTTAAACACGTGTTGCTTTTTCACCGCTCTATTATGTCACTAAACATCTGAGATGCTACGGATCAGATTTCCGTCGACCACACACACGTCCAGTCGATGACGGAGTCGTCTGACTGCGCCTCAGGTTTTTTCCGTAATAAAACGGCTTTAACTGTCCGGTTATCAGATCGATGCTTTCCATGTTTCCTGCCCTGTTGGATCTGTGAACAATCGCTCAAGAATTTGCATTGGATAATGTACGCCAGGTCTCGCAAGGTGGGGTTAGGTTGACGAATGGCAATTTTTCTTCGTGAGGCTTAAAAGAAATGTAGTGACGCCTTCGCAGATTGATTGATTGAATCTACAAAAACGTTTCTGAACCAAAAACGGAGCATATATTGACAATGTACATGGAATAGTTCTTCGGCTGTGCCTGACTCCTTAGGGAATTTGATTTTTTCACACAAAAGAAAGAATGGAAATTCAAATAGAATAAAAATAGAATGTGATAATATACAAAAGATAAAGTGCAAAACAGTCAATGCAACATGAATGAAAGTGAAGATAATAGCACCGACTGAGCCGTGTGGCCCTGCTTTTTATTGTTTTTTTAAATAATATGTATATTCAATTAAATATAACCCAATTTATTTACTGTTTTCTTAATGTCATTTCTTTATCATGCATTTTCGTTTATATATATTACTAAAGATTTTCGTTTGAATACCTTTTTTCTCCTCTTTTTTACCTTTTATTTGTCCTTTTTATGTTTGTTTTTTTGATACTTTTCGTAGCGATTTTGTACAATATTTTTAATAAAATATATATAAAATAATAATTAATATAATTAATCAAATTATAGCATGATAACACTTGCTTTGCATTTAATCTATTTAATTTTTAAATGGTAAAATATATGAAATATGAGATGTTTTTTAGAACCTTAAATTAAAATGAATTAAACAAAAAATATGTTTAAATGTCCTTTTATTTATTTTAAATTGTTATATATTTTCCCATCATATAAAATTGTTTATTTAACCCTTCCTTCTTTTGTCTTGAGGGCCCCTTATAACAGCCACCGTATAGAATATAATAGCAGGTGACACAGGTGGGAATCTGTCTCAATTGGAAATGGTTGTGGAGAAGGAACGATTCCTTATGAATTGTTGATTTTATGTTTTATGTTCCAGCAAAGCAACAGTGGTAACACCAGGCAAACTATGATGGAATATTGTTGTCAACAAGCCTCGTCACATAAATAACATCACGAAAACAAGACACAACATAACACTATTAATTTGACTATAAAATTCATGACTCAAAACTTGATAAATTGTCTCTCAAAACAACAATATTTATTTTTAAAAACATCACAAATAAAATTTCATCGAGCCTTCTCAGGGGATGAACAAGGTTAGTTCAAAAATAAACTTAACCAAAAAGAAACTTAACTAAAAAAAAAAAGACCCTTGTGTTATTGCTGGGTCAAGGTGACCCGTAGGCCAGAAAAAACAAATGTGTTTTGTTTGTTCATCTGGGTCACCCTGACCCTGAGATAACACAAAGGTTAAGGACAGTAACTGTGAGATACATTTTACAACGACGTATCTGAGTAAAGGTATTGGTTCTGATCAAATAAGTATCATTGAAACTGGATTCAGATAAAACTATAATAAATGCCCTCTAATACATTCAATCTCCTGGAGTTAAAATGTGAAACAAAGCAGAATCGAAACATTGAGCAGGAGATGAAAAGTGGTCGACTTTTCTTTCAGGGTCACAATTCCTTCCCTCCCGCTGTTCTTACCCTCCGTCCCCTCCGACGATCATCACGATAATAGTAAAAATAACTCCAGGAAGTAATGACTTCTGCTTCAAATTATGTGGATGTTTATACTGCTTGTCAAGTGAGCAATATATTTCTGATCAAAGATAAACCGTTAGGAAAGCAAAATAGAAGTTGCATTAGTGCAACAGTGGGAAAGAGGAAATGGACGGTCCCTGTAGACTGATGTGACTTGTAAAGTGATCCCTGCTCGCTGCCAAGTTCCTTGCTGGAGCTCCAGGCCTGCGGGGTTGACCCAGCACATGCTGCCAGACACAATTTATTTGATTTTTAACCTCAAGATGAATTATCAAACCCAAGTGAAATGGTTCTATCTGTCGAAATATGTTTTTTTTGTTTATTTTTTTTTTTGCTGCATTCTTGTTCTGAACAAATCTTTTCTGGTTTGAGCAGATAGAGTGAGAGAACGAAGTCTTCATTGGAGAATTGGTTGTTGCTCAAGGTCAGAATGATTTTTGTGAAGACAGAATTGTACACTGTTTTTTTTTTGGATGTTAGGAGTTCACGTGACAAGGATGTTTGTAGAAAGTGTCAAGGCTGGTTCAATTGATAGATGTGGAGGGAGTTTTCGAGGATGGAAAACTCTGATTAAATATATATTTGGTTTGGAAATCTTAGATAAAAGTGTTTAAACATTGCTTCATTACGGTGTAATATATATATATATATATATATATATATATATATATATATATACATGTAATATACTAATGGTCCTCCCCAGATACAACACTAATAGACTCAGGGACTCATTAATTCCTCTATCTATCTATCTATCTATCTATCTATCTATCTATCTATCTATCTATCTATCTATCTATCTATCTATCTATCTATCTATCTATCTATCTATCTATCTATCTATCTCTATCTCTATCTCTATCTCTCTCATTCGCATTCACAAATACTAGCGATATATCGCCATGTTTTTTATTCCCCATACTGTATTGATGTTCAACAGCACTGTATCGATTCTTTTTTTTCAATCATATTTGCATATATATATATATATAAATATAAAAATATATATATATTAGAATATTATATAACAATAAGATATGTGTATAATAAATAGCAAATATTCAAAGCGTTTCATTATATTTTAAGTTAAGTTGCCATTTAACCTCCGGCTGCTAGATGGCAGCAGTCATTATGTCCTTGCAGCTAAAAGAACAATGAAATCCAGCGAGATCCCGATAATGACTGAGGACGAGAGGATACAGTTGACTCCTGCAGCTATTTAAAGCTGATGTTTGAACATATTTTGGTTTCAAAACAAATGAAAGCAGTTACGACTTTGTCAAGAGTCATGTGGTCTGTAAATACTGCAACACCAGAGTCAAGTACCCGGACAATATTATAAATATGATCTTGTTGCTACAGTATCACAATATATTGTAATGTTGTCCTTGTATTGTGATATGGATATAATTAACATTCTCGTACACAACAATCAATCTTTTTTTTTTGTTAATAGACAGACTAATAGAAAGCTTGACGCTGTAGCTTTATAGCAGAAGGGTTTGTTTCCAGATTTCCTCCCACTGTCCAAAATCAGTTTATTGATAGATAAATAGATAGATACTTTATTCATCTCCTTAGAGAAATTCACAAACTGATGGCAAACTGTTGGTGTGCATGTGTTTCTAAGTGAGATATGAAATGATATGAGAAGTCAACTTGTTGTTTTTTTCTGTAAAAATCTTAAAGGTTACTTTTCTTTAAGGGCAACTTTTCTTCTCTTAATCTTTTGCTTCAAGTCATGACTCAGCAATAGTGTAATCACGCACATCAATTTGAAAAGTTAATTCACAGCTTAGTAAAATTCAGAAGAAGAAGATAGTGTATATATTTCCATAATCATCTCCAACCCTTTAGCTAAAGCTGTCTTAGCTCTAACACAAATGTCCACTTTGTGTCTAAATACTCTTCATTTATTTTCCTCTTGACCTCTTATTCAACCACTTTGTAAACATGATCACATCGTCTTTTATTGCATGGAAAGCGATGATGAAATGTGGAACGCAAGGCAAACAGGCGTTTTACAAGCTGTGCTGAACAAAACAGGGGTGAAGTAGTTTAAGAGGATTGTATCAGAAAACGTTGAAGCCACGTTTCAGTCGGCTGAAGCACTTCATTGTTTGCATATATCTAAACGCCAAGTGTGGGATCAGCTGCCCAATTGCTTGTGTTGAATATATCACTTTTTCGAGTTTAGAAAGTCATTTCAGTCGACAAGTCGTCATAATAAGCGCTGATTTATTATGTTAGCAAAGTGGAATAATAGGTTTTCTGTTTTACCCTAATCACTGAGAGCTTTTATTGGATTTTCCAGCCTTTTAATAACTTTTTATTTCGGATTCCCAACGCACAATCTCGCTCGCCGTTCACAACCGTAATAGCTTTTTTATTCCCGCTGCCTTGTGTCGACAAATCTCTGCTTGTAAACAAGAGTTTTTTTCTGCCCATTTATCTTAAATGTCATGACGTTCTCACACCAAATCTTTTAAACGTATGTACGGGAATTCCTTGTTCTCCTCTTCACCTTTCTACACACAAATTAAAGGTCACTAACCAGACGTTACGATGGAAGGTTTTGTAAACTTTCCAAGATGGTTTCGGATTTACTTTGGCCAATTTATAATAGGTGTGTCAGTGTGGAGAACCAAGTGGAGTTTTTTCTTTTATATGTGATGAAGTGTGATTTCTGAGCCTGATTTTTTTTTTCCTTTCTTTATTAGAGAGGTAGAAAAAAAAAACATTTCAATGGAGAAACCTTGTGTTCAACCTCCATACTTTCAGATCTGTGTTGACTCACCATAAAAAAACATGTGTCTTGTTGATGAAGGGGCTTACGTCATTTAAAGTCATTTTAAAAAAGCACAACGAAAAAGTATTGTTTTCGATTTTTGTATTTGTCTGGCCTTGGGCTCAAAGAATAGGGAGAAACTAACCATTTGATTTTGTATTTATTTTTTATAGTTCATTTCTGGTCTCTAAATATGACTTAATAGTTTTTGCTTTTCATTTTTCTTCCCATTTTTGTGAGTCATTATTGCCCCTTTAAAAAAGAGAACTTTTGGGAAAAAGAGTTTGTCAATCATATTTTTTCAAGTTAAATAGAATATAATAGAATCATAATTAAGCATATACAACTTGATTTTTCTTTCATATTATTTGCTACTTTATTTTTTCTTAATGGCCCCAGTCAACAGCGCTGTATAAAAATGTGGCCCCTGAGGACATTTCATCACCCATCATCTGTATAAAGTAATGTTTAAATATTTAATAACAAAAAATAAAATAAATAAAAGACAATAAACATAACTCAATATTGCTAAAAAAAAACATTCTGTATCATCTGAATGCTTTTTTTTCTACCAAGTGTGACAGTAAACATTAATTAATAATTATTAATTTACATTGTGCTTCATTTCTTGCACTTTTTTGATATTTCTTTCCAAGATTTGATGTATATTGTAAAATCAAGTCAAAATATTATTCAAGTATTGCATAGTTAGTGTCTACAGAAGATTATTGTTTAGGTTACAGAACCTGAAATGGTAGTAACTATGAAAAAATCCATAACAATAACAATGAAGAGTTTAATAAAGATAATAAAGTAAAAACTTTCAACAAGATTTAAAGATGTAACTTGATCATGAAAGTTTAACTTCACATTTTAAACAAGCAAAAGCTCATTGTCCAGCTGCTCGGTCCACAGGTCCGTCCATGAACTTCCGTCTCTCACACACACACACACACACACACACACACACACACACACACAGAAAGTCAAAAAACACTCTTGGAGTGCTTGTTGTCTTGCTCTAAACTCTGTATCCTCACTCCTCACGTCATTCCCACCCACCTTCCTGAATCTTTTCTTTTGCCGTCATTCCAAACCTCCTCTCATTTTGATCCATCGGCTGATAATGATGAGTTTCCTTCAGCTGAGCAGGACTTGGCAGGAAGTTTTCCATCTAAAGTTAGGAAAAGTACGGTCGCTGTTTACTGTTGGTCGGTACTGTCATACAATTAGTCATTTTGATTGACACGAACAAAACTTTATTACACTTTTCTTTAAAGACGTGCCCATTTTATAACTCTTTATCTTGTGTCTTTTAGTTTCATAGACAATAGTTACATTAATCATGGGGCCACAAATACTGTGACTTTTGCTAGGGGCCGTCAATAAAGACTTGACAAAGAGAAAAAAATGTTACGAAAGAAGAAAAAAACAAGAAAATAGTTTAATGTAATAAAGCGATTCTATGCGATTTTTAGTCAAATCCAGTGGACTAAAGTGGTAGTGTTTAGCCCGACGGGAGACCACATTTCCCATGAGCACTCGCTAAACATGTCCCGGTTTGCAGCAGTTGGACGAATTTTCTGTTTCCAGACTTCCATTGGCTAATGAAGGATGAATATCGTTGAGGTAATGAATCAGATTGTGGATAATGAAATATGATATGAAGGCTTTGTAAATAAACCACAACCACAACCAGCGCGACATGTAGCATGTTCACACCATCGCCAAGAACTTTTACAGTGATAATAAAAATCACATAAAACACCTCAAGTTATGCTATACGAGTCATTGAACTAGTTTTAAGTTGATGTGTCATCACAAGTTTAATAAAAATATTTTAGCACAAGCATATTAAGGTACCCAAACTACCCGGAGCTGCTTTAATCCGTTTGTAATATTTTGAAGAAAAAGTTTTCAAAACACTTTTATTATTATCATTAATTTGAGGGACATAAATACTCACAAAAAATAAAATGATTACAAAAACCTTTTTATATATGACTTACTTTTTAATCTAATACAATATTTTTTTTAATTATGCCATGAGCATTTTTATAAAATACTTTTAAACATAAAAACATGGCACATTCTTATTTATTTTATTTATTATCTACTCAAAAAAATATTTAAAAAAAACAATAATAATCTTAAAACAAAAACATTATTTTCTTCTAGATCTATGAAGTTTTAAAGAGTAATAATTGACATATTAAACTTTTTTTTTTTTACCTGATCAGTTTTATAGTCGTATAGTGACCTCATGAGTGACGCACTCATGTGGCCCAAGTTAGATGTACCAAAAAATGCAAGATAAAACATTCCTGTACAGGCGGTTGTTACATTTCTGATCCACAGTTGGCTCTTCCCTTCCCCCCCAAGTGCTCCTCGTAGCAACTCTCCCTCCATTTTGGATTATTTGTAGGTTAGAGTGCTGGTGCAAGATGGATTAGCTGGGTCGTTCCTCCATGCTTGGTTCCTCCGCTAATGTGATTATGCATCATCAAGCTTGTTTACTATTAGATAGTCCATTGTTGGGACATGACTAAAGTTCTGCCCCCTTCAACCCACTGACTAATGCTGCCGCCCACTCGCTGATACAGCTCTTAAGCTGTCAACTGCCGCGCTCATCCCGCAACGCACACATGGGCACGCAAATATTTGCAGGAATACAGTGTAACCGCTGCTTGTTATTGAAAGATAAATATTCATTCGTCTTAAAATATTCATCATTAATTCATCTTCAAATTAGGCTTGCCATAAATTAGCCGACGCCATGACCAAGTTTAATACTCGATTACTGGCGGTTACATCATCAGGCGTCTTTCTCCTGAGCTTAGCTTGGATTTGTTGTTTTTTTTGGTTCGCAGCCTTGTTGTGAGTTCATAGGCTACAGGATCCTGAAAGTTGGGGATTTGTTCGCTCAATTTGGCAGATGTTGGTCGTTGGAACTTGAGGATGTTCTCCTGAGACAAGTTCTAGCTAGCGTGCTAGAAGGTTAACCAGCGTTTTCTTAAGGCCCACAGTACAGATCCGGCCCTTCCAGCAATCTGGACCGGCCTGAAACCCATTTGTCAAAAAGATCAGACTGTACTTTCGCAGATTTGTGCCGCTTGGCAACACTTTTTGTCTTGTTTTATGAAAGGGCTTCATTCTATGGTAAGTTGGGTTAGCTCCAGTTCAGATAATAGAACATGTCCCGCTCAAAGCGACGCAAAGTTGACGCAGAAAACAGAAGATTTAATGACAAATGGACAAGAAATAGTAGTCAAACTTGACTTACATGGTTGAACTGCCTTTAGTCTGGACATCAAACTGAAAATCTTGCACACAGGAAATGTAAGTTGACTATCCCTGATTTGGATAGACGAGTGTGACCCAGGGGCTTAAGTTACCAGGCAGGAGGTTTTGCAAAAGACAGTTTAACAATCGCACAAAAACACGATGTAACACATCCACAGAGATGGTTTCAAAAGTTGAGAGTCTAAATCTCAGTCTTTACGAGTCCACTTAAAAACTAGAAGTCCAAGAAAACAAGGCAAGGGTGGCTGCAAGGCGCATGATCCACTACAAAACACATAAGGGCAAAATTTTAATTCAGAACTCACCAAAGGAAACGCAAAGCGCTGACAGGAAAAAAACAGTCATGAGGTTGAGGCCAAGAAGCAAGGTTGTTTCACTAGCCGAACAACTGGGAGCTTTACCGATGGTGACATTGACTCAGGCCAGGAGCAGACACTTTGTGCAGCAACGCTAATTGTCCTTGACCTGTCGAGGTAACATGTCTTCCAATAGCCCGATCGGGTCTTCACGGCTTCCGGTTTATACAGAGAATGAGCCGTCCTTGAAACACCGAACAGACGGCCCGAGGGGGGTTGTAACTCGGACCCGGGGTGTTATTAGCCATCGACGTTAACCGCTCATTATCTTCCAATTAGGCTGTTATCAGAGGTAGCTGGCGTTTTTTTCCAGTACGACGTGGACCTCCGTGATCTCGTGAAGACCGCCGCCGCTGATTAGCAACGTTTCTTTTTTTCTTAACCAATAACATGCTGTCTTGGGAGGTCTTTGAACTCTGGGTGATATGGTTGAAGTTGAGGTGATGGGACACAATGTAGATGATTAGAAAGGGCATGTCTCGTATTGTGGCTCGTTTTGGGGGTTAAGGCAGGGTAATCCTGATTAATGCCGTCTTCGCCGACGCCTTTGGTGAACGACTGACGCTCAATTATGGCGCCATAATGAGACCCTTGTTATCTCCGTCGAATACAGTCGTCCATTTTTGACAAAACACTATATGCTAATGTGTATAACCGTAGTTGAACTTTCCTTAAATTTTTTTGTTTGTTCAAACATTTTGGAGTATTACGGCTGTAGCACTTTACTACAAGTGTACATTAGTACATTATGGTCGCGACGTCCACAGCGGCTCCAATGAATGACTGCAACCTGTAATTACTGTTCCAGCACTTGATTAGAATAATCTGATTGCAATTTATTCAGTGACTTTAAAATACAAGCCTGGAGCAAGAGAACAATAATTCAAGGGCAGTGATTGGGAACGTGTTTCTCCTTTTTTTTTTCCTTTTTTTTTTTTTGGCTGGAAAATGACGTTTTAATCGACACACTCTGAAAGAGGTTCCCTGCTAAGGAGCCAGCTCTCTCAATTAAAGCCCATTTGCACAGCGAGGGAGACATTGTGAAGTTAATCACCGGTCGGACAGTTACGGGGTTCTCACGGATCACGGAACCAACTTCCCAGATGGGCCAATGAGCAGAAACCGAGCAGTTTTACAAATACACAATTACTTGACAGGATATCATGTTTACAGCTTTATAAATAAGTGTGTTTTTCTCCCTTCATGCTCGTTGTTACTCATATTTATTTACACATTGTATTCCGGTATATATTGTTTGAGTAACTTTGCACATCAAAACATAATAAAACGGATGCTTAAATATTGAAAATAAGGGACTAAACATTTAGCCATTATGAAATATAAATACATTTGGGAATGTGGTTGGGTTTGCTAGGTTCAAAAAGGTGGTTAAATAGTTTTGAATGCATTTGGACTTTATACATTTTCTACCTCTGATTTCCTTCCGTAGCTCGCAGGGGATTAATCCTATCCCAGCTACTTTGGGCGAGAGGTGGAGGACACCCTGGAAAGGTTGCCAGTCTTTGACAGGGCAAACACAGCCTATAGACAATTCAGTTTTTGTTGCCTAGAGTATAAAACCATACAAGTACGAAGAGAATATACAAACCCCACGCAGAAAAGACTGCTGGTTGCTTCAAGCGGGAAGTAAACCAGCAACCTTCTTGCAGTGATGCAGTAGCGCTTATATATTGTACATCATTATCATGATGTTAAATTAAAAGACTGTGAATGCACTCGAAGATGACAAAATATATATCAAAAATGACATGAAGATATTTGCTAAAGGGCACTTGAAGTTACAAAATAACGAACCTACTTCAAACCGTTAACGTACTACCTGAGGTGTTTAGTTTATCTTCTTGTTCATCATTGTGGTATGCTAGTCATACTAGTACAAGCCACACACAGACTCACACATGAAACATTGTTTTCATAAATTAACTTTTGTATGTTTATGGATGATGGTGATTAAAAAAAAGAAAAGTTGTCAAGGGCTTGATTTTCTCATTGTAGTCATGTTTATTTAGACTTGAATACATAATATGTACCAATATGTTAAGGTCATAAACTGTTACTTTATTACCCACACACTTCTAATTGATCTGTTTACCTAATTGGGGCAATTTAGACGAACATGAGTACTTTAATTGTCCTACCATGTTCACTTTCCAGCACACGTTAATTGATGGACCGAACGTGGGCGAAAACTCCCACAAACTACAACTACATGTCTTTCTCCTGTTACACATACAGTGTAAATCTCTCATATTTAGGGGCAGCAATTAATATCAACGTGTCTTTTTGGTTTGTGGGAGTAAACTGGAGTGCCTGGAGGAGCCAACACGGGGAGAACATCCCACACAGAAATGTGTTTGTACATAAGTTAAAGGTCATGCTTGGTCTTGAAAAAAAAAAGTGTGTTTGTTTTCATCAGTTTAATAGTCGATATTAGTGTTTATTGGTGTATCCAATAAGCTTCAACGATGACTGACGCCTCTCGTCGCCAACCCCTAACAGATGTGGATAAGCATTTCCTCCCACTCATATACCCCCACTGATAACCTCATCTGTGCCCAGGTCTGGATTTCATGTCAAGGCAAACGTTAGGTGACTTAGTGCCAAGCTGTCAGAGAGGCATGAGAATTTCAATCTGGAGGTCTGTGTGACAGTGAAACCGTCACTCTTAATCCTGTTTACGCTCATCCGCATAACCCTGTTCCAAAAAAACGGTGTGTTTTTTTTCTTCTGTGTGTGTGTGTGTCGCCTCGCTCATGTGTGCGCCTGTTTCTATGTGTTTTTTTTTTGTGGCCCGTGTATTGTGTAGATGTGGAAGGTGGCGTACACGATTCAAATGTATAATTCAATATGACTAATCATCACGGTGTCTGCCAACCCGGCAGCACCGGCTGACAGACTGGGGCCCAAAGCTAATTTGATAAGGTTACAATACTCTTGGGCTAGAATTCAGATTCAGCGGCGGTAGCGGCACAGCAGCAGTCGCACACTACCCCGGCGCCGACTACCTGAGAATCCGGTGCCAGTTGTCTCCACTATACCCAACTATTCCACACTTAATCCCTCTTCAGCTTTCTTGGCAGCTCTCAACACATCTCTCCCTCTGTCTGCCATAGGAGTCGGTAAAACTGTAAAAAAGTGGAGGCTCAAAAGGGAAGTGGGGTTAATCGTTTTCATAATCACCTCCTAAAATGCGACACCTGAGTATTGCATTGAGTGATGATTGAAACGCTGCCGTCTTGTGTTTTCTGGATGAATGCTGGTGTATAGGTGGAGTCTTAATCTTTGCACTCGCGTTATGTGTCGGTAATCCTCTCCGAAAAACACGTTTGTTTACTGAATAATTCTTTAGAATCTCTATTCTGTGTTTAAATGCATCTATAAAACAGTTATAAAATAATTTAATTTAATTTAATTTTCTGTTTTGGCTGATGTTGTGTCGCTGCCCATGACATAGTCCCCGTCGATCCAGCACTAACAACACGGCAGGAAGGTGTTGCTAAGTTTCTTTTGGCCCATTTTTTACGATTAGAAAAAATGAAATTATGTGAAATAAACATCTCTTTCTTCACGCTTCAGATTATTTTTTCTAACTGCTACACTGCGAATGACACAGATCCGTGACCTATCCTACAATCTCACCTGCCACCTCTTCATAAGCCTCTCAATTCCTGCATTGTGTGTCAGATCGTTGATATATATGACGGTGAAGTTGACGTCGACGATTGTTTTTTCCGGTGCTTGAGCATCCATTTTCCGTGATTTTTTTTTTGTGAGTGTAACGTTAACTGTAGTCTATTTTTCTTTTCGTATCCAACACAACAAATTCCTGTCTCGTGTTTACAACACTGGCAATAAAAATGACCTTTTTCCTGATTCCAGTGTCTCTTTTATTGTCTTGTACCTGTCAAATACATTTTTAAAAACATGATCTAGGATCGTCGTAAGTGTATGTCTCTCTCTGTTCTCCTGCCATGAATCACACCTGGGCCGAGTAAATTCCTGTTCCTTAAAAGTTTGTGCAGTAACTAATATTGCTAATCGAATTATTTGCGGTTTTGAACCATCAAGTTTTGAAAAGTGTTGCAATTTGCCTTTAATAAAGATTTGATATATAAGCTACTAGCTAACTATACTAATGGGGATACTACCTGCTCTAAAAAAGAAAGAACAATTTGTAAATTATATACATGCATTTTGGATTTGGATAACATCTCTGCATTTCCCTGCAGCTCAACTTTCATTTTGTGGAAATTGTCACGCGATAGTCGGTGTAAAAATCCATCAGCTGTGTGAGTCAAATAAAAAGGAAGGAAGAGGCAGTCGGGGGGGAGCCAGAGATGAGCTGTGTGTCCGCAAATGGCTTAAGGTAAAACTGGCAGGTTATTACACTCTTTCCCCCACATCGGAGTCCAATATAAAATGTCTATTACAAGGACAATTAATTACCCTGCAAAAATGGCAAATGTGCATCCTTGTCAGGTGGAGTGTACTCTGATGGCCTTTCTTCAAACAGAGAATGTGAAGATTTGATCTCTTCTAATGGTTCTGCAGGAAAGGGTAATTACAGCATGGTCAAAGCTAATTTGCTTTCTGCCAGATGAACTGTTGTATTTTATTGCTGGCTGACATTTTAAAGTAATTATGGCACTGTTGACCCCCAGACGATTTTCGGCTGCGGCGTGGTCTTGGGTGAGCCCGAGCCCTGCTCTCCCCTCCTACCTTTGTCTGCCTGTATCTCGCTCACCTTCTGCTCTGGAAGTCAGAGGCATAACACGGTAATGACACGGACGGAGGAAGCCATATGGGGCTCCTCCATGCGGCTCGCAGCTTTAAACCTTCACATCATCATTACCCACCATGCATTTCACATCGACTTTGCGTCCAGAAATGAATACATGCCAGTGCCGTAATGATGGTGTGTATGTGTGTGTGTGGTGGGGGGGGCATGTGTTTTTCTTGCGAGTGTCTGCGTATAGGTCAAAGTTGTGTATGCGAGAGAGGGAGGATTGTATTGTCCTTTCATCCCTGGGTTGCATTCATTGCCCATCCCATAGATCCATGTATCGATGAGGGTGTAATTATGTGCTTCAGTGATCATCTCTCTGTTTCTGTACTGCACAGGAATTAAGTAGGCAAAGGTCAGTGTGTACTCCTTGAAAATTGCCTGCAGAAAATCATATGGCGATGAGAGCAATTATTTTTTTTCTTCTTGTCCTCTCTCAGGACCTCTCTTCCTCTCTTTCCGCTCGCATTTTTTTTTCTCCGGGTTTTTTCTCTCCCTTTGTCGATAAACATTTGAATTGAAGTCAGTCGATGTGTGCTTTGAGCGTTGATTTGTGTCTTTGCATCCCCCTCAATTATCTCCCGTGTGTTCTCGTATTCCTTCTTTGTTTTGCTTAAAGGCAGGAGAACATGTTCAACCCTCTGACCCTAGTGCGGATTATTTAATGCCCTGGTTTAGGAAGACGATTTAGTTTGTACTACATGTTTGGATTCAAGGTTAAATTTAGATTTTCCTTAATATTAACATAAAAATTCACATGTTCCCTTTATGTATTTTAATTGCATTAGCGAAGAAACCCAGGGACAACATATGGGCCACGTAAAGACAGACCAATCACAACTGTGGACGACTTATAAAGGCACTAATGTGTTGATTTAAGTGTGTCTTAAATAGATGTTGGACTCTATTGTTCTCATCAGTATGTGTCTGTTTGTACAAACCTCTCTTTTTATTGAAATATTTACATTAAAAAATGTGCTTAAGCCCCGCCCACTGAAAACACTTTGTTTTGAGAGTATGTTTGTTATATTAGTTACACTTTCATGAAGATATGTTGGTTTTCGGACTGCAGAATTTCAAGGCAAATTATTTTAAAACAGATAATTGGCCTCAGACTCGAGGCTTTTTGGCGCCTTTACATGTTCTTTATATATGAGGTATGATTAGCATGTAACAATGTAATAATAAATAGATGTGCTTGAAATGCTAGCCTTAAATCCACTTCTGTCTAAGGTTCCAATTAATTAATTAATGTTTATTTTGCTGTACAAACATATCGTTTCCATCAATGTTGTGAAACCGAATCAGACAAGATATCCTGATTCTCTTAACCCTTGTGCTATCTCAGGGTCAAAGTGACCCTGCAACACAAAGAAAAAACATATTAAAAAAAAATGCCTTTGGGTCACTTTGACCCTGAGATGGTTAATAGTCTCGATCGTGGGACGAATTGTTTTTTAATATTTATATATAACTTTATAAGTTGTTCAAATTCGAACATGACATGACATCCAAAATATGTTCCTTGTTTAATCTTCACTGGCATCTCTATAGTTTATGATATCAACATGAACTTTAATCTATATTGATTTTGGGCAAACCGTCCTGGGGGTGGGGGGCACATAAATGACTTGGCCGACTGTATTTGGCCCCCACGCCTTAAGTTTGTCCCATGCGGTTTAAATCCCATGATTTAAAAAAAAAGTCTTTCTTCAGTCATGTACGATTTCGCCAAGGCGCTCTGTAACAAGTCTTTTATTGTCTCATCCTATTGTACGATCCATGTCTAGATTTTGTTTCCGGCTGCTTACAGTGATAAAGCGATGTATCGCTGTCTTGTCCGGCCATACTTCTCCCTCGCCTAATTGGATTCAGAATCTAATAAAGACTGACACTTCTGACACTTCAAACTTGTCGCCACCAACAGCTCCTGCCTAACAAAAGAGGCGCCCGAACAAGACTTGTTTTTAATGGTGAAGCCCGGGCGGACCGGCGCGGCCCGGCCCAGCAGGTGTCTCCCACATATCCTGATACTGAGAAACACTCCCTCTCAGTCAGCCTGTCACGGCGCACAATGGCACAAAAAGACCTCGTCTGACAGGCACACAATGGCCACCGTGCACAGACGGGCTCTGCACCTTTGTGACAGCCGGAGCCCTCCAGAAAATGTATGTGTAAACATTAAATAGATGCACTTAAACACTCACGATATCAGACATGATATATATATTCCTCGAATAATCATAAAAATATGATGTGCTCTTTTATAAAGATTTACTTGATGATGTTTTGACTTTAAATTGTATGTCTAAATGCTTTCCCCATATTCATCTTTCACTTAGTAAATGTTTCAATTAGATTTGCTTTTAGTAGCAGCACGTCTTGGTAAAAGTAGCATAGTTGTGAGTACTGCTCTTTAACCTTGGGTTTCTAGTATCTTTTGAAAAGCGCTAAATAGTGCAATGAATTAAAAAAAATCTGTTTTGTATTTGAAAATACATCAAAATTAGAAGTCGCTGAAAGTGAAGCATCTTGTCACATCGCTCCCGAAAACATACATGAAGAGAATTTTCCTCATCTTGTTCTTGTATCTGCCATCATTTTATGGAAATAACAAGGTTTGACAGTCCATCTTCCTTCAGAATGATCGCACAGGATTAGCTTTAGCAAGAGTTATGAGGCTCCTGAACAAAGAAACCAGTTCAAGTTTTACTATAGCGACGATTTTAATTTTGATTTTCTTGGGAAACGATGTTAACTAGAGAATTAAAATGTTGTTTTATATCATCTCACCCAACTATTTGGTCTTGCAATGTAGAAAAATTCAAGTTTTAAATATTCATCCATGTGTCGAAGACAAAAATACACAGCATTTGTAAAAATTTGAATCTTATTTTGGTTAGAATTAAAGCTGCTTCACACAGTAAAACAAAAATAATGCAGAGAAAAGATTAAAATTACGTTTGTTTTTTCCTATTGTTATTTTTGGAACCTCTTGAGTAGTTAAGCAGTAAAACAGCTACCATCGGAACATTCATTTAGGGAATGGTGTTCTTTAAAAATGTGTCCTCAAATAGATAATATTCAGTAACAACACAATTAGGTCGACAATTATTTTCATGCGACTACTAAAATAGTTTGGTCCTAAACTACAAAAGTACATGTAAATGCTAAATGCATGCTTGAACAGTAAGTGAGATACGAGTTCCCCATGCATTTGTCAAAATTCGCACACCCAATAAAACATAAAAACTTCTATATCATCATTTTTTAGTAGGAGGAAACATATCGAATCAAACTGAAAATAAACCAGGCATCTGTTTCATATAAACCTAAAAATAAGTTCAGAATAATCATCTTTAGACGTTGACATTTGTATTTGCACAGTTCTTTTTATAACTATGTATAATTTAAAATGTAAAAATCTTTCCGAAGATGAAAATAATGTTCTTGTAATTGATGTTTCCAGGCTCGTAGAGACATCAAACATGTCTAGTTCATCCATCATATCCATCATAATTGAATACCTACCAGTTAAAATCGACTGCAATCAATTTTCATTTTCATAATCCAGCCATTGAAGTTATTAAAACAAGGTTTGCAACCGCGTGAAGTTTGAGCCCTTTTCACGAACAGCCCAGTCAAAAGATCAAAGGCAAAAACAAATCGGGGGAATATATATATATATATATCCTGCTGTGCATTATGCAGAAGAAATGTTCTATTCATCTCGGATCAGCGTGACTAATTGTGAAAGTCTTGATACAACTTGGATAGTGTGAGCCTCCAGCCTAATGTGCACTTCATTTAGCTCCTCACAAAGCAAAGCGATTGTTATAATTGAACTTTAGCAATTTAATATTTTCAGCCTCCTTTCAGTGCAGAGATGTTGGCGGGCGATGAGCTTGTTACAGAATGAAAGAGTGAAATAAGTGTAAAATTGTCACATCGTGGAGGTGTGTTCACAAGATTAATTCCTGTTGAGCTCAGCAATGTTTTAATCGCACTTCGAATGGCCTTTTCAGCTCGAATACTCTCATATTCCGGATAAGAAGAATCATGCATAATGTGTGGTGTAGACGTCCATATTTAAGGTTGAAAATGGCTTTAACAAAGGTTATGTGACGTACACTTTCACGTTCTCTACACAGGCTTTTAAACAAGCTTTAATATGCTTTGGTTGTTTGTGATTTCTAATTGAATATCTTTATTTTAAGACTGTCTCAAACAATCAAATAAAGGATAGAAACTCAAAATATAGGTTAAATAACTCTGTATCAGTTTTTACTTGTGTTTTTAATGCTTGTTACATTAGGGAAGAGACTTGGGACACACTGGAAAGGTAGCTAGGACATTGCAGGGCACACATATGGACAGACAATAACCAATTAAGAATTATTGGTTCAGTACGTTTCTTGTTTATGAAAGGAAAATATACAACATCCTCACAGAAACACTTAATTCAAACTTGACTTTATTTAGATAAACTTTATTGATCCCTCCTTCTGGAAATTGTTATTCCCGCACACAGCAACACAGACGATAGATTCATATAACAAGAACAAGAACAAAGTGCAATAAAAAGAAAGTGCAAGATGACACAATCTATAAATACATACAAAGAAAAAGAAAAAAAGAAAAATTATACAAAGATTAGCTTGGAATCATCTTTTATCTCCACTCCTGCCCCCAAACTCAGAATTATACAAACTAATAGCATGAGGACAAATGAGTCCCTGAGTCTAGTAGTGTTGCATCATGTACGTCTACTCTGTTGCAGTAAGTCAGCGGGAATCCCTCTTTATTCCTCACTCATAAATAAATGTCCTTGGATCTTGTACCGATACATGTACAAACGTGTTTACTAAGTGTGTCTGTGTATATCTTATAGTCCGATCTTGAAGAAAATTAATTTTCGAACACTTTTTCGAGATACTTACTTTTTGTCATCAGTGGTTAAAATGACAAATTGCTAACTAACATGGATGTGTATCATTTAGGTTTGATTCTATACAGTTTATGTTTGTTGCTTCATTTTTGCTTCCTGTTATTTAACCACAAACTTAAATTAAAATAATATAGTTTTAAATATTAAACAACAAATAAATGAACAAACTTTGTCAGACAGTGGTTCTGTTATTGTAATTCAGGGTTACATTTATACATTTTAAATCTCTAAGTTGTGTTTTGTTTGTATTATTTTGTGGCTAAATTGTGTGTGCATGAAATAATGAGAAGTTTTGCCTGGTTAGTTTTATGACTATTTTTGTTAATGTTTGTATTTAGGACTAAACAGGAAAAAAAAGACACCAAAACGAATACAAGAAGAAACAGCAGCATACAAATGTGCGTAACAAATTATCACATAAAAAAGCATATTGGAAAACATCTACACTAATCGTAGTATTCATGTATTTCTGGTTAATTAAATGTCTGTGATCGACCGCCAATATATGTCAGAATGATTTCAGGTCGTAATATTATCATCCCGTGGACTTGTGGGTCAGTGATTTTACAGGTGGAAGACCCAGGTGGAGTGATAATTACAACAGTAATGATGGACTTTAATAGCTTGGACCGTTTTTTTTATATAAAGCCCCCTGTCGGTACTGAATGGGCTTTTTAGTGTGAAAAAGATCTCTTTTTAATTCATCATGTATTCAACCAGCCGTATAATTTAAATACGTATATGGGAATTAAAGTAATATTATGATAATTTAAGTTCAATTAAGTGTAATGACTTTCCCTTGTCTCCGTTATATAATAAAACGGGAAAAATGTACTTTTTTCACCACTGACCAGAGTAAACATGTTTTTTTGTGGATGTTGTTTTAATCATTTTTTTTTAACAAAAGGTCTGTCCAGGTTTATTGAAAAGTTTTCTAGAAAGGTGAGGTTTAAAGCTTTCTGTGTTGGATGTAACGAAAAAAATTCCATTTCCTGTTTTCTTTTCTTTCCTGTGTTCAACATCCAGGTCATCACCTCGCCTGCAACACAACCTATTGCTTTGTCTCAGGCCACTGTGCCCAAGAGCTGTGTGTGTAAGATTGTGGCCACACATGCGAGAACATTATCTGTGTGTGTGTGTGTGTGCACGTGTGTGTGTGTGTTGTGTAGCACGAGGGCAGGGACATTGCTTTCACAGCCCATCACCTTCACTTCTACACCCAATTTGTCATGAGTGTCACGCATCAGGGTGAGAGCTGAAGAAGTCACCAGCAGAAAATGGCTGCTTCCCCATCGCAAACAAGAAGAGCGAAAGGGGGCAATGACTCAAGCTAGGCGTCGGAAAAGGTTGAGTTGCTATGCAAAGAGTCCAAAAAAAAAAAAAAAGATAAACAAAAAGCTTATTCGATGCGTTATCTCTGAAGGTGTGTCGTCACGTGGCGACATTCTCCATCAACATCTCGCCGATGTTAAGTGAGTGGGTGTGGTAGCTGACATGGCTGCCAACGCTGAGGCTCTGACTGATGAGCTGTGCGGTTGGTACCGGGCATCTATAAACATCTGTCCCGCGCTTGAGTGACAGGTCATTAGTAGTTTAATCAGATTCCTGCGTCCATGCTAGTCGTCCCACACCGACTCTGCATGTAATCATCGCACTTCACTGCGTCTCCTCTGTCCATGTGGTCCGTTTTTGTTCGACACGAAACACTCACTTTTCTATAACAATAGAACATTTTATGGTATAATGTGATCAGTTTGAATCATTTATCTTTATTACTAAATCTAAATTGACATTGTTTTAATTTCTTTTTACATACTAACTACATAATAACTAACCATGTTATACATTGTTTGGCTCATAAGATTCATTCTTGAAGGTATAGTTAACCCAAAATTAAAACGTCACTCATTTTTCAACCTCATGTCGACTAAGAGACTTTGGATTATTTTCAGAGTAATCAGTTACTTTTTAGAGTAATCAGTTACTTTTTAGAGTCACATATAAAAATGTTTGTCCATTTTAATGTAGCAACTAGGGTTCAGTTGTCTGTCACATTTATAACCATCCAAATAATAAAAAAAATGCTGGCTATTGGTAAAAAACAATTTCCCGAAGGAGACCTCCTGAGGGATCAATAAAGTTTTACCTTACCTTACCTTAATGTTTCTCATCTGTAATGTTCGTCTTTTTTTCGGAAAAAACTTAAACAAGTCTGTATTTCAAGATCGTTTGTAGTAGAACTCGTGGACAGGAAGTACTTGAGGTCGTCATCGAGAGTGCTTCCAGTAGACTTGAGCTATGTCTCAAATTGCATACTTTCGTACTTAAATTTAGTGTTTTTAGTGCATAAGTGCGTCTCAATTCTTAGAATGCAAAATGTAATGCTCCATGCACAGTAAACTGGCGTAATTAAATACCCACAAACCTGAGTATGGATCGATGGACACTTTATACCCTTAACGGCTGCCATCTTAGTGACGCTGACGACGTAAACCGAATTTACGTCATATATATATATATATAAAGTATATATGCCTATACTTACAGGTGCATTTTCAGCCAGCAGCAGGAGGATGACATGTCTTCGGTGCTGATACCGGCGTAAATATCTTGCAAATATTTCATTTCTTATATTTCTTGATCCAAATTTGCATAACGTCCTACAGCTTGTTGCAACCATCGTTAAATAGTAGTAGAAGAAGAAGCTGGCGCGTCATTTATGGTTAGTGCGTAGTGGCAGTGTTTGATTTTAACACTTTACTATCTGTCGAGAATATGCGTACTAGTTGGTACGTACACTATCCTGATGCATACTAACCGCCAGTGCACTAAGAGTAGTATGCAATTTGAGCTAACAAAATATGCAACTATTATTATTGTTTTTTTGTTTTTTTGTAATAACTATACTCTGGGTCTTTAGGCCATTATGATTGCATTTGTTTATTTTTTTGAAACCCATAAGTGGAATTAAGACACAAAAATGCTGAAAATAGACAAACAAATTCCCTTTTTTCTACATTGTGATTTCCCTTTTTAAATATCATGGATAGCATTAATAGCTACATATAAAGACGCTCAACAGGTGTAAGATTAAATGACACAACAAACAAAGAAGATGCGATGAACAAAGAATTTGTTGATTCTCCTCCCAAATGGTTTTACAGAAAACCACCATTCATAGAACCAGTTGATAACTTTGTTAACAGATGCACAGATTGATCTATGCTCTTTGCACTTTGTTATCTCTTTGCACTTTGTTCTTTTTATTTGCTCTTTGTTCTTGCTCTTGCGTTTATGAAACTTCTATACCTTCTATTGTCTGCTGTGAACTTGACCCCTAATTTCCCGGAGGAGATCTCCAGAGGGATTAATAAAGTACAATCTAATCTAAGATGATGTAAATGTTGGCATTCAAATTTCCTCCTTGATTACTAAAAACTAAACAATTTAAGAAAAGGAATGACTGGGGTAGATGCAAAACAAATCGAGATTAAACCTTGTTATCTATAAAAAGCATGTTCAGTGTCATACATTCTTTACATGCTAATAATAAAGGAAAAACTTGTCACTCATTTTAAACTGCAAAAAACAGATGGTAATGAGTTAATTTCTGGAAGATACTAGGAAAACTCACTATAGGAAGGAGAGTGTAACATATAGGTCAATAATAGGAAGCAAAAATGGAGCAACCAAATTATCCAATGTCGATGAAACGGTAGAAGAAATTTGCCACAAAGTTTCCATTCTTCCACACAATGCCTCGTCTAAAGTATGGAGGTGTAAGTCCCTGCAAATCCTGAGGATGGAGGAGTCTTTGTGCCTCCATGCACACATTTCCATGACTTCTGAGATGGTGTAAGCCGAGTGGTCAGAAAAGCCATTACAGAGGGGTAACGCTTGTATCCAGAGGATTATGGATTATTGAACTCTGTGTTCGCCACATGCTGGAAACCATCCATGACATCTTCACCTGGTCAATCCCGCGGCATTAGCCCTTTTGACTGAGCGACCCAGCGGAACAATAGGGGCACCGACGATCAGATCAAAGTTTGAGCCTGTCACAATCGTAAACCTGAGGTTTTCTACTTTAATAAATCGCACAAAACAATCAATGTTGGAGCTATCTATGTATTTTGCATTTGTAGTTTTATTGGTTTCGATAGTCCGTTGTCAGAGAGGGACGGGTGGTCCGCCAAATCAGGGCGCAGCTGTCCACTGACATGTAGACTCGGTGGAACTTCTATTCTCACTAAGATCATGATGGTAGTGTTGTCATAACTTTTGATGATTTTATCATCTTAAAGCGATGCAGTTTCCAACATAACCTTGTATCGTTCAGGGACCGATGGTCCAAGATGGGTTTTTTGTTTCTCCATGAATTGGTGGATTTGAACCAGAAACTTTCATTCCTTCCACAGACACAACAGGCCTTTCTGATCTTGGAGGCTGTTGTGGGGATCAGGAAGTACCAGATCCCAGTGTCTACTCCAACATTTCATCCTGTTCTCCCAATGTAGTTACACTGACGGGACTTGATACCACTTGTAGTTGTTCAACAATAATGGATCCATTTGTCTTGGTGTAATATTGTTATCAGTATTTTTTTCTTTAACATGTTTTGACAATCTTGGCACACTATTTAAATGTTCATCACATCCTTAGCATATGATCAAGAGGAGACCGAGGGAACAAAACGCTTCTAATGCTTGAGTCAGACTCCAGGGCTGGGGGGGGCAATTGGTCCAACCAAATCTTTTTTATTTCAAAGTAGTTCAATTTACGTACTTTTTTTCAAAAGGGCAACAAAACCAAATCACCAAGTTTTCAGATTTTGCCTACAAACTTCTGAAGTTGGTTTTCTCGCACATTAAATTATGGCAGGGAACTATAATGTGGATCTATGTTTATATTGTTTGATAGAAAAACATAATAATATAAGCTTCTTAATCAAAAAAAGTTCTACTAAATATGCGCTTGAATAAACTTGAATAAAATGTGGTTTTGCCTGTGACTTGGACCAGTATTAATTGTTGGACCCTTGAGTCATAGGGTTTGGCACTAAAGAGATTGTATATTCCCAAAATAATTGTGGTTTTTAGGATCTTTCAGGACTTGACTTTTATGACTTTTTTCTTTTTATAGGAACATCCAGATCCAACCGGACCGTACTTCACAACCTTGCTTAAGTTCCTAAGAGACTGAAGTTTATCTCTACATCACCTAACTTGCATCAGGTAAGCAGTTGTTTTCCAACAATTATATTGAACACATTTATGAACGTGTAACTGAGGAAATAACCAGAAAATGTATTAATCATTGTTTAATGGTAGCTGACATCTTGTAAATCCACAATTAGTCTCAATAGGATTATAAAAGATAGACATTTGCAAATGTTCAACCCTTGTTTGACATGCGTTTTATTTCGGGGAAAATGTTCACATTTGGGGGGTCCGGTGTGAAAGGGGGGCTGGTTGGCGAGATGCCTCAGCGAGAAGAGTAAAAATAATCTGAAAATAATGACGACATGTTGGCCGTTACTTGAATCTTACACAAGGTGATGCTGACATCGAAATGCTTTGGCTTCTGTAAACACGAGAAGAAAAAAGCAGAAGATGACTTAATTTGCAGTGGAAATCTTCCCTCCCACCGCTAATCTTCACTCGCCCTCGCCCTCTTTTATTTAAACCTCCCTCTCTCCCCGCTCGACGGTACCGTGACCTTCATTGGCGTTTCACCTGCGGGAAGCCATGTTTGATTCTCTGTCCACCGAGACGCCTGCTTGACAGCAGAATGGTGTCATAGGCATGAGTGGAGGAATTTCTCTTTCTCTGTCATCATTAACGGGTTTCCCCCTATGGTGAGGGGGATGAAAAGTACGATTTAATGTTCTCCGGAGAGTGGCAGCAGAAGAAAGGCTCAAAGCCATGCATGCTGGTCTCTGAGTGGGTCACTTCAGCCCTCGCAGCGAATGGGATGTCCCTGAGGAATTTGCCATAGACCGGCCTGAAAGGATGGGATTAAGACCCTTTTAAGGATAGAAATGTAACAAAAGGACCACTTTTATGATGTAGCAGCATAAAATGAGGGGCCTATTGTTTAGAAGATCTTTGAAACATGCAGTCCCGACACCACACAGCCCAGTGGGCTTCACCAGCGTGTACGGAAAAAAAAAAATGACTTGGAGAGTTTTTACTTGTGGAATATTATTGGTTTGTTTCTATTTCTGCCCTCTTTTTCCCTTCCATCCGCCCCCGCCTCTCCGCTTCCCCTCCTCTCCGCCTGTGATCTACGCTGGGTTAAAAGTGGCAGAGGGTCCCCTTGCAAGCTGGGTAGAGTGAGAAGCTAATTAGCATGCCCGCGGGCGTGGCTAGATCAGAATAGGCTGTAGCTTCCTTTTTGGATCGCAGACTGCGTTTTCCGTTTTTCCAGCAAACGGCGACCAGATGCTGTCCAATGCGATCGGCCAAGAATCAAGTCAAAGAATAACGTGAATTGTAAATAGATTTACCTAAAGACCAGTTGCTAACCGCTATTATAGAATGTAATAAGTAATATTTTAAACAAAATCACACGTTAAATTCTTTATAAATCAATACCAAACACTAGGACGGGGGGGGGGTTACCCAATATCCATAGTCTATTCTTAGAGACCCTTTCCTTCATTCCATTCGCCTCTCCTCCCATCGGCCGCTAACACAGGCGGCGGGGGGGACCTCCAGGGATCAGAGGTCAAGGGTCGAGGAGAGCTCTTTTTATTGTGATTCTCACAGAGACCAAAGTGTGTGTGTGTGTGTGTGAGAGAAGGTTCACGCCGATGTTCCCGCAGTATGAATCAGAGCGGGGAATCAAAACACTTGCTGTGTAAAAATAATATTGGAACGACACCGATGGGAGTAAGTGTAGCATCATGAGAAGTATTTTTTTTTTTTTTTTTTACGAGAGTCGAACGGACAGGCCGCTGAGTAGGGGGAGAAAGGTTTAGGAGGTTTCCCACCATGATATGGAGTCCTTAAAAGGCCTCTGGAGGGAGTGTAATATCAAGAGCAGGATTATTCCCCGATCCCCTCTTCACCCCTCCTTCGCCTTCTTTTTCTCCTCTGACCCGAACCACCTCCTCCCTTCCCTTCGCCACGTCATTTAAATGTCTAAAGAGTAATTGAATGAATTATCATAACATTTTTGACAAATTCATTGACTCTGCGCTGCGACGGGACCCGAAAAAACGTTGCTTTTTTTCCACCATTCGTGTCTAATAAGACGTGACATTTGAGATTAGTTTATGTGCCGCTTAAACCGTATTTGCCTCCTCTTGTGGATTCTGAAACAAAAGGCCAATAAGTGAACGAAGCGAATGAAACACAAGCTTTTTTTTTTCTGGTGGTGTGGGGGGGCGGGGGGGAGGCCTCGGGAGACTTGAGTCAGAAACATGCCATTCTTAACTCCTACATATTCAATCTCTGCCAAATGATTTTGATTCCAAAAACAGGAGAAATTTTGAGGAAAAAAAAAAAAAAAGGAAGCGGTTGGAAGATCTAGCGCCACACAGCTCAGCTCTGACCTCCGTGTTACCACATCAAAGGTTCTCCACAACCCACTTCCCTTGACATGAGCTGAAAGGATCCTCAGTGCAAGAGGATTGTGCTTGTGTCAGTGCGATGCTCTAAAAAACCTCCGGGCTGCCTCATGTTGTGCCAATGCATTGTACCGAATGGCAACACCAGGTTAGTGTGCTCTAACTGGATTTATTTGTTGGAAAAAGGAGCCGCATAATAAACGTGTCAGGGCAATTTTACATGTCGTCTATCGATAACAGACAGTAGAGATCAAGTCTATTTACATTTTTTATTGTGATTATGTTTATAAAGGAAAGAAGAAAAAGAGTAATCTGCTTTTTGTAGGTGACAAACTCCATATAGACACTCGTCTTTGCCTCTGGTTGAGAGTTTGTATTTCGCTGTCAGGCCCCGAGAAGCTCTTTCCACCTGGCAAACGGCTCCATACATCATGGTGTTCCTCTCTGTCCTAAAGCCACGGACCAAATAGAGCATGTTATTCTCCGCTCACGTATGATTTCCTGCAGCCACCCACTGACTGGGGATTCACCTACAGTCAAGAGAGAGAGAGAGATTAGGAGACACACAACCCAACAAACACACACAGACCCCGACAGTAAAGCTGTCAAAATAAAGCTGCAAGTCCTTATAACCAAGCATAAACACTCCCTTCTTCGCACACATCATCTTTTTCTTCTCACACAGAGGGAGCCACAAACTTAGACACATAGACTCTCTGACCTCTGTGCTCGCAACCACAAGGCTGCCAGTGATCTTCAAAAACAGCAGAGCATCAATCAGCTCGCGACTGCCTTTTAGTGTCATTTTTCTTCTTCCCTTGGCTTTTTGTCCTCATCCTTCTCAACCTTTTCCCTGCTCCTTGAGTATTCTTACAGACGTCTGCTCTTTTTGGCTCAGCCTGCAGAGCATAGGTCATATTTAGTTTATCTTTGGCTCCCCTCACATCTCGGAGCTGTAAAAAAATATCCTAAAGAGATAACTGGATAATGTATGTAAATCCAAATTGTTGTATCTCAGGCACATATTTATTCCACTTTTTTTTTTTTTATGGAAATCTTTAAGATTTTCCGTCTTTCTTTCGCTCGTCTTCGCCCTTCCCCCCGCCACGTCTGTCTGTGGCTCTGCATCATGAACTTGAATGATACGCAAATGTATCATCCCATGACTATAACTTGTACCAGGATGTTTCCCAAAGAGGGAAACTCTCTTAAGTGCTCATAAATTAACTGGGATGTTTATCAAGCTAAACAGACGTCCAAAACCTGGTTTATTTTGTTCTGATAAATCAATTGAGTTATTTTCGTGTTTCAAGAAAACTTTGAACGTCCATGAATGTTTTTGTTGTAACTATTGGAATACTGAGAGCAAAACGATACTAAGACCTTGACTTTTCCAGATGTCCACCGAAACCAGGCTTATTTTTCAACAAAATCTGAATTATTTTTGTATTTAAATCAATCTGAGAACTTTTATCACATGTTTTCCTTTTGGCTAGAAATAGTTAAAACTATTACAATATACTGTAAATTATCTGTAGACGGTTGTCCAATGAGAATGAATTGACAAGAATATGGACCAATCATCTTCTTCACCCACTTTGCTGTTGGTTATAATGGTTCTACTTCAGTTACAATATACAATATATCAATTATTTATTATTTAAAATGGCAATGATTGGTGGGTAGACTTTTAGTTAAAGATTGCATTAACTGAGACCAAAACAATACCAAGACAAAGACTAAAACAGATCTACACCAAAACCAAGATAAACAATATATGTGTATAGTGCATACATCACACCTGTTAGTATCTCTTTTTTTCACTTTTACAAATTCCTTAAGGAGTAACTTACGGCCCCAAAAAAGGGGTTCATTGTCATATATACTTGGCATAAAGTTGTTTCTGATTCTGACTCTGATACAGAATACGATACATTTCTCTAGTGTAAGTGGAGCTGATTTTGACCACATTCTGTCAATTGATCGCTGTGAAGTGGATTGTATTGTAGAATCCTGGACAAGAACCTTAACCCTTAAGGACAAAACTCAGACCACAAATGAGTGGTCAGTAGCTGAGAACAATAACTTCAAAACATGGTGATGATGAGAGACTTACTGCATCTTGGAGAGGAAGACTTCAACATTTGAAACATGGGAGTGAGTCAGGAGAGTTGAGTTTTCACATTAGTTTCCCTTTAAGGCAAAAAAAAAAATAATACAATCAAAAATCAAATTTGTAGTAAAGTATCCTGAGCTCTTTTTCTTTATCATGTGGGGTTACATGGTCTCACTAAGTCAGCCTTCTGAATTATAGACCAGTCTTGATCATGGTCTTGCTAACACCTATTCTCTTCATCTGGTCCTGAAATATCTATCATTTAACCTCATGTTAATTTATTATGCTTCCCCTCCTAACACATGTAATAATGATCACATCCAGGCCTCAACCAACTGTTTATTTTTAGCGTCACGGCAAATGAATTAAACTTCTCAGCGGAAGACTATTAGATATTTCCTGGCAGCGGCCGCCTGCCAGCTCGCTGCTTTTGGGACATCAGCACATTGAGCAGTCGCCCTGCAGAGCACATAATCGTGTTTACTTGGTTGGGATCCCAAAATGAGTTATCTTAATTAATAAACAAATGACAAAATGATGTTAAAGAAAATAGCCACGATGGAAAGAGTCGATCCTTTCATTGAGTCCAGAGAGAAGCCGAGATCTACGCCGACTTTATTATATCAATGACGCCTCTTCCGTATGTATTAATTCTTCACAGCAAAGAAACTCTTCAAACATATTTGCCCTCTTAAAAATAAAAAAGGGAAGCATTTACTATTCTTTATAGGATTACTGTGTGTGATGATGGTGGTGAACAAGGAATATTGGAAGTTGAGATTGAAAGAGAAAATAATAATGAATTGTGATTTTTTTTTAACCAGTTTGAGTGCAGAAGGCAGTTTATCGTTTTAGAGTCATTTCTTGTTTAATGAGGTTAAATGGAAAATTGTTTCCCTGGTTGTGTACTCGTAAAGATGATCTAAATCTTAATATCTGATAGTTTGAAAGTAAGAAAGAAGGGTTTTACTAAGTAAAAAATAAAAACAACAACTTTTCTTTACTTTTTTTGTCCATTTGGTCCGACTTAACGATTGAAATAGGACAAACGGCAAAACCTTTCATTCACTTCTGAAATGTGAAAGCATTTAGTTTTATCCATTGCTTCCCTCATTTGAATTTAAAATACATATATACATATACATATGAATGACTGCAAATCAGTTTTGTAATAATACTTGTATATCTTCGAATTCATGACTTGCTGTAACATTAAGGATTAAAAAAAAAAGTGTGTCTCCTCCTCCACAATTTTTTGTCTTTTCCCGAGCCGAACACAAGCTGTTAATTCAGTCCATTGGACTGAAGCATTGACTGAAACCAGCATTGTCTCTCCTGGCACGCTGAGTCCTACTTTACGTCTTTCCCAACACTTTATTTCGAGTAATCTGCTGATAGAACCTATGGATTATGAACCGTGGAGCATCTTAAGTAGGTTTCTGGCTCTCTTACCTGAGAATTTTAAACAGACCAACCCCCCCCACCCCACTCGTCTCAATCGAGAAGTGTGTGTGCGTGGGGTGGAAAAAGGGGGGTTCACGGATAGGAAGGCATATGCAATGAAAATCTCCATGTCTTTTCTTTGATATGTATATTTCACTTTCAAAACCAGATATTTCTTCCGCTAATACCTCTTTTTTACTAAGTCCTTTTTTTTTTTTATTGAGGCTCAGTTTGTGTTTTCATATCCCTCTCTTAGACGAGGCGTCTACGAGAGCTTTGATATGCTGTAAACTGCTGTCTTCGTCTCTGCTGCTGTTTGTTTGTATCTTCTTTCAAGTCCACCATGTACACAGAAGCATCAAAGTGGATCTTTGCTAGTTTACCGGGGAGTTCTTTCTAATGTGGAGTTGATGGAGGCACGCAGAGATGTTAGTTTAAGACGACTGGACCAGTTTGTGTTCCTGTTGTCATGCATGTAAAGAAACATAACTAGTGTAAAGCATGTTTTATAGTGTATTTTCTTCAAAGCAGCCACCTTTTTTCTAGTGACTGCTTTGCAGATTACAAGATTTTTCTTGATAAATTCAAGAGCCTGACATGGTTTTCACTTCACAGGTGTGTCTTGTCTGGGTTACTTAGTGAAATTTATCAACTTTTTAATGGGGTTGGTCCAACAGTTTTGTCGTGCAGATTGAAACACAGCTGACGGCCTTATTAGACAATTTTTAGAATACATATTATACAAAGACTTTACTTTAAGAAAATAAGGTCAGCTAAACCGGAAAACTGCAAAAAAAAATGTATAAGTTAGGTGTGTCCAAACCTTTGGCCTGTACTGTGTATTGCATACATCACACAACACCTTTCAGTATCTCTGCTGTCATCTGTTATTGTTCTAGATAGATAGACAGTCTAATAGTACTAGGAATGAATGAATCCCTGAGTCTATTAGTGTTGCATCTGAGAAGGAGCATTTTCATCATCTATGATGGACAGAAGTTTCTCAAGAGATCTCCTCTGCAAATGTCGGATACTTATTTGTTGCAATGAATCTAGGAATCTAGGTTAACTATAGGTAGGAATAAATTATAGGTACTTGGCGAATAAAACCAATTCTGATTACGGAATACATTTCTCTAGTTTGAGAGGTGATTTGGACCATATTCTGTCTTATTGATCCTTGTGAAGTAGAGGATGAAGTCACAAAGAAAAAGAAAAACCAAATCCATGATGCCTTTTGACCACTATTATGGCCTAAGTTGGGGTGAGCCAGAGAGAACCCTGGACCAAAACCATTACCCTTTAAGACAAGACTGAGACCACAAATAAGTCGTCTTGAGACAAAAACTTTTCTACTAGTGAAAGCAACTTTATCTACTTTATGTATTTCATATTTTCGGAAGTGAGTCAACCAAATACCCTAAGAGAAAACCAACAATAATATAGTTAATCTTATTTTCAGAGGGATGTTGTCAGCCTATATACCAGTCAATCTAAGTTTCTACCCTCATGAATGATCATGAGCGTTGGGTATTGACCTAAAGAGCGAGATCAGGGGTACAAGAGTTTCCTGGGCTCTCCCTTAGAGACGGGACGAGAAACAGGGCAGTTCAAGGATGTTCTCAAAAAAACTGCTGTTCCACAGCATCAAGAGGAATCTGTTGAGATGTCTTGGGAATCGGATCAGGATGCCCTGCTGGTGAGGTGTTCAGGGCATGTCCCACTGGTAGGAAAACACACAGTGAAGACCGAAGACATGATTGTCAGAGTATGTCTCTCAGGTGGCACTGGGGTCCCCAGGGAAGATCGTGTTGAAAAGTTGTAGTGGAGAGAAAAGTCTGGGCCTCCTTGCTGAAGCTACTGCCAGACCAAGTGACCCAACTCCACATACAACTGAGAAATATTGTTGCTCATTTTTTCTAGAATGGAAAGCCTTTTCTTGCAATATTTAGGGTCTTTGAAATTGACAAAATCTGAATACATAAGCACTTAAAACGAAACAAGCAACCAAGAAGGCTTAGACCTCCACCAAAGGGCCCATTTCCCCCCCTTTTTGGTGATATTTTATTAATTTTTTTCTACCCAATTGTGTCACTCTACATTATATTTTGAATATTACTTACTAGAAATTATCTCAATGGAACAGCAAAGCTCATTTGCAACACACACTGGACACGATAACTGCACCACAAATCTTGAAACTATGTGTCCATCGAGAAGGTAATTTGTAAACTTAGTTGTTCCTTTGAATGAAATAAATGAATATGGATGAATATATCTATCTATAAAGGACACTTGAGTCAGCTTGGTTATACCCTCCGACAGGTGCTACAGGGGTCCGACAGAACTCTTTGTGGCCTCAAAATTATTGCAACTCTGTGTCAGGAATAAGTCAGATTGTCATACATTTGTGACCTTATTTGTCCAGAAAGACTGTTCTACAGTAAACTACTCCCTTAAACAATAGCGTGAATATATTCATTTTTTGGTCTCATTCCAGGAGAGTATTTTGATTTAAGCGCTTTGTAGCTTAAATATTCCTTAAACTCTTAGGGTTCTTTTAGTCTTAAGAAGCTTTCTTGTCAATTTTTGGAATCTGTCGTGATCTGCCAAAAAATTACGTACCACCTGTTTAAGTCCATTTACACATGTTCTTTTGAGTATCTATTTTATTGGGTATTGTTTTGATGTTAAAGTGCTTTGTGACCCTGGTCTGGAAAAGCGCTCTACTAATATAAATGACTTACTTACCTAAAATACAATAAAAATAAATAACATAGTCCTTGCATTTTTCATTTTAGATATTTTTCGCGGTTTTGTATTGTCTAAAATTCTCCCAGGTACTTCAGCTAGAAATACATATATATCTTAGATTAGATAGACTTTATTAATCCCTCTGGAGATCTTCTTCCGGAATTTAGGTTTCCAGTTCACAGCAGACAATATAAGGTACAAAAGTTTCATAAAAGCAATAACAAGAACAAAGTTCAAACGAAAAGAACAAAGTGCAAAGAGGTAACAAAGGGCAAATATAAAGAGTGTGGATGAAAGTGAATAACACAAAGACCTACCTACAAGGATACAAACAGAATAATATCATCCCTTCATTTTAGTTTATACTTTATTAAAAACATTTGCATTTACTTCAAATGCTCTTTCAAACGTCTGACTTTCACCTCAATTCCTCTCATTTTCCTATGTAAAAAAAACACATTTACCGAGAAGGACCTTGTGACGTCTTGCATTGTGTTGTCACCTTTCATTAAATACCTTCATCCCTGCTGAGGTGAAATAATTGTGTTGATGCTTTGCCATCAATCACCGCCTCCAGTGCTGACGGGAGTCACCATAGAATGATGGCCAAATATTTTAAGAACCTTTTCCTAAATGTCAGCAAAACAGCATGTGTGCAACACACCATGTTTCCCCCTCCATTTCACACCCCTCTGCTTCCTCGGGCCAGGTAGTGTGTTTAAAGCACGTGACCCCGAATGTTATACGTCAAATTTATATCTGCATTCTTATTGTTATTTTTGATGGAGTGTGGTTGGATGTTTAGAAGTCAGAGTCATCATTTATTGTTTACTTAAAACCAGGATTTGCTTAAAAATGTGATGTGATTTTCGTCGTAAGAAAAAGGCTGAGGTCAAAGTTCAGTATACTTTTACCAAATTCCTCCTTTAGTGATAATCTGTTTGTCTAATATCCCTCCATCTGCTTTAACCTTTATTTACATTTTAGGTTTTAAAAACAAAACAGTTGTTTTTATCATTTAAGAAGAAAATAACTGTCCTTAAATGAAGGTAATAACATGTTTTTCTAGTGATAAAGGTTTCTGTGAAGAAAAAAAAACAACTGAGAAAAGTCATTGAATTCAAATGTCTTGTAGAACACAAACAATTATTTGGTGTTTGATATAATCTAGAAAATAATGCATGCTTTTTTACATTCAATAATAATAATCATAATAATTCAAAAAATGAATTATTAATTGTCTTCTTGTCTTTGAGTTGTTGAAGGTCAGTCACACCCTGAAGTAGACATTGATCTGGAGAATCATATATTACTTGTTTTTTGTTAACTTACTGAACTTTATATAGCACTGTTTTTCCTTATTTTTATCTTTATTTCCTTATGTTTTAGACAAAAAAATCACAGCAATATTCACCCCTGCTGGTGGAAACCAAAAACTGCAGGCAAATAATGACTTCAGGAAGAATTTTTTTTTCTTATTCATCAAAAAAAAAAAAATTTAAATAGAAAAAAATAAACTCAAGTTTAGGGCTTTTATCCTGTGACTCATTGTGCGAGTAAATACAATATTACCTCAAATAATTACAGATGAATGAATCTATTACTTAAATTCTTTGTTCCTGAAATGTTGATTCAACTTACATCTTTAAATGTCTTTCTTATAAAAAAAAAGACAATTTAAAGGTGTAGGTTTAGAGATGTATCTTCTCCAGTTATACTTTACATCTCGATTGTTGCTATAGGTGTTACAATCCCACGAGTCTGCCGCCGTCTTTCATTTATTTTTTCGTCTAGCCCCCCTCAGCGGGGTTTAATTCTGAATTATTTATACTCTGGTGCGAGCACCGAGCCGAAACATTTTAGTAGGTGTCGTAGACGCAATCACCGCCGAGGCTAATGTGCGGACGGACTGATGTCGCTCTCCTGTTATTTAAAGGTTTTTATACTTCTCTCCTTCCCTGAGGGCCGCGAGGGGCAAAAGATGAAAACGATACATCTCTTCAAGTAGAAGTATAAAATTCAGATTGACTTCCAGCAGTGGAAAACATTGATGGAGTAGTTGGTTTGGTCCCGTGCGACTCATCTGTCGGCGAGTGACCCGCTTTTAATAAGCAAAGTGGGAGTGTAGTGTTTTATTTGTGGAATCATGTCACCAGTCAAATACTTAATCATGTTTTGGTTTCCAGACAAATTAAAACGCACGGACGTTCAGAGCCCTCCAAATGAAAAGGTGCTCCAGGTTAATAGCGGCGTAAAGTCGACGACAATTTGTACAGTTAGTCATTTCTAATATCATTAGTGAAATTAGGTGTGAGGTGATTTATTTGTTGATTCGTTTAATAAATCATTTAACCACATTCGGGATCTCGAGGAGGGAGATGGATAGCCGGGTCGCCGCGCCCCTTATAAACAGGAAGAAGCATAAATCAGGTAATAAACGTACAACATGTTTAGCATTGTGCTAATTATCAGTGTTTTTTTTAATTTGTCCGGTTCAGGCGGAGGGATCTGTCGCGACTCATCTCATGTCTCCGGTGAGTCACCAATGATGTGATGCAGGAGCACTTGTTATTTATATCTTCTTTTTACTTGTTATTTTCACCACATGATTAAATCCTGGATTAGAATACACTTTCTAAAAATACTGTGAAAGACCTACTGTTTTCACATTTGCATCTGGAGATGATTTCAACCATGAATTAAAAAAAGAAAAGAAAATCTAGATTCAATTAATTGTTTGATATTTATGGCGGGTTGATTACCATTAAAAATATATATAATTTACACTCAATATGTACATCAATGAGGTCATGTAATGAGGTGTGAGGCACAGCTTTATCGTGCCTCACCTAGAACTCTCTGCCCTGCATTTGATCACCTAATACTCATTTATTCTATAAAGCTATTTACTCAATACAATGTAAGAAAAAAAAGTGTAAAATCATACAGAATATGCATCTTTGACGCATCTGTGTTAAATATTAATAATTATTGTATTCACTTTTCTTCTTCATCATGATGTCTGGTGAGGCACAGCCTCCCCTGACTGCACATCACTGCCATGAGGCATTTGTAATCGCACTGCACAAGATAAAAACATTCATTTATTTTTTTGTAATTTTGAATACAAACACCTTAAAGTTGCAACATTAAATGTTAATGGTGTTTTTTTCGATCGCCAACATTTTCTAAAACTATACTACTAAGATTTCTATATAATGTATATATAATGTTTCAGTTTTTTGCCCATTATGTTATAAAAATGTTTTAACTGTTCCTAGATAGCACACCCTGAGGAATAACGCTTGCATTTAGGGAGTGGTGCAAAGGTTCAGAGATCTGTGGTATAGACTAAAGGACTCCACAATTTCAATATACCAACATTTTGCACTCAACCCTTTCACTTTTACAGATTTATACAATTCTTTTAGACTTTTTTTTTGTTCATTTCATGGATGAAAATTGTTTTAAAAAATCTCCTGCCCTTGTGTCCTACCTTTTGTGTTATCAGTTGGATCAAGGTCAAAAAATGTACCTGGATTGTTTGTAACATGGTATGTACTCTATTATTGCCAAATAACAACCAAATTGACTCATTTGAAATGTTATATTTAAGTTGCATGAAGCTTACTTACTTACTTACTTACTAACTTACTTACTTACTAACTTACTTACTTAAAGGAAACCTCCAACCAAGAAAAAATGCTTTTTGTGGATGAAATAAAGTATAAACTGAACATGGTATTCGTTTTTTCTGTCCAGTCTTTGGAAAATACTAACACGTTATCATAGATTTCTGCATTGAAAAGCAACATCAAGAACTTTGTTTTGTCCAACCATGAATGACCATCTGTAGAATTGTTCAAGTGGTGAGGACGGAGACAAAAAAACTTAATATTTTAAATTTTGTTCCACTCACTTTGTTTTGTCCACACGAGGTCAACAAGCAAATGTAACGTATTCATTGCTTTACTGAACCGCAACACAATAAGGGACACACTGACACACATCACTGTGTCAACGGACAACCTTTATAAGGCGAGCCAAGCTCCGTAATTGCGTTGGCAGCGGCATTGTCCAAACCATAGTATCGCCGCGACTACTGCAGTGAAAGGTCTCCTTTTTTCGCCGAGCAACAATGTCCAATAAATCCAGAGTTGGCTAACACTGATGCTCACCCTGACTGTGACACAAAAGACCAGAGTTTGGGATAAGGGTAATGAACAGTATTTTAACTCGGCAGTTTAACCTCAGTGCCTGACAGGACTGACCTTTCGCCAACCCCGACGAGTCTGATTCCTCTTGTTTCTGTTTTCTTCTTCCTTCACTCCCATCGTTCTCTCTCCTCCTGCCCCCTTTCCCTAGTGTTCCCCCTTTTGCTTTTATTCCCCTGCTGACATACTGGGGGTTAAAAGAGACGGCGAAGGGAGTGTGTGTGTGGGAGGGGTGGGGAGGGGGGTGTTCTAGGGTTGAAGCCGGGATGTGTAAGAAGTGTCAGTCTGAGACATTTACATGAAAAGCAGTTAGTAGTTGAAAGGCGAGCTGTTTCACAATCTGCCTGTACATTTTCTTTTTTCTCACCCTTTCTCTCGGGCTAAGTCTCCCTCCATCTCTTTTATTGCGGCGGTCCATGCCTTGGCGAATTGATGTGAGAGCAGCGGCGACCCCCACACGTCTGCAGCTCGAACCGGGAAGTGTTATTGACTCTCATTGAGGCCTACGACCCTCATCCGGGGCTGGCCTTTGCACAACCTCTAGCTTCACCTGAAGTTGACCTTGAAGGAATGTGTCTCTCCGCTATTATTAGTGCCTACTAACTCATGTTTCCTCCCCCCCCACCCCCTCAAGTTCAATTTACTGTTGGTCCCCTTTTGGCTGGTGTTCCATGTGCAACTTGCTTACATTCTCTAGAAAAAGGGCAGAAGGTGACGAAACGACTATAATTATATGAACTTGTTTTGCTAACTGTTGACTGTTTATACAAGGGGTAATTGTTGCTAGCATTCAAGGTCGAGTGAGGGTTTTGCCTTTGAACTTTTAACCTTGAAATACATTTCCAGATGTACAAATATTGTGCATCTATGACATTGTTTGTACATGATTTATCGACTGTAAAGCTTCTGTATAGAACTGTCACGTGATGAAGGTGAGGCACAGGTCGGCCGTGCCTCACCTGGACTTCTCTGCTCTGTATATGATTGCCAAATACTCAATCTAGAAGAATTACACTGAATATTCATCTTCAACACACATCACTGTTAAATATTAATAATATATTTTTTTTTTTTTTGATATCATGATGTCTGGTGAGGCACTGCCTCCCCGTAACTGCCAGTACTGATCCATGAGACCTTTGTAATTGGGCTACACAAACGAAAAAATACTTATTTATTTGTTATTTTATTATTAATGTCTGAAAGGTGTTTTGTTTTAAGAAAAAAGTACATCATTTTATCTGACGTGACATTCACCGTTGACTATTGAGACGTCAAGAAGCTTTATTTTGGACGTTTACTAAAAATACATATGTTTTTTCAAAGGCTGTATAGAAGCAAACATTTTAAATATCGTACCACCAGGAGAAAAGGCCAATATAAATCTTGTTTAAATCTCCATATTTAACTGACTTACTTCCTCTGGTAAAGGGTGGAAGGTGCTTTAATTTTAAAACGATTATAATAATAAGAAACTTGTTTTCCTAACCATTTACTTGACTGTTTTTATAAACGGTAATTGTTGCTTGCAAACTCGAGGTCGAATGAGGGTCTTGCCTTTGAATTTTTAACCCTTGAAATATGTTTCCAGATGTACGAATATTGTTATAACATCATCCGTTTTTCGAACATGTTTTTTATCCGACAAACTATGAAATGAAGCTTCAGGTTGCTTATAGAGACTTTCTCTAAACATTTACAATAATATTGTAATAATAATAACTACTGTTTTTTTGTCATCCGACTTACTATTTTTGCGGCGTATCGCTGGTGTACCGTGCAGCTGACCCCAACCCCCTTTTGTGGGTTCTTTTTTTTTTTTCCCTTCTTCATTCAGGCTTTATGTGTTATACAGCAGAAGGTGGCAAGTGTAAATCACGCCCGGCCATTTTCCTCAGCAGCGCCCTGATTATCCCTGATGATGTTTCCAAAGAGGTGAGGGGGGACAGCTCAGAGGCCAACGCAGCTGCTCTCTCCCTATTCACCGTCCACAGATTTATGTCTCCCCTCTCTCTTTTTCTCTCTTTTCGCCCCCACTCGTGATGCTTTCATTCCACATTTTCAACATTATCAATATCGATCGAGCCCTGCACTTTAGAGCCCCTCTTTTAGCAATTGGCTGCTGCGGTTGATAAAGAATTTAACGGTGGGTCCTTATGGATGAAGAGAGAAGGGGGGGGAAGAAAAAAAAAAAAAGGAGGGATGGTGATTTAAAAGACTCTGTGTAATTTCACATGTCATGAAAGAGGGAGTTCTTTCACGAAGGACAGCTTCATTGCCGCTCGGGTTACAAACGCGTCTCCCCGACTTACGTCTTATCCTCTTTTTTTTTATGGACATTTCATCTGGACGTGAGATGAGGTCACGGGTTGCAACACTCCGGCTTGCGCCGCTGGACGTGTCGTCATGTCCCGGACCCTCGCGTTTTGATTAATGCCGAAAGCTTGATGAGCTTCAATTAGTTGGATTCACTTCAATAACTTAATGAACTTCGCGGCGCTCTTAAAACGGCTTTTCCTGTAAAGATTCAATTACTATATTATTAATCAGCTAAACTGACTTTTTATTGACGATTTGACATTTTGGAAGTAGGACAAAGTGGAATTAAAGGGAGGTAAAAACAAACTCATAAACTACATATTACAACCGATACTTACGTTGAGTATCTCGTCGAATCTGACTCTTGACTTTCCAGCAAAGATTCTCTAGGGGCATTATTTTTATAATGAATGAGGGAATGCTAAACAACACGATGGCTTGAGCAAATGTAGGAAATTAAGGTAAAAAATAATATGATTTGCACGACTAACCTACAGTATGCAGCAAAACCTGAGCCTTTAGAATAACCACCAAAGCAACCTAAAGTGATAGTTCACCCAAAACTCAAATTTGACTTCTTTTGTACTCGCCCTCATGTCGACTAATGTCTGATTCGCACAGGATAAGTATTACCTGGTGACCTCTGGTAATTTGTAATAATTGTGGAGTATTTCTGAGTTTTAATCCCATGCGAATGCCCCATGTCTGTGATTTGTAATGTAATATTTCCGTCGCAAATGACCTTCTGTAATTCGCCAAACACAGATGTCAGGTGATAATACTAATCCGTGTGAATCTGAATGTCTGTATTTTTATTCTGAAATCTGCATATACGCCACTGTAACGCACTTCTAAGCACTCGCCATTGTGTAACTTCCGTTGTTTTATTTTGAAGGGGTTGAAAAGGAAGTAGATTGAGTTTGTTGTTGTTAGGGGTGTGCTCCCCATGATGAAAGTAAAGAAGACGTGCGCGCTGCACAGATACAAACTAAGTTACAGCCTCGTTGTTTCCCACACGAATACCCTCGGTTACACTTCTGTAACAGACTGTGTCTATTCTGTAAGAATAATGTTGGGGCAAATTTATGTGCAGGGCAGCGCTCTGGCTGTTGAGCGTCTGCACAAGTTAAAAAAATAAAAGCTTGTCCACTTTATCTTCTCTAAACGAAGAACGCTTGGTTACACTAACTTTCTCTTTCAGTGATTTCGCGCCTTTTTGCATCTGTATCTCTAGGTAATGTCAGTAAAAATGACTATTTTACAGACATTGCTTATCCCATGTGAATGCACTTAAAATAACGCAGAGGAGGGGGGGGAATTTATAAAGCAATGAGGTCCCCAGGAAATACTTATCCTGTGCGAATAGGGTGATCTGTTCATTTTTAGAGTTATAGATGCAGTTCTATTTCTATTTTAATGAAGCTGTTGCTCAATTGACAAACTTCCTCCAAAATAAAGTTGAACTATCTATCTAAAAACAACACCTAAAACATCCAAATACCTCTGTGCTATTGAACCCACGACGAAAAGCCTTCACGAAAACTAATTATATCGGAAAATATTTCAAACTCGTTTTTGGCAGACGTTTAAAGAATAACAAGCTGTTTTTCAAAGCAGAAGAGCAACTAATTAATTTAAGACTCTCAAAATGCCCTTCCCTGTTTTTCAATTGAGATTTTAGAAACCCTATGACCTGAGACGGGTCCGTCCACCCGGTTCCTCATCCTTCCCTTCGCATAGACCCGGAGACACTTTTACCTGGCATAGGAATTCGTTCTGTAATGGTGTTTCGGTATCTTTATCATAATCAAATTGGAATATCGGACACCGTACAAACAAAACTCCTGATATCTAGAGATAATCTGATTGTTATACAGAATATAGACTCTTACTTTAAAAAGACTAGTAAGGTTTCATGCTAGATGTCTGCTCTATAATCTTTGGCTTTGAACCACTAATTTATGCAACCTCAAGGGGCACCACCTGCGAAGCACTAAAAAAAAGAGTTGATTGTATTTGTAGACAGTACTACTTGAAGTACTCAGCTGGAATATACAACAACAAGAGGTCCTATGTACACAGAGAAAGCATTCTCGGTGCTACTGCAAATAAAATGCCTCTGATTTGTTCGATAACTCCTTGTCTTGCTGCAACTTTTAAATCTTTAACTCAAATCGAAAGATCTAATGAAGAGATAAGCATGATTAAATCAAACATTAGTGTGACTAAGCTGTGGAAACAGCGATTTGGGTTCTCTCCAGCACCTGGCAATGATTCCAATCTCAAATGTTTTTTTTGTTTTTTTTTTCCTATTATTCTCATTCCGTCGCACAACCTTGGTCGTGTTTACGTGCTTCTTTTTAAAGTCTGAGTGAAATTTTTCGGATTGGCATGAATCAGCCTTTTAATCGTTCGACTCTCACGCCGCCGTGTGTTTATTGAATCAAAGTAATTAACATGTTTTTAAATCTAATTATTCTAGTTGGTTAATCCAGTTTGTTGCGAGCTAAAAACAACCCTCTTTGCCCTGAGAAATCGGTGTGTACCAGGCAACAATGAATTATCCCAAAATAATAAGGCAAGGTGTGAAAAGAAAAAAAAAAAGGGGTTGATATGATTGAATTAATAATAGATCATAATTTCCAACTGGAATTAGTTGTTCCACTGCTCCCCCTGAAGAACATAAATAATTATGCATGGGTGACTAATTTGAAGACACTGCATGCCAAGTATATAAAATCCTCCTTTCTTCCCGCTGCTCCAGGGTTCTGGAGAAATAACACGCTATGGCAAAAACAAAGGCAACATCAAGCTCATAAAATTAACATAGCAAATGACCTGAAGTGGGAGCTCAATAAATATTCTGATCTTATCACCTCTAAGTTCTGCGAGACGACTCGGGAGCAGCCAATGAAAACAGCCTCGTTAATCTTCCGTACGCCGGGATAAACTTTTTTACAGCAAAACCATCTTTCCAGCAACTCTGCAGGGGTCGGGACAAGGGCGCCTTCTCCCGAAGTTGATAGATATTTTTTTTTTTAGAGAGATCTTTCGACTTTTGTTCACACAGCTACACACTGACCTTGGACTCAAACTCAATTTAGCTTTCTTTTTTGTACATCCTCCCGCCCTGTGATCTAGAATGTAGTGTCTGAGAGGCTCCATTTAAAATAAAAAATGTCATGTTTTGGTTCTGTATTCTATCAGATCTAAAAAAAAAAAAAGGGGGGTTCAGCTTCCTGGATGCATAAACACTTCCCTGTGTCACATTTCTCTTCTTTTTTTTTTTGCATCTAAAGCTGTTTAAGCAAGGTGAGAAGACACAGTTTTATATTTTTACTTTTCCCAACAAGAAGACAGGATCAATCAGCCTTACGTACCTCTGCTGCCATATGTGTCACGAGTCTTCTGGCCTGTCAATCTTATGTGCCGGAGGTAGATAAGATGCATAATCCGTCTCATTTGATTTAGGTGCATGTTTTGTCATGCTTGTTTTTGGATAAAAGCGGCTGTTGTCAGTGCCTGTGAACACGCCGTGCTCTGAAAAATATAGTTTGGCTCTCGGCATCGACGCGTAGGTTAACATGTTTTTTTTTTTCTCGCTTTCACGTATTGCACTCATTTGATCTACTATTTACTCTGGATTTTATTTGGTATATACAAGGCTTATAATAATAATAAGATTATTGACAGGATTTGACATGAACATTGCATATCATCGCAGCTCCTTAAAGGGATGGTTCACCGGAAATCTCACTCATTTTCTACTCTCCCTCATGTAGACTAAGGATTATTTGGAGAATATTCTGTTTATTTATCAAGTTATTAGAAGAAATGTTTGTACCAAGCTCACTTTTCTTCATCCAAAAAGACCTACCAAAGAACATCCAAATACCTCCAAACTGTGCAGCTGTAATGTCCATCTTCTATTGAAACCTCGATATGGAAAATTATAGAAAAACATTTAACAAGTTTATATTTAAATCTTGTTTGCAGCAAAAGCTAAAATGCTAACATGTTTTCTCTCTTTGTAGCATGTTAGCCTTTATGCTTCTGCTACAAAACAAAGGAATAAAATACATTTTTGCTTATTCTCTTGTTGGGTTATCATTACAAGATGGACATTACAGACAAGAAACATGGAGGTATTTGGATCTTTCTAGATGTTACTTTTTTGGACAAGGAAAACAAAACAATTGAGCACCATTAGCGACCGTTACCGACCGTTAGCGACCATCACATGGACGTACATTCCTGTCTGTTACTCCAGAAAGACAAGGATTACTCTGAAAGTAATCCTAACTCTTAGTCGACATGAGGGTGTGTAGAAAATCTGTGAACCATCACTTTAAAGGTTCATCATATCTAGAAAATTCACCCCCTGAAAGCTGAGATCTATATCTAAAAACAATGTCACGACAGTAGCATTTTTCCTGTGTGAGCCTTCAAACAAAGACAACAATCCCTTGCACATCTGCCAAGAGTTACACAGACCTTTCTTTAATAACTCCTGAAAGATTGATGTGATTATAAAGCTCCAAAAATATGTTCAAGATACACAGATGCATTGATAAGTTTATAGTGCGGGGGCAAGTTTTACTCAAGGAACTTTTTTATCGGTACATGAAGATTGTGTTTACTGTATCAGATACAAAAAACAAAAAGGAAAAAGGGCTGGAATTATGGATTTGCTCTTTAGCTAAGTTGCAAACATGCTGTTGCTCTCATACCAAACAACTAACTAGTTTGACATAATTAGTTACCACCAACTGCGGCAGTTTCCATAAAAATGTCGGGTTTCTTTTCTCCTACTTTAGCTGTCGCTGCATGAACGTTTGCATGTGACGGGTGACGGTCTTGAATTATTTTTGTTTTTTATTCTTTTATATGTGAGGGTTAAAAACTGCTGACACAGGGGTTTGAGGTCAGAATAAACTTGTTTTCACCAGCGAATACATCATCCATTCAAGTGATGAAAATAACTCCCATTTTCTAAAGCATAACAGTGATGGTCTCTACGGCTTCTTTTTTTTTTTTAAATAAACGTCCTAATATTTATCATACTAGCCCCGTTTTCCCTCCTCTTCTTTCATCCTCCATTACACCCATTGTTTCATCGAAGGCCCAAAGGTCCAGTCCGGCTAAAATTGTCCTCCTCTGAGACGGAAACAATCTGGCATCCTGGAGCAAGGACAAAATCAACAGGGTGAGACCGTCGATGTTATCCATGCGCATACGTGTCCTAGTTTGTTCTGCCTATGAGTCTTTGAGATGTACAGAAAATAATCGGGATAACATTACGTGACCAACGTTCTCGGTTAGACCAGAGGTACCCAACCACCAAGAACAAAATATTAATATTAATTTCTGTTTGATTATTACTGTCCAAATAGGATTTGATCCTCAAGATGCCTGTTTTGGTCCAAAAATAAAACTGTAAACTAACAGATTGTTACTGTCAGTACACGATCTGGGAAATCTGCACGATCCAGGAACGCATGAGTCGCCATGTTTACAAAAACACAAAAATATCTGGGAATTCAGTGATCCATTAGTGCACGTGCGTTGCATTCAAAACAAATATAACCAGTGACAAAGCGTCTCTTCAGTATAAAAGCCTTGATTTTGTGATAACAGAAAAAAAAAATCATGTCTATACCATCTACTGGTTGTTAAGACGTTCCAGGGAAAGTCTTTTGTTGGCCAGCATGTCCCTTTAAGTTTCATTTTGGAAGCTCCCAATTGAAAATAAATTAAAATAATTGTGTTTATCTTTAAAAAGTTGATGTTTTGAGACTCAATGAGACAATACGTTCTTAGCTATGTAAATTAATTGATGTTTTTCAATATAACAAACAGGCATACAAATGGATTGCTGATCATTTTCCAAATGTTGAACTGACACTATTATACACTACTAGGTTTTCTGTCCGAATGGGTGTGTCATAAAAACATGGCGACTCAAATCAGACCATAGGTTCCCAGATTGCTCAGATTTCCCAGGTCCTGCACTGATGGCTACTGTATAAAGCAGAAGTCGACAACCTTTTCTGCGTCTCAGAAGAATTTCTTTGTTGCCGTTATTTTTACAGCCCAACTTTAAGCCAAAAAATACATTTCACGATTGTGCTGAATCAGCAAAATCCGAGGGCTGTTTTCTATGCAACAAAATGGTCACGTATAATGTTTTGATAATTTTCACTTGTTTAAAGGATTATTCTTTAAGTAATATTGACTGAAACTAGCAACTGGACATGTCAATAATTACAGTTTAATGTTACTTCGGAGGAATTTATTTATTTATAGTTAGTTATTTAAAAATAAATACACTCATTTTAGAAAGTAATGATCAATAGAACAGAAATAAAATACTGTAAATAATTGATTTTCTTTCTGTGCAGACTGGGGTGAATGTTTCACACACAGGTGACAGGATGTTTGGGAACCACAGCTTTTTTAAACCAGTATATGAAGGTTAAAATAATGCTGATCAGTCCATGGTGCAAAAAAGTTTTAAGTTTGTCGCACAAAAAAAACAAAACAACCCATATCAAATATCTAAACAGAGACCAGCTCCTCAGCTTGCTTCTTTCATCATTTAAAAAAAAAAAATGTTCCTTCGTTTATTGTGTCGTTTGGAACCAAAGAGCTGTAATCAGAATTGACACTGGCTCCAGACTTCTTAAAACAGTCGGGATGAGTTGGATCATCCTGTTCCTGTCTGACCCCGTTTGACCTTCTGCCCTACAAGCTCCCTTTTAAAATCCTGATTAAGAAGAAAGATAAAAAAGACTCTGCAGTGGTGACTGTGAGAAATCATGCCAGTGCCGTCGTCTCAATGTCAGAAACACCTCCAGTGGTTTCCGGGAGGACATTATGTTTTATTCTGTATGCAGAGAACGTGATTCCGCAGTCTCAGGAGACGCTTGGTGGAATGTGATGTAAGTAAGCAGAGAGGAACTGATGTCTCAACATTGACATTTTTAATGACATTTTAATCGTGGAGCTGGAAATTTAAAATTCATGTTTAAACCAAAACTACAAATCACCTTTTTAATTGATTGTGGTTGGAGCTCTGTGATCCACTAGAAGTCCTGAATGCATAGAGCGTATTGCAACAACTATTTTGATGCATTTTAAAGCTTAAAAACAGTTTGGTTTTGCCTGTCTATGTCTTCCTGAGATAGTGACGTGACACATTTAAGAATTAAAAGAAGTTTGACTGGAAGCAGAATCCTTAAAATAACCAAACTCATGCGGGTGGTTCTGAATATTTGCTTTTTTTTTTACACTAAATAACCATCAAAAACTTTAAATCTAGGGTTAATTAACAGATTATTTAGAATTTACATGAACTACCGTCGACCAATACAAGTTTTAGCCGCGAGCGCGGTACACTTCCAGGACAGTAGCAGTTGCTTTTCTTCCCTGTTCTTCTATTGACACCTTCCTGCGAGATCAATGACAGGAGAGCCAACAGGTAGACAGCTGCTGGAAACATTCTGCTGTTAGTTCTCTCCGAATAATAAGTTCCCTCGGGGTACATCTCAAGACTTTATTACTCCTGCTTTCCTTTCAGTGGGAAACTTTGTGGAGATAATGAAAGGAAAGAAGAGAACAGTGGGGGTTTTGGGACTCACTGCGTTTCCCGTGTTAATGATGTCAACTGAATGAATTAAAATAGAATAAAGGTAGATTCCGTGTAATTAACTCTTACTTAAAACAAGGTAAATTTTGGCTAAATAACGAATCAGAAAAGGGAAGTTGTTTAAATTGTTTTTTTTTCTTTCACTGACTGTCTCTCTATCAACAAGCTTTCTGATCTGCACCGATCTGGTTTTCAAGGACATTCAACAGCATTGGTTGTCCTGGTGAAGTTTTACACTTTGTTTTTTGAACCTTAATCCTGATTGTGAGGTGAAAATTCAATAAATAATCTCGGCCCAGATTCAAAATATGACATATTGGGTTTTTCACCGCCGATGAACATGTTTTTCTATCAATCCATCCGTACCTCAGTTGATCCATCCATCCATTCTTCTAGCTATCCATCCATTCATACATCCATTTATACATTCGACTGTCTGTCTATCCATCCATCCACCCTTTCATCCGTCCATCCGTCCATCGCTCTGTCTCTGTCAATCCAACTTTAGAAGCCACCTTTCCCTGCCGTCTGTCCATCAATCCATCCGGCCAACTTTTCGTCCGTCTGTCGGTCAATCCATTCATTCATCCACCCAGAAAATCACCTGCTTTCCAACTGACTGAACACTTGCAGTTAAACTGGTTTTGTTTTGGTTCATTTGTGGGTACTAAAACGTATTTGTCCAATTCGTTATGTTAATGTTATGTATCTAACACTATATCATTGATAAAAAAGCAACAAAGTCCCTTCAAAGGGCCTCACACTAGACATAGATTATTCAGGCTCTTGTTTATTCAGTCATAATCTTCCAGGGAAGTTTAACAGAGCCAACATACAGACGCTTTTTGAGGGATCATTCCAAAATTTAGTGCGTGAGTTCAGCACACAATTAGGAATTTTTTGAGCACAAAACGTAATAAATATTTTCAAGCTGGATGTCATAATAACTAGAAAAATTAAAGAAATTTAGCAAAATATTTAACTGGAATTGTCACAATCTGAATGGACAGGAATCGGAGTTCAAGTGAGAGTGTCAAGCAGAACAAAGCAGTTGTGATGAGTGTAATATCTCATAACATAGTTAGAGTCCAAGATCTCACTAAAAATGTCCAAAAATCAGAAGTTCCTCCAACTTGGGGAATGAACAGGAAACAGAACCAGTACAGGAATTGGAAAATTAAACAGTAAATGAGGTCAGAACACTCACGAAAAAAACACAGCCAAAAGGCAAAATAGAAGCAAAGAAACACCAGAGGAAGAAGGAAGCTAATTACAAACATATAGTAAGTAAGTAAGTAAGTAATATTTATTTATATAGCGCTTTTCGAGACCAGGGTCACAAAGCGCTTTAACAATCAAAACAATACTCAAAACAGTACATACTTCAAAGATCAAGACAACACCGAGAACAACACAGGAGTTCGAGAAATTCAAGGAAAAGCCTGAACAAATAGAAACGTCTTAAGATGTTTCTTAAAGGAGTCAGTAGACTCCATCAATCGCAAAGAGAGAGGAAGATTGTTCCAAAGCTTAGGAGCAACAGCCTGAAAAGATTTCTCTCCTCTGGTCCTGAGCCGTGTGCGTGGAACCATAAGTAGATTCTGATCCACAGACCTCAGAGACCGAGCTGGGGTCTAAGGCTGGATCAGATCAGTGATGTAAGGAGGAGCCTGACCATGAATAGCTCTGAAAGTAAGAACCAGAATTTTAAAGTTGATCCTGAAAGAAACTGGAAGCCAGTGAAGAGTTTTAAGGATCGGAGAAATGTGAGTTCTCCTACTTGAGCGGGTCAGAATTCTCGCTGCAGAGTTCTGAATCAACTGCAGACGAGACAGCTCCTTCTTGTTAAGACATGAAAACAAACTGTTACAATAGTCCAGACGAGAAGAAACAAACGCGTGGATTACAAGCTCCAGATCATGTTGTGACAACATTTTCCTAAGTTTAACGCTCTATCAATAGAAACTGATCTCATGATTGATGTCACTACTTTGTTGGCGACTACATATTCTAAATGAAACATTGCAACATATGGACACTTTTTGGGTCCGGCACACAGGTATAAAGGCAGGTGGTCGAAATAACGAAAAAGGAATAGCACTGATATGGTAAAAATTTAATTTAATTAAAGGAGCTCATTGAAAAAAAAAAAAACAACCTTCAAGATTGTGTTTTCTCAGGGTCAAGACGACCCAAAAGCCTGAAACAGTCGTATGTTGTTTGTTATATTTAAGTTGTTCAATGTCATACTTCTTTTTTCTTTGTACAGCCATGTTTTTCATGGTATACATCCGTATACAGTATACGTATACAGCCATACATACAAGCCATACATTTTAAACCTGGATCTAAATGGTAACTGGAAAATCACCAACATTTAATTACCCATCATTCCTTGTCCAGTTTCCTTTTCATTTTTGAGACAAGACGACAATTGATACAAGAGTATTGTAGTAGCCCATCTTTATTGACTTGTATCAACACGTATTGTTAAAGTACTTTTTTTTCAATGTAATGTTTTTCTCGTCACAAGATATTTTGTCCACTTCAAATGTGTTAATAAACCATTATTGCCATGCTAGCTGGAAAACCGGATTTAAAACAAAAGAAGCTTCCAGAGAAAAGATAGAATTCCTCTAATGGGACTGTTTGTAGGTGTGGCACACCTTACGGTGTAATGTATGACGTGCAGCCAGTTAAAGACAATTCTATTACTTCCTGAGTCATGTGCAATCCGTCTCTGTCCGGAGAATGGATACACACACGTGCTACCAAATTGCTAGCCAACGCTCTATCAATAGAAACTGATCTCATGATTGATGTCACTACTTTGTTGGCGACTACATATTCTAAATGAAACATTGCCTGCACTAAAGACAAGTGGGTTCGGGTAAAAAAAAACCAAAGAGGTACAAAGACTCCTCTGTAGGTTCTAGATCTTCAGCTTGTCCACATGGTTCGAATATAGCGGCATCATCTTGTTTTGTGTTTGTTTTCACTCGTATTTCACTCCTCTCTTCTATTTTCGCTCTGTATCTGCCCTGCAAGCATGTTTCCAAATTCAATCAGAACCAGCGCTGTGTAGGTCCCAGCAGGGGTAAAGAGATCAGACCCATCGGTGTCACATGTGGAGCTGGTTACGCGAGGGGGCAACGCTAAAGGCTTTTTTTTTTTTTTTTTCACAGGACGATGGCGTCATCTTGTAACTTCATATCGGCTTGTTTGAATGCTGCGTCCATGAGGACATGCTTGCGGTGGTCACCTTGTTCTGGAACCACTCAACGCCGTTATTTGTGTCAAAATGTTATTAACTTAATGAGGCGGTACGATCGCCGCCACGCAGGTGTCATGATGTATGACTTTATAATATCATACAATTAAAGTCTCCGATCATTCGTGGCCCACATCAGACGCTGCTGGGTAACGTTGCCAATATTGTTAAATTAGTTCCGACCTCTCCACTGTATTATCCGAGGCAACATAATCCAGTCCAACACCACACGGTTTTACACTTCAAAAACACTCCAAACCCTGCATTTAGGACAGTGTGAAAAAAGTCCTTCAGTCCATGTCCTCCACGGCGCTCAATGACATTCCAAACCCTCTTCATTATGACCGTCGTCCGTATCGTACTTGTCCGTCATCGTGGCATCGTATTGTTGCGACAGATGTGCACGCCTCAGACCACTCTGGTATCAAACATCATTTTGAAGTCGCACCTGATACATTCCTCCCCCCCTTTTGTAAACGTCCAAATATTTGAGTGGGAGAGACCTTCGAGTGGAGAGCGCAGTAACCTTCCACTCTTGTCATCTATAAAGGGAACCAAATTAAAAAACAACATAAAAAGCTTTTTTTTTTTTCATGCTGTGGCCAGAACATCTGGAGCACAGAAAATACCTTAAGCTCGTCTGATAAAAATCAGGCTTCTCCCTCTGAGCCATGGCAGAGTGACACTTTTAAACATCCTTAGAATAACACACTTGTTGGAGTAATAGAACTTAAATCTCTCATTTATTAGAGAAGGGTGAACGTAAGCCGGCCGCATGTGCCGTGAATGTCAGTTTAGCCGGCGCGTTACACGCCACCTTAATGACTCTGTGAAGCTTGTTTTCTTCTTCCCTCTTTGGCTAATTTGTTTGTGGACTTTCACAATTCTTATAATTTTCATCTTCACCACCCTCTTAAACCCTGACCTCTTGAGTTATTGTCGAAAATCCTGTGGGCTGGAGCGCCGGCTGGGTGGCCCGGGCCCCGGCACGGTACGAGACTCTCTGGGATCTGTTTACACAAATGGGAAGCTTTTCGGTGGGAGATTAAAGTAAGTAACGGCATTGAAGAGCTTTTCCCATCGGCTCTGGAATCCTCCTCACGTTGACCCTGCTCTTGTCACTTTAACAGATGTTTGGTTTGGGAAACTAAACAAGGTCTGCAGTTCAATTTTAGTCCCAACGACTTGGCAATGATCGTGTATCTTTGGACGGCTCGAACCTAAAATAGTATTTTAAGAAAACAAGTGTTCCCTGCATTGTATTTCATTTACTCAAAACTAAATTAAATAAATACGTAAATAAATATGTAGGTAAGTAAGTTATTTATATTTGTAGAGCGCTTTTACAAACCAGGGTCACAAAGTGCTTAAACAATCAAAAGAACTCCATAAAATATATGCTAAAAGGTCAAGATAACACCGAGACAAACACAGGAGTCTCAGAAAATCAAGTCCGACTTCTTCCCGAAATCAACAAATATAAACATCTCTAGAACAGGTTCTAAGCTAAAAAAAAAGAATATAAATTATTCACTCACTTGTTATGACTCTTTCCATGTATTTATTTTGATTTCATGAAAAAGGTCAATTGTCCTGATAATCCAATTGATCATTGGAAATTTAGAAATGTCGCTTCAAAACCACACAAGTTATATATAATAAAAATATGTTATTTTTTAATAAGTATGTTTTATTCTCCACCTTTTTGTATGTACCGGTTTACTGTCAACGTTATTTCCACGGACCGGCCTATAAATAGCATGAATAAAATGCAAGGGCCGGCAATAAACCAAAATATTAAGCGCATGAAAAATACATCTTACCATATTGTGAGTCAGCAGGAGCTCTAGGCTACTTTCTTCGCATCAGGAAGAGTTTTGTTTTACTAATTTACAAGGTAACATGCATATTTTTGGACTGTAAACAAGCCTCTTGACCTGTCAAGATTCTAAGGCTGATGTTATTTCAGAAAAAAGGAGGTATTTTTTTCCGAAGAAAACAACTTTCACACAGATAATGTCAATAAATAAAAAATGTTATTTATAATTTTTTGTGGCCATTATTAATTGCCTGGTGGTTTACTAGAATATATGGCAGTAGTACCAATAGTAGTACTCCAGGATAGAGCAATTATGCCAGTACTACCCCATGAAACTTTTCTTAAAAATGCTCATCAGATACATCAACTTTATTAATCCCTCCTCCTTATAGGTTTCTTGTCTGGTATAGGCAGAATGGCTGTTTTACTATTACTTATTTTGTTCTCATTTCATTATTTTATTCTCTACTGGTACTTACTCTAAAAATACTTTGTTGTGTTTACAACACTGGTAATAAAACGTTTCTGATTCTGATATTTTACATTTAATGTTAACTTCATTTCCTTGTTTTCACACTCTTATTTCCTCCCAAAATCAAAGGCTTTATTTCCTTCCTTGTTTGGAGCTTCGCCATTTTTATACTTGTTTAATAGACTCGTTAAAGTCAAGTACTTATAACCAGCTGACCCGCTGTTTGTCTGTTTGAAGCATCACACCGTAATCCCCTTAGTGTGGAATTAATCCACTCTCTGCTGTTTCGACTTTGGATTACACACCGATTCCAATAACCTCTACCACGAGCTGCCTGTATCTGTGTTAGCTCAGCCCGCCGGTTTGTGCTATCACCTCCGCCACGAAAAAAAAAAAAAAAGAGACGGGGCGGCAAGAGGAGCGAGGAGAGCAGGGAGGAGTGGGTCAACATCAAATGTGATGAATGCCTTTCCACAGAAAAGCTGTACGGAATGTCCTTGACTTTAATCAAAAGTATTTGTTTTGGGGGGCGGCTTGTCTGTTGCCTCATGCGTTCATGTCCACTGATAGCCTGACATTAATAACAACATAAATCAGGCCGAGTGACGCTGGGGTTTTTGGCGCTGGTTCAGAACAGCAACAGAGATGGCCATGATGAGGAGAATGAAGAGTCTTGGAATGTCAGATTATATGAGGGTTAACTTGTCCCTGGAGGGGAGGAGAGAGAAGAAAAAAAAAAAAATCTTGAACTATGTCTGAGCCAAAAGAGCCAAAGGGTTTTTTAATACGACTGAGATAATATGACAAGAACAGCATGGTCATAATTTGTCGGGGGAAATATTTGGGGCAACATTTTTATTTTTTTTCCCCTTGTTTTCTCACAGTAATGTTGCAATAATATGCAAGACGTGATTATTGCCTTGTTTATATTCAACATTTGCACTTAAGCCGCTTCAAAGACTTGGGCCAAACACGACTGATAAGCCGCTCCATGAAAAGCCGTGATTCTTCCCTGCACATCCCTCACTGCGATAGCATAAACACACCAGCCGTCTGAGGGCCCGGATCTAAACAAATCTGACATGATTGATTTGACTGAGGCTATGAGATAACTGTTCATCAGCCAAGGGAGGTTTTAAAACCTTCATACATTAGGAATGGGCCTTGGAAGAAAAAAAAAAAAAGAAAAAGAACTGCCCGTTCATACGTTTGAAAAGAAACACTGGGGGTCGAACAGATGTTTACTATTTGTCCAGGTCAGTTTGTGTAATTTAATCTCAATTAGCTCACATTTCAGGGATTACAACCCAATGTTTTCAGGTCAAAACGAACCTTTACTCTTGGGGGTTGTAATGATTTAAACTCCTTTTGGAAACGAAGAAGGTAATGGCTCAAGAATGTTGCTGTGGTTTGCTCTGAAAATAAGAACAAATCAAACCTCTAAGGACCGCTACCAGCCTTTCATCCACCTTATTTATTTTTCCCTTTCTACCAGTTTCTTTGATTTCAAATATCCCATACAGATTGCAATAAGGTTTATACATTGACCCATAACTGTTAACATATTTTATTTACTGTATTTTCTGGACTACACAGCCCACACAAATCCTTTAATGTTTGCATTAATAATGTATTCATTCAGGTTTTGCTTGGTCACCTTGAACCTATTTTATTCACATATCTGTCTTATTACTCGGCAATTATTTATGTATTGCTGCAAGAGCAACACAAGGCTAAATGTGCCATATAGGGGTGTGTAATGGCAAAAATCTGGCGGCACAATATCTATCACGGTACAGGGATAATAATGCAATATTTTGAGACAAATTTCGATACTGTAGGAAGATATGTTTGGAGTATTGTCCATTACTTGACGCGGCTAATTTATATGCATTTTTCTCTGCATTGTCTTGACTGCTTTCTTTTTTAAAACCAAAATATGTTATAACTTTAAAAGCTGCTGGAGTCAACTGTATCCTTTCGTCCTTAGTTTGACCGGAACTTGCAGGATTTCATTGTTTCTTTAGCTACGGAGGATAGAATGGTTGATGCCATCCAGTGGCAGGAAGTTTAACTGCAGCACAAAAATAAAAGAACTGCAAATATTTTCATTTATAGTTGTTTTTTTTTAGAGTTAATTAATAAGTTTGTTGTAAATATATATATTGTATTATATTATTACAAACACATTTGATTGAAATCAAAATGATGAAAGAACTATGATAAAAGTTGAAACTTTAAAAGCCGCTGGAGTCGACTGTATCCTCTGGTCCTCAGTTCGACGGGAACTTGCAGGATTTCATCGTTTCTTTAGCTGCGGAGGATGTAATGGTTGATGCCATCCAGTGGCGGGAAGGTTAACTGCAGCACAAAAATGAAAAAACTGTAGATATTTTCATTAATAATTGTTGTTTTGTTGTTAGTTGTAAATATAAATATTTAATTACATTATTTCAAACACATTTGATTGAAATTTAAATGACCGAACTATGATAACATCTAATACTTAAAAGCAAATATCAACAAAGTATTGTGGAAAAAATGTTTGGTGTATCACTATATAAAAGGATCTATCATATACATGAATTAGACCCGTTTATTGATATTTGCGCTTTATAATCCGTTGCAAAAATACAGAAAATGAACAAATCTTACTGCCATTAAGATAAGATCTGGCTGTAAAATTCCACCAAATTTTCAAAGGCAACATTTTCTCCCTCCTATTGTGCGACACTTGTGTGGATATTTTTGTTTCCTGTCACACTTGACACGAGCTAAAGGAGCAGTACACAGATCACAATCAAAAAAAAAAAGGGCTTCTCGTCGAATCATGTACCGCTAAGAGAAAGCTATCTAGACAGCGTCTGCCAAAAAGGAGTTTCTAATCCCCCCGATAGCTCGTAGGCGCAACCAATCTTATCTATCCATGCGCTGTCAAAAATGTCACCGTCGTATCAAATGGAGAAGACGATACCTGAAGGAGAGGTGCTGTGGGGAAAGGAGAGAAGATGCACATTTTCCACCGGTGCGAGCGAAACACACGGCTTCACCAATACACTGGAGAGACATTGAACTGTTGTCAGTTGATAAACAAATGACAGACAAATGACATGTTGGAACACCTCCACCAGGCATGATAGTAATCGCCCTGCGAGATTGTGCCAATGGCAGAGAGAGAGTAGCAGACAGAAGGGGGGAGAGAGCAAGGCCTGTGTGTCATTTTACACAAACAAAACCTCCTGCCAAACACCAGATCTGATTGCTTCTCCTGCCTTCAACTGTGTCCAATCTAATCTGTCTGTCAATCTGGGGCTGCAAGGAGTGAATACATGGTTAAAGAAGGGATGAGGGGAGACACGTAGGAAAAAAAGCAGAGTGCTGCAGAAGAAGTGGATTTGTTCAACAGATTAGCTTCTGGAGCTGTGGCTGTATGTTACATGTTCGCCTCTGAATCGAGAGGTTTGTTGATGCCGTTCTCCTTTTGGGTTTTGGGCTTTTGTGAATTGTGTCACGATGTTGAACCTACTTGTTGTCTCACTTCCTGTTTAAGGGCTGGGGGTCTCCAACTCAACTGGACGTGATGCCATCAGAATTAAATAGTTTTGGGACTGGGTTTTGAAAATGTATTCAGATTCTGTTGTTCCTATTGATCTTTTATATATTTGTTTTATATGAATTTGGACAGTCTTTAACCGTTGTGTTCTCTCTGGGTCAAGGTGACCCAGTTGCCCGGAAACAAATGTGTTATTGTTCCCTTGGCTCTGGGTCAAGGTGAACGATCTCCCTTTTTTTAATATATATAAAAGCGTTTGTCTCTTCTTGCTTTACTAAGGTAACAATTTATTTTTTTGTGTAAACAAGAAGGAGCCGTCTCGCCAGAAGTTAATACAAAACTCTGCAGAGAGAATTCTGACCTGCTCTAGTAGAAGAACTCACATTTCCCCGATCCTTAAAACTCTTCACTGGCTGCCAGTTTCTTTCAGGATAATTTTTTTTGATTCTGGTTCCTTCAGATCTATTCATGGTCAGACCTTACATCAGTGATCTGATCCAGCCTTACACCCCAGCTTGGGCTCTGAGGTCTGTGGATCAGAATCTCCTGATGGTTCCTGAACACGGTTCAGGACCAGAGGAGAGCAATCCTTCTAGGCTGTTACTCCTAAGCTTTGGAACGATCTTCTTCTCTCTCTGTGTTTGATGGATCTACTGACTCCTTGAAGAAACATCTTAAAACCTTTTTAATTTGAGCAGGCTTTTTCCTGATTATCTTGGATTCCTCTGTTGGTCTTATGTTGTCTTGGCCTTTCAGAGTTTTTACATTTAAGTTATTTTAAACGTGTATTGCTCAATTGTTATTGTTCAAGTGCTCTGTGACCCTGGTCTTAAAAGGCCCTGTACAAATAACTATTACTTACTTACTTAATTATTCCTTTACCTCTTGACAATGCACAAAAGAAAGAGTACCTTGGTCGGCCCACACAGACCTTCAAAACAGGGCAACTGAATATCATCTTACGAGCTGCTAATAGCCTATGGGCCGCACTTTCGAGGTCCCTGGTAAGATGGAGCAATGAGATCCAGACATTTCTTTAAGCTCCTCTGAGATTTTATCGGTGTCGCATTGAGGAGTTTTTCCTGGAGGAGACCTTTATTTGTGCCGGATCCTCCCTTTGTGTAGACAAGAAGTAGTTCTACTTTGAGTCTCTCTTTAATGGCTGAGCTCCCCACCTATCTCAAATCCAGTTTATCTAAGGGGGAAACTTGTTACGGCCTCATATATCCAAGATCTTTCTAGCACTATGAAGTAAGAGAAGGAATGTAGAATATTAGCAAATCAAGAACTTTGCCTTTTGGCTCAGCTCTTCGACACCCAGCCAGACCGATTCTTCATGACTGAGGACGTTGCACTGATCTGTGTCTACACTTCTTTTCATCACTTGTTTACAAAATGCTGAGATGTTGTAAAATCTACCAAACAATGGCCAAAACTCAAATACAATCAGTACCAAAACATGTACAGGTATACTATATATATTGTTGTTCTTGGCTGGTCATTAAAAGTAGGGTAGCAGGTCATAAGGAATTATATCTTCGACTGAATGTGGCATCGGAATTAAGTTTGACTTAAGTTAAGCTTTAATTTAAAGGTTAAGTTATTTTAACACTTAATTTCACTGTAAACGAAGGTTGTTTGAGTAAAGAAAGCAGTGCATGTGTTCATGGCAACATGGCACCTGTGTGGAAGTGTGGAATAATGGTTTGTTCCAAAGCCGCCTCCACTGGATAATTGGCATCATGGTCCAATTCCGAGTTGACCTGGGAGTAGCAACAAAGTGATAAAGAGACCGAGTGACTGAATGTGACTGTGAGAGAAAGAGAGAGCGAACGCATGTATAATACAGGGACCGGGGGGTTATTTATTTATAAGTCCACGAGTGGTGATATGAATATGGTGATGTGCGTGTGCTTGCATATGTGTGTGTGTGTCTGTGTGTGTCTATGACAACCTGTGTTGTTATTAGTGCCATCGAAAAATGTGCATAAGCTCTCATTTCTTCCCTTCGATACAGTGAGAAAACAGCTAAAGCTAAACCATATGATGGTTATCGTGTTTATATTTGGGTCGGATATGGAAAAGACTGATGGAAAATATGTCAATTAAAGATAAAAAGAGTTCAATGTCAAACTCTGAGGTATAAAGAATGAAAATAATGTTGTTTGTTTGAATTGATTTCCAAATTCAATTTTTGGAAAGAAATGAATACAACTTATTTTACTTCTATTCTACAAGTTAAAATGTAATATTAAACTTGCATAAATTACATTAAAAACGATTAACTATTAATTGTTGCTTGTGTTTTCAGTGACATATGCTCTAGATCAGGAATGGGAAATTACATTTTCAAAGGAGCTACATTATTTACTGTGAAAGAGGCCAAAATGTAATGGAATTTTGGAAGCTTAAACATTCTTTTTATTAAAATAATATTGTTATAAAGCAACAATTGTGTACCTAGCTGGTAGCTTGTACATAGTAGTATCATTATCGTCATCATAAAAAATACATTTAAAAAAATTGTATTACATTAACTTGTTTATAATTTTTATGTTTTTTTATGAATTAATTTTTTGTATTTATCCTAATTGCTTTTGTTCATCTTTAAAGGTTTGTTACATTAGTCCTTCATCAAGTGTATACCTCCTCATTAAAAAGGATCATCCTATTAAATAAATACAAATTAATCATGTTTTAATTCATTCAATTAATTCATTCATACATTCAATAATTATTTTATATAAAATAATAAATAAAATTCAGAACTTTATTTTTTTTTAAAAAAGAAAAAATAGTTTTTTCAACTTATTTGTTCTATTTTTTTATATCACATTGAATCTCTCATTGAATCTTTGCCCACTATAATTTAAATTAAAACTCTAAACCCTAAAATGCCATCCCACAAGTTAGTTGCCCACTTTCTTTAGGACTTTTTGTTAAATAATCATTTATCAATATCTTTTACTTGTTGTATTATTTTTTTTTTTTTTAAATCAATGTCCAGCTCAGCACTATGTTGTCAGTACAGTAAAACGCCTCTTCCTTAATTCAATTAAGCCCCTCCCATCGCCCTCGTCCTCTTTATTCCGATTCGATTAGTGGTCTAAAGCCATCAAGATTTCCAGGGCAACATGAATGCTTGTATTAATCCCAGCAATTTCCATTTAAAACGTATGAGCATTGACGTGATTAATACGGGGGCTGATGCTGAATAATTACAAACACGGGAAAGGGTTAAAGGGAAAAAAAAAAAGCACAGCTGGGACGGCCACTGAAGACCTCTGGGAAACATAGGAAGTGGAAGGCGGAGTGTGTGTGTGTGTGTGTGTGTGTGTGGGGAGGGATGTAGGGGGGGTCAAAGTAAAGCAATGGCCATGACTGAGGTGATGAATCTCTTAGCCTGGCCCCTTATGCAATTATCGAGCAACGCTTCTATTAATTTGGTTCCCCCAGAGTGGTGACTGGTCAGATGTCTCAGGGTCAAGGGTCAGGGGTCGAGAGCAGAGGTCAAGCCAACAAGAGTGCAGAATAAGGGCTGACATCTGAGAGGTGGATCGGAGGAGAAGAAAAAAAATAAATTATCCCTAAATCAAATTTTCCAAATTAATTTAAAAGGTCCCTCCAGCGCGAGCAGCCACAGGCTCGTACGCCGCCCTTCAATTCATAGTTAAAGCTGATGTGTGCTGGTATTAAAAGGACACTTAATTAGTAGTGATCAATTGTTGCAGCCTCCGCGATCGATACGCTCGGAATCAATGGTGACGCTGGGATCAAAAGAGGGTGATGGCTGCTCACTTTTTTCCCCTGACAGATTGTGGAACAACACTTACTTTGTTTGATACGTCCGTGAGCGACGCTGTACATCTGTTTAACATGCTTTGCATTCGGTGTGTTCTCTTTGGCACGTGGATGTTGTGTTGTGTTTAAATAATTACAGATGCTGCGATCATAGGAAACAAATGAAAGCAATGAATTCAACATAATGACGTGGAATTTACATTTAGCAGTGAAAATCAAAGTATTTGATGGAGTACCCTTTTATTTTATTCAGAACGTCAATAGAAAACATATGGTGAAACAAAACAAAAAATTAAATAAAAGAATCAAAATAATCAAAAGAAAGAAAATATTTAAAGGTTTAATTAACCACTGCACTCCAAACTCTAGTTTTGGTCAATTAAAATGTTGTTGTCATTTTCCATACAAAGTACAGCAATAAATAATAATAATAATAATTATATATATATATATATATATATATATATATATATATATATATAGTATGCGTTATACTTTTTTTTTTTCTATGAAAAAATTACAGTCCCTTAAGGCGTGACACAGTGTATGACATGACACAGTGTTGAAGAATGACATTCTGTCCCCATATAGTGTGACTGTTTTTAGGGGCCAAAAGAAAACTAAAAAAACTAAAATAATATATAGTATATTGCAAAATTGTAAATTTGCCATGAAAGTATTTAATGGTTTACCGTCTCATTTCCTATACGTTGTATTTAAAGATTGTCAATGGAAATCATATCTGGAATGTCTTGACAAAAATAAAACTCTTTTTAAAATGATTATTCTGAAAGGAAAAGAAGCAACAAAAATGAATACTATATTAAAAATATATTGGAATAATAAATAAGATATATAAATAAAAGTAAGACAATATTACTATATTGAGTTTTTTTCTGACCACCAGTACAGTTTCGCTCAGTAAAAATATTATTTTTACATTGTCACAGTACATAAAAACTATACAAATGACAAACATTATTATTAAATCAGATTTCCTGAAAAGTAATGACGATATAAGTGTAATTATGCCATGAAGTTAAAGTTAAATAAATCTATTTGATGGTTTAGCGTTTTTTTTTTAATATATACTGAATTTAAAGATTCTCAATTGAAATCATATCTGGAAAAATACATGGGAATTTGAATTTACTTTTGTTTTGTCCAAATAAATAATTCTAGAGAAAAACAGAAAATAACCAATCAGAGTCCATTTTAGTTTATTAAAAAATATTTGATTTATGTTTTCATGTTTAATAAAAACTAAATAATATTAATATTACTAATAAATCAGATTTTGTGAAAATCTAGATGATTTACATCCTTACTTTCTCTTCATTATCTTTTTTTTAATGAATGTTCAGTTAAATTCCACCAAAAGACATGTCCATCATGTTTGAATTCACTTTCCACACTGTTTTCGTTACACATGCAACGTACATCCAGTCTGGCTCGTCCGCTCATTCATTTCTCTTTTAAATTGAATTCTTGCGAGCGGCTCTCGCTTTTCCAGACTGTTTCACTTTCCAACTGGAGATCTAATTTCTTGGCACTGCTTTTGTCTTGAGATATTTCTTCAAAACCTCGAATCATTTTCTTTGTAATAATAGCCTTTTATTGCCGACAACTCGGAGCTCTGTCGTACTCAGCAGTGTAAACACAGCGTACACAGTTCTGTGGAGGAAAAGGTTAATAACTCTTAATAACAGACTCGCCGCACTCTCTGTGGAGACTCTCATGCCTGGCAAAGAGCACTTCAAAAGAGGTCCTGCGGCCTCAAGGTTAATGCTGTTTCAAATAAAGGCAGAAGTTGTTAAAATTAACACTGTGCCAAAGCAGCTCTGTTTCCCTTTAGAATATACAGAGTCTTGATCCTTTTATGTATTTGAAAGAAAGCATTCCCACATGTTTTTCAAATATGGCTGAAAGCTCCGGGGATGAACTGTCATGGCCGCCTCCTGTACGGCTTCAAAATGGGCCATTGTTAAGTGGCAACGCAGGAGGAAATGAAGCCTGACACTATTTTGATTCGGCAAACGCCATCCGGACATGCCCTGCCCCGACGATTATCATAGTTCAGAAAAAGTGTTGCATGCTCGGGAGGTGGAAGATACAATGGTCGGTGCTCAGTGCTGCCCCCCTCCTGCCACGGCTCCTCGAGATGAAAACCCTCTTATCACCGAGAATCAAACTCTGTTGTGCGTTAAATCACGTCCAATTATATTATAATGATATTGTAAAATACGTAATTTAAAAACCTCCACCAAGGAAATAATTTCAAACAACCTTTAATATGAACAGAATGTATAAGGAAAAAAAATGCTATTAAATCAATATAACTGCTTTGATTCAGACATGACCTGATTTAAAAAAAAACAAAGAAATGTACATATTTTAATGTTTCTCTTACTATCTACTTCTGTTTCGTCACTAGCCTGAGTAGTTTATTTGGTATGTATTTCCCCTTGTGTCGCTCATTTTCACCTGGAAATGTTTTTATGTTGCGGCTGCAGTAGCAGACCTGCGCTCACCTGGATTAGATTTTTTGTTTCGTGAAGTCATTTTTTTTCCTGTTACGCAACATATGTACCTATGATGTTATGGTTTTGCATTTTGTGGACACAATTTAGTCATTTTCTGGCCACAAATTCAATGTCGGAGGGCACCATAAATAAAATACATTGTCTCCCCAGCAAATTAACCAGTGATACTACCGTCATAATATTCCAGTTAAAAACAATGACATTATTCAAAAATTCCAAATCAAGCTGCAAGTTCATTTATTTAATTGCTGCTGTGTTTTTGCTAGTTCTGCACGTAGCTAGGTGCTCTAAGTACATTCAAAGCGAAAAAAAACACTTTTACTAATAAAGTTTTTTCAATGGCATTTTCATGTAATGATAAAACATTTTATTTAGCGTTTTAGAGGATATTATCAAGATCATTTAGACAACCATATGGAACTTGAATCTTAGTTTCTACTGTGTTGTGCAAGCACATATATTTGCACCTGTTATGCTGCTTAGCTCATTTGATTCCTACTTAATGTATTTCAAATGCCAAAAAAGGGATATTAATTTATAAGGACTATATTTGGCGAAATCCACTTTATGTGTTAGAATAAGGTCAGAGGTGATGTCAATGGAGTCGATTGAGAACTAAAAGTGAACCAGAACTAACAACATAAACATGAATATTCACTTTTTTTTAGTGTATACATTTTTTTGTAATATTTATTTAACCAGGAAAGTTGCCACTGAGATCCGCAGATGTCAAGGTAGTGCTGATTCATGATACTTGTCAATCAGTTAGAACATGTTTAAAACATTTGTTTTTTCAATGTATAGATTTAGCTCGTAGTATTTTTTTTTTCCTTGAGTTGAGTTCATTTCGTCTGAAAGTTTCAATGGCATGCGAGTTAAAAAAAAAAAGGAAAAAACGAACCCTAATCAAAGAGACAAAACAACATATGCTCATCATCTTACAATCGGAGCAGAAGTTTCCCTCTAATATGTGGTTCCACAGTTGACTGACATTGTTTGGTTTCAGCTGCACTTTTCCATCTGCCAGAAAATTGGCTGGATCCATTACATGAGAACAAAAGGGTGCAGCTTGTTGCGTGAGCGGGGTGGCGTGTGAGGCTACGGTGAGCATGTGTGTGTGTGTGTGTGAGACAGCATATGACATTATCATGAATGTGGGCATGCATTTCTTTTTGGGGGACACAATTGATGAGACTATTGATCCGTCATCGCTGAGTCTCTTCTTAGGATGCACCGGACGGTCAAGAAGCGACGACAACAAAACGCTCGACTGGTCTTGACTCTTACGTTAGGATTCGTTGTCAGAGGAAGTGCTGAGCCAGGGGGACTCGCCGGGGGAACGTGGGGGTGTAAAAGGAAAAAGTATGGTTTCGGCTTCCGAACGCCGAGATGGATGCAAAGAGCCGAGGCTTGATTTGTTTCCGTCCTCCTGAAGGCCGACAGGGTCCTAAGCCTGGCTCAAGGGGCTTATGTAGATTCAATGACCTTTTTCTCAGGGACCAGATTTTACACTTAAATCACCATTAAAGCAACAGTCTCCCTGGAGGGGGGCCGTAGACCAACCTTACCTCCCAGCAGGGGTTAAAAGCCAGCGTGGCACATTGCCTGGACTGCATGCTAAACCATGTGGAACACATGTAAACTACAAATCGGCCGCGCTGACAGCGATAGGAAACAGTCTGAAGGTGAGTGAACACGGATGACTTCAAGTCCTAATGTGGGCCAGTTTTAGAAGTTACTTCGTGGTTCACTACAGGCTTCATGGTGCAGGAGTAGGGCAGTAGTTGGTTTTGACATTTCAAATGATTGGAATTATTTTTTAAAGCATTAAAATGATTGTATAAAATCATTTCTATATTAAAAAGGTTATATTTGTTTCTATTGAATCATTGACTTCTATAGTTTGAAATGTTTTTGTATGCAGAGTTTGATATACTAATAATTCAAAGATAAATGGTATAAACCATATTTTTTTTTATTTCATAGCTGTCAGGTTAGGAATCAGACTGATTGCTTATACTTACTTAAACAAAGAATAGAAATCCGATCTGGTTTAAAGTCACGCATTTTACTTGTATACAAGTAAGAAAGAAGAACACAGAGTTTACATGTCTGTCTGAATCATTTCTTTTGTGGAACACAGAGCTGTTAGTTCGCTGTTATATCACAAGCTCTTCATTATCTTACTGCGAAATTTTCTACGAAAAAAAAATTAAATAAGTTATTATCCTCAAGGTCAGGGTTGGCGTTCACTCCTTTATAGACCTGGCACAGTTTACTGACATTTCTTTCTCCCACAAGCAGTAATAATAAATACAATTTGTGAGAAAATGCGATGGGTATCAAAAAGACAAATTCAATCTTTATTATACAAATTCTTGAGTTGTATTATTTAATAAAGATAAATTCAGCATTTCTATATCCATTTTTTTTATTCAATTATATAATAAACTAAAAATTAAACATTTCAACATACAAATCATTTGAAATATATATATATATATATATATATATATATATATTATTATTCAGGGCATTTTTGTGTTGAGTTTGTATATTCTCCTCTGTGTTGCGTGGGTTTACTCTGGGCACTCTGGTTTCCTCCCACAGTCCAAAAACATACAGAGTTTGATTGAGAACTTGAGGAATTATCTATGGGTATGAGAGTGTGTGTAGACGGTTGTGTGTCTTTGTGTGCCCTGCGACAGACTGGAGTCCTGTCCAGGGTGTCCCCCGCCTCACACCCGTAGAAACTGGGATAGACTCCAGGCCCCCCTGTGACCCCCATACGTGAATAAGCAGTAAAGAAAATGAATAAAAATTTGAAATGTTTCATTCAACCATCCTGATGCTACTGATATAAAGTACTTCCATACAGAAGGAATTCCTCTTCAGAACATGTATTTTTCAACATCATGTTTTGTCGCGGTGTTGACACTGCTAGCTCGGGAAGATGAAATGTAAAAAAAAAAAAAAGAAGTGAGTTCTGTCCTTGTTACCCCCTTCAAACATTGGAAAATGAAGGCAGTGCTTCCCTCACTATCTGTCGCTCGACAACAGGGACATGCACACAATCTCACCTCCTCTTACGACTGGCTGCAGGTCTGTTTGTCTTTAATTCCCCGCCGTGCGAGAGGTAATAGGGACTCGGTGACAGCTGTCATTCCGCCTTGACCTCAGCGGAGAGCGGATCGGGACCGGCGTCCTGATTGTCAGGATCAGGTGTGTGCGGACCCCCCCCCCCCCCCCATAGAGGTGTTTATCTATGCTCGTGTGAGGGGCTTTGATGGAAAGAAGGGGACAGATGTTGAGCCCTGCATTAGAAGTGAAAATAGTGGTCAAGTACTGAAAGTGACTTCCTTCATCCTCGGTCGCCCTCGGGTGTAGAAAACGTGCCACTCTGAATATGCTCGTGCGGCGAGAGACGCGTTCTGACAGCACCGGTGAAAGCGAACCCGTCGGCTTTAGGAAGCGCCGAGAAGTTTGATCACTAGCGTTAGAAACACATCTGCAGCGAACACAAGGGGAGGAGGAGGAGGAGGAGGAGGAGGAGGGTTGATTTTCGCGGTTACTCCGTGTCAAGGATGAGTTTACGGAGCAATATTCATAAAGTGAAAGTAGAGCGAGTCTTATCAAGAAGGTCAGTCCCAGATGTGAGAAAGATCAACATCAGCCTTGAGGCATAAAGTTCGCCGCCGAGGCAGCCATCGACTAAAGTTTACACCTGCAGCAACAAGGTTACGAGAATATTGGATGAGGAAAGTTTTGGAGTCGAAACTCTTGCTTAACTCTGAAGACATCGTCTTGTTTTGAGGATATGTAGAAATTTAATTATTTAAATATGTTGGAGATTTAAAAATTTAGTTGCACGATTTAAAAAAAAAATGAAGAAATAAAATATTTCACATTTGTTTGACCAGCACTAGCAGCTGTTGCTAGTCAGTATCCATTTAGCTCCTTAACAGTACAGTTAAAAACAAAACAGTTTTTCCATCTTGTTGGATTTATGTAAAATTATATTTTTGTTTCAGAAACTTGCTGAAATACACTTTGTTACCTGGTTAGGTAGACAGAATCAGAAACAGCTTAATTGCGAGTCAACAAAACCAAATATATAATGAAAAAAGTAAAGTAAAGTGAAATAGAAATAATTATGATTAAATAAATACATAAATGACAAAATGATTATTTTATAGGTAAAAAATAGCATAAATTCACGTTGTTTATGGGTCTTACAAATAGTTAAAGAACGTATGAAATAAATAATATAGAAATGATTGAGTCATCTTGACCCTGAGACTATAAAAGGGATACCAGAAACACATTTGTTTTCAAGCCACTGGATCATCTTGACCCTGAGTCAACACAAAGGGATACCAGACTTTTTCTTTTTCAGAAAACTGGGTGATATTGAACCTGAGACTACACAAAGGGATACCACAAACACATTTGTTTTCAGGCCACTGGGTGATCTTGACCCTGAGACTATAAAAGGGATACCAGAAACACATTTGTTTTCAAGCCACTGGGTCATCTTGACCCTGAGTCAACACAAAGGGATAACAGACTTTTTCTTTTTCAGAAAACTGGGTGATCTTGAACCTGAGACTACACAAAGGGATACCAGAAACACATTTGTTTTTAGGGCACTGGGTCATCTTGACCCTGAGACTACACAAAGGGATACCAGAAACACATTTGTTTTTAGGGCACTGGGTCATCTTGACCCTGAGACTACAAAAAGGAATACCAGAAACACATTTGTTTTTAGGCCACTGGTTCATCTTGACCCTGAGACTACACAAAGGGATACCAGAAACACATTTGTTTTTAGGCCACTGGGTCACCTTGACCCACAGACAACACAATATGTGTTAAATACTGTATTGAATTGAATTATTTTAGTTTCTATTGGGCTCTCACTTTGCTCCTCCTTGCAATCCACCAAACAAGGGGGTAATTCAAGAATGATATCTTATAAATTATGTGATATATACTGTATATATAAACAGCCATATATAGTTTACATTCCATCATGGAAGTTCTTGCCTTTCCCTTGACCTGACGGAGTTCATCTTCCAACAATTACAAGCTGAATTTAAGACATTTTGTCGAGCGGTTTTCAAGTCTAAATGACGTCAGAAACGGTTGAATGCATACACACACACACACACACACACACATAAACACGTTTATATTATCAAGGACAACCCGTGGACAATTTGGTCGATAAAATGGATTTAAAATACATATTTTAAATGCTTTAGGACTTTCTGGACATGCAAGAGTGTCCACTTATCTGAAAGTTGTATTTTATTTACAATAGCATTACTTTTAATTCTTTGAAATACAATTTGACAGTTTTTTTTCTAGTTAGTTTCGAGATCTCCTGAAATAGACTGGACAGAAAGAAGGTTTTCTTTTCATGGGTAAAGCAGATCAAGCAGTGGAAGAAGAGTCAGTGGAGGAATTTGTGTTTGTTAGGGATTTTTTGCTCCCCGGCACAATAAACTGGGTCTGTGAGGTTGGTGTTCGGTCCAGCGGTCCCATCGGGAGTGTGTTTCTCCAGACAAAGCATTGTGTCGGATTAGAGAAACAACCACACACTGAAACAAAGGTGGTTTAAAAAAAAAAAAAGAAAAAGTCTGGCCATTGGGTCAAAGCCTTCTTCTCACCCCTGCTGCCGTACCCCTGGGGTGCAGGACAGACCGTCTTCTCGCGAGTGCAAGACAAGGTTGGTGTGTGTTTACTGTACATGACTCATTCTAATTGGAAAGATCTCGGCTCGATACAGATTCTTCACCCGCTGTTCCCAACAGTGAAGTGATGGACCAGGGATCAGAGCAACAGCTGGACGTCTCAACTCTGTGCTTGACCTCATTCTGTCTCGTTCACCTTTCCAGTGCACCTGTGTAGATACCTGCGAGGGCTTTGTGAGTCTGTGTGTGAAAGTGGGTTTCTATTGCTGTGTAGCTTCTTTTTCAAGAGGATCTAATGGTGTCTTGGTGTAAACTGGCATGTTTGGAAATGTTTTTAGGGAACTTGAGATCTTGAGATCTGCCATTTGCTACCTTATTACCTTGTTGCTATCAAAGGAAGTTTAGGCCTGAGTGCAAATGCTGTTTAAATCTATGTAAAAATAGGTATACTAGAAAAAAAAAAGCTGTTTTGATATTGATTATGGAATGCTAGAACGTTATTTATAGAGTCCCTGTAAATGGAGTCATTAAATGAGAAAAATAAATTGTTGCAGTGCATTATGGCAGTGGTTCCCAACCAATCCCTGATGCATAAAAAAGTGGTTTATTCAATTTTGGTTTTATTGATTATTAATGTCTAAATTATGATTTATGTTAAAAAATGACTACATTTTCGGTTTTAATAAACCTTTTGTGAATGTTGGACCAAACTTGGTAGGAAACATTCCTGATCCATCGTTACCTGATTGGAATGATAAACTTGAAGGATTTCCCGTCCAATGTTCCTCACAGAGGTACAAAGATATTGTAAATACATGTGAGCCAAAAATATCTATTGATTCAAATGAAATTGATATGAGAATTGTAAAAAAAAAAGTTCATTGAGGGGATTTCAGAACCACTAACATACATCTGTAACTTATCATTCCAATCTGGTAAATGGCCAACAAAATGAAAAAAGCTAAAGTTGTGCCTCTATATAAAGCATCAATTCATAACTTTTGCCAGTGACCCCATCAAGGAGCTCGTTTCAGTCAATGTTTATTTAAAAAAACAACCCATTAACTAATAATGAGTAAAACACAAACTCTATATGTTACAGTTATTCTAGTCAAGATCTCCTGCTAACTTAGCATTATAGTGACATGTATTATTTATGCTAATATGCTAATATTTTTTTCCCAACATTCTACCTACTTTTCGCCGTTTTTATCTGAAGTACGGTTCATGTAAATGTTGTTAACATTGAAGTAAACTAATGTGTTGATTTAAGTGTGTATTAAATAGATCTTGGACCCGTATTGTACTGATCAGTATGTGTCTCTTTGTACAAAACTCTCTTTTTATTGAAATATTTACATTAGAAAATGTGCTTAAGCCCCGCCCACTGAAAACACTTTTTCTGGTGATAACATCTTGTTTACACTACACCCACTCTGCTGTGATTGGTCAAACATCAAGGATTATCACTGCGTGTCATAAATCCAGAAATCTTCACCTCCAAAGGAACCGTTGTATAAACAAAGCGGGCTGTGATTACAGCTGGCTGGAGTAGGATTGAAGGCCATTATGATAATGAACTTCACTCTCGTAACCTCTCGTTCGCTGAGATTTCAGACGGGGGAGAACTTTATTAAGTATTAAGTTCAAAACATGGTCATGATGAGAGACTTACTTGCATCTTGAAGAGGAAAACTTCAACATTTGAAACATAGAGTAGTTTCCGTTTAAAAAAGAAAAAGCATTCGGTTAGTTGTGGTTGTATATTATTTTTTTGATAAATATTTACTCAAATAGATCATTCATATTGTTGTTCAAAGTAAAAGCTTGTTTCCTGGGAAGGGTTTGCTTTTGTATCGTCTTCTCTCTAAACTCCATGTGTGACACAAATCCTCTCAGTTTGCTTCCCGTTTTCACCGCGTTGAACTCATCCCACCCACTGGGGGGGGGGGGATTATGTAAGCCTCAACGCCGGACTCACCTGCCAACACTCAAGGCCACAGCCAGGACTGGACATCATGTGATAGGTCTACCCTGACCGTCTCCAAGCTGGTTCAGCGAGAGTGCAAACGCTGGCAGCTAATTATTTTAGCGCCTTAGCAGCAAAGTTCAGAAGAGGGGAGCGAGGGAACGTGATGAGTCAGATCAGAGGGATGTTGGTGGAGGGCGAATAAGAGGAGATACAAAAATAAATGAGACTGTATTTTTAGCTTATCTTTCTTCTGGCATTTTCCCATTGAACCTATTTGGTCTTTTTTTTTTTTTTTTCTTTTGGCCTAGTTCCCTAGAGCAGTGCATGAGACGGTAAAAGATTTATTTGCCGATTTCAGAAGCGCTTTAGATTTTTAAAAAGTTTAAGAATGTTTCAATGATGGTTCTTAACCTATCATCTTGTTACAACATTTGTTTGTTTTTTCAAAGACTATTCTTTTTTTTCCTTCTAGTTTATTCCGCTCAGAGACGGTATCTGTCATGTCATCTTTGTATAAAGTTTGAGGTTTTTACCTCTTTATGATCCATCATAATTGTGTGCAACATTTATACCACAAATAAAAACAATATCTTGCATAAAACCTCAAACACGTTGGTTAAAATTGTCGAGCAATCAATATGAAACGTTGTATTTTGAACCTATTTCTTTATTCAATTGATTCTCGCATGTGTGCTGTGCCTTTTCGCCGACCTCTGCGTGCCCATGACCTCTGTGGGCCGGGTCAACGTGAGTGGTGTTTTTGGAAGATTTCCAACATAAAGTTGAAACAAAAAATTATAAATCTAATAATCAGCAGAAAATAAGGCAGTACAGTAAGTAATCCCTTACAAGGTTGGTGTTCACATTTTCAGGTCTAAAATGTATTTATTGTTTAATAACATAGGATAATTCACAGTTATAGTCAAATTTAAAATGTACTTTTTTATCATCAGATTAAAGACAAAGTCAAAGATCAAATTCCATGATTAAGGGTTGGGCGTAATCTGTTCCGTTTTAGAGATAAAGGCAAACATGTATATTCATTTTAATGTAGCAACTGAAGCTCAGTTGTCGTCTTAATTTTTTTGTCCAAAAAGACACTTAAAAACATCAAAATACCTGCGTACTGCACATCTGCAACGTCCATCTTCTATTGAATCCTCAAAATGTTTTTTTTTTTTTAAGAGTCTCTCATGGTAAATCTTGAGCATGTGCACTTACATCAGCATAGCCATGAACTAAGAGACTTTGTGCTTGTGCAAATTCATACTCAGACACTGTAATCTTCCACTACAAAAAATCTTAAAATATATATGTACTTACTTAGTATTTCTTCTCCACAATTCCTTATGCTATGGTTTAATACGATATGGCCATTACAGACGAGCACAACAGAGGTATTCAACGTTCATAATGTTTCTGGATATTTCTACATGTTACTCCAAAAAGACACAGATTACTCAGAAAAGAATCCCAACCGTTAGTCAACATGAGGGTGACTAGAAAAAGAGTGACGTTTGAATTTTGTGTGAACTAACCCTTTAAGATTAAAATTTGTAGAAGATGTAGCCAAAGACGGTGAAGATGGCGTCAGCGCAGCACCTGAAGAAGAACCATACGCATTGACCTAGTCCTCACAGGATCCACTCGGACTTGCATCTTTTAATTTACCTAAAGAATCAACGCAGCAGTTAATATCCAGAGCTATATGTATAAAAGGTGTTTAGTCCGTGCAAAAACTTTGGTGATGGAATTAATAATCCTTGATAACAGAATTTCGCGTTTTTATGGAGCTGCCTGGGACGTAATCCCGGTGCCAAAGAATAAATCTAGTCCAGTTCTAGTCAACTAAAATTCCTCAAGGCCAAATTTTCTGGAAGGAAGTCAGGCTTGTGTGCTGCACATCAACCTCTCTACTTTAAATGAAATATAGTTTTACAATGTCAGATGATTTTGTACTTACTGTATTTGAATAGCAACAGCTAATAGTACACTCCTTGTTTACGCCTCAGATTTCGTGACACATGCATTTTCTTCAGATATTTGTATTCCATTCGCGTTTAATCTCTTGTTTTCCGTGTCAATATTACGTTTCTTTGAAAGAGCCATGTTGAATTATCAGAACTGGAGCTCCTCTACTTACAGTGTAACGCATCCTTTTTCGGAATAGTGACGTACAGTTGCGTGTAAACTACAGTTTGATCGGCTTTTTGATAACACTATTTATAAATTGGTTCATTCATGTTGAATAGCTCTGGTCGAGTCTATAAGCAAGGCAATATGTCATTGATACATTTTTTTTCATCAGGCAAAAAGTAGTGTCAGAGACACTGAATTAAAAGATCCAGGCTTTCATTAAAAACAAGAACTAGCTGTCGAGGGGGAAGAATCACATGAACAGGCTTCGCTTGTAATAACTTCCAAGAAAGGCATCTTTGGAGGCATCCGAGCAATATTTCGGAGCCTCCACAACTAGAAGCAGAGAACTGAAAGTTTTTATGTCAATTCGACAAAGTATTTTGTATTGATTTTGAAATCTCTTATTGCAATTATTGAAACCTTTATCGCTGAATATTTAACATTTCCTCAATGTTACACATCGTCTATATTTGTTGTAACAAAAAATAAAACATTTATTTTGCCTTCATCACTTTATTCTTGTCTCCTTTATCCATCACAAACTAGTGCCAAAATGTGGATTTTTTTCTTCACCCCCCGTCCCTCACCGTCAGTCGACATAACTAGCGAGTATGTCGCACAGCAGGCTCTGCTCCGAACGCCCCCTCTCTGCTTATCTCTACAAAATGTGAATCTGTTATTCTACTGTAAATGGAAACCACGTCGGTTACATCTTAACATATTACATTCACTCAAACGCCGAGTGAAACTCTATCTCGCCGCGGTGTCAAAGTGCTTTTTTTTTTTGTACTTGCCAGGATGTGGTAAAACACAACGTTTTTTTTTAGCCTAAAGCATAAACTCTACGTGAATAAATGCACACACAGACTACAAGGTTCCTTCTTATTTTTCTATAAATATATATATATTTTTGTATTTTTGTAAAGCGGACCATTCAAAAAAAGAGCAGGAAACACAGGAGTATTGTGTGCTTTAATCTTTTGAAGCTCTTATGTGTGTCTCTGCCTTTACTGCGCAGTCTAGCAGCAGTTCGGATTTCTTCAGGCAATTTGTTTCAGGTAACTGGAGCTTTCAACTGCAGTTGAGTGTATCCTGGGAACTATTAGGGAGAAAAAGAGAGTGTTCGAGCTTTTCAAAATGTTGATGGATCCAACATAATGAGTATGTAACTGATCACAAAGATCAGCAGATAAGTTTTTTTTTTCTCTTTTTTTTTTTTTTGACGGAGCGCTGTGACACGGGAGAGAGAGAGAGCACCGCCTCACACAATGCTAGCCAGCGGTATAGATGTGATGCTCAAAAGCTCCCGGGTAGCGAATTGTTATTCACTTTCCACCCCTTTTGGGATAGCTACAGGCTGTTAAAGTCTTTCTCTGCTGCTATAAATCTTTGAAATTGTGTTCATGCACTGTCAGCATACTGTACGCTCTGAACAAGAACCACCAAACATACTGTTTTTTAAGGCTTCTTTTTGAACTGCATCTTTTTTTTTTTCTCGTGTGATTCTCTCTTGTTTTTCTTTTCTGGTGAAGTCTTCATGGTCGCCCCATCACCTAGATATTTTAAACACTTTTTTTTTTTTTTTCGGCTCAGCTCCATCTGGGAGACAAGTACGTTAGCAGAGCGGAGGGAAGGAGGCCCCAGGTAAAACATCACTATTTAGGGCACAGATTCCATGGAGATCTGGAGAGATACAAGAGGTTGGAACAGGTGTTTTTAATGCAGACAGCCCTCATTTAGCCTCCAGTCTTCTCCGAGCCAGTCGTCGCACGTTGATGTCTAAGGTTTAGAGGACATATGGTAATGAGTTTAGTCTGACTGACGTGTGACTAAAATCTTAAAAAAAAAAAAGAAGGGGTTGTATCTCGGACAGGAGGAATCTATGTCGGCCCCTGGAGCTGATCTGAGGCGAGGTCTGTCATTCAGGCGGTCGTGACTACACTAGAGGACTAATGGGGTCTTTAGGGTGACCTTGGTTTTTATTTGAAATGTGGTCCAGGTTGTGTAGATTACTATTACAGTTTGTCTTGTAGAACGTAAATAAAGAAAATTAAAGAATGTGATGAGACAAACAAGGTTGTTGATAAAATGTATTAATATAGGTCATTTGGTCGGGAACGAAGGTCAACCATTGGTTGGTCCAAAGGTATAGAGAAAGAAAAAAATCATTTGATTCAGTTTTTATGGATACAGAATTTAATAAGCTCTAAAACATTTTCGTAATACTTTTGTTCTTCACAATTCTCCAGTTCTCAGCCTCAAATTGATTCCATTGATATGTCTTTTCTCATTTTCTTCGGTTTATGGGTGTTCAGGTCGCGGGGGCAGCACGTTCAGCAGAGACGCCCATTGTATTTGTATTTTTTAACATCCAGAAGAATAACTTTCGACCACTGTTATCTTATCAATGGCCAGTAGTACCAGTAGAAAAAAATATATATTTTGAGTCTTTAACTAATGACAGGATAAAAAAAAAAATAATGTTGGGGTTAGACTTTAAATAATAAGGTAAGCAAAGTTAAAGTTAATTAAGGGAGTTTTTAAGTCAAATTGGTTTTACTTAAAAAGCTAAATTTTGAAAACAAACCAACTGGGTTCTGGCTTCAGTCGACATATGTAGGTCAATTCTGTCACTGACTATTCTGGATGAATGGCAGTACGGGTGTGATATTTTGTCCGGGGCAACTCAAGTCAAGTCCAAATATCTTTTGTCAGTGCCGGTCAGGAGCCAAGAAACAACACTGAAATACGCAATTTTGACATATAACGTGAACTTATGATGCAGGAAAATATCATGACCATTAGACACAATATGTACCATGAGGTTACAATGTTTAATCTGTATTCAGATATAACGAAAACATTTTAGTGCTGAGGTGTTTCAGCCGAATTCACCGAAAGTTTATGGCAGAAAATGGTTTAACTACAGGACAGAGGTTATTTGATAACCTAAGAGAAGGGATACCTAAAACAAGCACTCACTAATCGCTCACAATAAGGTGGTACATTTTCTATTGACTCAGTAAATGACCAGATTTACATTACATCTGCATCCTATAGACTTCTAGCCTAAAAGGCCTTGTTTAGTTCTTAACAATTTGCAATCACCACACACAGTTTAACATTTCTGTGATTTGTTTTAAGCCCGACAATGACAAGTAAACATTTTATACCCTCAGATCATAAGCACCAGTGGACGATGCTAACTAGCATAGGGACTGTAAAACTTACGTCTATATATTTTTTTCTGCAGAATAGAATAGAATAGAAAAGCTTTATTCATCCCCAGAGGGGAAACACACTTTCACAACAGGGCAGTTGAAAAAAATAAAGTGCAAGGAAAAAAGAAATAATAAAAGAGATAATACAAAATAAAATAAAAACGATCTTAAGAATATACAAATTATTTACAAATAATGTATTGTAGCAATGTATTGCTACTGTAGGGGTTAAAAAGCCAAGTGGGTGTTGGAGTTTTATCATTCATAGCACGATATACTGCAGTTCAAATAGCAGAAAGTTAAAATAACGTTTCTCTTGGTGTCATTTACAATTTACCACTTTAAAATAGAAAGATATATTTTTGCCAGCCTCAATTTCTAGCCCTCTGATGTCAAGGACACACTTTGAACTCCAGCCCTGTTTCCCACTCTAATATCCTTTATTCCTTTCATTCATCTCTCCCTTCGCAAAAACTCTCCTCGCATCATCGCTGCTAATGATCAATTTCACCGGGTGTCAGCGACGCGTCAGGATGAAGCCGCTCGACGGGCGCCGGTCACGTCGGCGTGCACAGGTGGGTTCATCTCTTGTATATTGCGGACGACAGACATGTCCAAAGCGTGCCGTGACACGGCTGACACTGTAATAGTGCGACTGACGGGCATATGTTGAGGGGGTGGTATTCGTCTCGCCCGCCCTCGCCACCCGTATCGCCTCACCTTTTCCCAGGTCCCCTGTGATTGATTCTCCGGGATGGTTTTAATTCCTAAACGCTTACCCTCTTCTGAGACCTCATTTCTGTCCTCCCGTCCCACCTACCTTCCTCCAATCCCCCCCAAGTGTCTGCCACTGTCTCCCCCTGAATGGCATCATCAGCTATGACAGGAGAATAAATCTGCGGAGTGGCCGAGCATCCGAGGGACGCCCATGACAGCTCTCAATAAACTTCACAAGATTGTTTTTTTTCCCTTCATCCTTTTTTTTTTTAATCTTCGTGGCTGAACATTGGAATCCTGCTGTCAGCATAACGGGAGCATATTAGCAAGGGCTGGACCCACCTGGCCCCGTCGCTTCCCGACCTGTCCCCTCCCTATAATTATCCCTTGCCCCTTTCCCATTAACCTGCTCCCTTTGATCCCCACTCGCGCTGATATTATGCAGAAGTGCTGAATAGAAAAGACGGCGATAGTGCCAAACAGCATGCTGTTATCCATGGTTCGGATTTCCCCGACTTTTACTTTTTAACTCTCTATCGCTTCCTATTTATCTGCCTCTTTGTCACGGATTAAATTAATTTCAAAGGAGTCTGGGAGGATTGAATAAGGAACAAAAGGGGAAACGGTAGATAGAGTAATGGCGGAAGAAAAAAAAAAATACAAGTATTGGACATTTTTACAAGCCACCTAGGAGGAATAGAGGAGAAAAAGTCTCACAAAAGATCTATTTCTCTCCGTCTTCCTTTGCATGTATCAAGTAAAATGTCTTCATTAGGTCTGGGGCCTAAAAGCAAATATCAGGGCCTGCACAATGCTGAAGGTCTCCGACTGACCTTTCTTTGGTTTTAATCATTGCAACTCTTGACAGCTTAATAAGTTGAAGGTGCTGGGTTGCAGCCTTAACTTAATAAGACCCACACCAGAGCCTTGGCCACCTATGATTGCTCCCATAAGTCTTAACACATCTGGTGCTGTGTCCTTGGGTGAAAGATATTTTTCCATAACTTTCCCTATGCTCCGAAATGCCATCGCCTTTCATTAGGAAGGGGGAAGATACAGTGTCTGTTAGTGGCGACGCACGTCCACGAGGCGTCTCCTCTGCAAAGTCAAGATTTGAAATGATTCGGTCACACTTACTGTGGCCAGGATTTATTGCCTCTTTTGTTTTTTTGTCAACAATACTAGTATGTTTAGTAATAGTAGGGTTTTTATACAATTATATTTTTTATATTTTCCTTTTTTGGAGATGCTATATTATAGTCATTTTTCGTATTAAAACAGTGAAGTATTCTTTTTTTTTAATTGAAATATAATGAAATCATTTTATGTTTTTTTTAATAAAATGATATTAAAATAGAAATTTGCTTTTGCACTTTTCTCCTCCATATTACTTCTTAAAAAATGTATTTAGTTATTTAGTCACTAGTCTATTTGAGTTATTTTCTGACATTATTTATTTTTATTATTCAACGTCAACAAGTTTATTTCTACACTAACTGAACTACCTGCTGTTGCCGAGGTAATTCAGATACGTTTTCTATAGTAAAGGTGTGAAGAAAATTAAAAAGTGCTTTAATAGAAATGAGAAACATAAATGATACAAAGGATGATTTCAAAAAGACAATCTAATAAACTAAAAATTGTAAGAGAGAGACTCATGGAGTTCACGTAGATTACGGAATTTACACTTGCTAAAACAAGCTAAGATAATGGAAATATTTCTGATATAATATGTATTTATGATGGTACAAATGTAATAAACAATTGAAAAATCTGAATTTTCAGTGGGGTCTTCTGTTCCCCTTCTATGCCCACTTAAAAGTCTTGTTGTATTTGTAAATGTATTTGTGTTTAATATATATGGTTTGCAATTCATGAAATAAGAATTATTTAATGGGGCTCTTCTGTCCCCCTGCTGCCCTGTTACAATTAACCAAGCAAGATAAAATCCTGAAACTTTCTCTCATACTGTATGCAAAATAATTTTTTTACATTACATTTGAAATGTAATAATTTGGAATTTAAATAGGGGGCTTTAAGCGCCCCTTACAATCTTTACAATAATCAAAACAATTTCAGGAAGTTTCTCTTACTTAATATGTCATATTCTGTATATGGTTTACATTTCAATAAATCTGACAAACTAGACTTTGCATGGGAGAGTTTATGCCCCCCGTTCTTCCCCCTTACAATTAACAAAACAAGCTGAAATTCTGAAAGTTCCCTTTAATTAGTATGTAATTAGTTACATTTCATTAAATTTGGACAAATTAGATTTTCACGGGGGTCTCCTGCCCCCCCTTCAGCCCTCTTTCCTAAAACTTGATTCAGTTAACTTCTCACTTAGAGGTCAGGGTTCTACATAATAATTTTAAAGCTATTTTCTCAAGAATTCTTGGAGTCTATAAGACACACACACACACACCTAGACCTATTATTTTAAATATATACCATAGATATCAACACAGACGCATACATTAAACAGCTCAACGTGAGATTCTTGCGCCAGAGTTGCTCTAGTCTATACCTGTTGTTTGATCTGCGGGCGTGTGTGCCCTACAAAGTAGTAGTTTGAACTACTGAACGTTCTGCTGGAGATATTTTAATGAACACTCTTTGTTTGGGGTTCCGGCTGCCGGTGTGTGGAGCCTCTATAGGAGTGTCGCTGATTGGCTACCCTTAAAGGTGAGGATGAAAGCCCTCGTGGAAGACACGGGGGGTTGGAACGGCGGACGCGAAGAAGGGGGTAGATGAAGAGGTGGTATAGAGCCGGCGTGAAGGCATTAAAAGTGGGCCCTTGCTCTTTTAAATCCAGCTGTAACAGAGACAGTGCAGAATTTAAATGTAAATTGCCTATTAGATTTTCATGTAAAGCATATCTATCCCCCTTTGTGGCGGCTCTTGGCCGATGAGTCGCTTTTCATGAATATTACAATGAGTCAATTATGTGCAACAGAGCCGCTGTGCTAATTTTCTAAATTCGGTCAGGTTTTCCATCAAACACGCACACATGGACGACGATGGTGTAAAGATGCACGACGACTGATAAACTCATTGTTATTGCGACATTAAATCATAAAAGCCGCTTTATACTGATTATCTTTTTATTTGGAAAAAATGCATTTCATCCAGTTCTGTTGTTTACCAACAAGATATGTTAGCGGGGTGTGGTTTTCATTTGTTCTGGTGGATCCATAGTGACTCCAATAATCCATTTGATATTATTATAAAGCTTTAGTTTACATATGACATTGTTATAACTGACCTAGACACGCATCTTCACCTTCTAATATTCATTTTAGGGGCTTATAGAATTACAGATTTAGGCCAGCTCGTCTTGCAAAGATCACATAGGCTCGGTCAACCCAGTTGCCTTATTGGTTCACAAATGTGTTTCAGATGCAGCAGAGGACCGCATGGACATTGCGATGTTGGATTGTAATGAAAACAACAAAACAACCACGTTTTATTTGTTTTAGTGTGGACCAAAAATGGTTATTAACTACGATACCTTGTGCCTAGATGAATAAATAATCCGTTGTCCTAAAAGAAAAATCTGAAAAAAGAGGCTTTACCTGAAAAAGGACAAAGTTGTTCAACTCTTTATTATTTTATCTGTAATGTCCTTCTTGCATTGAAGCATCGACATGAGTAGTTGTTCCTTAAATCCTTTCAAAAAACGATATACTACACTCGTTTTTAGCAGACGTTTAAACAATAACATGGTTCAAAGACAGAAGGTACTCCAGACTGGAAGTGCTTGTGATATTTACCAGGAGTACTTCCTGTTTCTGAGCATGTTAGCCTTGAAGCTTATGCTACAAACAAGCATACAAAATATAGCCTTTTTTTCAGGAACAATTCCTATTGTCGAGGATTAAATACAAGATGGCCGTTAAAGACGAGCAGTATGGAGGTATTTCGGTGTTTTTGAGTGTGTCATTTTGGTGGAAGATGAGCATCAGCCGCTAGATTAAAATGAACATACATTTTTGTCTATAACTCTAAAAAGAACAGATAATCCTAACCCTTAGTGGACATTAGGGCGAGTAGAAAATGAGTGAAGTTGGAATTTCTGGGGAAATAACCCTTTTAAGCTACAATCTTTATTTGTGGCTGAATATATCCGACAAAGTCCCATTCACTGTACAAGTCAATGCACAGTTTTTTTGTTCTCATCTCGACAGGATTTTGAAACCTCAACACTTTCACATTCACCTCCGTCATTATTGAGAAAGGCGTCCGTTCAAAAGTCTCTGCCTGCGGCGCTCTTGGAGAGCTGTAGTCGCCACATTTCATTGGTCACAACACATTATCCAGCCAACTTAGAGCCGCATTAAATTTCTCACTTGCACCGTCACTTACTCTTCGGCACGCTCTGTGAACACTCCGCAAACCTTCCACTCGAGATTTAAACAAGTTTGTTTCCTTCGATTTAGCTCGAATATGAAAGCTACAATGTGAGCAAGATGTTGAGACTGAAAGTGGTTTCTTTTACATGTCAAACTTTATATAACCGTGGACGATAACCATGTGAAAGTAATTATTGTTTTTTTAATTGTTTAAATCTTAATTTAATTTCAGAACCTTTTTCATGTTAAAAAAATGTATAGTATTAATTGGATTGATTCAATATTAATTTGCTAAACGTTACCTAAGTCCTGAAACCATAACAAATTATTGTTTTTTGCCATTTTCAAACCCCTTTATCACATTAAACTACCTCATAAAGTTGAGTTAATTAAAGCGTTTGACTTTTAATCCTGGTTGAAAAAAAAAACCCATTCAGAAGATATATTGTTGTTGCATCCGTTGTCTTATATTGAGGTGTCTATCTGGGGTTAAGTCTGTTTGCATAAACATTGTATGTGTTTGTCTGGATCATCAAATTGTGTTTATAGTCGGTGCTTAATTGCAACGTTTCACTAAATCTCAACGATAAAAGAGGTCAGTTTTGATGGGAGTTTCAGCTTTAACGCTTTACAAACACACACAGCAGTTGACCTTTTTTTGTTATACGTTTGTTTTCATTTGGTTAAATGAAATTACTCGTTAAATCTTAATTACGTTACTGGCTGTGATCATCAAGCCATGGTCAGTATTTTGGTTTATTGCTCATCGTAATGGTCTTATAAAAGTTGCTGTGTTTGATAACCATCGTAAGAATAAACACTTTAATTTGCAGGTAGCAAAAGAATCCATAGGCACTTTTTGATGTATTGATCGTGTTTTTTACGTCTTCTTAGTTCATATTTTTGTTCCGGGGGTGAAGTCTGTTGGTGTCATCAATGTACGTGTTTGTCTGGATCATCAAACCGTGTTTATAGTCGGTGCTTAATTGCAACGTTTCACTAAATCTCAACGATAAAAGAGGTCAGTTTTGATGGGATTTTCAGCTTTAACGCTTTACAAAAGCACAATAACAAATGACTTTGTGGTGCATATTTTTTAAACCGCAATCCAGTCTTTTTTCCCCATCAGCCAGTCTGTTCCTAGTTTTCATAGACAGGGATTCTAGATGAAAGTGGTAGAGCTTTTTTAATACATTTCATTTTAATCATTGCCTTATGAAAAACTTTGATTCATTTCACAAATATGTCTGTATCTTGAGTCCATCTCTATACTGATGTCATTATACCTTTAATATCACCTCAAACTTAGATTATACTTGCAATAAACATGCTACAGCAGGACTCCATAACCTATTTTTTTCACCACATACTGGTTTAATCTCTGACTTTCTCGACCTTTAAATGAAAACAGCAATAATATAATAGCTAAAAAAAAAACAACCTTCCATCTAGTCTATGAAAAATATATCTCACCGTTACGCTGAATCAGCAGGACAGCAGGAGCTCTGGGCTATTTTCCCATTTGGAGTTTGTGTTTCTAAAATGTTCACTAGTTTACAGACCTTTTTGTTTAACAAACTCCATAGAAACAAAAGGCTTGATTTGTCAGGAGCCAAAGGCTAATGTTACTTCAGAGAAAATCCATTGATTCAAGCAATAATCAATTAAAAATAATTATATTTATATTTTTTTTTTTTTTTCTGGTGCCTGGTGTCAATGCCCCAGGTACCAATGCTGGGCAACAGACTGACACCACTGTGTTACTTACTTACTTATAGGAAATTATGAGGAAAAAATGGTGCAGAATTTTTCTGTTCGTTAACACGTCAACGATTTAACTTTGTGATTATGATTATGAATAGAACCAGTCCAAACTTTTTTCCCTACGGAAGTCAAGTCGTTAAACCTTCGTGCAGTAGGTCACAGGCTATTCCTGGACACAAAAATAAATAGAAAAGTCTATTTATTTGTGTTTCAAAAACCCTCGGAAATAGAAAGGAAAAAGAAGATTGGGAAACGATCTTAAATCCTCAGATTTTTATTTTATTTTTAATATTATGATTTCTTTGTTTGTTTATTTGTTTGTACGTTTTTTAAATATAAATTTAAAAAAACAAGACAATGAATTCTGCTCTAATATAATTAAACTGTATTTGTATTTTGTTTTTGTTTAACACATGATGTTTCTGTTATATATATATATATATATATATATATATATATTTCATTAGGATAAAATGATAAAACAATATATCAAATAGTATTAGTAGAATAGTATTAAATACTATTTCTTTATTCTAATAGTGATGTTCATACTGTATGTAAGAGACATCTTCTAACAAATAACCATGTATTCATGACCTAGTATGGAGCAGATCATCATAAATTGTTCAGTTGTCTTCCATCACTTTTTATCACAGTGTGATGTTATGTTTCCCACAGTGGGGGCCGGGTCAGATCAACACCCTCCCTGCTTTCTCTTTTGTGCTTTTGGAAGCGTTCCAACAATCCCGGACATAAAAAAAAAAAAGTCCAACTTTCTTTCCTCGCTGTTAAAGCCGATCACTTTTCAAAAACCGTCGTAGAACACAGCAAAGCGCTTTCAAAATGTCCCCCCCTTTATGTCGGAGCTTTAACAGCAAAGCTATATCTATTTAAAGCAGAAAATAAAAAAGGGGGAATCGTTTAGTGAACATCCTTTTTCCAGTGGGTGAGTGGGCGGAGAAAGGCTGAGATTTTAAATGGCTCATGTTGATGAGCTTTGACAGTAATGCAGCCACATTGGCAAATGTAGCAGATTTCCATGACATGCGTGTCATAGGGCGGTGGATGTGCTTCTGCTCGATCATTAGAGGAGACTTCTGAGGGAGACGAGTGAGAATGAGTAATGGCGCAGAAACTGGCTTGTATAAACATGTCAGGAACCAGAAAAGTTCTCATGTCATCAAAGTGTTTTATTCTCAGAGTGACAAACTAAATGGCTGGAATCCCCGAAGCCTTGAGAACTTGCATGCGCCACAATACATGACACTATTGACTTCTAATGCCCCCGTAAAGTGATGCGTCAATCGCAATTCTTAGGCGTTCAGCGTACGATTTTCGACGAAAGCCACCTTGTTAGCAAACTGTTTGTTTTTCCTTTCCTCTAACCTCTGCGTTTTTCTGCAGGCATGGCTTTGGAAGTGGTGATGAATGAGTTGGAGTTGACTCATTATTAAAGGTAGGCGATGATTAATACTAGCCATATGTGTTTTCCTCTGCAGTGTAAATAAAATATATCATTCACATAATGCGAGGCTTTGCCGCGAGAGTGATTTATGGTGTGCTACGATGCCCGGAGAGCCAAAGGCTGAAGCCCTCTCAGACACAGCCGTGACAGCGCCCCAACCCCGCCGCTTTAACGCCGCCGAGATCTCGCATCGCCGCTCCTGCTATCGCTCCCAGATTTCTTATCTCCATTCATGCCTTGCTGGATTTATTTGTCTCGCACTCTCACCAGAGTTCCCAAGATTGTCCAGAGGTCAGTGTGAACTCCTATAAGTGAGACCTTTAAAAGCTAAAACACAAAATCCAACGCTCGTGCACTCTTGTGCGTTCGTTGTTTATTTAGTTTCCATTTAATTCCCCTTTATAACAGGTGCAGATTAGAAACTGTCAGCTGCTTTAAAGGCGCTCACTATTCATGGCTGATACGCAGAATGAGACACATGGGATGTGCCAGTCTATTTGGCAGGAGGCCACCGTTCCACTGCCAATGTATTGATCACTTTAGACTTCACCTTATTCCTCAACTTCACCTCCTGATGGAGTGTCCCTTCCTAAGTGTTTTCAGCAGAATGCTTCTTACATACATTATCTCCTCATCCATCATTGTGTCTGTTTGTGAAGTGCACGATCAAGGAAAGAAGTGTTTTCGGTGTTCAGTCCATTTAGCAGCGGAAGCGTTAGCATAGCCAATAAGCCATACTTTTGGTCAGGCCTTATTATACCCGGTTCCGTTATGGCACTGGTTCGGAAATTAAATGTAGTAACCAGACTGTAGATTCATCGGGTTTATTTTGGTTTTGGTGTCTTTTTAAAAAAAATGTATTTACTGTAATTAGGGCTATCGGTTCTACGGTGGCAGTGACCAAAATGCTAAGGCAGTACCGAAACATGCTTCGTCTTTCAGTTCCGAGTTTAAATACCCTTGCAAAATGTATCCCCAAAATATTACCTACAGAAGACAAAGTGAATTACTACGGTCATGCGGTAGAGGGGTTGGCTTGTGGTCTTAAAAGTTGCAGGATACCCTAGGTTCCAATGTGAGGTAACTTGATTCGTAGAGATTTATAAAGATGTTTCACTTTTTATCCAAGTGGCCATTTCGGTTTAAAGAAGCTGGCCTGAGGAGCCAAGTGTCCACATCCACACCTGGGATCATGTAGTTGGAGCCAACAAAAGTCTAGATGATACTGACTCTCACTAGGCCTAGCACTGTTATGGGCTTTTACGACCTGCACATTGATCTGTACTCCTCCCATGGTTCCCTAGTAAGTTACATACTGGCTACTAAACAAAGCTTCTTTGGAACTGAGAGGAAGCCTCTTAGTTGAGTTGTAAAAGTTTTTTCCTAAACTCTAAAAATTCCAGTTTCAATCCCTTCTTTGGATAAAATTGTCGCATTGTGTCCATGAGGAAAACACTTAACCCTGATTTCTGTTGATAGTGTGTTGTCTACAATCATCAGTGTGTTGTATGTCCCTACGAAAATATTATCTAAATGTGTGAATGGAGACACCTTTATAGTTATTTTATTATTAAAAGATTTAACAAAAGTATTTAATTCAAGTTTTAGACTAATGTCGCTGCATATTGTAAGCACAATTTCGAAAGTACTGGTTTGGCCCGAGTGTCATATTGAACGATCTCTACCATATCTACTTGTGATATAATCATTTCAATGTTATTGTGATTGTTATGTCATGGAGAACCTATACGTTGAATTTTATAGAGCTGTTTCAGCAATTGCATTGCATTTCTGGACTTCTTTTTCATGCAAAGACTTTAAAATGTTATTAACCAAACATATTGAAGACTTTTCTATAAAAAAAAATTGGCTGCGGTGGATGTAATGCAGGACAACCTGCTATTTAGTAAGAGGAAGGTTTTTTTGCATTTGAGGTCATTTGGCTGGTCTGTGGCAGGCGCGGTACCTAAATCATATATGGAAAAAAAAAGATGACCTCATGTAAGCTTCAGTCTATTTTCCATGTCTGTCCTTTGATGCTCTCTTTGACCGCTGCCCTACCTTCCAGCGGTTAATATCACTTCATCTCAAATCAGGAAATAGGGGCACCAGAGGAGGCTTGTGCGCTCTGCTGCTGTTTTTGGGTTATGACTATCTTTCAGCATTTCTTTTTAAGTCAAGCCCTTCCAGGCCCAATGATGGCAGCTGCCTATTCCGCTGATCACAGGGGGCATGCCCTGGTTTCATGTGCTGTTGTGGCAGGAGTGATGGAGAGAGAGGGAGCTGAAGAGAAAGAGAAAGGGAGCGCGGGTGAGGAGGGGAAGCAAACAGAAAAAAAAAAAAGAGAATAGAATCAGTCCCATTGTGCCACAGGCTCAACCAGGTTGACACACTTACCATCCCGACGTTCTGCCGCCTTGCCCCGCCGTCGCAGGAATGTCATGGCCTAGCTGCCGATGCCTTCAGAGGGCCCGGAGAGAGAGGGAGGAAGGTGTCAGAGGAGACTGCCTCATTAGGCGACCGGGGAGACGGGCGTATCGTGCCATTTTTGGGATTTAAAAAATACAGAGTCGGAGTCAAAGTCTCCTGCTGAGCGGGACTATAACGGAACGGTGCCCTCATATCCTTTGTTTACACAGCCGGCGCTGGGAATACTTTACCTGCCCTTAGTGAATTTGCTCGCACAAATCCGTCAATATACAAGTGCACATAAGGAGCTTAGCGCGGAGAATGAAATTCAGCCTGCTCTGTCGGTCATACCCTGGAAATGACAAATTAGACATGTTAAAGAGCCCGATGTGGGTATTACACCTAAAGAAGCAATCGGAGCAGAGTTATGTGTAGAAAAAAAAGTTTTCGCCGAGAGCAATCGCAGTCGAAGCTTTGGCTTAGGTTGACTTTATTTAAGCAAGCTCAAGTGATAGCATACAGCTTAAATTCTACCAGTATGCAGACGCTTTCTAGCGGTATTTCCTGCCTCTTTTTTTTACTCATACAGAAGACTTTGTTATATTAGATTTGTATGGGGAATTTTCCAATATAAAATTGATGAAACGGTGCATGAATAAAACTACTACTTCCCATTTGACAATGTAAGAATCTCTAATGAGATATCATATGTCAATATATTTTGGGGGGAAAAAATTCCACTCTTGGAATAGTTCAGACAAAAGTACTTTTATTATAAAGTAAGTGGAGAAGTTTTAAAAAACACCTTAAGGTCTTAAAGTGATAGTTCACCCAAAATTCAAATTTGACTTATTTTCTACTCACCCTCATGTCGACTAAGGGTTGGGATTATTTTTGGAGTAATATGTTTCTTTTTTTGAGTTCTAGACCAAAATGTATGTTCATTTTAATGAAGCAGTTGTCTAAGTCTTCATCTTTGTCCAAAAAAGACACACTTTAAAACATCCAAATACCTGGACACTGCCTGTCCTGCCTGTCCATCTTGTATTTAAGATAAAACATTATCAATTGTTCAGAAAAACTTAAATTTGTCTGTTTATTTTAAGCTTTTTTTTAGCAAAAGCTCCCAGTCTCTCAGCTCCTGCTTTTAGTATATCCTTATTTAAACACATTGCAAGTGTCGGAACAGATGCACAAGATTCCTGCTCATAGCTTCTGCTAAAAACCATCTTAAAATATAGACTTTTTAAACTATTTTCTGAACCTTTTCTCTTGTCAAGGCTTCAACCCAAGATAAACGTTACATTCGAGCACCATTAAGGTATTTGGATGTTTTTAAGCAAGTATTTTTGGACTAAGATGAAGACAAAGACAAGTGAGCTCTGGCCGCCACATTAGCATGGACATATAATTTTTCTATAACTCTAAAAAGGAACAAAATACTCGGAAAATAATCCCAAACTTTGGTCGACAGGAGGTTGAGTAGAAAATTAGTGAAGTTTGAATTTTGGGTGAACTACCACTTTAAAATGTTGCATTTAATCTGCATCATCTGTTGTTCATAATAACCGAGATAATGTTGGTTTTATGATAAAAACTGCCTATTCCCGCAAATTGCTTCCCCCCCCAAAAAAAATCCCATGGAGCACAGAGCGACATCTGAACACAGCTGAGTGTGTAGTAGCAATCCTGTCGGGGCCATTTGAGAAAATTGATTAACAGGCGTTCCTGCATTAATGGTTTATTCCAAAATAAAGCAAAAATAATTTATTCACATCACCATGGAAAATGGATTCATTGAGGATTATTGAGAGCTATTTGCTGAACCGAAATTGAGGCGAGGAGGGAAAATGAGGAAAGGGTTAAAAAAAGATGTGAAAAATCCTTCAAATTTGGTAATTAGCGGAAGATAATGCGAGGGGAAGCCGAGCGGCTCCCAAATATTCTGCAAGGTATTTGACAGTGTCGGATTGGGTTTATTCAGACCCAGAAACTGAGAGAAGAATTCAGAGCGTATTCAGTCTTGACAGCCTGAGAAATGCGGAGGTGAAATCTGGCCTAAAGGGGATGACGGGGAGAGACTGACCCTTGACCCAGATCCCCCTTTTAGTAAACATTCCAGTGCTGCAAAATTTATGGATCGCAGAGGAACAATAACTGTCAAAGACCAAAGACGGAGGCCGGCAGTTTTCTGCTACACCAAGGTGACCTGACCCTGATAGCACTGTGAAGAAGGATTTGGATTCACTACAAAAATAATCCCATTTAACACATTTAATTGATCTAAATCATTTGAAAACATCACAATTATGCATGGGAATAAGAGACAGTACATGTTTTAAGCATAAGTTGATTTAAAAAACAATGGGTTTTCTTAACACAAATTATAACTCCAAATATAACTTTTGTTATTCGTTTTAAAAGTGTTTTATTAAACTACCTTCATCAGAAAAACCTTACTTATGTTCACTATCTTTGAGAATCATAAATGAGAATCATGGCCTCTAGGTCTTTTTATGTCCCGCAAGATGATTTTCTAAAAATAACAATGTGATTATGAGGACATATAAATATATTGTTTATGAATTAAAAGACAAGATTTCCATATCACTTCCTGTTACATACAGTCTCATTGTTTGATCCCCTGATCTACGATGTCACATCAATAGAGAGATTATTTATATGACCCACGTGTCAAGGCCAAAAGGGCCAAATCTCCTCAACCACATTTTTGTATTTAAGAGCTTAAACCGTCTTGTGTATTGATATTCAGGAAAATAATTAAAGTTAAATAAAGTTTCTCTCCCAGCCATGATCATTGTGTGACCTTTTGTTTGGACTATTGTAACAGTTTATTTTTTGTGTCTCAACAAGAAGGAGAGTAGTTACTACAAAACTCTGCAGAGAGAATTCTGAGCAGCTCTAGTAGAAGAACTCACATTTCCCTGAATCTTAAAACTCTGCATTGCACTGCATTACAGTTGTTACAAGTATTTTTTCAGCATTAAATTCAATCATTTAAACAAAAAAGTGTGAACAGAATTATTAGGGAATGTCAACAAAAGAACATAACAACAAAAAAATGTTCTTGTCGTAAAGAAAATATATTTGTTTCTACACCTAAAACTGAAACAAAATGAATCTAAAGTTAAAAGATGTTTATATCAAATCTGCGATCCGCTATCTGGGAAAATTCTGGAAAAAATTCTCTAATTTCGAAGGTAGCTCATGTAGAGAGTGAGATTAGGGTAAATAAAAGCATTTATTCCACATAATGTAGTGTTTGTTACTGTATACGAACATCCCAGATGGCAGAACGAAAACCCACTTAAAGAATGAACCAGTAAACTCAAGCAAACCAACCAAGGGGGATGGGCATGTCTACCCATGATGCCCAGGTCTGAATAGACTTTTGTTTCATTATTTCCATGGGTCTGACTCGGTCCATAGCATGGTGCCCCCTGATGAAGCCCCTCTCGACCCAAAACACAGACGTTCAGCTACTTAGCATTCCATGCTAGCAGCGAGAGGCCGTGGGGGCTGATGTAGGTCTGGCTTTTTCAGACAAACTGTGGCACATACGCTCCAACAAATCCCCTCATTGTTATCTCCGAGCAGGGATTCTCAACGTTTGTCCATAAAAGACCCTGATTATGTCAAAAGTCAAAGATAGTGGTTATTGAACTAGATAATAGCTTCACACTTTGAGTGACTCTTCTTTGTTTTGAAGCATCGACCGTCAATAGTTGCTACAACCACAATTCAGCCTTCACTAACTCGGCTTGTCTTGAGACCAAAAGGAGTCACAAAGTGATCTACGTGGGACATAATTCAAATTTAAATGATTAATTCATCATAACCCACTGTATTAAAATGGCCACGAACATTATTAGGAAAAATATTATTGCAACAGTAGAATAATTTGCAATTAAAACAACTTTAGAAAATGCAAAACCAATAAACGAATCATTAACAGATGACATTACATAAAACCCTCATCTAATATGTAAGATATGAAATATATATCATCCTTAGCATTTAGCATGTTAGCAATACGCATCCGAATGGGTATAGAATCAAAACACAACCATGCTTTGAAGACACACTTGCTTAAATGTGTATTTGAAGAGAGACAAGAAATAAATACTAATAGCAGAAACAAAAACATACATTTAAAAGTAACAACGCAATTCCTAGGTGCTCACAAGCAACATACAAAGTTGAATTTGATAAATAAAAACACTATTTTTAAATAGCAAAAGCTTGATTACTCAAATAGTGTGTTGTAAATGTATTTAATTTTTACTTTCTAACATCAGATAATTCCCAAATGTGAGCAAGTATCTCAAATTTTATATTTAACGCGGCAGCTGGAAACACGCGTGAGGTCCGACACTTACGATACATAAATAAATAAACCAATAATATAAAATCAGGAATAATCTCTGAAACAAAGTTAAACCTTACAACTAAAAGTTAAAACTAAATGTAAAGAAGATACAGTATAACTTAATTTCCAAATAGAAACAACAGATTCAAACTGATTATAAACGTGTATACAACCTATTTTTACCCTTTTAGAAAATTAAGAAATTCCCTCATCCTGCACATTCTTAAATGGAAAGTTACTTTTCCATTTAATTTACCAAATATTTATCAAGATGTCTCCTTTGTATTCAATCCCACGCTGCACAGTGAACCCCTCACATACACTAGCTGGCCTGACATTCTTCACAGAATTCCGGACATTTCATCTTTTTGGGGGAAATGGTGGGATCAGAAATCCTAACTATGTGGATCATTCCGAGGAGATTGGGCACTAGCCGACTGCCGCTCATAATAACGGGAGACATTTCAGCACTACGTCTCAATTGAGGTCTGCAACAGCCCAATGCCTCCATTGTTCCTGCCCTCTTTGTGATGCAGTCAGAAAAAAAAAAAGAAAAGAAATGTGACGAGAGGGCCTTCAGCTTCCCTCTTATTTTCTAATGGCATGAAAGAACTCCGGAGAAGCCAAGATTGAGTGTGTTGCTGTTGTGGAGCACGGCCAAAAAAAAGCTTAGTGGCCTTGTTAATGCCCCAACTCGTCAAAATCTTCCGAGACGGAAAAGCCTTTCACTGAGCTGCTTCGTAGCAACGCTGAGAAATAAATGAAATAACGTGTTAAAATATACAACGTGAGGTCACGATGACGTTTCCCCTCTCCAAAACCCTGCTCATTGTGAAGAAACCCATGCGATTGAATCTGAAGTGGGTATTCATGTTTTCAGAGGGGCAAAGTCATCATGGCATGAAATGAAACAACATTCTCATTCTTCTCACATGTCCGGCTAAATGCAGGGTTTGTAGAGCAGCGGGGCTGTCACTCTGCCTAATTGCTGTCTACTCGGAACACGAGCATCTACGAGGGAAGATGTTCTCTGCTCGGGTGATTCTTGTTGGGAGCATATGCTCCTGTAAGGCGCAGGCGACGGCCCACCAGTCCATCATCTCGCACACCAAATGTTGCTCCTTCTATGAGCCGGGTGCAGGCGAGAGCCGTGGAGATGTTGTTAATGGACGTGAGCTTGAACAAAAAAAAACAACAAAGTTAATTGTTATTAGGAAAGAGAAGAGAGAGGTCAAGTGTAAATAGCTGTTGTTTTGGAGCTTCATTTTCACTTTATACCTGATGGCAAATATAAAACAACCATAAATATACTTAACATGGTAGTAGTGGGACTTTATTCATAGTCATCCATCCATCCATCCATCCATCCATCCATCCATCCATCCATCCATCCATCCATCCATCCATCCATCCATCCATCCATCCATCCATCCATCCATCCATCCATCCATCCATCCATCCATCCATCCATCCATCCATCCATCCATCCATCCATCCATCCATCCATCCATCCATCCATCCATCCATCCATCCATCCATCCATCCATCCATCCATCCATCCATCCATCCATCCATCCATCCATCCATCCATCCATCCATCCATCCATCCATCCATCCATCCACCCATCCACCAGTCCACCCATCCATCCAAATTAAAACTCATCTATAAAAGTATAAATAATAATAATAATAAATAATCAATATTTAATGGATTTCATCTGCTTTTTATTTTTGTTTATTTTTAATTGTATTTCAATGAATATGAAGAATTTGCTACTTACGCTTACTAACTTACTGCAAGCGATCCTAAAGCAATATTAAACAAGTGTTTTTTTCAATCAAATTGGATCCTTGAGAGTGAATTTTAAATGTTTTATTTTTTCTAATTGATCAAGCTATATGTTCCAGGGACATTTTTTTTTTTTTTTTTTTTCCGTTTTTAGATATAGGGTATAAAACATTGTCTTTTTTTTGTTTTACTTGTATATTAACTTTATTGAATATTACTTATTGCTAGCAACTATAAAACAATTTCAAACAAACACATTTTTTTCAATTAAATTACTATTGCATCTTTCAATGAAGCTATGTTTTTACTTGTATATGTCTTTATGAATGGATTTCAATACATTTATCAAGATAGGATAATGAGGTTAAGTAAAATTTTCTCCAAAGTTACATTAGCTTGTGCCTTTTAATAGCGAAAATGGCTAAAGAACACATTTTTCCATTTTGATTCCACTGATGTCTAGACCAGTTGTCCACCAATGGTCCGGGGGCCAGAATCGTGAGGCATTTATTACCAGCCCACTGTAATCTGGTGTTGACTTTTTTTTTTCTGAAATGTTTTTCTTTAGCCTGATCCTCTTAACATAACTACATTTAAATGAGCAAAAATGGGTAAAACACAAAATGTTTAAAAGAAAATCTCTTTGTTGAAAAACCAACCCAGAGTTCGACTTGATTGGCATTGTGGTGAAAAATGTTTTTTAATTTATACATGAATTTTATTGTTGTTTTTTGGTTCGCCATTCCTTAAAGTCAGGATCTGAAAATAATGGCGACGTTAAAGGTTATTGGGTGAGTTCTAGCACACCGCTGTCTTATTGGGTGATTTTTATTTGAGTTTTAATGGTACAGCTTCAGACTTGGACGAGTCATATCAAGAAGGTTAAAAAAAAAAGGTATTAAGTTCATAGTTCGAACAGACGATAAATCTAATGGAAAAAACAATGTGTTACTTGGCAGTCACTTGGTCTCACAGTGATTTTCTAGTTGATCAACTATAACCTGTGGCTTTATATTTCATTATTAAGTCTCAGATACTAATGAACTGTCTTGGGATTGAAACATGAATTCTATTTTTCTCATCATGGATATTGTATCATGTTGTCACTCCATGTTGTTGTGAGTCGGTAAAGATTGTTTCCCACCAAATTATTTCTAAATGGGTACGAGTGTGTGAGATGACAATCCAGGTAATGGATGGTTGGAAGAAAATGCAATATTGTCCTGAAGGGCTTAGACACTCGTGGAATAAATCTATTATCTCTCCCCCCCAGCTGCCGAGAATGAAACAAGGTGCTTAAAAAAAAAATCTCTGCTACTGTTGTGTCTCCATGACATCTGCCCATTTTCCAAGCCTGCTGACACCACCAGGATACGGTCTCGTCGCTAAATTAAGGGAAGAAGTGGGGAATTAAGAGCCTGGCGCTGGTGTCAGGGAGAGGCTGAGGGCCAGGACGGATCCCCCCCTTGTGTGTAAAGACCTGACCCAAGCACCTTGCCCAAGGCCTTTTTATCAGCTGAGGCCAAAAAAAAAAAAAAAAAAAAAAACACCTTTAGAAGGAAAACAATGATTTAGAAGGTTGGAATGGTGTGAGAGAGGCTGTGCTGTCCTTCCTCACCTTTTCCAATGACGAACCTCTCTTCACATTCTTTGGAATATATGTTCTGTATCTCGCCCCGGTCCACTTGTGAACACTTTTTTTTTTTTTTTTCCCCTTTAATTTCAAGGTGTCTCTGAGTCGTCTGCCCTCAAGGCCGAATCTTGTCAAGGTTAAAATGATTTTGTCGGAAGGAGAAAAGGTAAAAGGGGACAATAGAAAGTGTCAGGGATTCATCTCCAGGAATTATGAATAACCCGAAGGTTCAGAGATGTGCAGAACGAAGTGATGAGAGGAAGAGTAGGATGTATGGAGGGGAGGGGGGGGGAAGGAAAGGAGGTTTAGATGTTGCCTGCTCTGGTTTACACATCGCCGTTGTCAAAGGAACAAGGTTTTACTTATTTATTGTATGGCTGCTTAAGAGATGGTGAAGGTCAGACCATGTGTCTGCTCCCGAGCTTTGTTACCTGAGCTGGATCAATTGATGAAGTATGTCCGTTTCACAATCCAGAGGTCGGAATTTTTACATCTCTTCTTTTACAAGCTTCTTTTTTTCTTCTTTTTTCCCCTGCACTTTAGCAAAATCGCGTCGTGACCATGGCAACCTTACTAGTAGACTCGTCGTCGTTACATTTGAAGAAGCAACGTAATGTTTCTATGACGATATAAAATAATGTAACAAGATTGTTACACCACGACAAAAATGATTTGCAGCAGAGGCTCCTTTGATTCAAGAGAGAAAATAGGTAGAGGAAAATTAGAAATAAGAAAAAAAATTATAAATTGAATTGACATTTCTGTACATTTTTAATTTTTTGTTGATGAGTGTTGTTAGTTCATTGACTTACAATGAAACTTAAATATTATTTTTTTTATCTCAGAAATCTCAAATTTCTCCAACATCTAATCTTATGCTAATGTTTATTTAGATCAAACTTATAGAAGAAGCAATATTTTTTTGAAGATCCAAACAGACCTTATACTATATTTTAGCTAAAAAAAAAAAGGCATAAAATCATGTGATTTATTTCTAATCTTGTTCTTTCTACTCACCCTCAGTAAAACCATGAACATCTCCAAAATGTTTAATTGTCAACTTGGCTTCTCCTCTTTGTGTCATTCCGCCGTGCCTGCACTCTCTTCATCACTTTTCCTAATCATTGTCCATTTTACTATTTGATTAATCCCAAATATTTGTACACAATATGATATATATTTATATTCATATTTTAAAACCCACAAAAGGGTTTCTTTTTCATAAAATATATTTGAGAGGTTTTCGTAATTTTTTTTGCCCTTTTTTGTTTTAGAATTAGTAATTGATTGTTTAAGAGTGTAGTTAGTTCCTAAACCAACAATTGTTTTATTATTTTTTTCCATTTTATTATTTTATTTTATTTATTTTTTATTCTAATGAACAATTTCATCAACAAGTTTTTCTCTTTAATGAGGTTTTTTTGTATAACGCATTTTATGGAACTTATATATAGATAATATATAGATAAACTCAGTTTATCTGCCAAAGCAGATTTGCAGCTTTTAATTTGGCGGGACACCTTGACGACCCTGGGTTAGTGTCTGGTGTGTGTGTTTGTGTGTGTCTTGAAAAACATGTTGTGAACAGACAAGAATCGCTTAGTCACACTCCGAGCCGGGTCACAGTGTGTCCTCGGACCCTGCAGCCCATTCTTCGGTTAGCCCACCAGAGATAGATGACTTGGCCACCTCTGTGTATCACCAAATACTCCTCACACTGCTGAGGAGAAACCACGAGGAATGTCTGAAGAACAGTCTTTTATTCAGGAATAATCTGCCCACAGTTCAACCAGAACCCAGTCCAGTGAAAAAAAAAAACAGTGTCATTTAGAAAGTGGTCGTACATCTGAGTTTAATAATGTGTTCAGGACACCCAGTTCGCAAAATAAGGCTTCGATTCGCAAGTATCTGGATGTTTTGTCAGAGGTCATGGTGAGGTTTCTAAATGGAGGGTTACATGTAAGTAAGTAAGTAAGTAATTAGTATTTGTATGTCAGACTACAAATCTTAGTCGACTTGATTCACAGCATCAGGTGAGAACAGAAATGAGTTACAGAAGTTGCTCTTCACCCAATGAGATGTACCAGGTGCTGTGATAGCAGAAACAAATACCTGTTTGCTCATCTGCACTTCCTGCCGAGCGACGGAGGAAAATCTGCTTCCACCTGTGTGTTTTCACTGCGGTGTATTTCCCATCAGCAAAACTAAATATGTCACTTACATGTATAACATGAGCCATACTCTTCAGAATCAAGCAAACATTATATTGGCAGCATGTAGAGATTTACCCCTGAAAATGTGCAAATTCAGCTTTTTTTTTAATACTATAAACTGTTACAAAATAGATCATAAATATCAACAAATATTCATAGTTTACTTGTAAATTATCTGCTTCCCCTGACCGCAAGTCCTTGGTAAAACTATTTTAAAATAACCAGCATTTCTTGGTAAAGTCAGGTACATGGGTTTGCCTTTAAAACACACACACAAAGGGGGAAAAAAGAAAAATTACTTAAATAAAAAATGACCAAACAAAAGGATTGTATGAAAAAAAGAATATGAAAACCCAATAACCATCCGACAAGAGATGGAGAGGAAGGAAGAGAAGATTATGGGCCTTAAAATTTCTGAATAAAAGGAGACGAAATGAAAAAAAATCATACGTTTAAAACCCTTGAGTTATCTCAGGGTCAACATGACCCGAAGGCCCGAAAATAAATGGGTTCGTAGTATCCTTTGTGTTGCCTCAGGGTCAAAGTCTTGAGCTAACACATGGGTTAATGTGCCTAAAATATGGTTGACATTTCTATATTTTGTCTCCCTTGAACTTTTGGAATACTCCTCTGGTTAAAATGAAATAGAAATTGGAAATATTGGATTTTTCATGGTCTTCTGTCCCCCGTTGTACTCTACTTTATAAACCTACCTTCTATTAAATATAACTTACTATAAGGTGCAATACTTTCCAGAGGGAAATTTCTTCTCTTCGTCTCATTTGTGATTCAAAAAGTTTTTAAAAAAAAAGGGGCGTATATCAGATGAGTGTAATGCAGCTGACTTACAACGGTATTAAGTAGAAGCAGGAGAATTCGAATGAAACTAGAGAGAGTCCGCCTCATATCTGACTGTAAAGAAGGCTTAAAGAAAGGCAGTTGAACATGAGTTTGGATTTTGAAAACATTTATCTTCATTGCAAAAAAATCTTCAGAAGAGAAAAGATGGCATGATCCAAAGTTAAGTCCAGTCGCCTTATTTCAATCCTCTAACTACTGCAGCGTTATGAACTTAAAGAAACCACTTTTAGTATTTTCCATGTTGCATCTTTGAGCTCTTCAAACCAATTTCTGATAATAAGAGATTAAAATACTTTTCTTCTACGCTCTGCACGCGCTCAAGTTTGTGTACACATGCACGCACAACTTTTCTGTTTTTTTTTTAAGCCTTCATTTGGCAGCGAAATCCTGTTTAAATCAGATTCTCATCCCGAAGCTCTCGCCGTGTTGACACATGATCTCCCCACGCTCGCATGACTTTTTCAGCAACTCAAAGCGTCTTCACCCCTTCATATCACGACGCCAGAGTTCATGACAAATTCATATAATTCATACGGTCGTGAGCCTTCTCGTTTGTTCAAACTGTGGATTCGTGTAATTCCGACGGAGCCCCTCGGAAACAATCTTTTCTTATTTTTTTTTCCCCCCTCCTTTTCCACCCTCAGAGTTCAGACGCTTGTAGGTCTTTAATTATGCATAATAGTCTTTTGCCCTGTTTTATGGTAACTCCAGACTGGATTCACTCAAGTCATCCACTTGAAAGTTTGAAAAACCTCCAGTGACAAGAATATTAATGTGCCAGCAGTGTCATATCTGTTTCAGCTCATGCATATTCAATGTCCCCCCAGCTCTCCAAGATTTATGTCAGACTTTGCCGAAGTGTAGTTCTCCACCATTGGAGATAATAGTGGGCTAAATTGATGTTATCAGGGGCACCCCCCCCTCCCAACACACACCCTCCTCTCTTAGTGTGTACCCCTCTTCAGGTCATAGGGAGATACACCAACGTGGGTTGTCCTCTTTTAAGACACTCTGGTGGCTCCAGGACCGCCTTCCCGGACACTAGAGGTGGACCCCAGATCAGGAGAGGTGGTGAAGAAGGGAGGGGGGGGGGCATATTTTGGAAGGAGATTAGGGGGCGATCCCGTGGATTATCTTTTAATTAAGGATGGTTGAGTTGTGCCCACTCTGGTGGAGCAAACGCCCAGCTGCTAATGAAGTTTAAACAGACATACTTTATTTAATTACCGCTAATCGCCGGGGCCTAAAGTCCGGCCTCCTTTGATCTTCCTGTCGCACTGTAATCTTCCCTGGCAGATACCATCTCGCCTTCTACCCGGATCCCTTCAGAGAAGTTGCTACAGGAGGTCCCAGATTAGCCACGGGTTAATTGCGACAGCAAGGGTTGAAGCGTGTGTTTTTGTACGTCTGTGTGTGTGTGTGGGTGTGTGTGTGACACGGAGAGTCGGACGAAGGGATGTGATTCAAGTCGATAGTGTGTGCGTTGGAAAGTGCACTTTCGTTTATTGATCACCGGAGCTTCGAGTCGTCAAGAAGTCAGGACCCGGAATCAAACACCGGGACAGTTTTTTACTCTCCTCTTGGAGTGGCATCAAAAATACATGCTGGTTTTTGTCCCACCTATAGATCCAAGAAATGAAGCATAGCTGTATTAATACTTTATAGTGGGGAACGTGGTAAATGCTGCTCCTTAAACAAAGTCTTTCAAAAAATTTTTCATTCTTTTAAATGTCCTGCAGGATTTGGCTGTGAGTGAGGAATTGAGCATTTGTTAGCGTTTCTAGTTTCCGTTATATTGTCATCTTAAATTATTTTTTTTTTTCACAATACATTTTTTTTCTTCATTATTGTTACTATTATTATTATTATTATTCATTCTTATTCTTATTATTTGGGCCTTTCCCATCTTTTAATACACATCTAATTAAATGTTTGTTATTTTACTATTTAAAAAAACAAACATTTATGATAATGAATAGTAAGACAATGTAGCTATGGAGAGGAACGTCTTGTCTGTTGCCCCAATGAACCTGATGATGCGGAAGGACGCAAAGAGTTAATTTTATCACCAACTGTTGTGTATTTTATTCCTCTTACCTGAAGTACCTGAATTATAATAAGCTGCTTTAAAGTTTACCAAGTGTTATTTTCACCCTTAAATGTTCAACTAATGTGAAAACCCAACTGTCATGACTCACTTGCATGTTTCAAATGTTGAACTCTTCCTCTCCAAGATGCAGTAAGTCCCTCATCATGACCATGTTTTGAACTTACTACTTTATAAAGCTCTCCCCCGTCTGAAATCTCGGCGAACAAGAGGTTACAAGAGTCCGTTATGATCTAATAATGGTCTTCACTCTTTCTCCAGTTTGCTTTAATCACACTCTGCTTTGTTTATACAATGCTCCCTTGAAGGTGGAGACTTCCGGGATATATGACATACGTTGACAAACCGTGATGCTTGTCCAATCACAGCAGAGTGGGTGTGGTTATGGTAAACAACATTGTCAGTGGGCGGGGCTTAATCACATTTTCTAATGTAAATATTTAAATGAAAGAGAGTTTTGTACAAACAGACACATACTGATGATACAATAGAGTCCAACATCTATTTAAGACTCACTTAAATCAACAAATGAATTGCTCTTTAAGCTAGAAAATATGTTTATTTTTAAGTTTTTGCTTTTATTTTCTTCCAACAATGGTCTCCAAGAATATAAATTATGAACATAATCCAGTTTCTCCTCTGTCAACAATCATGCATTTGACTTTAAAGTTGCCGTTTAAATCTGAATGTGTTTTAGTGAATTACTACTTCTGTATATGTTGACAATAAGTTGGAAAAAAACAGCCTTTTTGGAAGTGTTAGTGTTAACTGATGTATAAATCAACAGCAACAACTGCCACATTTGTTTACATAAATTCAATCTCCTTTAATATTATTTTCAACACGGATGCAATATATCCCAAAAACGAAGCCATATTTTACCTTAAATGTCCTCAAAATTTACGTCATCCATCACATGATACCGCCCTGAATCTTTGATTCGACGCTCACTTGTTAACAGGGATCAACACTGTTCATTTAAATGATTCCACAATGATAGTGAGCAGCTGTTATCCTTAAAAGGTTTCTGAAAAGGTCAGCAGAGGCGGTAGCGAGCTCTGTGTGAGAACGCCCGTGTTCGTGTGTGTGTGTGTGTGTGTGAGGTTTTCTTTATCTGACCTGGGGGAGTCATTGGCTTTCTGTTAATTGGGTTAGTTCAGCGACCAGAGGGTGAAGCGTGTGACTGGAGAAAAACAGTGTGAGAAAAAACCCTATGAGGCACTTTAGTCTCAGCTGAGACATATGGCGGAGGAGCTGTGGGCACACTGAGCCTTCATCTGGAGGGAGAGGCTAAGAGAGAGAAACATGTTTCCCTAAATTAATGTGGTATCCCCCGAATCAAGTGGAGGAAAAAAAAAAAAAGGGCCAGAGGACACATTTTCTGTGTTTTTGAGTGAACTCAATCACACACAGAGTCTGAGAGCTTTGTCTTTTCTCCCCCATCACACCCGCCCTCACCCGCTTCACTCTTTCAATATGTCGCCTCTCTCGCACCCACCACAAGTCAAAGAACGCCAATAAAATGGGGAGTAATCCCGATAAAGATGTAAACTAAACCTCGTCATGTAGAATCACACCTGGAGTTTAACAGAAATCTGCTTCATTTCTTTTTTTTTTTTTCCCAGTTCAAGCTACTTTTTCCGAGAGAGATTCTTTTCGGCTTTAATTAACAAAAGTAAAAATTATTCATAGCCGGCTTAAAACGTTGGTTGATGGAATTATGCATCGCAATTTGTGAATAATTGAATCTTTGCTTCAGATTTGTGACAGAATGGTTAATTTATTAATAGACGTACACAAAGTCGAGTCAAAGCCGCGGTCGGTCCTGCGGGTAGAGCCGCTTCCAAGAGAATGAACCCTTGTTAAATAAGTTACACAACACGGTCCTGCGCAGACATCTGAGTCACAAACAAACCCCGAAAAGAAGCGAAGAGAGAGAGAGAGAGAGGGAGCGAGAGAGGGGAAGAAGGAAAAAAAAGTGTTGAGACTTTGGAGCTTCAACGAGTGTTTAACACATTGACGTCTCTGAGGGCCTTTGGTGGAGAAGATGAAATATTCAACGCGCTTGTGTTTATTAACAGGATGAAACAAAGGGATGCTTCCCTTTGACTTCTGCACATTGACACTTGGCACAGAACAAACAAAATCAAATATGGTATTGATCCATAATGGATGAAAAAAAAAAGAAGCCAAGTTAGAATGAGTAGCATTATTAAAGAATTAGCACAGGGGAAGGAACGGGAAGCGAGAGACTCACTGCTAATAAGCATCAATATTTTGTCATCTGCTTTTCCTGACGTACAAGTCGCTTTATGTCCCGCGTCTGGAACACAAGCATATTTTTGGAATCAGGACGTGTGAAGAGGAAAGGGAGGATCAAGAGAGTGAAGTACTTTGATGTTAGTTAAACATCGTATTGATAAGTTTAACAAAGATTATGCTTTTAAACGTGTAATACATGTGAGACAAAAAATGATGCTTGTCAAAATAAGGAAATAAATAAACAAATAAAACATGTTTCTTGTGTAGAATCAAGAGAATAGAAAAAAGTTTGGATACATAAGAAAAAAGAACAAGAGGTCAATCAATAAAAAAAACATCCTTCTTAAAGAGTCACCTGACATTTATTGTTGGTAGCCGTTTAACCCCCGTGGCCCTGTGCTTGAGACCCTGTCATTTTTTTTCAAGTGGGACGCCAAATAAGCTTTTTAGTTTTTTGTTTTGTTTTGACAAGAGGTCTCTGTAGACTTACGGCCTCCCCTGTCATTGACGGCCTCCGCCGAAGGGCCCCTCGTCCATTGATTGGCCCTTTGCTTATATGCAAATTCAACAATCTCACCGACTGACTCGGTTTATATGTGGATGGCTTGAGGGTGGGTGTTGTTTATTTTAAAAAGCCAGAGACCTCCAAACTTATGCTATAAATATACATTATATACACTACTAGCTGAAATACACAAAGTTTCCTTGGTAAACAAGTAAAAAACCAAAGAATCTAAAGAAATGAGGAAGTTACAATTTGAAAAAAAAAATGTATCTATGATACTTGTATGTTATTTAGATGGTATGAATTTAATTTAAATCTTATGTTTTTATAAGACTTAAGAATGTTGAACACATATTAACTATTTATTTATATGTTTATTAACAAAAAAACTGTCACGAATTAACCATAATAAAGTACTAACTCAAACCATTTAAATTTTGCAACATAATATTAAGGAGTTCACTTTGAACTAAACCATAATTACTGGTTATTAACAGGAAAAAAATATATATTAAAAAACTCACTTATCTCTATTTACCCCTTATTATGTGTAAATACCACGAGAAAAGTAATTCACTATTAGGAGATAAAAGTCTCTTTTAAATGAGAAAAATCACAACTAAATATTAGTAAGTCTTATTAGCAATCTAATTAATCAAAAATAAATACATGTACTTGTTACTGTGAATATGTTTCCTATTCTAAAGTGGCAGGATAGTCCTACTCTGTAGTATTTGACAGTTACAACCTCACACTTCTTTTTTCTACTGGGGGAAACACTAATCTACAAGTATTACCAGCATCCTGACTACGTATATATTCTTTATTTCCTGTTAATAACTAGTACTTAAGGTGTTGTTCATGTCAATGGATCCAGTTTTCTCTCCTTGACCCTCCCTGCTGCCCTACTCTATCCTCCCTCACTCTATTCTCCATCCATCTGTCTACCCCCCTCCCTTCCACCCTTCCAGACGGTCGGAGCAGCAGGTCGTCAACACTGAGTCTGGTTCTGCTCGAGGTTTCAATCTTCTAAAACCTCGCCACACTGTGATTCACTTATTGTTGAGTTGCTGGGATATGTTTTTCTTTTCTCCAACATAGTCCCACTCAAACTGTAAAGTGTCTTGAGATAACTTCGTTATGATAAGACAAAAATGTAATTTAGTTGAAATTAAATTGGTTTGTTAGTTTGTAAGTAAGTAAGTAATTTGTATTCATAGAGCGCTTTTCTAGACCAGGGTCACCAAGCGCATAAACAATCAGAAAAATACCCAATAAAATAAATACATAAAAGGTCAAGACAACACAGAGACAAACACAAGAGGCTCAGAAAAGGAAAAGCCTGCGCAAATAAAGATTTCTTGAGTGCTACCATAAAAAGTGTTTAAAACACTGGCAATAAAAGTTTCTAATCACAATGAAGTCACAAGTATGAGTTAGTATTTTTTAATGTTTTATTTGCTGTGAGTACACATGTGAATAAGTAGCCTATTATTGGTTAATATGTAATATTCATTCTGAAGTATGACCAACATTTCCTCTTTTTTGAAGGGGGTCTTTTGCCCCCGTTGTGCCCCCTTTACGTCGACCTGATAGAGTTGCGCTCCCCCCAAAAACCTGCAGTAGGTCAGTAGTGGCTAATGCTAATTTTCCAGCAATTCTTTTTAGAGCAGTTCAGGAACACATGAGGATCACACACTCCGAGAGAGAGAGCGACCACTACTGTATATGTATGGAATAGACTCGGGGTTGGACTATTATCCGCTTGGAAAGCACTGGGGGGAGCAGGTGTCCTTGGGGTACAAGCTTCTTTCTCACCTCTGCACATCTGGTCCATTACTGGGAGTGTAAGGTGGTTGATAGTCCTGGATTGAGTGTTTCAGAGTCTTCCAAAAAAAGGACGAGGAAGTAGATTTTCTGATGGATAGCACAAAGTTGACGCAGAAGAAAATCCCCTTCGGCCAAAAAAAACAACAAAAAAAGCCCCTGCGGTGCTGCTTCGTCCTCTTTGGCCTAATGTATTCCCCGGCTGTATGTTGGTGTGTCCCTGGAGAGGCCAGACATAGCTGCTGTGGTGACCTGATAACATCTGGGAGTAAGTGATGGTTCTGCCCACATGCTCCAGATCCTGCAGACCTCACGGACGGCCTTGCACAAGCCATCTCTCCCCCGGACCCTTTCAACACATTTCAACACATCCTCCACACTTTCTTAACAGACATTCCACCGGCAAAGTCCAAGCATGTTTTCCACGCCTTCTTGTCATTCCAAGGTTCGTGAGATAATTTCCCATCATGCTTGAAGGGCAGGTTAAAAAAAAAAGGCAACATGGGTGATGAAAGTTTAATCAGTACTAAAGCTGTAGCTCCAGGTCTGGATTCAGGTGGTTGAAGTAGGGGTCTTTGTTACTGATGAGGTCCAACTGTGTGCCATTACTTGACTGTGGAAGAAAACAGGAACCCAGGGAACAAAATTAAACCTAAACAAAAGTGAAAACATAACATATTTTGTATAAAAAATATAATAATCCATGCAGGTGATAAGAAGGAGAATTTCTTTGACAACATAAATGAAATTAAACAAAGATAAATGCATTTTAACAACACTTGTTGAATGTAAAAATACCAAAACACACAGTTGATCAAGTAATCCAAGAGTAAGTGTGACTTGACATCCCAGTCGAACGGATTTTACCGTTATTAGACGGCAACCTTAGCAGACAAAATAAACAACTTTGAAAATGTTTACAGCACAAACAGGACTGTAATGAGTAGATTATAAAAATATTTTGGGGTTAGCACTGATTAGTTCGGGGAAATATGTGTACAAAGTTTTCCTGGCTCTGTGGTTTACTCACACTTTCCAAATACCTACAGAAGTATGATTGATAGATGGATGGATGGATAAATAAATCTCTTTTGGGAAATTGTTTTCCAGCATACAGCAACACAGACGATAGATTGATGAGACACAAACGAGAACAAAGTGCAATAGAAGAACAAAAAGACTGTAAAATGTAAGAAATTGTTATAAGAATTTAAGTGATCAGAATGTTTGTCCCTCACAAGTCGGTGCCTCGTGACTGATAAAACTTGTGCATCATTACTGATAAAACTTGTGCATCATTACTGATAAAACTTGTGCATCATGGCTGATGAAACCACATACCATGACGTTTAACCCACAAACTGTAGATGGTTCTTGTCTTGCTCCTGCCAACCGAAGGTCAACCCCCGCCAGCGTGTGTGCTCTTTCTAATCAACGTTCTTGTATCTGTAAACCTGTTCCAGCCTGGTTGTGGCTGATGTAGCTGTGAAACTAAATAAAAAGCGTGAGGGAGACACAGATCGCTGGTATTCACTGAGATTGTTTGAGCGTGGTCTCTACGGTCTGAGTGTCTCCCCTCGCGAGTAACAAGTTTTGACTCTGGTTGTTCTTCACTCTGTCCAAGCATTGAGAACTTCACTTATTCTCTCAACAGAAATCTAAGTATAAAAACATAGATCAAAGAAAAATAACTCAAAGAAAAGGATACAGAGATAAACATAGAATATAATCATCTTTTCACTCCACTCCTGCCCCCAAACTCAGAATTGTACAATCTACTAGCACGGGGAGAGAATGAGTTCCTGAGTCTATTAGTGTTGCATCATGGTAGGAGCATTCATGAACTCCATCTGCTTCTCTGCTCACTGATGACAGTGTGTTTACAGTACATGTGGGCATGGATTAATGTTTTGGCACCCCTAGTGTTTTTGGTATACTGTACATGTGTATATACAGTGCCTTGCGAAAGTATTCGGCCCCCTTGAACCTTTCAACATTTCACCACATTTCAGGCTTCAAACATAAAGATATTAAATTTTAAATTTTTGTCAAGAATCAACAACAAGTGGGACACAATCGTGAAGTGGAACGAAATTTATTGGATAATTTAAACTTTTTTAACAAATAAAAAACTGAAAAGTGGGGCGTGCAATATTATTTGGCCCCCTTGCGCTAATACTTTGTAGCGCCACCTTTTGCTGCAATTACAGCTGCAAGTCGCTTGGGGTATGTCTCTATCAGTTTTGCACATCGAGAGACTGGAATTCTTGCCCATTCTTCCTTGCAAAACAGCTCGAGCTCAGTGAGGTTGGATGGAGAGCGTTTGTGAACAGCAGTCTTCAGCTCTTTCCACAGATTCTCGATTGGATTCAGGTCTGGACTTTTGACTTGGCCATTCCAACACCTGGATACGTCTATTTGTGAACCATTCCATTGTAGATTTGGCTTTATGTTTTGGATCATTGTCCTGTTGGAAGATAAATCTCCGTCCCAGTCTCAGGTCTTTTGCAGACTCCAACAGGTTTTCTTCCAGAATGGTCCTGTATTTGGCTCCATCCATCTTCCCATCAATTTTAGCCATCTTCCCTGTCCCTGCTGAAGAAAAGCAGGCCCAAACCATGATGCTGCCACCACCATGTTTGACAGTGGGGATGGTGTGTTCAGGTTGATGAGCTGTGTTGCTTTTACGCCAAACATATCGTTTTGCATTGTGGCCAAAAAGTTCGATTTTGGTTTCATCTGACCAGAGCACCTTCTTCCACATGTTTGGTGTGTCTCCCAGGTGGCTTGTGGCAAACTTTAAACGAGACTTTTTATGGATATCTTTGAGAAATGGCTTTCTTCTTGCCACTCTTCCATAAAGGCCAGATTTGTGCAGTGCACGACTGATTGTTGTCCTATGGACAGACTCTCCCACCTCAGCTGTAGTTATCTGCAGTTCATCCAGAGTGATCATGGGCCTCTTGGCTGCATCTCTGATCAGTCTTCTCCTTGTTTGAGATGAACGTTTGGAGGGACGGCCGGGTCTTGGTAGATTTGCAGTGGTCTGATACTCCTTCCATTTCAATATAATTGCTTGCACAGTGCTCCTTGAGATGATTAAAGCTTGGGAAATCTTTTTGTATCCAAATCCGGCTTTAAACTTCTCCACAACAGTATCTCGGACCTGCCTGGCGTGTTCCTTTGTCTTCATGGTTCTCTCTGCGCTTTAAACAGAACCCTGAGACTATCAAAGAGCAGGTGCATTTATACGGAGACTTGATTACACACAGGTGCATTCTATTTATCATCAGTCATTTAGGACAACATTGGATCATTCAAAGATCCTCACTGAACTTCTGGAGAGGGTTTGCTGCACTGAAAGTAAAGGGGCCGAATAATATTGCACGCCCCACTTTTCAGTTTTTTATTTGTTAAAAAAGTTTAAATGATCCAATAAATTTCGTTCCACTTCACGATTGTGTCCCACTTGTTGTTGATTCATGACAAAAAATTTAAATTTTATATCTTTATGTTTGAAGCCTGAAATGTGGCGAAATGTTGAAAGGTTCAAGGGGGCCGAATACTTTCGCAAGGCACTGTATTTCCTTTAAGTGCACTGGGACAACACAAAAAGGAAGAAGAAAGTCAGATGTTGCATAATTTTACACAAAACTCAGAAGTTGGGTCGGACAATTGGCTGACAGACAATTGTAACTGGGGGTGAATAATTTCATTTCAAGCATGTGTTCTTTGTTTGAACACACCTGTGACAGGTCTGTCTGCCTGTCTTTCCTCCATCCATCCATCCATCCATCGATCCATCGATCCATCCATCCATCCATCCATCCATCCATCCATCCATCCATCCATCCATCCATCCATCCATCCATCCATCCATCCATCCATCCATCCATCCATCCATCCATCCATCCATCCATCCATCAATACATCCATCCATCTATACATCCATCTATACATCCATCTATACATCCATCTATACATCCATCCATCCATCCATCCATCCATCTATACATCCATCCATCTATACATCCATCTATACATCCATCCATCCATCTATACATCCATCTATACATCCATCTATACATCCATCTATACATCCATCTATACATCCATCCATCCATCTATACATCCATCCATCTATACATCCATCTATACATCCATCCATCCATCTATACATCCATCCATACATCCATCCATCCATCCATCCATCTATACATCCATCTATACATCCATCCATCCATCTATACATCCATCCATCTATACATCCATCTATACATCCATCTATACATCCATCTATACATCCATCCATCCATCCATCTAAATTAAATGTGGAGTTAGATTTACAGAAATTAACTTTAGTTTTTTTACTTTGCTGAGCTAATTTATTGTAATCTTGTGATTTTGTTTTCTCTACTCAAACAATCAAAAAGTTAACTTCATATAACTAAAATGAATAATGCAGGTTTTTAAAAAGCTTGTTTATGAAAAAGTAAGCCTATTTTGGTAGGCAATAAGAATCTGTCTTTAAAAAAAAAAACATTTTCGCAAGGTATTTTTAACGACTAGATTAGTTTGTCTGTTATAAAACAATGATGTATCTGAAAATCTTATTTTTAGGGTTGAGCTTAACTTCATGTTTCAATAACACTATTCTGCTAGATATGCTTTTAAATCTTGAGTATTTGTCAAGCTTTTACAGCGATCTGCATCTAAATTTGAAAAATCCCTAAAGAAGAAGAGAAAAATTCACCATAGATAGATTTAGAGTTGGTAAAACCGGACTGAATGGGAGGATCTGGTCAAACTAAAACTGCTGGGACACGCAGAGAAAGTATGTCTGGGCTTCCCCCAGCTGTTTTCCCAGAGAAAACCGCCAGCTATCTTACACAGCTTGTTACAAGAGAGTGAACGAGCCTGGTGGGATCTGGAATTGACAACTTCTGTCTGCTTAGTTACACTAGTTAATGACCCTAATTATCTCCCTCCTTGCTGTGAACAGTCAATAAACAATTAGCGTGGCATATGGCCTCCTAAACTATGTGTTTTCTATCTCCAAGACAATGGGGTGTCCTTCTCCGGCAGTGGTGGAGTGGCAGTGCCGGCAGATTATAGCACGTGGGAAACTGCAATCAATGGCTTATCCAGAGATTCTCAAGCACTCAGGTCTTTCCATCTCTTCTGCCTGAACACGTCCAATAGTAAGAACTCCTTTTCGCTCGTGGTGTTTCCAGTATTTATCTGTTTTCACCAAAACACAGCCGTCCATCCTAGTGAGTGCAAACAAACAAAAGCATTAACCAGCACCCGTTCATAGTTCTAGCATAGTTAAATGTGCTCTTAAACTTTTTTATTTAACGCTAAGTGATGTGCTGCTGGTTTGTTGGTGTGTTTATTTACTTTGTTTCCCCTGAACTAGTTTTTTTTTTTTACGATAAATACCATGTTTATACCTCGAGTTAGTCAGACATGTTTGTTTATTTTCATTATTTAGGTGATCAGAAGGTTTTTTATGTGCTTATTTAAGCCTTTAGAATTAAAACCCAATATTATAATGTCAAATATTTCTTTGTGCAAATGTTTTTTAATAGAAGCAGAAGTTCGAATTTTAAATCAAAAGATACAACTGGTTAGATACTGCACATATCGTGAGGCAGTTGTTTCTTTATGAAATTAATTTCACAAATATTTTGTTGGCACATGGGGCCACATGGAGCCAGAGTGAAACTTTGAATCTGAACATAAAGCGGAATATTTGTCATCTTGATTTATTGTATAAGTATTTTATTTATTACAATTTAATATTAAAATATACTTTATTGAAAGATAATTTAAAAAAATTAAAACCCAGATAAAAATAGATACAATTTTCCCTACAATACAATACAATGTATGTAATACCATCCTCTTTAATCATCCAAAAAATATATATATCCTAATTAAAATTACATGTATTTATTGTCTACACTGAGAATCTTGGAATAAAATTCTGAAATAAAATTGTAAAAAATATTCCAAATGTGTGCATTCAGTTTACATCATATGTATTGTTTAGTTTACACTGCTGAAGTGTCCATCATGAAGTCCTCACTATTTTTTTGGAGTAAACTAACATGTAACATCTATTGCTTTTTTTTATTTATTTTGCTGCAAGCAAAATATCATGACTCTCACCCACTGATCCTTTTTAAATATTACAATATAGACAATAATAAGTCAGGAAAGCATAAATAACTGGATGTAAAAAAGCACTTTATTGAAATGTAATGACTTTGTTTACTTGTTTCTGAAAAGCAAATTCACATTGAAATCAAAAAAAGTTGAATTATCTATTTACGCCTTACTTAAGGAATCAAAATAGTGAATATTTGGATTTCACGTTCACCAGACCTGGTTACCAACTACCTCACTGCTGATACTGCAGAGATGCAGGGCAGGACTGTCATGTTTTCCAGTTTCGACTTGTAGCATCTTTCTCTGCTCAACAGCCATAGATGGACAGGAAAACTAGCTGGAGGGAGAAAGAGATGCAGCAAAAAAAAGCGTTTGAATATGGATGAAGTTCAGGTGAACTGCACCTGAACCCTGTCTGTGATGTCTTTATAGAAAGGGGTTTTTGACTTTCCTTTGCTTTTCAGCCACCATCAAAAGTTCAGGAGGCAGTCGTGTTTTGTATTCAGGGTGAAGCGAACCTTTGAAACCTTTCGGATAAAAGAGCTGCACGGTGTCAGTCTGGAAGGCAGCAGGGATGGAGGGAGGAAGGTTAAGAGGGTCCAGAAGAGGAGAAGAAAAGAGTTTGAATTTCCAAAGTGTGATTTTTAAATCACGGCCGATACGTTAATAATGAACACATCTTTTTATGAAGCCTTCCTTATTAAACGGTAGAACATGTTTTTTTTTGGTTCACAGTGCTTCGGCTTTTAATGGCAGGACTGTCTGCTCAGAGGATTAACTTGGTCGTGTCGGAGGGTGGCTGAAGGGGTTTGCCCGTGAGAGGCCCTTTTGTCCCACCAGGTCACTGATCTGGGGCTTTATGTGCACTCGAGGCCAGGACTTTACCCTCCTTCTCGCTCCACTCCAGCGGGCGACAGAATCGGTGGCATTGTGTGATATGAGGTGGAAAAGCAGCGGCGGCTCCACCCATCCACTTGGGCGTTTGGAGTGTGTTTTGAGCGGCGCTCATCACAACATTGGCGGCGCAACATGCACACACGTACGACTCCAGCTGCGAAGCGCCATTGATGCCTTCTAAGCGGGGTCGCTTGTTTCCTTAAAGGAAAGAGGGAGGAATGGGGAGGAGAGAGGAGGCAGGTCAGTGACTCCACCCCTCTTGGCTTGGAGTGGAGTCAAGCAGGTGTAAACACTCGACACTTCTGACTTCATGAGAGAGGCTTGAGGGATTGAGACCCCGTAACTGGTTTGAAAGTATGTCTGAAGGTTTTCTTATCCGTACTTAGGATGCTAGTATTGGATCATACCCATCATTAACATAAAAACTAGAACTTTGAAGGAGAGTTTTATTGTAAAATTCACTATCCATTAATTGAACCTGAGTCACGGCGATGAAAGTTCCAAATCTAAACGACCGTTGATCTGCTAGACATCGACTATATATAGCGTTCTTTCTCTTTATTTCTCTTTTTCTTGTTCTTATTTTTTTTTTTTTTTTTTTTAATGAAAAATTGCTGTATTGCTGTGGCTAATTGGAAAAAACAATTTCAATTAAATAAAGTTCTACCTACTTACCTAACTATAGCCAAACTAAAACAGGCTTTTTAGAGGTTTGTTTGACTTGTTCTTTTGGCTACTTTTGAACCGAGGATGGTGAAGGAGCTTTAGAAGTTAGAGGCAATACAAGTGAATGAGAAAACATTCCTTCATCCAAATGGTATAACAATGTCATCGTGTGGCTCTTGTACTATCATTATATATGTACGTTTCCTGAAAAAAAATTTTTACATGATATTTATAAGAAACAGAAAAACAACTATTGTGATTGTCAATTTCTAAATAAATAGTTTTTTTTTTTAGTGTGACAACATTGTCACTTTATTATGAATATTTACCAACTTTAATCCCAGAATGTTTCTTACCCAGAAGCTGCTACATCCTTCAAAATTACTTGCTTTTTTAGTGAGTAAATGAACATCCAGGTAAAGGATTTGAGGGCACTATACACCACACGAAAACAAACATTGTTAAAAATGAAAAGGTTTTTATTAAATTACTTATTATTTGTAAATCAAAATTTGCATTTTTTGTTTCATTTGACCATAATAATCTTAATCTTACGTATTTACAGAAGTCACGGAATGAACTTTATAAGAAACAGACAAAAGGGATGGTCATTTTCTTACATTTTATAATCTTAGTCTTTAATCTTAATGTTTGCTTTATCTTTAAATTATCATCTGATATTTTAAAGTTGTTTTTTTTTAAGAGCGACTTAGTCAATTCAATCCTTGAGGTGAAGGACACTGAAGGCACCACACATGAAAACAAACACTGCTAAAAAAGAAAAGTTGTTTTTATTATATTAATGTATCTGTTAAAGAACAGTATTAACATTAGAATTCTGAGATATTTTTGGTTTAATTGACCCTAATCCTCTTCCGTACTTACAGAAGTAAGTAAAATGAATTTTGTCAAAACAGAATCCGCAAAAAAACGAAAAGAGAGCAACCTCTCCTGTTAAACCACTGAAAATGAAGGTATATATCTGTTGGCCATTTGGATACGTTGGACAAAAAGTAAGAAAGTGTGCCGTTAGAAACTTCCTGAAGTTCATTCGAGTCCAAGAAAATTACTCCAAACAAGCCTTGGGTGTTTTAGAGTGATGTTAGGGAAGAACAGTAACACGTCTTTAAGCCGCCGCTTCAACAGGGATAAATAATGTTATATTTCTGATACTGGCATCTCATGTGAGGATGACAAGCTTCTGATGTCGTCGTCGCTCTCATTCACATGAAGATTCATCTCGGTTTTACTTACCGGGGATCCCGTCCCTGCCAGTTTGGGAAGCGATGCAAGCGCGGCAGCTTAGCATGTCCCTGAATGGAAGCTCTGTGTAAGAAGTTAGTATATGTTTGAGACGCTTCTGATGCGCACAATACATACTCTTTGGGTATCGCTGTTGGGATTACGGAGTAGAGGGAGGAAGAAATATCGGCCACCGAGCTATTCATCGCGTGGTTCCACACCCTTTTTCCAAGAGAACCCCATTACGCGGGCCAGTTTGGAGAGGCTTAACACCTGTGTTTTTTCCCCCGGCTTCTATAAACTCACGCTCTCCCTCCCTCTAGCTTACTTTTTGTCTTTCCATGCAAAGGAGGATGAAGCCACTGGAATGAGAAGAGCTCCATTATTGCTGTATTTTCTTTCCAGAGAAATGTTATTTACTAGAAAGATATCATCCTAGCTTTTAATCCTCTTAGCGGTGGATTGCGGTTGTACTTACAGCGGCATGCACCTGCTAAACTGCCTTCTCTTAAAGCTGTGTAAACACACCCGCAGGAGCCGCTGCCTACCCGAGCTGAACCCATCAGCTTTTCCGTGAGTAAGAGGGGAGAATGAGAGCAAGTTTGGAGGACACCTTGATGGCAGGCGTGTGACGCTCCAGGGCCGTTGTTGTAGCACATGTGGTCGGACCGCACCTGAAGCTTGTGTCCCTTACAAATGGATGCGCTTGAAGAAGTGCTTGGAAACAGCTCAAGAAAATATATTTACATGCGTAATTTAAGCTTCTCTCTTATTGCGTTCAGAGCACACAACTTTTCTCCATATAACCATTGTTTAACCAATGAAACTTTCTTGACTAGTTAACATTCATGGATATTGTGTATTATTAGTAAACGGATGAACAACTTCTGTTGTATTTTCTTTGAATCACGTCCAAAGAATTGGGGATAAATCACCTTAAAAAATACAGGACATATTAGAGAGACAAGCTTCACAGTAAAAAATTTGCCTGTAAAATGTTTTGGACTTTGAAGGGATCTGAAGATTCACTGATTCGCATCAGTGCATTGATACAAATATGTAAATGCGGCTGCATCTGTAGTTTCAAGGTGCATCGGATTTAATTTGAGGGTAAATTCAAAATGTATCAGGACTAGCCTTAAAGCATCGGCAAATGCATTTGGTAACCTCGATTTCCGAGGCACGCTAAACACACCATCGCATCCTCAGTCACTGACGGAACAACAAAGATGGATGCAGAGCCACGAGATATTTAAAGTGCCTAAAAAGATACAAGGGTCAAATTTGTGGAATCATTTCATTTTTTTTTCCAATGTCAACTTGACATGACTCACGCCACATTTTAACAATTTAAACTCACATTGTGTGGATACCTCTGGGGCTGCTCCCCCCTCCCTTTTGGATTAAATCAGTTATTATTTTCAAGAAATTAATAAATACATAAAATAGATAATGCAGTGAAGTAGGTGTTAGGGTAAATGAGAATTGATAATTTGTTCTCTAATTGCCAATTTTTAAAGTATACAGAAATAACGTTGACACTTTTAATAAAATTGAATTGAATGATAAAATCCAATGAAAAACCAACTAGGAAGAGAGAAAAGAATTAACTAGTTCTACCATCAACCGTCCAGTTCTTGTTATGGCTGTTTGAGAACAAAAAGAATAGGTAATGAAAAAATAATTTCAATAGATTAAAATAACAATGAATTTATAGAATACCAGCGAAATAATAATGATTGTTTTAAAAACATTTTAATAATGCCCTTGATTGTACATGTGGAAAACATGTTCTTCTCAATAATCTCCTTCAATGTATCTACATATCCATCTTTGTCTACTTTTTAAGTTGACATGATTCTAGTCTTTTCAAAGAACGGCTCATTTTAAACAACATAACATATTGCACCACAAATATATGAGGTAATACACCAGTTAATACCTTCAACAGTTCATTACAAATTGGAGTTTAGTCTGGAATTATATATATTTTGGCTGATGCTGCCCAGGAAGAAAAATAATTTTCTTGGAAACCTCTGAAAAGTATGATTTGTATTTTATTGAAATTGGTCATTCTTTAGTTTTAAGTGTTTAACTTAATTGAGTTGATCTTCACTGACAGGTCAGTTGTGTACAAGTCAATTTTTCAATCAATTTGTCCACTAGTTTAAGAGACGTAAAGATCAGAACGACGCAGACAGACCTATTCATTTATATATAGATGTAAAATAAGCTCCTTGACAGAGGTATGCAGTATCCAAGTGGTTAGCCATTTCTTTAATAAGTTGCTTTAAAAGTAGTCTGAAGCTGGAAAACATCAGCCATCAATTCCACAGAGTTGCAGTCAACACTTCCTCATGGGATAGAAACTCACAGACTGTCAACGCAACAGTGGAGATATTGAGTGCTGGAACCGGAGGAAGTTTATTTTCTACGAGTGTGGCATGTGTCTATATGTGTGTGCGTACACCAGCTGAAGGTAGGAAAGTTTGACCGCAGGCAAAAACAACGTGAAATTTGAAATGTTAGCTGTAGCGGTGATTGAACATGGCTCCCTTATCACAGGGATGCCAGGGTGGCCGGCTATAATGATGACTTATCACACGACTGAGGACTGTGGAGCGTATAACAAGAATCTCTGACAAGACAAACGCTGCCCCGAGGAGACGCACTGTGGGCTCCATCCATGCCTTCCGGGGGCGACCAGAGATTCAAACAGGTGAAGGTGCATTTTATAGAGTTTTGTTTCCTGTCTCACAGGACACACCCTCTGCCGCACGCCCTCATTAAAGCAACATTAATGGGATGGTTCACTCATTTTTACACAGTTGGGATTGTATTCAGAGTAATCTGTTCCTTTTAAGAGTTATAGGCAAATATGTGTGTCAGATCTCAGATCTTGTTGTCTTCATCTTCGTCCAAAAAGACACTTAAAAATACATCCAAATACCTCTTTGGTGCTCGTCTGTAACGTCCCCCTTGCATGAAAGCTTTGACAATAGGAATTGTTCATGGGAAAAATTTAACAAGTCTATATTTCAAGCTTATTTTCTTGCGTACAATGCTAGGCTAGCCGCTGGACAGGCTTCTTCCTTGTCCAAAAAGACACTCAAAAACATCCAAATACCTCCGTGGTGCTCGTCTGTAATGTCCATCTTGTATAGATGCCTCACCAAGTGTCTACATTTTAGGCTTGTCTTTAACACTAGCAATGTGAGGGAAGACTTCAGACTGAGAACTACTGCTACAAATAAAATTCAAATATACAGACTTAAATACGGTTTTTCGGAACAATTCCTCACATTGAAGCTTCATTACAAGATGGACATTACAGAAGAGCAGTTTGGAGGTATTTGGATGTTTTTAAGTGTGTATTTTTGGACACAGATGAAGACAAAAACACCCGAGCTGCAGTCACTACATTCAAATGAACATACATTTTTGGATATAACTCTAAAAAGGAACAAATTACTCTGAAAATAATCACAACACTCCTGTAAGTCGACATGAGGGTGAGTAGAAAATAAGTGAAGTTTGAATTTTTTCCATCACTTTAATGTGGGAGTTAGAATTTAACTTACAGCGACAACATAATAAAAGAAAAAACATGAATTAATGTATCAACATAACTACTCTGTCTCTTTATTTTTCAAACAAAAGTGTTTTTTTTTTTTATACCAGCAAAGCGACACATGGAGCATAACTTGTTATTCCCACGGCAACCACATAGTAAAATTGCATCATTTCACAGTGCTCCACTTTATTACTCCATGATTACTATATTTAGTCTTCACAAACAAGTTTTTCTTTGTTACATTCAAATAGGGGGGAAAAAAAAAAGTCAAAAGCAATAAAATCTATACACAACATTAACTCTCGTGAAGGACAAAAGAGGAAATGATTTAAATCACGTCTCTGGCACAGGGTTCTCCTTCACTGACTAGTTCGGAGTTCAATAATTGCAAGTGTGTTTTTTTTTTTATCTTGTTTGGAGACGTCGGTGTCTAATGAGTCTTGAATCTGATGTCCGGTGTTGCTACTGGTGGATCTTCTGGCTTCATCTGGTGGATATGTAGGAAATGATAACCAACCTTTCAGAAACTATGATATACTAGTTTGATATGCACTTCCATTGAATATTGTTTTAATTTGGTTATACTTTAATAATCAACATGATTTACAGAAATAGAACATTTTAAAATGGAACAAGAAATTGAAAAATATTTGTCGGTAATGGGATACTAGACTGGAATAGTGTGTGTCAATCTGATGTGTTTGTTTATAAGATATACACATATCTTCCTTTTCTTGGTCTTTCCCTGTTTTGTATTATTGGTTACCAACGCAAGTCAGCTTTTACATCCTGGCTAGTCACAACTCTTTATTTCCTATAAATGAATATTGAGAATTAAGGTGTAAAATGATGCTAGTTTCGGAGAATTGTGTTTGAAATTTTTTAATTATAGTCCAGTGAAGCAATATAATCACATGACAATTTAGTTATTTGAAATATAAAGTGATTATCAACTTATAAAACGAGTAACAAAGAAGGTTTATTCTCTAATAAAAATTGGTAAGAGCTGGTTTGTAGTTTGAACATGCAACGTTGGAAATCTGGATAGCTTAACGGAATGTTCTTTTCTTGGCAGGTCCGTTATCAACGCTCAATTTTAATTTCTGAATGTGTTTAAGTTCTTTCTATTGTAGAATTGGAGACTAGGAACAAATTATTAGATTTGTTTCTAAAGTTCCATCTGGATGCGAAAAGGCTTTAAAGGAACGGTCATTACTTGTATGGCTTCTCTATCTAATAATTGATGAATTCTGCACCTGATTTGTTAAAAAAAATAGCTTTTTGGCAGAGGTATGCAAACGCTCCATGACAAAAACACACACCTGAAAAACAAGTTCAATAAAAGTTTGCGTAGTATGTGACTGTATAAATGGATATTTAGCTCATGACACACTGATATTATTAAAGGTTGTTTATTTTGTAAGAAGAAATTAAGTATCTATTATTAGTCCTGTTACATAAGTCATTTTCAATGGAAATTTCATTCTTGATCTCCATAACTTCCAAAAGCTACTCATGAATATTCAACTGAACGGTGTGGAAATAAAGATATTTAATTACACCGCGGCTGTGAGATTGGATCTCTGTTGTATACTATTTATACGAGTCTTGTGTCTTGGAAGATATTCACGATGCTTGACCTTTGCCACTGAGCAAACGCAGATGTCAGGTGAGTCACATCCGGCTTTTTAAACGCACCGGTGGGGAAACACTTTAGCGGCTCCACTGCTGTATTTCAGCTCCATCTTGACCATGAAACGTTCATCGCTTCCTTCCTACGACTCCACGCTTCTTTAGCTACGTCATAGTGAAACCGACTTGTTTATAGCTGTGACCCTTGAAACCCTGGAGTCTTTTACCTCGATCCAAAACTCCGACAAGGTCAGTTCATTCGTGTTTACCTTCGGATCACCTTCTGGGGGGTTTTTAAAAAAGCAACTCTGCGATGCATCACCGGTGATCGGCTGAAAGGTTGAGGATTCAGAATGAAGTTTGGCGGTTCTTGAAGATTCATCGCAAATAAATAAAGTTGATTTAACGTACCTTGACAAATATTAATACGCCGCAATAACCGGCAGATCCCGGCGCGGCATTCCATCTCTGCATAACGGCCGACGTACAATAATGTCTTAATAGTCATTTGATAAAAAACAATTTTGCATGATAGACCCGGGGGCTGACGCCTGAATGCAAAGCCATGGAGTCGGGATTAACCCATCAATAATCACTATCAGCCGTGCCATGCATTTGCCCCGGCGGAGCTAATGATTAATCTCCCCTATATGGGAATGATCACTATCGGATTGATGAATGCATCGACCAATCATGTTCCTGCAAACCCCCAGCATGTACATACACCAATAAGTGATGATGAACAGCCTGTGTTGTTGGTTATTTATGCCGGCTGAATGCGGAAGCCCCCGAGGTTCCTGATAGGAGTGTGCACTATAAATGTTGGTCCGCACCTTTTCCTGTATAGATTTATTTAGAAAGGTTAAAGGCTTTTTGCTCTTTCTTTTGTGGACTGAAACGCCAGTTTAACCTCATTATTGCTGTGATTTCAGGATCATGCGGGAGGGTCCGGGTGCATCATTTACTAAAATCCCCGATCGGCTCTGCAGAGTGTGTGGCTAAGTCAGGAGAAAAAAAAAAAAAAACATATGTGTGTGAGTCTGAATGGAAATCCATACAAACAAATTGTTTTCCTGCAATTGAGTTGCATCAACCTCGGAATGATCGATGCAGATTCTGTCCTTGTTGCCTGTTGTTGTTCCCCGCGCCGGGCCTTCGTGCGCTCCATGCTGATGTCCTTGTATAGTGAAGCTGGAATTTATTTTCTCTGGATCGACTGAGACACCTCTTCTTGAACTTTTATAGCTTCTCTTCGTGATGTGTATCTGTGAGGGTTGACCCCGGTCACAAGGCTTTTACAGGCTTCCGCCTGCATATCCTCCCTGCTGTTTGTTTTTCCTACTCTTTTTTTTTTTATTATATCATTGCTGTTTTTTAAAGATTCTGCCTAAGAATATCCAGGTGGACTTGGAGATTTGAGTCAGATAAATGCTGCCATTGAAATAAAAAATACATTTGATCTGCTCTACAGTATTTATACAAGCACATTAAATACGTTTCATTTAATCTCAATATCTCTGATTTGATCTTCTTCGTCTGCCATGGCCTCGATCTTGACACAATGAATCACAAAAACATCCGTGTTGACGTCATTCAGGTCTTGTTTTCTGGTTTTACGCCAAACTTTCTCTCAAAAAAAATCCCCCATTTTCAAAAGATTATCCCAAGAATCTGTTCCTTTTTTTAAAATCTCTTATCTTACTTCATTCTGAGTTATTATTGACTGACATTTGGAACATTTTTCATGTTCATTTTATATAGTTAACAAATTGAAGGGAAAATGATAATACAGCTAAAAAGGCTTCAAAATTACTTAAATATACAGAATCATGTATATTATGATGCTTTTTTCTGAGGATTCGGTTTTTAATGTTATATAATAGTCCAGTGGTGCAATATAGTATGTTTATTTAAATACAACAATCTGTAAATATTTGTTTATTTTAGCTATAAACTGATTCTTTAGACATCAGTGGATTCTGTCTTTTACAGTCTTAACCAATATCATGCCCCCTTCATTGTTTTGGGTCAGAAGCGATAAATTCACTGTAGAAAGTAGAAACAAATGCAGAATATACTGTAAAAAGAATGACAAAAATAATTGTATTATGTGGTGAAAGTGGGAAAAGTGGGTGTTCAGTTCCTTTTTTGGGGGCGATTTTAATAATGAGGCAAGGAACAGCGGGGTCACCCTGAACCAGAGACAACACAAGGCTTAAGAAAATGTTTATTTTCATCCAAACTCAAAGTAATAAATCCACTAGTCAGGCGAATTATGAGTGAAACTAAAATCATCTGAGCTGTAATCCTATTAGCACCGAATACACAAATTATTAATTCCTTAATTTCTATTGTTTATTCCCATTATGGTGGTCATAGAAAGGCTGGGCCAATCCCAACTATTTAGGTTGAAAGGCAGGAGATACCCTGAACTTGTCTCAAACCTGTTAGACACAGACAAACAATCACCCATCCACACACACACACACACACACACATACACACATCTACAGATCATTTAGGGAACTCATTTGAGCACTGTATGGTTTTGGACTGTTGGAGGAAACCCATAGTCCTGGAGTAACTCAAACTTTTACATGAAGTTTATATTTTAAAATCAAACATATTATTATTATCATACACAGAGGACATTTAGTAATCTATCATCTGGGGTCAAATTATTCCTGATCATCTCACGGTGAACTTGAATAAATAAGGATGTCAGTGTGGAGCGTGAAACCTCATAATAGGCAAACGTTTTAACGAGGTTTGGAAAGAGTTGAGAGTGAAACCGAAACCGACTTTACCTTTCATCAAAAAAAACCCAAAGCGTCTGTTATGACAACTCACAACACGGCGGACCTTCCATTCTTACCTCACACCGGTGCCTCTGGGCGACCCAGACCGGCTCTTGTTCACCGCCGGAGCGGTAGGCCAGTCCTGGGAAGATCATATCAATAATAGGAAAACAGTCCTATAAAAACAACGTTCCCTCTTCTGCAATTTACCGGCCAGACACTGGGACTAGGAGTCCGCGGGCCTAAACTAATGTGACAGTTATTGGCCCCACCAGCCCTAAAGAAAAATCTGTTAAACCATTTCCTGTTGTGTCACATTTCTTGGCAGGGGATGTGTTCCCAAGCATTTGATCCTGCCACGTTAGCCTGCACTCATGAGCCCTGTCCGTTACTTTAACGCTGGAAATTTATGACGAAGAGTTGCGTTATGAGATTCCTGTGAATACAAGCCACAGTGGACCCCCTCTGTGTCTGACGCACCATAAACTTTGACAGTTACTCAGAAGACTATATCGTTTTTTTTTTGTAAAAGACCAGGATGAAATACGAGCAAAGTGTTTTACTTTGACTTTATTTGGAAGATTTAAGTCTGAGCAGAGCAGGACAAATTGCTTTATGAAAGGGTGCCATTTGTGTATTTTAAGTGGATTCTCTTTGTTCCGTATTTAATCTATTTGTCCTAAAACCATTAAATCAAATTTTAAAATACTTCAAATTCAGTGTTAATTTCTTTCAGCAGTTTTTTATTTAGTAATCACCTAATTTAGCATTTAGAATTTTAAAAATTACAAAAGTAGGAGTAAGCATATAAATAAAAATAATTTAATTTACAGTATTTGCCATTTTCCCTTTTTATTTCCTTTTTTGTTCCGGGTAACAAAACTTTTTTTTTGTCAATAATTCACATAAATTATTTAAGTATGTAATATTAAGAAATTAGGGTTTACTTTCTTATTATTTTAAGTATTATGACTACTTAAGGAAATGAAACTAAGACGGTATTTGTTTATTAAATTAAGGGTGGATTTTTTTTTTATTTGAAGGTGTAAAATGATGCCAGATTAAACTATTATAATTTAAAGTTAATCTATGAAAAAAGGGTCTTAAGGTTAAAGGTTCAATTGATCATTTGGAATTTTGGCTAGGCCCAGGTTTTATGAAACTATCAACTATTTGGTTGGCATGAGAATACACTTTTATAGTCCAATGACAAATCCAAAAGTTCTGTCCAGGTCTCGGGGGGGAAAAAACAGCCAATGGTTCGATCCAAACAAAAATATCCATCCTGACCAGGTAGAGGTCGGCAGACGGAAAAAACAGGGGAAGAGTTAAGGTGAAATTACCTGATCAGTGGGTGAGTCAGGACTGACACCAAAACATTAAAAAACGTTCATCCTTAGAATGACCGAAAATAATAATCGTAATTATAATGATAACCTAAATGATAAAACAAATCATGATTATAACAATGATAATTATATTTGCCTCACCTTCAACACCAGTCAAACATTTTTATTCTCATCTTCTTATTCTTAATGTACCCACCGTCAATCACTGTGTGTGTAAATATGAAGTTGCAGTCTTTTTTTTTTTTAAAGAAAAGAAATTCAACGTTGGTATGTTCTTAAAATGGCAATTAACTTAAACAGAAAATGAACCTTCAACAGAAAATACTTCATTTCAAGCCTCCCCATTATAATAAAAAAACAAAAGATCAAATGCCACGACACAATTATTCCAACATTCCCAATGTGCATGAAACCCATATCCACACTCGGAGATTAGCAAATCATCATAGCTTCGTCTGACAAAAGCTGCAAAGTGTTCGACTTTGCACCCCCCACCCCTTCAATCCATTTCCATTCCTCTGTCTCTCCATCCCCGGATGAATCTCGCCCTACACCCATCCTCGACCTGGTTCTTGATCCTTAACACGGGGAGCCAATACCTCAGGTCGGATTAATATTCCGAGCACTTTGATGTCGGAGCGCTTCAACAAAAGACGGGGTTAGGATGAGGGGGTGATGGGCGAACCCGGAGTCTAAGACAAGGAAGTGGGGGAAAGATGGATAAAGCAGCGAACAAGTCGAGATGTGAGGGATCTGCACTTGGCAGGGGAATATATAATCTCTAACCGTGTGCGGAAGGCATTGTTATTTAGATCCGTGTGAGGCTGATGGTGTCGACCAAGTTTGTGCAGAGGTGTGTCGCCGCTGCGGAATTGCCGAGGTCAACGCGAGGCCTGGTTGAGATTCCGTTTTTCGCCGCTGGCAAAGCAGAAGTGCTGGACTGACTGTTACACCAATCACTCACGGGCCAGATGACCCCCGACAGCCTATCAGCTTACTCGGGCCTGGAGGCTTAGAGCAAACACACAAAGGCAGAGGAGGTTTATGTTATGGAAGTACAGCATGGCAAGCCAGGGAGAGAGAGTGGGATAACCAAGTATGACTGCTGTATTCCTGCGAGGAAGCCAAAGGTGAGAGCAGGTGGTGGGCGGGAGCGTTCTTAATCTGTGGCTGACAAGGGCACAAGGAGCCTCCATACAATAATTACATTACAGTCAAATGGATGTGTGTATCTTAAAGCAACACATTTATGCCCTGCAGGGGAATCCCTGTATAATTGTAATCCAGCAAGAAGAAGCGGGAGCAATAAGTGCATACCTTTTAAAGTGCAGAGGTGCATTAGACCATTGTTTTATGATTTGAACATTATTACAACGGAAAGCCCAAACAACATATAGAAAGTGCATCTTGAGTTTTTTTTTTTCATGAATACTTCCATGTTTTTTTAAATAATTAATGGCTGATAATCAATAAATATAAAATACTAGGTCGGTCTTTCACTTGATACTAATGTCACATAGCTTTAAAATGAGGACAAATGATCTCTAACTGATGGTTCTAGGGCGACTTGATCAGGTCAAGGGGGCAAAAGGGGGGCAGAAAACCTGCACGAAAATCCTTCCAATTTTGTTAAGATGTAAACAAAGGTATACTTTATTTTCAGGATTTCAGCTTATTTACTCATTTACTTTAAGGGGGCAAATGGAGGCAGAATAACCCCATTAAAATGTATATATTTTATATCTGTTTCATTAGAATAATTACCAGAATTTTCGATTCTTTTGGCAAAAGTAAGACCCATAATCCACTTGAAATAACTCTCTTCTCTATAACCCCTCTCTCTCTCTCTCTCTCTCTCTCTCTCTCTCTCTCTCTCTCTCTCTCTCTCTCTCTCTCTCTCTCTCTCTCTCTCTCTCTCTCTCTCTCTCTCTCTCTCTCTCTCTCTCTCTCTCTCTCTCTCTCTCTCTCTCTCTCTCTCTCTCTCTCTCTCTCTCTCTCTCTCTCTCTCTCTCTCTCTCTCTCTCTCTCTCTCTCTCTCTCTCTCTCTCTCTCTCTCTCTCTCTCTCTCTCTCTCTCTCTCTCTCTCTCTCTCTCTCTCTCTCTCTCTCTCTCTCTCTCGTTAGACCTATTTGGATTCATTGGTTTTCAAACCAATTTCACCCAATTTCTACTCACCCTCAAGTTGACTAAGGGTTGGGATTATTTTAATAAGTATATATTATCATGTGTATTTTCGAAGTTATTGGTAAAAAATCCAATTTAATGTAAGGACTGGACTAAAAATTACGAGTTTTAAAACATTTAATACCTCATGGTGGGCTGATGGCCTGGGATCCTTGGCTAAAAACAATCTTAAAATAAAGACTTGTTCAAAAGATTTTACCAAACTATTTGGATGTTTTAAAGTTTGTCGATTTGGAGAAAGACGAAGACAACTGAGCTCCAGTCGCTACATCAAAATGAACAAACATTTTTGTCTATAATGTCAAAATCCACTAGTGATTATTAAATCTGGTTGATCTTGCTCAATTTTGAAGCTAAAACTTTTGAGTCAGGTCATTTCCTGGTTCATAAAGTGAGCATGCAATGTAGAATAGTACTTTAAATAAAGTACCAAGTACTTTAACCTTGACCTACCCGATGTCCAAGTTATGTGCTATACTAAGAAGAATCTCGTTACAATATCGTAGCAAAGTACAGTTACAAACTACTTTTAAAGTTAGCAATACTTTCAGTGTCATTATATTTAAGTGTAAGTTGTCCGAGGCCGAGTATAAATTGATCTGTCTGCAAAATAAAGTTCACAACCAGTCCACACACTGTAACACCTGCAGTTTTGTTGATACATTCTGCTTCTTCTACGGGGATGGCAGATATAATACAGGAGAAGTGGATGGATGGAGAGGAGAGGGGTTTGTGTAGTATATCTGTTGAGAAGCACCAGGCGCAGCCAGAGGGGAGGAGAGGTTGATCTGTTTAGTGTCCGTCTCCTGCCAGCTTTCACTGGTCATTAAAAGTAGGCCGTTATCAGACGGTGCAGGGAGGACTCCCCAAACAGCCGGCACAGTGCTGCGTCTTCAGGTAACAGCTCCTTATCTTTTCGCTGATTGCCTTCACGCTCCCAATCCGTCTGACGTTGGCGTCTCAATCAGTCTTTAAATAATCTGCCTCCTTGTGGAGCTAAAGCACAAGGAGGACCATCTCCATCTCTCCTTTCCTGCGCTCTATCGTTTCCTCTTCTTGTCTGAGTTGATGCTGAATATTAATGAGGGGAAAACAGATTGTTGTGCACACTTAGCAGAAATAAACAAACAAGTGGCAATAGCTGGGTCTGGTGTTTGATGATTAGACCGGTCGCTCAGGTTTAACCTCAAGCTGTTCAAATGATTAAAAACAAAAACAATGATTTCATAAGAAAACCTAGAGGAAGAGGTCAATTAAAATAACTATTTTAACATAAATCAAAACAGTTGTTTTGTGTATTGAGGTCTTAGGAAACGTATTAACTTTATTTGTATTTATGTAATATATTAATAACTTGTTTTTGTAAACTGCTTTTATATTCCTAACCATCTGACAAAGGTTTTAATAAATGTATTCAGAGTTAATGTTCATAACAAAGAATTATTAATGACCAAAGAACGTTTGTGATTAAAGATTAAAAATAGGTTCAGAAAACTTTCAAATTTGATGAGATTCAAACCATCTTATATGTTTCATTTTCATGATTTTAGCTCATTTTGTTGTAAGGGGAAAAGGGAGGCAGAAGAGCCCCATTGAAAATACAATTTTAAATGAAATAAATACCATATTTAATACATGTTTCATTAGAATAAATTCCAGAATTTCTTTCAGCAAAAGTAAGAGCAGCTTTTTTCTATCTTTTATTCTTATATATACATATAAAATTCTTTGTGAATGTCGCTGTCTTCGGAATTGGTTTTAACACAAATTAAAAGAGGATTATAAATAAGGATTGTTAATGTTTAAAGATAAACAATATATAAAAAAAATATACAAATAACAGTGCAAAAAAATGTCAAACGGTGGAGTAAAAATGGAGTATGAATGGAGTATAAAAGCCTGGTGGGAATTATCTGTTCATGAGTGAGATGGCGAAGGGGAAACAGTATTTGTTGAATTTCTTTTAGAAAACATTTGTAACTGAAGAACCCTCTCACATGAAAGGTGAAACGTCTTCCTATAACTCTACACAGTCTAGTTGATTCACTTTCGAACCACTTGAATAACCTCAGAAGAATGAGGACATTCACGGATGGATTTGTAACTGAAATTAAAGGATAATTATTCAGTTTGGAAACATAAAGAAGCATCTAGGTGGTGATTCCTACTTAGACACTGCCATTCACTGCTACAGAGGAAAGAAAAGAAAAAACATATTCTCGAATTAAGGATGGCAAGCTTCAGTCCCACCGCCAACTGTGTGGAAGATATGCTTAACCAAGCCTCCCACTCACCTCCCACCACGGGCCCAGAGATCGGCATAACTACTGCTGTCAACCATCTCGTTGTCACTTCCTCACACTTTCACATAAAAGAACCGTAACTCAGGGACTAAAATTGCGATGAAAGAAGAAAACATAATGAGAAAGTATGTAAGAAACTGAGCAGAAAATGATTCCAATTATTTTATATTTTCACTTATGGACGGATATTGTCCTTTTTTCCACATAGTACTTTATGTTTTAATGATTGTCATCTTCTTAGAATGACCCACACGATTATGGCTTTTTCTTCTTATTTCCGTTCAGTGAAAGACAGCATGGTAGAACTAGTAGGTAAAACAGAAGCTTGTCCAATGAGTGCCCTCTTTCCTATATCACCTTACTCTTTAAGAAAGGAGCTAATTTAATATCAATAACTGGTACATAAATATAAAGTTGTCGCTGGTATAGCTAACTAAAGATTAACTTAAAAAAGTGTGGAGTATAGTTTAGTTGTAGTCCTCATGTAAGTCTGTTTTTATTTGTCCAGTGCTGTGTCTTAAATAGTGCACTTCTTTACAGGACACTGTAAGACTAGCGCAGTGCTCAAATTTCGACAGGGTAGTACTGTCTCAAATCAAACGCTACACACTTACCGTAAATGACTCGACAGCTTTTTTTTCTGCTACTTTTTAACGCTGATTGCAACCGGCCTTTGGAAACCTTTCACCGATACTTGACAGCCCTTTTCACCAATTGAAACAAGTTATTAAGTTGTGTTTGATTTTGTTATTACCGTTGTTGTGTTGTTTTATGGTAAAATTAGTGTTTTCTCAAGACTTTTACGCCAGTATCTGCTCTGAAGACGTGTCATATGTGACGTATCTTACATTTAGCCTCATCTACGTCACTAAGATGGAGGCCTTCAATGGATAGAAAAGTTCATCTTACACTATCGACAAATCTAGGGCAGTCGGTTCTATTAAGGGTATGGAAGTTATTCTTTTTTTCAGGCTCTGTTTACTAAAATCCTTTCAACTTAAATGAATAATACAACAAATGTACAAAGAGGTTCTTTCTCTAGCATTTCCCATAAGGTAGAGCCAGAGAAATGCATCCTATCTTTGTGGGCCCTCTATAGTCCCGCCTATCCATACACTTAATAGTTTTAGGAATGTATATGTTCTTATATTTTCCCAAAGTGTGTTGTGACACTTCTCTACTGGTGCTTTGGTGTCAATAAGTGTGAGAGAGTTCTATCTGTGGTTGCCTGGTGGTGTCATCTACTCCAACGTGATAATCCTTTAATCCTTTCAGTGTTTTTAAGCAAAATGCCAAGAACTCACTGTTTCGTGGCGCTCAGATGTAAGAGGACACTCTTTTTTTTTTAAATATTTTCGTTAATTTGTCTTAATGATTTATTTGACAGTTGCAGAGAACCACGTTGGCTTTTGCCTTCGTTGGCTGAGAAAACAAGAAGAACTTGAAACATCCCCACCAGGCATATATTTTGTGACATGTGTGCCTCATGGAATCAAAATATGTTTTTTAAATAGTTGCAAAAAGTTCACCAAGAGTTAATATATCAGATATTCCTTAAGATTGAATTCTGAACTATGTGATAATTAAGTGGATGCATTGCAAAGACTGTTGTTTCCAGCTTTAAAAATAAAGACAAAATAACTTGTCATATATATATATTTATAAATGACAACTTATTTTGAGAAATGCATTTTTAAGATCAGGTCTGCAAGGCTTTTCCAAGAACTTACTTACTTATTTAAAATGTAACATGTATTATAAAATCAAAAGTCTAAAAGGTTTTGGGTTTTTTCCCAAGCAAAAAGGGGCACTAAAACCTAACTCTCCTGACTCACTCACATGTTTCAAATGTAAAAGTCTTTCTCTCCAAGTCTCTCACCATGACCTTGTTTTGAAGTTATTACTTTAAAAAGTCCTACCCCATCTGAAATCTCGGCGAACAAGAGGTTACAAGAGCGTAGTCTATTATGATGTAATAATAATAGTATGAATGGTCTTCACTCCTCTTTCATCCAGCTGTAATCACAACCCGCTTTTTTTTTATACAACAAGTCCCTTGGAGGTGGAGACTTCCAGGATTGATGACGTACGGTGACAAACCTCAATGTTTGACCAACAACAGCACAGCACACACAAGATTTCATCTCCAGAAATACAAAGTGTTTTCAGTGGGCGGAGCTTAAACACATTTTCTAATGTAAATATTTAAATGAAAAGAGAGTTTTGTACAAACAGACACATACTGATGATACAATAGAGTCCAACATCTATTTAAGAGACATTTAAATCAACACATTGGTTAAAAAAATAGTCTCAAATGCCTCTCAAAGTGTATCCAAACCTAAATAGACTAAACGAGCCCTTTGGTAATATTGGACTTGCAAGATTAACTCAGGTAGTTGATGTGGAAAACAAGTTTATTAAGTGTTTTCTTTCTCGCCGTGACTCGGATGAATGAATGTTGCGACTCCGGCGCCTGGCGGCTGATGTCATATGGGATCTCAGATCGTCGGTGACACCCGAGTAATAACTCCTCTTCCTCTGCATTTCCATCACTTTCCCCTTCCACTCCTGCCTCTCCTCCGCCGCTGCCCCGGATAGCCTACTTCTTCTGCGCCTCCTGTTATCTGTCTCCCTCCGTCTTCCTCTCCGGGTTCCCTTCTCTGTCTCTCATTCTTCGCCGCCGCCGCTCCCATCCATGTGATGTGTGATATGTATCATTGGTTAAGACGACTCCGGGCCGGCATGTTGACATTCCCCGGCGCCTCTTCATCTCTCCCTGCAGAGCCCGGCGCTGTTGAGTCGTGTTGATTAATGATATTGATTGCTCCGCACACCGCTTGACTTTCAGCGAAAGGTAGAGGGAAAAGAGAAAGAGGGAGAAAGACTGCCAAAAGAGTGTGATGTCGAGAGAGCCCGAAACGTAAGACAAAATAAGTTGTTCGATTTTTTTTTTTTTCGCTCGACAGGCTCAGTTTCCATGGCGACCATATCATGCTTTAAACTGAGGGAAATGTATAGAGGAGCTGTCAGAAAACGCACTCAGACTGCAGGTAATGAGAGGCCATCTAAGTTCACTTGTCTGCTGCCAACTCGGATACATGTCCGAGGTCAACGGGCGGAAAAAAAAAAAAAAACTGCAGCAGGTTCTGCAGAACTCAATGATGCATCAATGGGATGGAAAGCAGGATGCCAATATAGCTTACTAGTTTCTTCTGGGTGCCTGATAAGTTTTGTCAATAACAATGAAGAGGTGCCGATACCTGCAGGAGACAAAGAGCTCAGAGTGATGATCTATGTGAAGACGGGTTGTTAGTAGACTGTCAGTAGGAATATCGGAGTTTTGCTGTAAAACGGAGTC